>NC_090447.1:1154045564-1154669002 GCF_031143425.1 Pleurodeles waltl | reverse complement strand
ATAGAAGACGCGTTGCGGGACCATGTGGCACCACACAGGGCCCCTGTCACTAGCCCGGACCAGGAACAGCCTACCACCTCCGCCGGCGCTAGTGGACAGGAGGCCCCAACACCACGGCAGGCCACCAGAACCCCACCTCCTGCTGAAGAACAACCACCCCGTAAGAGGAGCCTGAGATCCAAAAAAAAGACAGAGTAGGATGTCAAGACCCCCGCCAGCAGGACATACCCCCTGAACTCTTCCCACTGTCCCACATTGCCACCCTGTCCAACCATGAACTGCCTCTGCTCCATCCTTCCACAGGCAAAAGGACAATGCACCTTTGAGACTGAGAACTGGACTCTGCCATGGACATTACTCCACCCCCACCCATCACCCTTATAATCACATGTACCAATATCTAGCCCTGTAAATAAATCACATATTGCACACAAATCAGTTTGGAGTCATGCTGTATTATTAGCAAATGTATTACATATTACTGTTCAATATCTGTTCTGTCAATTAGTGATGACAACATACCAATGTCAATACGCTGTAGTTCATGGGCAGACCAAGCAGAAGTCAGGCACTGAGTCATACAGCACTGAGAAGGGAAGGGAAAAACAAAAATTACCCAAAAAGATCTGGTGGGAACTACAGAAAGTACAGATGCAGGAGGCTAGAAGCAATTGTGAAATGGCGTGGGTGATTCTTACCTGGGTGTTACTGGAAATACTGTTGTATCACTCTGTCCCTATTGTCTGTGTCGTCCTCTGAGTCTTCCTCCTCTTCACTCTCCACAGGCTCCACGGCTTCTACAACACCACCATCTGGACCATCCTCCTGCAGGAAAGGCACCTGGCGTCGCAAAGCCAGGTTGTGAAGCATACAGCACGCCACGATGATATGGCACACCTTCTTTGGTGAGTACATTAGGGATCCACCTGTCATATGCAGGCACCTAAACCTGGCCTTCAGGAGGCCAAAGGTTCGCTCAATCACCCTCCTAGTACGCCCATGGGCCTCATTGTACCGTTCCTCTGCCCTTGTCCGGGGATTCCTCACTGGGGTCAGTAGCCACGGCAGGTTGGGGTAACCAGAGTCACCTATTAGCCACACACGTTGTCTCTGTAGCTGCTCCATCACATAGGGGATGCTGCTATTTCGCATCACATACGCGTCATGCACTGACCCTGGGAACTTGGCATTTATATGGGAGATGTACTGGTCAGCCAAACAGACCACCTGGACATTCATCGAATGATAACTTTTTCTGTTTCGGTACACCTGCTCATCGTCTTTTGGGGGTACCAAAGCCACATGGGTACCATCAATGGCACCAATGATGTTGGGGATATGTCCAAGGGCATAGAAATCACCCTTCACTGTAGGCAAGTCACCCTCCTCTGGGAAAATGATGTAGCTCCGCATGAGTTTCATCAGGGCAGACAACACTCTGCTCAAAATCTTAGAAAACATAGGCTGAGACATTCCAGATGACATGGCCACTGTGGTCTGGAATGACCCACTGGCCAAAAAATGGAGGACTGACAAAACCTGCACCAGAGGGGGAATCCCTGTGGGTTGGCGGATGGGGGACATCAGGGCTGGCTCCAGCTGGGCACACAGTTCATAGATAGTGGCACGGTCAAGTCTGTATCGAAGTAATATATGGCGTTCTTCCATTGTCGACAGGTCCACCAGCGGTCGGTACACGCGAGGATTCCTCCTTCTCATCGCAAGTCCCAGCGGACGGTGCCTAGGAAGGACAACATGGAGCACAGAGTCAGCCAAACCACAGGTACATACAGACAGCTTGCACAGTTAAAGAATGGCAATGGGTTGAAAGGCGTGTATGTGTGGCAATGCAAGGCCTAGGCCTGTGTGTCGCAGTCAAAATTAAGCCATGTAGGCCCTTGAAATGGCGCTGCCTGACCTGTGAAGTGGGACAATGGGATGTGAGGTCAATGCGCTGGCGGGGCACACCGTGGCGGTAGGCGGTCGAAGACCGCAGCGCAAAGCCGCATTGGTTAACATTGAAGCCTATGGGTTTCAGGAGCCAATGACGAAGTGCGCCGGCGGTCGCGGTACGCACCGCCGCGGTACGCACCGCCGCGGGCGTGACCGCCATTTTCTATCTGCTTAATCACTCGAGACCTGATCATCCACAGGAGAGGACCTATACTGCAAGTGCTGCTGTGACCTCGGTCTGGAAGATACAATGGCTGCTGCGACTGGGGAAAGGGCCCCTGCCTTCACGTCTGAAGAGTTGGAGAAGCTCGTGGATGGGGTCCTCCCCCAGTATGCGCTACTCTACGGTCCTCCAGACCAACAAGTGAGTACACCGGGTGCACATGGAATGGGCTATGCCTGTGTGGATTGGGGTGGATGTAAGTTGGTGGGGTGGGGGGCGAATGAGGAGTGCAACGCCCGACAGATGAGAGCATGTGCCATATGGCAAAGTTGGTGGGGGGGGGCCAATCACATCTAACATGCAGGTCATTCATGATTTCCTCCTTTCCACCCTGTACATGTCAAATAGGTCAGCGCCCATCAGAAGATCGAGATTTGGCGTGCCATCGCCAAGGAAGTCCGGAACTTGGGGGTCCACAACAGACGGGGCACCCACTACCGCAAGAGGTGGGAGGACATCCGCCGCGGAACAAGGAAGACCGCAGAAACACTGCTGGGGATGGCCTCCCAACCTAGGAGGGGTGCCAGTCGCACCATGACCCCCCTGATGTCCCGGATCCTGGCGGTGGCCTACCCTGAATTGGATGGGCACTTTAAGACATCACAGCAGACACAAGGGGGTGAGTATCAGCACATTCTCCTATCTTTCTGCGCAGTGGAGGCATCTGGGTGGGGGAGGAGGGCTGTGGGTGACATTAGGCCAGGGCGCTTTCTGTAGTGTAGTCCTCTCCCTTAGGCATGGCCCTGTGCCCCCGGCCCCCACCTCGGTAGGGTGACAAGTACAGCCATTGAAGGTCCAGCATCTCCCATGTGCGCGTTTGACGTCTCTTGGCCTGTTGTCTTAGTCAGTAGTACTGAGTAGTGTACCCCGAATGCGCGGCTTAGTGCATTAGGCACCTGTGTCTGTCCTCTCCGCCAACGGTGTTGACATTGCATGCACTCAACCTGGTCTTCTTTTTTCTCCCCCCACCCTTTCTCTTCATCTTCTTCTGCATGTGTGCATTAGCATCATCAGGCGGAGGAGATTTGGCATCGGAGCACGAGGGAGCTGCAGGACACAAGGCCCCGGTGGGCCCAGGAACAGACACCGAGGGCACCAGTGATCCGGAGGGCGAGGGGAGCACCACGACGGGGACCGCTGGTGAGAGCAGCGAAAGCGACACGTCCTCGGATGGGAGCTCCCTAGGGGTGGCGGCAACATCCGTGCCCCCGCCTCTACAGGTACAGCCGCCACCCAGCGCACCAGCCCCGCCCTCCCAGCAGCCCCTCAGTCTTCGCTCTGTGCCCGTTCGCCCAGGAAGGCGCGCGTCTCCTTCGCCCCAGGCACCTCAGCCCCTGCTGCCCTCAGTGCGGAGCTCATTGACCTGGTAAGGACGCTCATTGTTGGGCAGACGACCCTTTTGAATGCCATCCAGGGTGTGCAAAGGGAGGTGCAACAGAGCAATGCGTACCTGGAGGGCATTCATTCGGGTCAGGCTGCCCATCAACGAGCGTTCACTGCTCTGGCCTCAGCACTGACGGCAGCCATTGTCCCTGTTTCCAGCCTCCCTCTTCTTACTGCCTCCAGCCTTTCTCTGTCTCCTGTTCCTCAGCCTATCCCATCCACACCATCAGACCAGCCTGCACACACCTCAACACCCAAGAGCAGCTCATCCAAACACAAGCACCACAGATCCCACAAACACTCACCCAAGCAACACCCAGATGCAGACATGCCAACAGCCACTGCAACCCCTGTGTCCCCCTCCTCCTCGTCTCCCTCCTCCCTCCCTGTGACGTCTACACTCACACCTGCATGCACCCCAACATCAGCCAGTGCTTCCATCACCACCTCACCCTCCAGTACAGTCCACACTCGTGCAGTCACCACCCCCACTGCCATTTACACGTCCCCTGTGTCCTCTCCCACTGTGTCTGTCACCCCCTCTTCCAAGACACACAAACGCAGGCAGACACCCACCCAACAGCCATCCACCTCACGACAGCCTACAGCACCAGCACCTTCACCCAATGACAGCACACCTGACTCTCCTACAACCACCTCCTCTACCTCCACTTCCATCTCCACTTCTCCTACCCTTTACCTTGGCCCTAAAAAACTTTTCCTGGCTAACCTTAACCTCTTTCCCCCCGATGAGCTCCCCCATCCATCGTCAAAGAGTCCCAAGAGCACCGCAGCCACCACCAGCCCAGCTTCGGGTGTCACTGTTGTGCCTGGGTTCTGGAGCCCACCCTTTGCCAGCAGTGACACATCAATCAGCAGCAAGGACACGTCCAGCCCCCCCCGGCAAGAGGACCCGCAAAAACAAGGGCCGCCGTGCGAGGACCGACAGGGCTGCCCCCAAGGAGCAATGTGCGGCCACTTCACCACCCACACCATCTAGGGGAGGCAAGGGCCTGAGAGCCCCATCAAAGGAGCGGAAGGGCAGCAGGAGCGCGGAGAAGGTGGACCCCACATGCCACATCCCAGCTGGGAAGGAGGACACTAAGGAGGCCAGGAGTCCGTCCCCGAAGGGTCCAGAAACGTCACGGTCCGAGGGCGACTGAGCAGGGAGTCCAGGCCAGGTCTGGCTCCCTTGACCTGCTGGATGAGCACTGCTGAACAGGGCCCGCAGTGCAGAAGAGCACCGCTGAACAGGGCCCCGCCGTGGAGTAGAGCACCGCTGAACAGGGCCCGCGGTGAAGAAGAGCACCGCTGAACAGGGCCCCGCCGTGGAGATAGGCACCGCTGAACAGGGCCCGCCGTGCAGAAGAGCACCGCTGAACAGGGCCCGCCGTGGAGATTGGCACCGCTGAACAGGGCCCGCGGTGCAGAAGAGCACCGCTGAACAGGGCCCGCCGTGGAGAAGAGCACCGCTGAACAGGGCCCGCGGTGCAGAAGAGCACCGCTGAACAGGGCCCCGACGTGGAGAAGAGCACCGCTGAACAGGGCCCCGCCGTGGAGAAGAGCACTGCTGAACAGGGCCCGCGGTGAAGAAGAGCACCGCTGAACAGGACCCCGCCGTGGAGATAGGCACCGCTGAACAGGGCCCGCGGTGCAGAAGAGCACCGCTGAACAGGGCCCGCCGTGGAGATAGGCACCGCTGAACAGGGCCCGCGGTGCAGAAGAGCACCGCTGAACAGGGCCCGCCGTGGAGAAGAGCACCGCTGAACAGGGCCCGCGGTGCAGAAGAGCACCGCTGAACAGGGCCCCGCCGTGAAGAAGAGCACCGCTGAACAGGGCCCCACCGTGGAGAAGAGCACCGCTGAACAGGGCCCCACCGTGGAGATAGGCACCGCTGAACTGGGCCCGCGGTGCAGAAGAGCACCGCTGAACAGGGCCCCGCCGTGGAGATAGGCACCGCTGAACTGGGCCCGCGGTGCAGAAGAGCACCGCTGAACAGGGCCCCGCCGTGGAGATAGGCACCGCTGAACAGGGCCCGCGGTGAAGAAGAGCACCGCTGAACAGGGCCCGCCGTGGAGAAGAGCACCGCTGAACAGGGCCCGCGGTGCAGAAGAGCACCGCTGAACAGGGCCCGCCGTGGAGAAGAGCACCGCTGAACAGGGCCCCGCCGTGGAGAAGAGCACCGCTGAACAGGGCCCCGCCATCTCAAGCACCGCTCCGCTGGGCCCTTCCTCTCAAGCACCGCTCCGCTGGGCCCTTCATCTCAAGCACCGCTCCGCTGGGCCCTTCCTCTCAAGCACCGCTCCGCTGGGCACCGCCGTCTCAAGCACCGCTCCGCTGGGCCCTTCCTCTCAAGCACCGCTACGCTGGGCACCGCCGTCTCAAGCACCGCTCCGCTGGGCCCTTCATCTCAAGCACCGCTCCGCTGGGCACCGCCATCTCAAGCACCGCTCCGCTGGGCCCTTCATCTCAAGCACCGCTCCGCTGGGCCCTTCATCTCAAGCACCGCTCCGCTGGGCAACGCCGTCTCAAGCACCGCTCCGCTGGGCCCTTCATCTCAAGCACCGCTCCGCTGGGCCCTTCCTCTCAAGCACCGCTCCGCTGGGCCCTTCATCTCAAGCACCGCTACGCTGGGCCCTTCCTCTCAAGCACCGCTCTGCTGGGCCCTTCATCTCAAGCACCGCTACGCTGGGCCCTTCCTCTCAAGCACCGCTACGCTGGGTACCGCCGTCTCAAGCACCGCTCCGCTGGGCCCTTCATCTCAAGCACCGCTACGCTGGGCACCGCCATCTCAAGCACCGCTCCGCTGGGCCCTTCATCTCAAGCACCGCTCCGCTGGGCCCTTCATCTCAAGCACCGCTCCGCTGGGCCCTTCATCTCAAGCACCGCTCCGCTGGGCCCTTCCTCTCAAGCACCGCTACGCTGGGCCCTTCCTCTCAAGCACCGCTCCGCTGGGCACCGCCATCTCAAGCACCGCTACGCTGGGCACCGCCATCTCAAGCACTGCTCCGCTGGGCCCTTCATCTCAAGCACCGCTCCGCTGGGCCCTTCCTCTCAAGCACCGCTACGCTGGGCCCTTCCTCTCAAGCACCGCTCCGCTGGGCACCGCCATCTCAAGAACCGCTCCGCTGGGCACCGCCGTCTCAAGCACCGTTTATGGTTCACTGTGCCCACCATGCCTCCTCCTTGACCAGTGGAGACTGTCATCCACCTGATGGACTGTGGCTTTGCACTCCCCAGGATGGTCCAGTGGGCAGCCCACCCACTGTAGAGACATTGAGAGACTGTGGCTTTGCACTCCCCAGGATGGTCCAGTGGGCAGCCCACCCACTGTAGAGACATTGAGAGACTGTGGCTTTGCACTCCCCAGGATGGTCCAGTGGGCAGCCCACCCACTGTAGAGACATTGAGAGACTGTGGCTTTGCACTCCCCAGGATGGTCCAGTGGGCATGGTGGCTCCTCGTGGATCTGGCGTCGTGGACTCATGTGGCTGTGGTGCCCCCCCCCCTTCCCTTCCCCCTGAGGTGCCTGTAGGTTTTACATCTGATGCCCCTGCAGGGTTCTCTCCAAAGGACTCAGGTCTCCTGTGTGGGCTTTGCCCTTATTTCTCAAGACTTTGGCCCACGGACATGCTGAATTCGTAGGATGTGCAGGACTTGGTACTTCAGTTATACACTGATGTGTATGTCATTAGTTTTGTTGTGAATATCTTTCATGGTTGTACGATAATTTTCTGGAGCTTTTTGGTACATAAATATTTATTCCAAATTTGATTATGTCCTAGCATTTTTCAGGGGTGTTTGGGTGGTGTCACTGTGACTTGGTGCTCTGCATTGGTGAGTACATAGTTGGGGGGGGGGGTCGCATATGTGTGTGCCCGTAACCTTTCGTCCTCCCCCTCCCGTGTGTCGTAGGTGCAGTACTCACCGTTGTCGTCTGCGCCGGACTTCGTACTCGTGGTAGTTGAGAAGGTAGACGAGAGCAGGTAGGATGTTTAATTCGGGTTCCATGCTGTCCTCCTTCCTCCTGGAGTGCGTAGTGGTGAGCGTTTTCCCGTCCGTAGTCTGTTTCCGCCGTGTTTTTATCGGCGGTGCTCCCGCCCCCGGAAAAGGTGGCGTATTGGTGAGTTGGAATAGTGTGGGCGGTACATTGTCTGCCGCCTGTCTGTTGGCGGTGACCGCCGCGCTGTTTGTTTGTACCGCCGTGGCGGTCGGAGTGTTAAGGTGGCTGTCTGTGTTGGCGGTTCCTGCCAGGCTCAGAATCCCGTTTTTTTTACCGCCAGCCTGTTGGCGGGTTGGCCGCCGCTTTAACACCGACCGCCAGGGTTAGAATCACCCCCCTAGTCTGGATATCCCAATTTTCAGGCAGCATTATTGACTGGACCTCGATAAGCAGATTTCCAGGTTATATGTTTATTTTAGCTAACAGTATGTTCAACTGCCTCCCAGAGACTATTTATAGCAATATATTTTTTAGACACAAGGGGAGAGGGAGCACACTGCCTCTCATTCCAGCACAGTTCACCTCATTACATCATGGTAAATGCAGTACACTAATTTCAAAGTTGAATGAGTTTTTCACCAAAGTTGGTGCAGATAGTGCTGTTTTCTCTAGATACATGTTTCTAGGTTTAGCCCTTCATCAGTAGAGAGCAGAAGTAGCATTGAGCAGACAAAAATCATCTGGGGTTGCCGGTATGCTGCCCAAGTCTTCATAGGTCACACTCCAGAGGCACAGAGGTGTATCCCAGGTGAGCTTGTCACTCATCCCTGCACAGTTTACCCCATTGCATCCTGGTAAATGGCGTGTAAAAAAAACAAAAATTGGAAGCGGGCGGAGCCATGCCTTGGATAAGGTGACAGCTCTGTGAAGGAGCTGTGGGTTCTAGGGACCTGTAATGGGTGTTTTTACTATTTCACTGTGGTCTAGGATTAGCTGAGAACCAGGGCTTTTGAATTTGGAGAGACAGAATCAGGTCGGCATCATTGGAAAGAAGAGAGGACACCCTCCTAACCAGCTTCATGGGCTGTGAAGCCACACTCTGTAGAGACATGTTGGGGAGGGGTAAAACGATTATGCAAATAGAGCTGACTGGCTGAAGTGCACTGATAACGGTACAGGGATTGCCAGGCTGCATGGGGCAGGACAGATAAGCCTGAGGGCCCTGAAGAATTACTTTGACAGCAGTGGAAGTCAGTGAGTTTTACATAAGGACAGAAGGGGCTGAGGAGGAATACATTTAGCTATAATGTTATGAAACCAGGTAGGGTGAAGACTTGAGGTTGGAAACACATGCTGTTTTTCTGAGATGGAAAAAAGCACAGAAACAATATATCTGTCAAAATGACCCAAGCAACAGACTGAGTTAGCCTTATTAGAAAGGCGAAGTGTAAAGAACACCAGACCCTGGGGTATTAAGATATAGAAATACATATTTATAGCCCCACTGTTACAAATGATGCACCCATTGAATTGTATTGATCTTGGAGTGCCACACGGCCACAATTCAGCATGAAGGAAAGAAAACCGAGGCTCCAGAGCCTTGCCTAAGTATGTCTTCATCCAGATCAGTTAGGAACTAATATTTTCTGAGTTGTATGCCAGAATCAAACCCCCAGCCAGAAACCACCTTTCAAAATGTGAGAAGTAGCCTTAAAGTAAATCATGAAGAGAAATACTGACAATAGGCTTTGCTATAAAAAAAAAACTAGAAAGTAAAATGTCTGACTTTTCAAGTGACCTAAAATTCAGGAGAGATGATATTGTGGCATTCAATACATGTCTAACCTTGGTCAAACATTGTACGTCTCCAGTGGAATCCAGAATGGAAAAAAAAACTTGACTGAGAAACTGAAATACAGAACATGAACAAAACCCTTACAGACCTAGACAAACAGAATTGATGAAATAATGTACACATACAGGGCATTCCTGATCAAGCAGAAAGTAAGGATATGCTGGCATGTCTGAGAAAGTTCCTCCTGAAACCCTTGGACCTGAAAGTTTGATATTCCCTTTGATTTTCAAGCAGCCCACAGGGTATGATCCTGAAGTAGTTCAACAAGTAATTCCAGAGCCTTCTTTGCCTCTAATGATACATCTGCACACTACAACAGTTCTACTGGCAGCAAAGTTAAAAAGAGGCCATTTCAAACATGAGGTGTATGCATTTTTTAGTGTTTAGACAAAATATCAAGTATAAAATCAGGAAGAGCAGAAATAGCAACATAAATATTGTGATTAAAAAATATTATGGTATAGAATACCATTGTCAGAATACTGATTTTGATAAATAATATTGTTTTCATGAATATCATTATATTTAACATCTTTTTCAGTGATACAGTTGTAAATAATATTTTTAAACATTTTTAATGTGATCTAGCTAATATAAAAAATAAAGATGTTAATATTGTTGGTATAATTGTTTTTGATTTGATAAAATATAGTTTGCAATTTGAAGTGATTTATTTGTGTTTTTAATCTTATTACTGATTTATGTTGCTGTAGTGATTGTCAGGTTTGTAGGAAGAAGGGGTGGAATTGTTTTTGGATGTAGATATATTTTTTATTTAATGGTCTTTTAATTTAATGATATTTTATTTATTTACATCAAATTGTCGTATTTTGACTCTTGGTCTAGGCAAGACTGCTGGTTTAACCCCTTCTCTGCCAGGCCTTTTCCCCCTCAGGTGCCAAGCCTTTTTTTTGCCTATTTGGGGCAGTTTATGTTTAGGCCCTCATACCTTTTTGTCCACATAAGCTACCCACACCAAATTTGTGTTCTTTTTTCCCAACATACTAGGGATTCTAGAGGTACTCAGACTTTGTGGGTTTCCCTGAAGGAGACCAATATATTAGCCAACATATCATACAGTGAAATTTTTTTTTTTTTCAAAACAATGGGAAAATAAAGGCTGCAGAAGAAGGCTTGTGTTTTTTTTTTCTCCTGAAAATGGCATCAACAAAGGGTTTGTGGTGCTAAAATCACCACCTTCCCAACTTTCAGGAACAGGCAGACTTGAATCAGAAAACCCAATTTTCCAACACAATTTTGACATTTTACTGGGACATACCCCATTTTTACTATTTTTTGTGCTTTCAGCCTCCTTCCAGTTAGTGACTAAATGGGTGAGAAACCAATGCTGGGTCCCAGACAGCTAGACATTTCTGAAAAGTAGACAAAATTCTGAACTAAGCAAGGGGTAATTCGTGTAGATCCTACAAGTGTTTTCCTACAGACATTAACAGCCGGAAAAAAAGAATATTGAAATTGAGATGAAAAAACAGCCATTCTTCTCCACGTTTTACTCTGTAACTTTTTCCTGCGATGTCATATTTGTTAAAGCAATTGACCGTTACGTCTGCTGGACTCTTCTGGTTTTGGGGATATATAGCGCTTGTAGGTTAATCAAGAACCTTGGGTACCCAGAGCCAATAAATGAGCTGCACGTTACAATGGGTTTTCATTCAGTACCGGGTATACAGCAATTAATTTGCTGAAATATAAAAAGTGAAAAATAGGTATCAATTAAACATTGGTATTTCCAAAATGGGCACAAGACAAGGTGTTGAGAAGCAGTGGTTATTTGCACATCTCTGAATTCCGGGGTGCCCATACTTCCATGTGAATTACAGAGCATTTCTCGAATAGACATATTGTTTACACACTGTCTTACGTTTGGAATGAAAAATGTAGAGAAAGACAAGAGGCAATAACTCTTGTTTTACTATTCTGTATTCCCCCAGGTCTCCCGATAAAAATGGTACCTCACTTGCGTGGCTAGGCCTACTGCTCACAACAGGAAACACAAAATGGACACATCACATTTTTACATTGAAATCTGACATGTTTATTGGAAAGTGCGTAGCTGTAGAATTTGGCCTCTAGCTCAGCCGGCACCTAGGGAAACTTACCAAACCTGCACATTTTTGAAAACTAGACACCTAGGAGAATTCAAGATGGGTTGGCTTGTGGGGCTCTGTTACCCAGGTTCTGTTACCCAGAATCCTTTGCAAACCTCAAAGTTTGGCCAAAACAAAATACTTTTCCTCTCATTTTCGTGACAGAAAGTTCTGGAATGTGAGAGGAGCAACAAATTTCCTTCCACCCACCATTCCCCTAAGTCTCCTGATAAAAATGGTACCTCACTTATGGGGGAAGGCCTAGCGCCCGCAAAAGTAAATGCCCCGAAACACAACATGGACACATCACATTTTCACAAGGAAAACAGAGCTGTTTTTTACAAAGTGCCTAGCAGTGGATTTTGGCCTCTAGCTCAGCCGGAACCTGGGGAAACCTAGCAAACCTGGCATTTCTGAAAACTAGACACATAGGGGAATCCAAGATGGGGTGACCTGTGGGGCTCTGACCAGGTTCTGTTACCCAGAATCCTTTGCAAACCTCAAAGTTTGGCCAAAAAAATACTTTTTTTTCTCTCATTTCGGCGACAGAAAATTCTGAAATTTGAGAGGAGCCACAAATGTTCTTCCACCCAGCGTTCCCCCAAGTCTCCCGATAAAAATGGAACCTCACTTGTGTGGGTAGCCCTAGCGCTCACAAATGGAAATGCCCCAAAACACACCGTGGACACATCACATTTTCACAAAGAAAACAGAGCTCTTTTTTGCAAAGTGCCTAGCTGTGGATTTTGGCCTCTAGCTCAGCCGGAACCTGGGGAAACCTAGTAAACCTGTGCATTTCTGAAAACTAGACACGTAGGGGAATCCAAGATGTGGTGACTTGTGGGGATCTAACCAGGTTCTGTTACCTGGAATCCTTTGCAAACCTCACAATTTGGCCCAAAAAATACTTTTTCCTCTCATTTCAGTGACAGAAAGTTCTGGTATCTGAGAGTAGCCACAAATTTCCTTCCACCCAGCGTTCCCCGAAGTCTCCCGATAGAAATGGTACCTCACTTGTGTGGGTAGACCTAGCGCCCGCGAAAGGAAATGCCCCAAAACACAAATTGGACACATCACATTTTCACAAAGAAAACAGAGCAGTTTTTTTTACAAAAAATCTAGCTGTGTATTTTGACCTCTGATTCAGCCGGCACCTAGGGAAACCTAGCAAACCTGCACATTTTTTAAAGCTAGGCACCTAGGGGAATCCAAGATGGGGTGACTTGTGGGGCTCTGGCCAGGTTCTGTTACCCAGAATCCTTTGCAAACCTCAAAAATTGGCCAAAAAAACACATTTTCCTCTCATTTCGGTGACAGAAAGTTCTGGAATCTGAGAGGAGCCACAAATATCCTTCACTCCAGCGTTCCCTGAAGTCTCCCGATAAAAATGGTACCTCATTTGTGTGGGTACACCTGGCGCGCGCAAAAGTAAATGCCCCAAAACACAACGTGGGAACATCACATTTTCACAAAGAAAACAGAGCTGTTTTTTTACAAAGTGGCTAGCTGTGGATTTTGGCCTCTAGCTCAGCCAGCACCTAGGGAAACCTAGCAAACCCGCACATTTTTTAAAACTAGGCACCTAGGGGAATCCAAGATGGGGTGACTTGTGGGGCTATGACCAGATTCTGTTACCCGGAATCCTTTGCAAACCTAAAAATTCGGCCAAGAAAACCCTTTTTTCTCTCATTTCGGTGACAGAAAGTTCTGAAATCTGAGATGAGTCACAAATGTTCTTCCACCCAGCGTTCCCCCAGGTCTCTCGATAAAAACGGTACCTCACTTATCTGGGTAGGGCTAGCGCCCGTGAAAGGAAATTCCCCAAAACACAACGTGGAGACATCACATTTTCACAAGAAAACAGAGCTGTTTTTTACAAAGTGCCTAGCAGTGTATTTTGGCCTCTAGCTCAGCCGGAACCTGGGGAAACCTAGCAAACCTGCGCATTTCTGAAAACTAGACACGTAGGGGAATCCAAGATGGGGTGACTTGTGGGGATCTGACCAGGTTCTGTTACCCAGAATCCTTTGCAAACCTCAAAAACTGGCCAAAAAAACACATTTTCCTCTCATTTCGGTGACAGAAAGTTCTGGAATCTGAGAGGAGCCACAAATTTCCTTCCACCCAGCGTTCCCCGAGTCTCCCGAAAAAAATGGTACCTCATTTGTGTGGGTAGGCCTAGCGCTCGCGAATGGAAATGCCCCAAAACACACCGTGGACACATAACATTTTCACAAAGAAAACAGAGCTGTTTTTTTACAAAGTGCCTAGCTGTGGATTTTGGCCTCTAGCTCAGCCGGCACCTAGGGAAACCTAGCAGACCCGCACATTTTTTAAAACTAGGCACCTAGGGGAATCCAAGATGAGGTGACTTGTGGGGCTATGACCAGGTTCTGTTACCCGGAATCCTTTGCAAACCTAAAAATTCTGCCAAGAAAAACCTTTTTTCTCTCATTTCGGTGACAGAAAGTTCTGAAATCTGAGAGGAGTCACAAATGTTCTTCCACCCAGCGTTCCCCCAGGTCTCTCGATAAAAACTGTACCTCACTTATCTGGGTAGGGCTAGCGCCTGTGAAAGGAAATGCCCCAAAACACAACTTGGACACATCACATTTTCACAAGAAAACAGAGCTGTTTTTAACAAAGTGCCTAGCAGTGGATTTTTGCCTCTAGCTCAGCTGGAACCTGGGGAAACCTAGCAAACCTGCACATTTTTTAAAACTAGTCACCTAGGGGAATCCAAGATGGGGTGAATTGTGGGGCTCTGGCCAGGTTCTGTTACCCAGAATCCTTTGCAAACCTCAAAAATTGGCCAAAAAAACACATTTTCCTCTCATTTCGGTGACAGAAAGTTCTGGAATCTGAGAGGAGCCACAAATTTCTTTCCATCCAACGTTCCCCGAAGTCTCCCGATAAAAATGGTACCTCATTTGTGTGGGTACGCCTAGCGCCCGCAAAAGTAAATGCCCCAAAACACAACGTGGGAACATTACATTTTCACAAAGAAAACAGAGCTGTTTTTTTACAAAGTGCCTAGTTGTGGATTTTGGCCTCTAGCTCAGCCGGCACCTAGGGAAACCTAGCAAACCCGAAAAAAATTTAAACTAGGCACCTAGGGGAATCCAAGATGGGGTGACTTGTGGGGCTATGACCAGGTTCTGTTACCCGGAATCCTTTGCAAACCTAAAAATTCAGCCCAAAAAATACTTTTTCCTCTAATTTCAGTGACAGAAAGTTCTGGAATCTGACAGTAGCCACGCATTTCTTTCCACCCAGCGTTTCCCAAAATCTCCCGATAGAACTGGTACCTCACTTGTGTGGGTAGGGCTAGCGCCCGTGATAGGAAATGCCCCAAAACACAACGTGGACACATCACATTTTCACAAGAAAACAGAGCTGTTTTTTACAAAGTGCCTAGCTGTGAATTTTGGCCTCTAGCTCAGCCGGAACCTGGGGAAACCTAGTAAACCTGCGCATTTCTGAAAACTAGACACATAGGGGAATCCAAGATGGGGTGACTTGTGAGGCTCTGGCCAGGTTTTGTTACCCAGAATCCTTAGCAAACCTCAAAAATTGGCCAAAAAAACACATTTTCCTCTCATTTCGGTAACAGAAAGTTCTGGAATCTGAGAAGAGCCACAAATTTCCTTCCACCCAGCGTTCCCCGAAGTCTCCCGATAAAAATGGTACCTCATTTGTGTGGGTACACCTGGCGCGCGCAAAAGTAAATGCCCCAAAACACAACGTGGGAACATCACATTTTCACAAAGAAAACAGAGCTGTTTTTTTACAAAGTGGCTAGCTGTGGATTTTGGCCTCTAGCTCAGCCAGCACCTAGGGAAACCTAGCAAACCCGCACATTTTTTAAAACTAGGCACCTAGGGGAATCCAAGATGGGGTGACTTGTGGGGCTATGACCAGATTCTGTTACCCGGAATCCTTTGCAAACCTAAAAATTCGGCCAAGAAAACCCTTTTTCCTCTCATTTCGGTGACAGAAAGTTCTGAAATCTGAGATGAGCCACAAATTTCCTTCCACCCAGCGTTCCCCGAGTCTCCCGATAAAAATGGTACCTCATTTGTGTGGGTAGGCCTAGCGCTCGCGAATGGAAATGCCCCAAAACACAACGTGGACACATCACATTTTCACAAGAAAACAGAGCTGTTTTTTACAAAGTGCCCAGCAGTGGATTTTGGCCTCTAGCTCAGCCGGAACCTGGGGAAACCTAGCAAACCTGCGCATTTCTGAAAGCTAGACATGTAGGGGAATCCAAGATGGGGTGACTTGTGGGGATCTGACCAGGTTCTGTTACCCAGAATCCTTCGCAAACCTCAAAAACTGGCCAAAAAAACACATTTTCCTCTCATTTCGGTGACAGAAAGTTCTGGAATCTGAGAGGAGCCACAAATTTCCTTCCACCCAGCGTTCCCCGAGTCTCCCGATAAAAATGGTACCTCATTTGTGTGGGTAGGCCTAGCGCTCGCGAATGGAAATGCCCCAAAACACACCGTGGACACATAACATTTTCACAAAGAAAACAGAGCTGTTTTTTTACAAAGTGCCTAGCTGTGGATTTTGGCCTCTAGCTCAGCCGGCACCTAGGGAAACCTAGCAAACCCGCACATTTTTTTAAACTAGGCACCTAGGGGAATCCAAGATGAGGTGACTTGTGGGGCTATGACCAGGTTCTGTTACCCGGAATCCTTTGCAAACCTAAAAATTCTGCCAAGAAAAACCTTTTTTCTCTCATTTCGGTGACAGAAAGTTCTGAAATCTGAGAGGAGTCACAAATGTTCTTCCACCCAGCGTTCCCCCAGGTCTCTCAATAAAAACTGTACCTCACTTATCTGGGTAGGGCTAGCGCCTGTGAAAGGAAATGCCCCAAAACACAACGTGGACACATCACATTTTCACAAGAAAACAGAGCTGTTTTTAACAAAGTGCCTAGCAGTGGATTTTTGCCTCTAGCTCAGCTGGAACCTGGGGAAACCTAGCAAACCTGCACATTTTTTAAAACTAGTCACCTAGGGGAATCCAAGATGGGGTGACTTGTGGGGCTCTGGCCAGGTTCTGTTACCCAGAATCCTTTGCAAACCTCAATAATTGGCCAAAAAAACACATTTTCCTCTCATTTCGGTGACAGAAAGTTCTGGAATCTGAGAGGAGCCACAAATTTCTTTCCATCCAACGTTCCCCGAAGTCTCCCGATAAAAATGGTACCTCATTTGTGTGGGTACGCCTAGCGCCCGCAAAAGTAAATGCCCCAAATCACAACGTGGGAACATTACATTTTCACAAAGAAAACAGAGCTGTTTTTTTACAAAGTGCCTAGCTGTGGATTTTGGCCTCTAGCTCAGCCGGCACCTAGGGAAACCTAGCAAACCCGAACATTTTTTTAAACTAGGCACCTAGGGGAATCCAAGATGGGGTGACTTGTGGGGCTATGACCAGGTTCTGTTACCCGGAATCCTTTGCAAACCTAAAAATTCAGCCCAAAAAATACTTTTCCCTCTAATTTCAGTGACAGAAAGTTCTGGAATCTGACAGTAGCCACGCATTTCTTTCCACCCAGCGTTTCCCAAAGTCTCCCGATAGAAATGGTACCTCACTTGTGTGGGTAGGGCTAGCGCCCGTGATAGGAAATGCCCCAAAACACAACGTGGACACATCACATTTTCACCAGAAAACAGAGCTGTTTTTTACAAAGTGCCTAGCTGTGAATTTTGGCCTCTAGCTCAACCGGAACGAGGGGAAACCTAGTAAACCTGCGCATTTCTGAAAACTAGACACATAGGGGAATCCAAGATGGGGTGACTTGTGAGGCTCTGGCCAGGTTTTGTTACCCAGAATCGTTTGCAAACCTCAAAAATTGGCCAAAAAAACACATTTTCCTCTCATTTCGGTAACAGAAAGTTCTGGAATCTGAGAGGAGCCACAAATTTCCTTCCACCCAGCGTTCCCCGAGTCTCCCGAAAAAAATGGTACCTCATTTGTGTGGGTAGGCCTAGCGCTCGCGAATGGAAATGCCCCAAAACACACCGTGGACACATAACATTTTCACAAAGAAAACAGAGCTGTTTTTTTACAAAGTGCCAAGCTGTGGATTTTGGCCTCTAGCTCAGCCGGCACCTAGGGAAACCTAGCAGACCCACACATTTTTTAAAACTAGGCACCTAGGGGAATCCAAGATGAGGTGACTTGTGGGGTTATGACCAGATTCTGTTACCCGGAATCCTTTGCAAACCTAAAAATTCTGCCAAGAAAAACCTTTTTTCTCTCATTTCGGTGACAGAAAGTTCTGAAATCTGGGAGGAGTCACAAATGTTCTTCCACCCAGCGTTCCCCCAGGTCTCTCGATAAAAACTGTACCTCACTTATCTGGGTAGGGCTAGCGCCTGTGAAAGGAAATGCCCCAAAACACAACGTGGACACATCACATTTTCACAAGAAAACAGAGCTGTTTTTAACAAAGTGCCTAGCAGTGGATTTTTGCCTCTAGCTCAGCTGGAACCTGGGGAAACCTAGCAAACCTGCACATTTTTTAAAACTAGTCACCTAGGGGAATCCAAGATGGGGTGAATTGTGGGGCTCTGGCCAGGTTCTGTTACCCAGAATCCTTTGCAAACCTCAAAAATTGGCCAAAAAAACACATTTTCCTCTAATTTCGGTGACAGAAAGTTCTGGAATCTGAGAGGAGCCACAAATTTCTTTGAATTCAACGTTCCCCGAAGTCTCCCGATAAAAATGGTACCTCATTTGTGTGGGTACGCCTAGCGCCCGCAAAAGTAAATGCCCCAAAACACAACGTGGGAACATTACATTTTCACAAAGAAAACAGAGCTGTTTTTTTACAAAGTGCCTAGCTGTGGATTTTGGCCTCTAGCTCAGCCGGCACCTAGGGAAACCTAGCAAACCCGAAAAAAAATTTAACTAGGCACCTAGGGGAATCCAAGATGGGGTGACTTGTGGGGCTATGACCAGGTTCTGTTACCCGGAATCCTTTGCAAACCTAAAAATTCAGCCCAAAAAATACTTTTTCCTCTAATTTAAGTGACAGAAAGTTCTGGAATCTGACAGTAGCCACGCATTTCTTTCCACCCAGCGTTTCCCAAAGTCTCCCGATAGAAATGGTACCTCACTTGTGTGGGTAGGGCTAGCGCCCGTGATAGGAAATGCCCCAAAACACAACGTGGACACATCACATTTTCACAAGAAAACAGAGCTGTTTTTTACAAAGTGCCTAGCTGTGAATTTTGGCCTCTAGCTCAGCCGGAACCTGGGGAAACCTAGTAAACCTGCGCATTTCTGAAAACTAGACACATAGGGGAATCCAAGATGGGGTGACTTGTGAGGCTCTGGCCAGGTTTTGTTACCCAGAATCCTTAGCAAACCTCAAAAATTGGCCAAAAAAACACATTTTCCTCTCATTTCGGTAACAGAAAGTTCTGGAATCTGAGAAGAGCCACAAATTTCCTTCCACCCAGCGTTCCCCGAAGTCTCCCGATAAAAATGGTACCTCATTTGTGTGGGTACACCTGGCGCGCGCAAAAGTAAATGCCCCAAAACACAACGTGGGAACATCACATTTTCACAAAGAAAACAGAGCTGTTTTTTTACAAAGTGGCTAGCTGTGGATTTTGGCCTCTAGCTCAGCCGGCACCTAGGGAAACCTAGCAAACCCGAACATTTTTTTAAACTAGGCACCTAGGGGAATCCAAGATGGGGTGACTTGTGGGGCTATGACCAGGTTCTGTTACCCGGAATCCTTTGCAAACCTAAAAATTCAGCCCAAAAAATACTTTTTCCTCTAATTTCAGTGACAGAAAGTTCTGGAATCTGACAGTAGCCACGCATTTCTTTCCACCCAGCGTTTCCCAAAGTCTCCCGATAGAAATGGTACCTCACTTGTGTGGGTAGGGCTAGCGCCCGTGATAGAAAATGCCCCAAAACACAACGTGGACACATCACATTTTCACAAGAAAACAGAGCTGTTTTTTACAAAGTGCCTAGCTGTGAATTTTGGCCTCTAGCTCAACCGGAACGAGGGGAAACCTAGTAAACCTGCGCATTTCTGAAAACTAGACACATAGGGGAATCCAAGATGGGGTGACTTGTGAGGCTCTGGCCAGGTTTTGTTACCCAGAATCGTTTGCAAACCTCAAAAATTGGCCAAAAAAACACATTTTCCTCTCATTTCGGTAACAGAAAGTTCTGGAATCTGAGAGGAGCCACAAATTTCCTTCCACCCAGCGTTCCCCGAGTCTCCCGAAAAAAATGGTACCTCATTTGTGTGGGTAGGCCTAGCGCTCGCGAATGGAAATGCCCCAAAACACACCGTGGACACATAACATTTTCACAAAGAAAACAGAGCTGTTTTTTTACAAAGTGCCAAGCTGTGGATTTTGGCCTCTAGCTCAGCCGGCACCTAGGGAAACCTAGCAGACCCACACATTTTTTAAAACTAGGCACCTAGGGGAATCCAAGATGAGGTGACTTGTGGGGTTATGACCAGATTCTGTTACCCGGAATCCTTTGCAAACCTAAAAATTCTGCCAAGAAAAACCTTTTTTCTCTCATTTCGGTGACAGAAAGTTCTGAAATCTGAGAGGAGTCACAAATGTTCTTCCACCCAGCGTTCCCCCAGGTCTCTCGATAAAAACTGTACCTCACTTATCTGGGTAGGGCTAGCGCCTGTGAAAGGAAATGCCCCAAAACACAACGTGGACACATCACATTTTCACAAGAAAACAGAGCTGTTTTTAACAAAGTGCCTAGCAGTGGATTTTTGCCTCTAGCTCAGCCGGCACCTAGGGAAACCAAGCAAACCTGCACATTTTTGAAAACTAGGCACCTAGGGGAATCCAAGATGGGGTGACTTGTGGGGCTCTGGCCAGGTTCTGTTACCCAGAATCCTTTGCAAACCTCAAAAATTGGCCAAAAAGACACATTTTCCTCTCATTTCGGTGACAGAAAGTTCTGGAATCTGAGAGGAGCCACAAATTTGCTCCCACACAGCGTTCCCCGAAGTCTCCCGATAAAAATCGTACCTCATTTGTGTGGGTAGTCCTAGCGCTCGTAAATGGAAATGCCCCAAAACACACCGTTGATACATCACATTTTCACAAAGAAAACAGAGCTGTTTTTTGAAAAGTGCCTAGCTGTGGATTTTGGCCTCTAGCTTAGCCAGAACCTGGGAAACCTAGTAAACCTGCGCATTTCTGAAAACTAGACACGTAGGGGAATCCACGATGGGGTGACTTGTGGGGATCTCATCAGGTTCTGTTACCCGGAATCCTTTGCAAACCACAAAATTTGGCCCAAAAAATACTTTTTCCTCTCATTTCAGTGACAGAAAGTTCTGGAATCTGAGAGTAGCCACAAATTTCCTTCCACCCAGCGTTCCCCGAAGTCTCCCGATAGAAATGGTACCTCACTTGTGTGGGTAGACCTAGCGCCCGTGAAAGGAAATGCTCCAAAACACAAATTGGACACATCACATTTTCACAAAGAAAACAGAGCTGTTTTTTTTACAAAGTGCCTAGCTGTGGATTTTGGCCTCTAACTCAGCCGGCACCTAGGGAAACCTAGCAACCCTGCACATTTTTTAAAACTAGGCACCTAGGGGAATCCAAGATGGGGTGACTTGTGGAGCTCTGGCCAGGTTCTGTTACCCAGAATCCTTTGCAAACCTCAAAAATTGGCCAAAAAAACACATTTTCCTCCCATTTCGGTGACAGAAAGTTCTGGAATCTGAGAGGAACCACAAATATCCTTCCATCCAGCGTTCCCCGAAGTCTCCCGATAAAAATGGTACCTCATTTGTGTGGGTACGCCTAGCGCCCGCAAAAGTAAATGCCCCAAAACACAACGTGGGAACATTACATTTTCACAAAGAAAACAGAGCTGTTTTTTTACAAAGTGCCTAGCTGTGGATTTTGGCCTCTAGCTCAGCCGGCACCTAGGGAAACCTAGCAAACCCGAAAAAAAATTTAACTAGGCACCTAGGGGAATCCAAGATGGGGTGACTTGTGGGGCTATGACCAGGTTCTGTTACCCGGAATCCTTTGCAAACCTAAAAATTCAGCCCAAAAAATACTTTTTCCTCTAATTTAAGTGACAGAAAGTTCTGGAATCTGACAGTAGCCACGCATTTCTTTCCACCCAGCGTTTCCCAAAGTCTCCCGATAGAAATGGTACCTCACTTGTGTGGGTAGGGCTAGCGCCCGTGATAGGAAATGCCCCAAAACACAACGTGGACACATCACATTTTCACAAGAAAACAGAGCTGTTTTTTACAAAGTGCCTAGCTGTGAATTTTGGCCTCTAGCTCAGCCGGAACCTGGGGAAACCTAGTAAACCTGCGCATTTCTGAAAACTAGACACATAGGGGAATCCAAGATGGGGTGACTTGTGAGGCTCTGGCCAGGTTTTGTTACCCAGAATCCTTAGCAAACCTCAAAAATTGGCCAAAAAAACACATTTTCCTCTCATTTCGGTAACAGAAAGTTCTGGAATCTGAGAAGAGCCACAAATTTCCTTCCACCCAGCGTTCCCCGAAGTCTCCCGATAAAAATGGTACCTCATTTGTGTGGGTACACCTGGCGCGCGCAAAAGTAAATGCCCCAAAACACAACGTGGGAACATCACATTTTCACAAAGAAAACAGAGCTGTTTTTTTACAAAGTGGCTAGCTGTGGATTTTGGCCTCTAGCTCAGCCGGCACCTAGGGAAACCTAGCAAACCCGAACATTTTTTTAAACTAGGCACCTAGGGGAATCCAAGATGGGGTGACTTGTGGGGCTATGACCAGGTTCTGTTACCCGGAATCCTTTGCAAACCTAAAAATTCAGCCCAAAAAATACTTTTTCCTCTAATTTCAGTGACAGAAAGTTCTGGAATCTGACAGTAGCCACGCATTTCTTTCCACCCAGCGTTTCCCAAAGTCTCCCGATAGAAATGGTACCTCACTTGTGTGGGTAGGGCTAGCGCCCGTGATAGAAAATGCCCCAAAACACAACGTGGACACATCACATTTTCACAAGAAAACAGAGCTGTTTTTTACAAAGTGCCTAGCTGTGAATTTTGGCCTCTAGCTCAACCGGAACCTGGGGAAACCTAGTAAACCTGCGCATTTCTGAAAACTAGACACATAGGGGAATCCAAGATGGGGTGACTTGTGAGGCTCTGGCCAGGTTTTGTTAACCAGAATCCTTTGCAAACCTCAAAAATTCGCCAAAAAAACACATTTTCCTCTCATTTCGGTAACAGAAAGTTCTGGAATCTGAGAGGAGCCACAAATTTCCTTCCACCCAGCGTTCCCCGAGTATCCCGATAAAAATGGTACCTCACTTGTGTGGGTAGACCTAGCGCCCGTGAAAGGAAATGCTCCAAAACTCAAATTGGACACATCACATTTTCACAAAGAAAACAGAGCTGTTTTTTTTACAAAGTGCCTAGCTGTGGATTTTGGCCTCTAACTCAGCCGGCACCTAGGGAAACCTAGCAACCCTGCACATTTTTTAAAACTAGGCACCTAGGGGAATCCAAGATGGGGTGACTTGTGGGGCTCTGGCCAGGTTCTGTTACCCAGAATCCTTTGCAAACCTCAAAAATTGGCCAAAAAAACACATTTTCCTCCCATTTCGGTGACAGAAAGTTCTGGAATCTGAGAGGAACCACAAATATCCTTCCATCCAGCGTTCCCCGAAGTCTCCCGATAAAAATGGAACCTCATTTGTGTGGGTACACCTGGCACCCGCAAAAGTAAATGCCCCAAAACACAACGTGGGAACATCACATTTTCACAAGAAAACAGAGCTGTTTTTAACAAAGTGCCTAGCAGTGGATTTTTGCCTCTAGCTCAGCCGGAACCTGGGGAAACCTAGCAAACCTGCGCATTTCTGAAAACTAGACACGTAGGGGAATCCAAGATGGGGTGACTTGTGGGGATCTGACCAGGTTCTGTTACCCAGAATCCTTTGCAAACCTCAAAGTTTGGCCAAAAAAATACTTTTTTTCTCTCATTTCGGCGACAGAAAATTCTGAAATTTGAGAGGAGGCACAAATGCTCTTCCACCCAGCGTTAACCCAAGTCTCCAGATAAAAATGGAACCTCACTTATGTCGGTAGGGCTAGCGACGGGAAAGGAAATGCCCCAAAACACAACGTGGACACATTATATTTTCACAAAGAAAACAGAGTTGTTTTTTACAAAGTGCCTAGCAGTGGATTTTGGCCTCTAGCTCAGCCGGCACCTAGGGAAACCAAGCAAACCTGCACATTTTTGAAAACTAGGCACCTAGGGGAATCCAAGATGGGGTGACTTGTGGGGCTCTGGCCAGGTTCTGTTACCCAGAATCCTTTGCAAACCTCAAAAATTGGCCAAAAAGACACATTTTCCTCTCATTTCGGTGACAGAAAGTTCTGGAATCTGAGAGGAGCCACAAATTTGCTCCCACACAGCGTTCCCCGAAGTCTCCCGATAAAAATCGTACCTCATTTGTGTGGGTAGTCCTAGCGCTCGTAAATGGAAATGCCCCAAAACACACCGTTGATACATCACATTTTCACAAAGAAAACAGAGCTGTTTTTTGAAAAGTGCCTAGCTGTGGATTTTGGCCTCTAGCTTAGCCAGAACCTGGGAAACCTAGTAAACCTGCGCATTTCTGAAAACTAGACACGTAGGGGAATCCACGATGGGGTGACTTGTGGGGATCTCATCAGGTTCTGTTACCCGGAATCCTTTGCAAACCACAAAATTTGGCCCAAAAAATACTTTTTCCTCTCATTTCAGTGACAGAAAGTTCTGGAATCTGAGAGTAGCCACAAATTTCCTTCCACCCAGCGTTCCCCGAAGTCTCCCGATAGAAATGGTACCTCACTTGTGTGGGTAGACCTAGCGCCCGTGAAAGGAAATGCTCCAAAACACAAATTGGACACATCACATTTTCACAAAGAAAACAGAGCTGTTTTTTTTACAAAGTGCCTAGCTGTGGATTTTGGCCTCTAACTCAGCCGGCACCTAGGGAAACCTAGCAACCCTGCACATTTTTTAAAACTAGGCACCTAGGGGAATCCAAGATGGGGTGACTTGTGGAGCTCTGGCCAGGTTCTGTTACCCAGAATCCTTTGCAAACCTCAAAAATTGGCCAAAAAAACACATTTTCCTCCCATTTTGGTGACAGAAAGTTCTGGAATCTGAGAGGAACCACAAATATCCTTCCATCCAGCGTTCCCCGAAGTCTCCCGATAAAAATGGTACCTCATTTGTGTGGGTACACCTGGCACCCGCAAAAGTAAATGCCCCAAAACACAACGTGGGAACATCACATTTTCACAAAGAAAACAGAGCTGTTTTTTTACAAAGTGCCTAGCTGTGGATTTTGGCCTCTAGCTCAGCCGGCACCTAGGGAAACCTAGCAAACCCGCACATTTTTTAAAACTAGGCACCTAGGGGAATCCAAGATGGGGTGACTTGTGGGGCTATGACCAGGTTCTGTTACCCGGAATCCTTTGCAAACCTAAAAATTCTGCCAAGAAAACCCTTTTTTCTCACATTTCGGTGACAGAAAGTTCTGAAATCTGAGAGGAGTCACAAATGTTCTTCCACCCAGCGTTCCCCAAGGTCTCTCGATAAAAACTGTACCTCACTTATCTGGGAAGGGCTAGCGCCTGTGAAAGGAAATGCCCCAAAACACAACGTGGACACATCACATTTTCACAAGAAAACAGAGCTGTTTTTAACAAAGTGCCTAGCAGTGGATTTTTGCCTCTAGCTCAGCTGGAACCTGGGGAAACCTAGCAAACATGCGCATTTCTGAAAACTAGACACATAGGGGAATACAAGATGGGGTGACTTGTGGAGATCTGACCAGGTTCTGTTACCCGGAATCCTTTGCAAACCTCAAATTTTGGCCCAAAAAATATTTTTTCCTCTCATTTCAGTGACAGAAAGTTCTGGAATCTGAGAGTAGCCACAAATTTCCTTCCACCCAGCATTCCCCAAAGTCTCCCGATAGAAATGGTACCTCACTTGTGTGGGTAGACCTAGCGCCTGCGAAAGGAAATGCCCCAAAACACAAATTGGACACATCACATTTTCACAAAGAAAACAGAGCTGTTTTTTTTACAAAGAGTCTAGCTGTGGATTTTGGCCTCTAACTCAGCCGGCACCTAGGGAAACCTAGCAAACCTGCACATTTTTTAAAACTAGTCACCTAGGGGAATCCAAGATGGGGTGACTTGTGGGGCTCTGGCCAGGTTCTGTTACCCAGAATCCTTTGCAAACCTCAAAAATTGGCCAAAAAAACACATTTTCCTCTCATTTCGGTGACAGAAAGTTCTGGAATCTGAGAGGAGCCACAAATATCCTTCCATCCAGCGTTCCCTGAAGTCTCCCGATAAAAATGGTACCTCATTTGTGTGGGTACACCTGGCGCGCGCAAAAGTAAATGCCCCAAAACACAACGTGGGAACATTACATTTTCACAAAGAAAACAGAGCTGTTTTTTTACAAAGTGCCTAGCTGTGGATTTTGGCCTCTAGCTCAGCTGGCACCTAGGGAAACCTAGCAAACCCGAACATTTTTTAAAACTAGGCACCTAGGGGAATCCAAGATGGGGTGACTTGTGGGGCTATGACAAGGTTCTGTTACCCGGAATCCTTTGCAAACCTAAATATTCGGCCAAGAAAAACCTTTTTTCTCTCATTTCGGTGACAGAAAGTTCTGAAATCTGAGAGGAGTCACAAATGCTCTTCCACCCAGCGTTCCCCAAGGTCTCTCGATAAAAACGGTACCTCACTTATCTGGGTAGGGCTAGCACCTGTGAAAGGAAATGCCCCAAAAAACAACGTGGACACATCACATTTTCACAAGAAAACAGAGCTGTTTTTAACAAAGTGCCTAGCAGTGGATTTTTGCCTCTAGTTCAGCCGGAACCTGGGGAAACCTAGCAAACCTGTGCATTTCTGAAAACTAGACACGTAGGGGAATCCAAGATGGGGTGACTTGTGGGGATCTGACCAGGGTCTGTTACCCAGAATCCTTTGCAAACCTCAAAGTTTGGCCAAAAAAATACTTTTTTTCTCTCATTTCGGCGACAGAAAATTCTGAAATTTGAGAGGAGGCACAAATGCTCTTCCACCCAGCGTTAACCCAAGTCTCCAGATAAAAATGGAACCTCACTTATGTAGGTAGGGCTAGCGACGGGAAAGGAAATGCCCCAAAACATAACGTCGACACATTATATTTTCACAAAGAAAACAGAGTTGTTTTTTACAAAGTGCCTAGCAGTGGATTTTGGCCTCTAGCTCAGCCGGCACCTAGGGAAACCTAGCAAACCTGCACATTTTTGAAAACTAGGCACCTAGGGGAATCCAAGATGGGGTGACTTGTGGGGCTCTGGCCAGGTTCTGTTACCCAGAATCCTTTGCAAACCTCAAAAATTGGCCAAAAAGACACATTTTCCTCTCATTTCGGTGACAGAAAGTTCTGGAATCTGAGAGGAGCCACAAAATTCCTCCCACCCAGAGTTCCCCGAAGTCTCCCGATAAAAATGGTACCTCATTTGTGTGGGTAGGCCTAGCGCTCATAAATGGAAATGCCCCAAAACACACCGTTGTTACATCACATTTTCACAAAGAAAACAGAGCTGTTTTTTGAAAAGTGCCTAGTTGTGGATTTTGGCCTCTAACTCAGCCGGCACCTAGGGAAACCTAGCAACCCTGCGCATTTTTTAAAACTAGGCACCTAGGGGAATCCAAGATGGGGTGACTTGTGGGGCTCTGGCCAGGTTCTGTTACCCAGAATCCTTTGCAAACCTCAAAAATTGGCCAAAAAAACACATTTTCCTCCCATTTCGGTGACAGAAAGTTCTGGAATCTGAGAGGAACCACAAATATCCTTCCATCCAGCGTTCCCCGAAGTCTCCCGATAAAAATGGAACCTCATTTGTGTGGGTACAGCTGGCACCCGCAAAAGTAAATGCCCCAAAACACAATGTGGGAACATCACATTTTCACAAAGAAAACAGAGCTGTTTTTTTACAAAGTGCCTAGCTGTGGATTTTGGCCTCTAGCTCAGCCGGCACCTAGGGAAACCTAGCAAACCCGCAAATTTTTTTAAACTAGGCACCTAGGGGAATCCAAGATGGGGTGACTTGTGGGGCTATGACCAGGTTCTGTTACCCGGAATCCTTTGCAAACCTAAAAATTCTGCCAAGAAAACCCTTTTTTCTCACATTTCGGTGACAGAAAGTTCTGAAATCTGAGAGGAGTCACAAATGTTCTTCCACCCAGCGTTCCCCAAAGTCTCTCGATAAAAACTGTACCTCACTTATCTGGGAAGGGCTAGCGCCTGTGAAAGGAAATGCCCCAAAACACAACGTGGACACATCACATTTTCACAAGGAAACAGAGCTGTTTTTTACAAAGTGCCTAGCAGTGGATTTTTGCCTCTAGCTCAGCCGGAACCTGGAGAAACCTAGTAAACCTGCGCATTTCTGAAAACTAGACACGTAGGGGAATCCACGATGGGGTGACTTTTGGGGATCTGATCAGGTTCTGTTAACCGGAATCCTTTGCAAACCACAAAATTTGGCCCAAAAAATAATTTTTCCTCTCATTTCAGTGACAGAAAGTTCTGGAATCTGAGAGTAGCCACAAATTTCCTTCCACCCAGCGTTCCCCGAAGTCTCCCGATAGAAATGGTACCTCACTTGTGTGGGTAGACCTAGCGCCCGTGAAAGGAAATGCTCCAAAACACAAATTGGACACATCACATTTTCACAAAGAAAACAGAGCTGTTTTTTTTACAAAGTGCCTAGCTGTGGATTTTGGCCTCTAACTCAGCCGGCACCTAGGGAAACCTAGCAACCCTGCACATTTTTTAAAACTAGGCACCTAGGGGAATCCAAGATGGGGTGACTTGTGGGGCTCTGGCCAGGTTCTGTTACCCAGAATCCTTTGCAAACCTCAAAAATTGGCCAAAAAAACACATTTTCCTCCCATTTCGGTGACAGAAAGTTCTGGAATCTGAGAGGAACCACAAATATCCTTCAATCCAGCGTTCCCCGAAGTCTCCCGATAAAAATGGTACGTCATTTGTGTGGGTACACCTGGCACCCGCAAAAGTAAATGCCCCAAAACACAACGTGGGAACATCACATTTTCACAAAGAAAACAGAGCTGTTTTTTTACAAAGTGCCTAGCTGTGGATTTTGGCCTCTAGCTCAGCCGGCACCTAGGGAAACCTAGCAAACCCGCACATTTTTTAAAACTAGGCACCTAGGGGAATCCAAGATGGGGTGACTTGTGGGGCTATGACCAGGTTCTGTTACCCGGAATCCTTTGCAAACCTAAAAATTCTGCCAAGAAAACCCTTTTTTCTCACATTTCGGTGACAGAAAGTTCTGAAATCTGAGAGGAGTCACAAATGTTCTTCCACCCAGCGTTCCCCAAGGTCTCTCGATAAAAACTGTACCTCACTTATCTGGGAAGGGCTAGCGCCTGTGAAAGGAAATGCCCCAAAACACAACGTGGACACATCACATTTTCACAAGAAAACAGAGCTGTTTTTAACAAAGTGCCTAGCAGTGGATTTTTGCCTCTAGCTCAGCTGGAACCTGGGGAAACCTAGCAAACATGCGCATTTCTGAAAACTAGACACATAGGGGAATACAAGATGGGGTGACTTGTGGGGATCTGACCAGGTTCTGTTACCCGGAATCCTTTGCAAACCTCAAATTTTGGCCCAAAAAATATTTTTTCCTCTCATTTCAGTGACAGAAAGTTCTGGAATCTGAGAGTAGCCACAAATTTCCTTCCACCCAGCATTCCCCAAAGTCTCCCGATAGAAATGGTACCTCACTTGTGTGGGTAGACCTAGCGCCCGCGAAAGGAAATGCCCCAAAACACAAATTGGAAACATCACATTTTCACAAAGAAAACAGAGCTGTTTTTTTTACAAAGAGTCTAGCTGTGGATTTTGGCCTCTAACTCAGCCGGCACCTAGGGAAACCTAGCAAACCTGCACATTTTTTAAAACTAGTCACCTAAGGGAATCCAAGATGGGGTGACTTGTGGGGCTCTGGCCAGGTTCTGTTACCCAGAATCCTTTGCAAACCTCAAAAATTGGCCAAAAAAACACATTTTCCTCTCATTTCGGTGACAGAAAGTTCTGGAATCTGAGAGGAGCCACAAATATCCTTCCATCCAGCGTTCCCTGAAGTCTCCCGATAAAAATGGTACCTCATTTGTGTGGGTACACCTGGCGCGCGCAAAAGTAAATGCCCCAAAACACAACGTGGGAACATTACATTTTCACAAAGAAAACAGAGCTGTTTTTTTACAAAGTGCCTAGCTGTGGATTTTGGCCTCTAGCTCAGCTGGCACCTAGGGAAACCTAGCAAACCCGAACATTTTTTAAAACTAGGCACCTAGGGGAATCCAAGATGGGGTGACTTGTGGGGCTATGACCAGGTTCTGTTACCCGGAATCCTTTGCAAACCTAAAAATTCGGCCAAGAAAACCCTTTTTTCTCTCATTTCGGTGACAGAAAGTTCTGAAATCTGAGAGGAGTCACAAATGCTCTTCCACCCAGCGTTCCCCAAGGTCTCTCAATAAAAACTGTACCTCACTTATCTGGGTAGGGCTAGCACCTGTGAAAGGAAATGCCCCAAAAAACAACGTGGACACCTCACATTTTCACAAGAAAACAGAGCTGTTTTTAACAAAGTGCCTAGCAGTGGATTTTTGCCTCTAGCTCAGCCGGAACCTGGGGAAACCTAGCAAACCTGCGCATTTCTGAAAACTAGACACGTAGGGGAATCCAAGATGGGGTGACTTGTGGGGATCTGACCAGGTTCTGTTACCCAGAATCCTTTGCAAACCTCAAAGTTTGGCCAAAAAAATACTTTTTTTCTCTCATTTCGGTGACAGAAAATTCTGAAATTTGAGAGGAGGCACAAATGCTTTTCCACCCAGCGTTAACCCAAGTCTCCAGATAAAAATGGAACCTCACTTATGTAGGTAGGGCTAGCGACGGGAAAGGAAATGCCCCAAAACATAACGTCGACACATTATATTTTCACAAAGAAAACAGAGTTGTTTTTTACAAAGTGCCTAGCAGTGGATTTTGGCCTCTAGCTCAGCCGGCACCTAGGGAAACCAAGCAAACCTGCACATTTTTTAAAACTAGGCACCTAGGGGAATCCAAGATGGGGTGACTTGTGGGGATCTGGCCAGGTTCTGTTACCCAGAATCCTTTGCAAACCTCAAAAATTGGCCAAAAAGACACATTTTCCTCTCATTTCGGTGACAGAAAGTTCTGGAATCTGAGAGGAGCCACAAATTTCCTCCCACACAGCGTTCCCCGAAGTCTCCCGATAAAAATGGTACCTCATTTGTGTGGGTAGGCCTAGCGCTCGTAAATGGAAATGCCCCAAAACACACTGTTGATACATCACATTTTCACAAAGAAAACAGAGCTGTTTTTTGAAAAGTGCCTAGCTGTGGATTTTGGCCTCTAGCTTAGCCAGAACCTGGGAAACCTAGTAAACCTGCGCATTTCTGAAAACTAGACACGTAGGGGAATCCACGATGGGGTGACTTGTGGGGATCTGATCAGGTTCTGTTACCCGGAATCCTTTGCAAACCACAAAATTTGGCCCCAAAAATACTTTTTCCTCTCATTTCAGTGACAGAAAGTTCTGGAATCTGAGAGTAGCCACAAATTTCCTTCCACCCAGCGTTCCCCGAAGTCTCCCGATAGAAATGGTACCTCACTTGTGTGGGTAGACCTAGCGCCCGTGAAAGGAAATGCTCCAAAACACAAATTGGACACATCACATTTTCACAAAGAAAACAGAGCTGTTTTTTTTACAAAGTGCCTAGCTGTGGATTTTGGCCTCTAACTCAGCCGGCACCTAGGGAAACCTAGCAACCCTGCACATTTTTTAAAACTAGGCACCTAGGGGAATCCAAGATGGGGTGACTTGTGGGGCTCTGGCCAGGTTCTGTTACCCAGAATCCTTTGCAAACCTCAAAAATTGGCCAAAAAAACACATTTTCCTCCCATTTCGGTGACAGAAAGTTCTGGAATCTGAGAGGAACCACAAATATCTTTCCATCCAGCGTTCCCCGAAGTCTCCCGATAAAAATGGTACCTCATTTGTGTGGGTACACCTGGCACCCGCAAAAGTAAATGCCCCAAAACACAACGTGGGAACATCACATTTTCACAAAGAAAACAGAGCTGTTTTTTTACAAAGTGCCTAGCTGTGGATTTTGGCCTCTAGCTCAGCCGGCACCTAGGGAAACCTAGCAAACCCGCACATTTTTTAAAACTAGGCACCTAGGGGAATCCAAGATGGGGTGACTTGTGGGGCTATGACCAGGTTCTGTTACCCGGAATCCTTTGCAAACCTAAAAATTCTGCCAAGAAAACCCTTTTTTCTCACATTTCGGTGACAGAAAGTTCTGAAATCTGAGAGGAGTCACAAATGTTCTTCCACCCAGCGTTCCCCAAGGTCTCTCGATAAAAACTGTACCTCACTTATCTGGGAAGGGCTAGCGCCTGTGAAAGGAAATGCCCCAAAACACAACGTGGACACATCACATTTTCACAAGAAAACAGAGCTGTTTTTAACAAAGTGCCTAGCAGTGGATTTTTGCCTCTAGCTCAGCTGGAACCTGGGGAAACCTAGCAAACATGCGCATTTCTGAAAACTAGACACATAGGGGAATACAAGATGGGGTGACTTGTGGGGATCTGACCAGGTTCTGTTACCCGGAATCCTTTGCAAACCTCAAATTTTGGCCCAAAAAATATTTTTTCCTCTCATTTCAGTGACAGAAAGTTCTGGAATCTGAGAGTAGCCACAAATTTCCTTCCACCCAGCATTCCCCAAAGTCTCCCGATAGAAATGGTACCTCACTTGTGTGGGTAGACCTAGCGCCCGCGAAAGGAAATGCCCCAAAACACAAATTGGACACATCACATTTTCACAAAGAAAACAGAGCTGTTTTTTTTACAAAGAGTCTAGCTGTGGATTTTGGCCTCTAACTCAGCCGGCACCTAGGGAAACCTAGCAAACCTGCACATTTTTTAAAACTAGTCACCTAGGGGAATCCAAGATGGGGTGACTTGTGGGGCTCTGGCCAGGTTCTGTTACCCAGAATCCTTTGCAAACCTCAAAAATTGGCCAAAAAAACACATTTTACTCTCATTTCGGTGACAGAAAGTTCTGGAATCTGAGAGGAGCCACAAATATCCTTCCATCCAGCGTTCCCTCAAGTCTCCCGATAAAAATGGTACCTCATTTGTGTGGGTACACCTGGCGCGCGCAAAAGTAAATGCCCCAAAACACAACGTGGGAACATTACATTTTCACAAAGAAAACAGAGCTGTTTTTTTACAAAGTGCCTAGCTGTGGATTTTGGCCTCTAGCTCAGCTGGCACCTAGGGAAACCTAGCAAACCCGAACATTTTTTAAAACTAGGCACCTAGGGGAATCCAAGATGGGGTGACTTGTGGGGCTATGACCAGGTTCTGTTACCCGGAATCCTTTGCAAACCTAAATATTCGGCCAAGAAAAACCTTTTTTCTCTCATTTCGGTGACAGAAAGTTCTGAAATCTGAGAGGAGTCACAAATGCTCTTCCACCCAGCGTTCCCCAAGGTCTCTCGATAAAAACGGTACCTCACTTATCTGGGTAGGGCTAGCACCTGTGAAAGGAAATGCCCCAAAAAACAACGTGGACACATCACATTTTCACAAGAAAACAGAGCTGTTTTTAACAAAGTGCCTAGCAGTGGATTTTTGCCTCTAGTTCAGCCGGAACCTGGGGAAGCCTAGCAAACCTGTGCATTTCTGAAAACTAGACACGTAAGGGAATCCAAGATGGGGTGACTTGTGGGGATCTGACCAGGTTCTGTTACCCAGAATCCTTTGCAAACCTCAAAGTTTGGCCAAAAAAATACTTTTTTTCTCTCATTTCGGCGACAGAAAATTCTGAAATTTGAGAGGAGGCACAAATGCTCTTCCACCCAGCGTTAACCCAAGTCTCCAGATAAAAATGGAACCTCACTTATGTAGGTAGGGCTAGCGACGGGAAAGGAAATGCCCCAAAACATAACGTGGACACATTATATTTTCACAAAGAAAACAGAGTTGTTTTTTACAAAGTGCCTAGCAGTGGATTTTGGCCTCTAGCTCAGCCGGCACCTAGGGAAACCTAGCAAACCTGCACATTTTTGAAAACTAGGCACCTAGGGGAATCCAAGATGGGGTGACTTGTGGGGCTCTGGCCAGGTTCTGTTACCCAGAATCCTTTGCAAACCTCAAAAATTGGCCAAAAAGACACATTTTCCTCTCATTTCGGTGACAGAAAGTTCTGGAATCCGAGAGGAGCCACAAATTTCCTCCCACCCAGCGTTCCCCGAAGTCTCCCGATAAAAATGGTACCTCATTTGTGTGGGTAGGCCTAGCGCTCATAAATGGAAATGCCCCAAAACACACCGTTGATACATCACATTTTCACAAAGAAAACAGAGCTGTTTTTTGAAAAGTGCCTAGTTGTGGATTTTGGCCTCTAACTCAGCCGGCACCTAGGGAAACCTAGCAACCTTGCGCATTTTTTAAAACTAGGCACCTAGTGGAATCCAAGATGGGGTGACTTGTGGGGCTCTGGCCAGGTTCTGTTACCCAGAATCCTTTGCAAACCTCAAAAATTGGCCAAAAAAACACATTTTCCTCCCATTTCGGTGACAGAAAGTTCTGGAATCTGAGAGGAACCACAAATATCCTTCCATCCAGCGTTCCCCGAAGTCTCCCGATAAAAATGGTACCTCATTTGTGTGGGTACAGCTGGCACCCGCAAAAGTAAATGCCCCAAAACACAATGTGGGAACATCACATTTTCACAAAGAAAACAGAGCTGTTTTTTTACAAAGTGCCTAGCTGTGGATTTTGGCCTCTAGCTCAGCCGGCACCTAGGGAAACCTAGCAAACCCGCAAATTTTTTAAAACTAGGCACCTAGGGGAATCCAAGATGAGGTGACTTGTGGGGCTATGACCAGGTTCTGTTACCCGGAATCCTTTGCAAACCTAAAAATTCTGCCAAGAAAACCCTTTTTTCTCACATTTCGGTGACAGAAAGTTCTGAAATCTGAGAGGAGTCACAAATGTTCTTCCACCCAGCGTTCCCCAAAGTCTCTCGATAAAAACTGTACCTCACTTATCTGGGAAGGGCTAGCGCCTGTGAAAGGAAATGCCCCAAAACACAACGTGGACACATCACATTTTCACAAGGAAACAGAGCTGTTTTTTACAAAGTGCCTAGCAGTGGATTTTTGCCTCTAGCTCAGCCGGAACCTGGAGAAACCTAGTAAACCTGCGCATTTCTGAAAACTAGACACGTAGGGGAATCCACGATGGGGTGACTTGTGGGGCTCTGGCCAGGTTCTGTTACCCAGAATCCTTTGCAAACCTCAAAAATTGGCTAAAAAGACACATTTTCGTCTCATTTCGGTGACAGAAAGTTCTGGAATCTGAGAGGAGCCACAAATTTCCTTCCACCCAGCGTTCCCCGAAGTCTCCCGATAAAAATGGTACCTCATTTGTGTGGGTAGGCCTAGCGTTCGTAAATGGAAATGCCCCAAAACACACCGTGGATACATCACATTTTCACAAAGACAACACAGCTGTTTTTTGCAAAGTGCCTAGCTGTGGATTTTGGCCTCTAGCTTAGCCGGAACCTGGGGAAACCTAGTAAACCTGCGCATTTCCGAAAACTAGACACGTAGGGGAATCCAAGATGGGGTGACTTGTGGGGATCTGATCAGGTTCTGTTACCCGGAATCCTTTGCAAACCACAAAATTTGGCCCAAAAAATACTTTTTCCTCTCATTTCAGTGACAGAAAGTTCTGGAATCTGAGAGTAGCCACAAATTTCCTTCCAACCAGCGTTCCCCGAAGTCTCCCGATAGAAATGGTACCTCACTTGTGTGGGTAGACCTAGCGCCCGTGAAGGAAATGCCCAAAACACAAATTGGACCCATCACATTTTCACAAAGAAAACAGAGCTGTTTTTTTACAAAGTGCCTAGCTGTGGATTTTGGCCTTTAGCTCAGCTGGCACCTAGGGAAACCTAGCAAACCTGCACATTTTTTAAAACTAGGCACCTAGGGGAATCCAATATGGGGTGACTTGTAGGGCTCTGGCCAGGTTCTGTTACCCAGAATCCTTTGCAAACCTCAAAAATTGGCCAAAAAATCACATTTTCCTCTCATTTCGGTGACAGAAAGTTCTGGAATCTGAGAGGAGCCACAAATTTCCTTCCATCCAGCGTTCCCCGAAGTCTCCTGATAAAAATGGTACCTCATTTGTGTGGGTACACCTGGCGCCCGCAAAAGTAAATGCCCCAAAACACAACGTGGGAACATCACATTTTCACAAAGAAAACATAGCTGTTTTTTTACAAAGTGCCTAGCTGTGGATTTTGGCCTCTAGCTCAGCCGGCACATAGGGAAACCTAGCAAACCCGCACATTTTTTAAAACTAGGCACCTAGGGGAATCCAAGATGGGGTGACTTGTGGGGCTATGACCAGGTTCTGTTACCCGGAATCCTTTGCAAACCTCAAAAATTGGCCAAAAAAACACATTTTCCTCTCATTTCGGTGACAGAAAGTTCTGGAATCTGAGAGGAGCCACGAATTTCCTTCCACCCAGTGTTCCCCGAAGTCTCCCGATAAAAATGGTACCTCATTTGTGTGGGTAGGCCTAGCGCTCGCGAATGGAAATGCCCCAAAACACACCGTGGACACATCACATTTTCACAAAGAAAACAGAGCTGTTTTTTGCAAAGTGCCTAGCTGTGGATTTTGGCATCTAGCTCAGCCGGCACCTAAAGAAACCTAGCAAACCTGCACATTTTTTAAAACTAGGCACCTAGGGGAATCCAAGATGGGGTGACTTGTGAGGCTCTGGCCAGGTTCTGTTACCCAGAATCCTTTGCAAACCTCAAAGTTTGGCCAAAAAAATACTTTTTTTCTCTCATTTCGGCGACAGAAAATTCTGAAATTTGAGAGGAGTCACAAATGTTCTTCCACCCAGCGTTCCCCCAAGTCTCCAGATAAAAATGGAACCTCACTTATGTCGGTAGGGCTAGCGACGTGAAAGGAAATGCCCCAAAACACAACGTGGGAACATCACATTTTCACAAAGAAAACAGAGCTGTTTTTTACAAAGTGCCTAGCAGTGGATTTTTGCCTCTAGCTCAGCCGGAACCTGGGGAAACCTAGCAAACCTGCGCATTTCTGAAAACTAGACACGTAGGGGAATCCAAGATGGGGTGACTTGTGGGGATCTGACCAGGTTCTGTTACCCAGAATCCTTTGCAAACCTCAAAGTTTGGCCAAAAAAATGGTACCTCATTTGTGTGTGTAGGCCTAGCGCCCGCAAAAGTAAATGCCCCAAAACACAACGTGTGAACATCACATTTTCACAAAGAAAACAGAGCTGTTTTTTTACAAAGTGCCTAGCAGTGGATTTTGGCCTCTAGCTCAGCCGGCACCTAGGGAAACCTAGCAAACCCACACATTTTTTAAAACTAGGCACCAAGGGGAATCCAAGATGTGGTGACTTGTGGGGCTATGAACAGGTTCTGTTACCCAGAATCCTTTGCAAACCTAAAAATTCGGCCAAGAAAACCCTTTTTTCTCTCATTTCGGTGACAGAAAGTTCTGAAATCTGAGAGGAGTTACAAATGTTGTTCTACCCAGCGTTCCCCCAGGTCTCTCGATAAAAACAGTACCTCACTTATCTGGGTAGGGCTAGCGCCCGTGAAAGGAAATGCCCCAAAACACAACGTGGACACATCACATTTTCACAAGGAAACAGAGCTGTTTTTTACAAAGTGCCTAGCAGTGGATTTTGGCCTCTAGCTTAGCCAGCACCTAGGGAAACCTAGCAAACCCGCATATTTTTAAAAACTAGGCACCAAGGGGAATCCAAGATGGGGTGACTTGTATGGCTATGACCAGGTTCTGTTACCCGGAATCCTTTGCAAACCTAAAAATTTGGCCAAGAAAACACTTTTTTCTCTCATTTCGGTGACAGAAAGTTCTGAAATCTGAGAGGAGTCACAAATGTTCTTCCACCCAGCGTTCCCCCAGGTCTCTCGATAAAAACAGTACCTCACTTATCTGGGTAGGGCTAGCGCCCGTGAAAGGAAATGCCCCAAAACACAACGTGGACACATCACATTTTCACAAGGAAACAGAGCTGTTTTTTACAAAGTGCCTAGCAGTGGATTTTGGCCTCTAGCTCAGCCGGAACCTGGGGAAACCTAGCAAACCTGCGAATTTCTGAAAACTAGACACGTAGGGGAATCCAAGATGGGGTGACTTGTGGGGATCTGACCAGGTTCTGTTACCCAGAATCCTTTGCAAACCTCAAAGTTTGGCCAAAAAAATACTTTATTTCTCTCATTTCGGCGACAGAAAATTCTGAAATTTGAGAGGAGCCACAAATGTTCTTCCACCCAGTGTTCCCCCAAGTCTCCAGATAAAAATGGAACTTCACTTGTGTGGGTAGCCCTAGCGCTCACAAATGGAAATGCCCCAAAACACACAGTGGACACATCACATTTTCACAAAGAAAACAGAGCTGTTTTTTTGCAAAGTGCCTAGCTGTGGATTTTGGCCTCTAGCTCAGCCGGAACCTGGGGAAACCTACTAAACCTGCGCATTTCTGAAAACTAGACACGTAGGGGAATCCAAGATGTGGTGACTTGTGGGGATCTGACCAGGTTCTGTTACCTGGAATCCTTTGCAAACCTCACAATTTGGCCCAAAAAATACTTTTTCCTCTCATTTCAGTGACAGAAAGTTCTGGTATCCGAGAGTAGCCACAAATTTCCTTCCACCCAGCGTTCCCCGAAGTCTCCCGATAGAAATGGTACCTCACTTGTGTGGGTAGACCTAGCGCCCGTGAAAGGAAATGCCCCAAAACACAACGTGGACACATCACATTTTCACAAGGAAACAGAGCTGTTTTTTACAAAGTGCCTAGCAGTGGATTTTGGCCTCTAGCTCAGCCGGAACCTGGGGAAACCTAGCAAACCTGCGCATTTCTGAAAACTAGACACGTAGGGGAATCCAAGATGGGGTGACTTGTGGGGATCTGACCAGGTTCTGTTACCCAGAATCCTTTGCAAACCTCAAAGTTTGGCCAAAAAAATACTTTATTTCTCTCATTTCGGCGACAGAAAATTCTGAAATTTGAGAGGAGCCACAAATGTTCTTCCACCCAGTGTTCCCCCAAGTCTCCAGATAAAAATGGAACTTCACTTGTGTGGGTAGCCCTAGCGCTCACAAATGGAAATGCCCCAAAACACACAGTGGACACATCACATTTTCACAAAGAAAACAGAGCTGTTTTTTTGCAAAGTGCCTAGCTGTGGATTTTGGCCTCTAGCTCAGCCGGAACCTGGGGAAACCTACTAAACCTGCGCATTTCTGAAAACTAGACACGTAGGGGAATCCAAGATGTGGTGACTTGTGGGGATCTGACCAGGTTCTGTTACCTGGAATCCTTTGCAAACCTCACAATTTGGCCCAAAAAATACTTTTTCCTCTCATTTCAGTGACAGAAAGTTCTGGTATCCGAGAGTAGCCACAAATTTCCTTCCACCCAGCGTTCCCCGAAGTCTCCCGATAGAAATGGTACCTCACTTGTGTGGGTAGACCTAGCGCCCGTGAAAGGAAATGCCCCAAAACACAACGTGGACACATGACATTTTCACAAGGAAACAGAGCTGTTTTTTACAAAGTGCCTAGCAGTGGATTTTGGCCTCTAGCTCAGCCGGAACCTGGGGAAACCTAGCAAACCTGCGCATTTCTGAAAACTAGACACGTAGGGGAATCCAAGATGGGGTGACTTGTGGGGATCTGACCAGGTTCTGTTACCCAGAATCCTTTGCAAACCTCAAAGTTTGGCCAAAAAAATACTTTATTTCTCTCATTTCGGCGACAGAAAATTCTGAAATTTGAGAGGAGCCACAAATGTTCTTCCACCCAGCGTTCCCCCAAGTCTCCAGATAAAAATGGAACTTCACTTGTGTGGGTAGCCCTAGCGCTCACAAATGGAAATGCCCCAAAACACACAGTGGACACATCACATTTTCACAAAGAAAACAGAGCTGTTTTTTTTACAAAGTGTCTAGCTGTGGATTTTGGCCTCTAACTCAGCCGGCACCTAGGGAAACCTAGCAAATCTGCACATTTTTTAAAACTAGGCACCTAGGGGAATCCAAGATGGGGTGACTTGTGGGACTCTGGCCAGGTTCTGTTACCCAGAATCCTTTGCAAACCTCAAAAATTGGCCAAAAAAACACATTTTCCTCTCATTTCGGTGACAGAAAGTTCTGGAATCTGAGAGGAGCCACAAATATCCTTCCAGCCAGCGTTCCCCGAAGTCTCTTGATAAAAATGGTACCTCATTTGTGTGGGTAGGCCTAGCGCTCGTAAATGGAAATGCCCCAAAACACACAGTGGATACATCACATTTTCACAAAGAAAACAGAGCTGTTTTTTGCAAAGTGCCTAGCTGTGGATTGTGGCCTCTAGCTTAGCCGGAACCTGGGGAAACCTTTTAAACCTGCGCATTTCTGAAAACTAGACACGTAGAGGAATCCAAGATGGGGTGACTTGTGGGGATCTGATCAGGTTCTGTTACCCGGAATCCTTTGCAAACCACAAAATTTGGCCCCAAAAATACTTTTTCTTCTCATTTCAGTGACAGAAAGTTCTGGAATCTGAGAGTTGCCACAAATTTCCTTCCACCCAGCGTTCCCCGAAGTCTCCCGATAGAAATGGTACCTCACTTGTGAGGGTAGACCTAGCGCCCGTGAAAGGAAATGCCCCAAAACACAAATTGAACACATCACATTTTCACAAAGAAAACAGAGCTGTTTTTTTACAAAGTGCCTAGCTTTGGATTTTGGCCTTTAGCTCAGCCGGCACCTAGGGAAACCTAGCAAACCTGCACATTTCTGAAAACTAGACACGTAGGGGAATCCAAGATGGGGTGACTTGTGGGGATCTGACCAGGTTCTGTTACCCAGAATCCTTTGCAAACCTCAAAGTTTTGCCAAAAAAATACTTTATTTCTCTCATTTCGGCGACAGAAAATTCTGAAATTTGAGAGGAGCCACAAATGTTCTTCCACCCAGCGTTCCCCCAAGTCTCCAGATAAAAATGGAACCTCACTTGTGTGGGTAGCCCTAGCGCTCACAAATGGAAATGCCCCAAAACACACCGTGGACACATCACATTTTCACAAAGAAAACAGAGCAGTTTTTTTGCAAAGTGCCTAGCTGTGGATTTTGGCCTCTAGCTCAGCCGGAACCTGGGGAAACCTATGAAACCTGTGCATTTCTGAAAATTAGACACGTAGGGAAATCCAAGATGGGGAGACTTGTGGGGATCTGATCAGGTTCTGTTACCCGGAATCCTTTGCAAACCACAAAATTTGGCCCAAAAAATACTTTTTCCTCTCATTTCAGTGACAGAAAGTTCTGGAATCTGAGAGTAGCAAAAAATGTCCTTCCACCCAGCGTTTCCCCAGGTCTCTCGATAAAAAGGGGAATCCAAGATGGGGTGACTTGTGGGGATCTGACCAGGTTCTGTTACCCAGAATCCTTTGCAAACCTCAAAGTTTGGCCAAAAAAATACTTTCTTTCTCTCATTTCGGCGACAGAAAATTCTGAAATTTGAGAGGAGCCACAAATGTTCTTCCACCCAGCGTTTCCCCAAGTCTCCAGATAAAAATGGAACCTCACTTATGTCGGTAGGGCTAGCGACGTGAAAGGAAATGCCCCAAAACACAAATTGGACACATCACATTTTCACAAAGAAAACAGAGCTGTTCTTTTTTACAAAGTGCCTAGCTGTGGATTTTGGCCTCTAGCTCAGCCGGCACCTAGGGAAACCTAGCAAACCTGCACATTTTTTAAAACTAGGCACCTAGGGGAATCCAAGATGGTGTGACTTGTAGGGCTGTGGCCAGGTTCTGTTACCCAGAATCCTTTGCAAACCTCAAAAATTGGACAAAAAATCAAATTTTCCTCTCATTTCGGTGACAGAAAGTTCTGGAATCTGAGAGGAGCCACAAATTTCCTTCCACCCAGCGTTCCCCAAAGTCTCCCGATAAAAATGGTACCTCATTTGTGTGTAGGCCTAGCGCCCGCAAAAGTAAATGCCCCAAAACACAATGGCCCTGATTTCCGCCGCCCGCCAAGCGGGAACCGCCAGAAGACCGTACCGCGGTCAAAAGACCGCGGCGGTCATTCTGGGTTTCCCACTGGGCCGGCGGGCAACCGCCAAAAGGCCGCCCGCCAGCCCAGTGCGAAAGACCCTTCCCACGAGGAAGCCGACTCAGAATGGAGACGGCGGAGGGGGAAGGTGCGACGGGTGCAGTTGCACCCGTCGCAAATTTCAGTGTCTGCAAAGCAGACACTGAAATTCTTTGTGGGGCCCTCTTACGGGGGCCCCACGACACCCCATACCGCCATCCTGTTCCTGGCGGGCGAACCGCCAGGAACAGGATGGCGGTATGGGGTGTCAGAATCCCCATGGCGGTGCAGCAAGCTGCGCCACCATGGCGGATTCCCATGGGCAGCGGAAAGTCGGTGGTACACCGCCGGCTTTCCGCTTCTGGCCGCGGCTGTACCGCAGCGGTCAGAATGCCCGGCGGAGCACCGCCAGCCTGTTGGCGGTGCTACCGCCGGCCCTGGCGGTAATTACCGCCAGGGTCAGAATGACCGCGAATGTGTGAACATCACATTTTCACAAAGAAAACAGAGCTGTTTTTTTACAAAGTGCCTAGCTGTGGATTTTGGCCTCTAGCTCAGCTGGCACCTAGGGAAACCTAGCAAACTTGCACATTTTTTAAAACTAGGCACCAAGGGGAATCCAAGATGGGGTGACTTGAGGGGCTAAGACCAGGTTCTGTTACCCGGAATCCTTTGCAAATCTAAAAATTTGGCCAAGAAAACCCTTTTTTCTCTCATTTCGGTGACAGAAAGTTCTGAAATCTGAGAGGAGTCACAAATGTTCTTCCACCCAGCGTTCCCCCAGGTCTCTCGATAAAAACAGTACCTCACTTATCTGGGTAGGGCTAGCGCCCCTGAAAGGAAATGTCCCAAAACACAACGTAGACACATCACATTTTCACAAGAAAACAGAGCTGGTTTTTACAAAGTGCCTAGCAGTTGATTTTGGCCTCTAGCTAAGCCTGAACCTCTGGAAACCTAGCAAACCTGCGCATTTCTGAAAACTAGACACGTAGGGGAATCCAAGATGGGGTGACTTTTGGGGATCTGACCAGGTTCTGTTACCCAGAATCCTTTGCAAACCTCAAAGTTTGGCCAAAAAAATACTTTTTTTCTCTCATTTCTGCGACAGAAAATTCTGAAATTTGAGAGGAGTCACAAATGTTCTTCCACCCAGCGTTCCCCCAAGTCTCCAGATAAAAATGGAACCTCACTTATGTCGGTAGGGCTAGAGACGTGAAAGGAAATGCCCCAAAACACAACGTGGACACATTATATTTTCACAAAGAAAACAGAGCTGTTTTTTCACAAAGTGCCTAGCTGTGGATTTTGGCCTCTAGCTCAGCCGTCACCTAGAGAAACCTAGCAAACCTGCACATTTTTGAAAACTAGGCACCTAGTGGAATCCAAGATGGGGTGACTTGTGAGGCTCTGGCCAGGTTCTGTTACCCATAATCCTTTGCAAACCTCAAAGTTTGGTCAAAAAAATACTTTTTTTCTCTCATTTCGGCGACAGAAAATTCTGAAATTTGAGAGGAGTCACAAATGTTCTTCCACCCAGCGTTCCCCCAAGTCTCCAGATAAAAATGGAACCTCACTTATGTCGGTAGGGCTAGCGACGTGAAAGGAAATGCCCCAAAACACAACGTGGGAACATCACATTTTCACAAAGAAAACAGAGCTGTTTTTTAACAAAGTGCCTAGCTGTGGATTTTGGCCTCTAGCTCAGCCGGCACCTAGGGAAACCTAGCAAACCCGCACATTTTTAAAAACTAGGCACGTAGGGGAATCCAAGATGTGGTGACTTGTGGGGCTATGAACAGGTTCTGTTACCCAGAATCCTTTGCAAACCTAAAAATTCGGCCAAGAAAACCCTTTTTTCTCTCATTTCAGTGACAGAAAGTTCTGAAATCTGAGAGGAGTCACAAATGTTGTTCCACCCAGCGTTCCCCCAGGTCTCTCGATAAAAACAGTACCTCACTTATCTGGGTAGGGCTAGCGCCCGTGAAAGGAAATGCCCCAAAACACAAAGTGGACACATCACATTTTCACAAGGAAACAGAGCTGTTTTTTACAAAGTGCCTAGCAGTGGATTTTGGCCTCTAGCTCAGCCGGCACCTAGGGAAACCTAGCAAACCCGCACATTTTTTAAAACTAGGCACCAAGGGGAATCCAAGATGGGGTGACTTGTGGGGCTATGACCAGGTTCTGTTACCCGGAATCCTTTGCAAACCTAAAAATTCGGCCAAGAAAACCCTTTTTTCTCTCATTTCGGTGACAGAAAGTTCTGAAATCTGAGAGGAGTCACACATGTTCTTCCACCCAGCGTTCCCCCAGGTCTCTCGATAAAAACAGTACCTCACTTATCTGGGTAGGGCTAGCGCCCGTGAAAGGAAATGCCCCAAAACACAACGTGGACACATCACATTTTCACAAGGAAACAGAGCTGTTTTTTACAAAGTGCCTAGCAATGGATTTTGGCCTCTAGCTCAGCCGGAACCTGAGGAAATCTAGCAAACCTGCGCATTTCTGAAAACTAGACACGTAGGGGAATCCAAGATGGGGTGACTTGTGGGGATCTGACCAGGTTCTGTTACCCAGAATCCTTTGCAAACCTCAAAGTTTGGCCAAAAAAATACTTTATTTCTCTCATTTCGGCGACAGAAAATTCTGAAATTTGAGAGGAGCCACAAATGTTCTTCCACCCAGCGTTCCCCCAAGTCTCCAGATAAAAATTGAACCTCACTTGTGTGGGTAGCCCTAGCGCTCACAAATGGAAATGCCCCAAAACACACCGTGGACACATCACATTTTCACAAAGAAAACAGAGCTGTTTTTTTGCAAAGTGCCTAGCTGTGGATTTTGGCCTCTAGCTCAGCCGGAACCTGGGGAAACCTAGTAAACCTGCGCATTTCTGAAAACTAGACACGTAGGGGAATCCAAGATGTGGTGACTTGTGGGGATCTGATCAGGTTCTGTTACCTGGAATCGTTTGCAAACCTCACAATTTGGCCCAAAAAATACTTTTTCCTCTCATTTCAGTGACAGAAAGTTCTGGTATCCGAGAGTAGCCACAAATTTCCTTCCACCCAGCGTTCCCCGAAGTCTCCCGATAGAAATGGTACCTCACTTGTGTGGGTAGACCTAGCGCCCGCGAAAGGAAATGCCCCAAAACACAAATTGGACACATCACATTTTCACATAGAAAACAGAGCTGTTTTTTTTACAAAGTGTCTAGCTGTGGATTTTGGCCTCTAACTCAGCCAGCACCTAGGGAAACCTAGCAAACCTGCAAATTTTTTAAAACTAGGCACCTAGGGGATTCCAAGATGGGGTGACTTGTGGGACTCTGGCCAGGTTCTGTTACCCAGAATCCTTTGCAAACCTCAAAAATTGGCCAAAAAAACACATTTTCCTCTCATTTCGGTGACAGAAAGTTCTGGAATCTGAGAGGAGCCACAAATATCCTTCCAGCCAGCGTTCCCCGAAGTCTCTCGATAAAAATGGTACCTCATTTGTGTGGGTAGGCCTAGCGCTCGTAAATGGAAATGCCCCAAAACACACAGTGGATACATCACATTTTCACAAAGAAAACGGAGCTGTTTTTTGCAAAGTGCCTAGCTGTGGATTGTGGCCACTAGCTTAGCCGGAACCTTGGGAAACCTATTAAACCTGCGCATTTCTGAAAACTAGACACGTAGGGGAATCCAAGATGGGGTGACTTGTGGGGATCTGATCAGGTTCTGTTACCCGGAATCCTTTGCAAACCACAAAATTTTGCCCAAAAAATACTTTTTCTTCTCATTTCAGTGACAGAAAGTTCTGGAATCTGAGAGTTGCCACAAATTTCCTTCCACCCAGCGTTCCCCGAAGTCTCCCGATAGAAATGGTACCTCACTTGTGAGGGTAGACCTAGCGCCCGTGAAAGGAAATGCCCCAAAACACAAATTGGACACATCACATTTTCACAAAGAAAACAGAGCTGTTTTTTTACAAAGTGCCTAGCTGTGGATTTTGGCCTTTAGCTCAGCCGGCACCTAGGGAAACCTAGCAAACCTGCACATTTCTGAAAACTAGACACATAGGGGAATCCAAGATGGGGTGACTTGTGGGGATCTGACCAGGTTCTGTTACCCAGAATCCTTTGCAAACCTCAAAGTTTGGCCAAAAAAATACTTTTTTTCTCTCATTTCGGCGACAGAAAATTCTGAAATTTGAGAGGAGTCACAAATGCTCTTCCACCCAGCGTTCCCCCAAGTCTCCAGATAAAAATGGAACCTCACTTATGTCGGTAGGGCTAGCGACGTGAAAGGAAATGCCCCAAAACACAACGTGGGAACATCACATTTTCACAAAGAAAACAGAGCTGTTTTTCAACAAAGTGCCTAGCTGTGGATTTTGGCCTCTAGCTCAGCCGGCACCTAGGGAAACCTAGCAAACCAGCACATTTTTTTAAACTAGGCACCAAGGGGAATCCAAGATGTGGTGACTTGTGGGGCTATGAACAGGTTCTGTTACCCAGAATCCTTTGTAAACCTAAAAATTCGGCCAAGAAAACCCTTTTTTCTCTCATTTCGGTGACAGAAAGTTCTGAAATCTGAGAGGAGTCACAAATGTTGTTCCACCCAGCGTTCCCCCAGGTCTCTCGATAAAAACAGTACCTCACTTATCTGGGTAGGGCTAGCGCCTGTGAAAGGAAATGCCCCAAAACACAACGTGGACACATCACATTTTCACAAGGAAACAGAGCTGTTTTTTACAAAGTGCCTAGCAGTGGATTTTGGCCTCTAGCTCAGCCAGAACCTGGGGAAACCTAGCAAACCTGCGCATTTCTTAAAACTAGCCACGTAGGGGAATCCAAGATGGGGTGACTTGTGGGGATCTGACCAGGTTCTGTTACCCAGAATCCTTTGCAAACCTCAAAGTTTGGCCAAAAAAATACTTTATTTCTCTCATTTCGGTGACAGAAAATTCTGAAATTTGAGAGGAGCCACAAATGTTCTTCCACCCAGCGTTCCCCCAAGTCTCCAGATAAAAATGGAACCTCACTTGTGTGGGTAGCCCTAGCGCTCACAAATGGAAATGCCCCAAAACACAACGTGGACACATCACATTTTCACAAAGGAAACAGAGCTGTTTTTTTGCAAAGTGCCTAGGTGTGGATTTTGGCCTCTAGCTCAGCCGGAACCTGGGGAAACCTAGTAAACCTGCGCATTTCTGAAAACTAGACACGTAGGGGAATCCAAGATGTGGTGACTTGTGGGGATCTGACCAGGTTCTGTTACCTGGAATCCTTTGCAAACCTCACAATTTGGCCCAAAAAATACTTTTTCCTCTCATTTCAGTGACAGAAAGTTCTGGTATCTGAGAGTAGCCACAAATTTCCTTCCACCCAGCGTTCCCCATAGTCTCCCGATAGAAATGGTACCTCACTTGTGTGGGTAGACCTAGCTCCCGCGAAAGGAAATGCCCCAAAACACAAATTGGACACATCACATTTTCACAAAGAAAACAGAGCTGTTTTTTTACAAAGTGTCTAGCTGTGGATTTTGGCCTCTAACTCAGCCGCCACCTAGGGAAGCCTAGCAAACCTGCACATTTTTTAAAACTAGGCACCTAGGGGAATCCAAGATGGGGTGACTTGTGGGACTCTGGCCAGGTTCTGTTACCCAGAATCCTTTGCAAACCTAAAAAATTGGCCAAAAAAACACATTTTCCTCTCATTTCGGTGACAGAAAGTTCTGGAATCTGAGAGGAGCCACAAATATCCTTCCAGCCAGCGTTTCCCAAAGTCTCTCGATAAAAATGGTACCTCATTTGTGTGGGTAGGCCTAGCACTCGTAAATGGAAATGCCCCAAAACACACAGTGGATACATCACATTTTCACAAAGAAAACAGAGCTGTTTTTTGCAAAGTGACTAGCTGTGGATTGTGGCCTCTAGCTTAGCCGGAACCTGGGGAAACCTATTAAACCTGCGCATTTCTGAAAACTAGACACGTAGGGGAATCCAAGATGGGGTGACTTGTGGGGATCTGATCAGGTTCCGTTACCCGGAATCCTTTGCAAACCACAAAATTTGGCCCAAAAAATACTTTTTCTTCTCATTTCAGTAACAGAAAGTTCTGGAATCTGAGAGTTGCCACAAATTTCCTTCCACCCAGCGTTCCCCGAAGTCTCCCGATAGAAATGGTACCTCACTTGTGAGGGTAGACCTAGCGCCCGTGAAAGGAAATGCCCCAAAACACAAATTGGACACATCACATTTTCACAAAGAAAACAGAGCTGTTTTTTTACAAAGTGCCTAGCTGTGGATTTTGGCCTTTAGCTCAGCCGGCACCTAGGGAAACCTAGCAAACCTGAACATTTCTGAAAACTAGACACGTAGGGGAATCCAAGATGGCGTGACTTGTGGGGATCTGACCAGGTTCTGTTACCCAGAATCCTTTGCAAACCTCAAAGTTTGGCCAAAAAAATACTTTTTTTCTCTCATTTCGGCGACAGAAAATTCTGAAATTTGAGAGGAGTCACAAATGCTCTTCCACCCAGCGTTCCCCCAAGTCTCCAGATAAAAATGGAACCTCACTTATGTCGGTAGGGCTAGCGACGTGAAAGGAAATGCCCCAAAACACAACGTGGGAACATCACATTTTCACAAAGAAAACAGAGCTGTTTTTTAACAAAGTGCCTACTGTGGATTTTGGCCTCTAGCTCAGCCAGCACCTAGGGAAACCTAGCAAACCCGCACATTTTTTAAAACTAGGCACCAAGGGGAATCCAAGATGTGGTGACTTGTGGGGCTATGAACAGGTTCTGTTACTCAGAATCCTTTGCAAACCTAAAAATTCGGCCAAGAAAACCCTTTTTTCTCTCATTTCGGTGACAGAAAGTTCTGAAATCTGAGAGGAGTCACAAATGTTGTTCCACCCAGCGTTCCCCCAGGTCTCTCGATAAAAACAGTACATCACTTATCTGGGTAGGGCTAGCGCCCGTGAAAGGAAATGCCCCAAAACACAACGTGGACACATCACATTTTCACAAGGAAACAGAGCTGTTTTTTACAAAGTGCCTAGCAGTGGATTTTGGCCTCTAGCTCAGCCGGAACCTGGGGAAACCTAGCAAACCTGCGCATTTCTTAAAACTAGCCACGTAGGGGAATCCAAGATGGGGTGACTTGTGGGGATCTGACCAGGTTCTGTTACCCAGAATCCTTTGCAAACCTCAAAGTTTGGCCAAAAAAATACTTTATTTCTCTCATTTCGGCGACAGAAAATTCTGAAATTTGAGAGGAGCCACAAATGTTCTTCCACCCAGCGTTCCCCCAAGTCTCCAGATAAAAATGGAACCTCACTTGTGTGGGTAGCCCTAGCGCTCACAAATGGAAATGCCCCAAAACACAACGTGGACACATCACATTTTCACAAAGAAAACAGAGCTGTTTTTTTGCAAAGTGCCTAGCTGTGGATTTTGGCCTCTAGCTCAGCCGGAACCTGGGGAAACCTAGTAAACCTGCGCATTTCTGAAAACTAGACACGTAGGGGAATCCTAGATGTGGTGACTTGTGGGGATCTGACCAGGTTCTGTTACCTGGAATCCTTTGCAAACCTCACAATTTGGCCCAAAAAATACTTTTTCCTCTCATTTCAGTGACAGAAAGTTCTGGTATCTGAGAGTAGCCACAAATTTCCTTCCACCCAGCGTTCCCCGAAGTCTCCCGATAGAAATGGTACCTCACTTGTGTGGGTAGACCTAGCGCCCGCGAAAGGAAATGCCCCAAAACACGAATTGGACACATCACATTTTCACAAAGAAAACAGAGCTGTTTTTTTTACAAAGTGTCTAGCTGTGGATTTTGGCCTCTAACTCAGCCGGCACCTAGGGAAGCCTAGCAAACCTGCACATTTTTTAAAACTAGGCACCTAGGGGAATCCAAGATGGGGTGAATTGTGGGACTCTGGCCAGGTTCTGTTACCCAGAATCCTTTGCAAACCTCAAAAATTGGCCAAAAAAACAAATTTTCCTCTCATTTCGGTGACAGAAAGTTCTGGAATCTGAGAGGAGCCACAAATATCCTTCCAGCCAGCGTTTCCCGAAGTCTCTCGATAAAAATGGTACCTCATTTGTGTGGGTAGGCCTAGCGCTCGTAAATGGAAATGCCCCAAAACACACAGTGAATACATCACATTTTCACAAAGAAAACAGAGCTGTTTTTTGCAAAGTGACTAGCTGTGGATTGTGGCCTCTAGCTTAGCCGGAACCTGGGGAAACCTATTAAACCTGCGCATTTCTGAAAACTAGACACGTAGGGGAATCCAAGATGGGGTGACTTGTGGGGATCTGATCAGGTTCCGTTACCCGGAATCCTTTGCAAACCACAAAATTTGGCCCAAAAAATACTTTTTCTTCTCATTTCGGCGACAGAAAATTCTGAAATTTGAGAGGAGTCACAAATGTTCTTCCACCCAGCGTTCCCCCAAGTCTCCAGATAAAAATGGAACCTCACTTATGTCAGTAGGGCTAGCGACGTGAAAGGAAATGCCCCAAAACACAACGTGGACACATCATATTTTCACAAAGAAAACAGAGCTGTTTTTTCACAAAGTGCCTAGTTGTGGATTTTGGCCTTTAGCTCAGCCGGCACCTAGGGAAACCTAGCAAACCTGCACATTTTTTAAAACTAGGCACCTAGGGGAATCCAAGATGGGGTGACTTGTGGGGCTCTGGCCAGGTTCTGTTACCCAGAATCCTTTGTAAACCTCAAAAATTGGCCAAAAAAACACATTTACTCTCATTTTGGTGACAGAAAGTTCTGGAATCTGAGAGGAGGCACAAATTTCCTTCCACCCAGCGTTCCCCGAAGTCTCCCGGTAAAAATGGTACCTCATTTGTGTGGGTAGGCCTAGCGCCCGCAAAAGTAAATGCCCCAAAACACAACGTGTGAACATCACATTTTCACAAAGAAAACAGAGCTGTTTTTTTACAAAGTGCCTAGCTGTGGATTTTGGCCTTTAGCTCAGCCGGCACCTAGGGAAACCTAGCAAACCTGCACATTTCTGAAAACTAGACACGTAGGGGAATCCAAGATGGGGTGACTTGTGGGGATCTGACCAGGTTCTGTTACCCAGAATCCTTTGCAAACCTCAAAGTTTGGCCCAAAAAATACTTTATTTCTCTCATTTCGGCGACAGAAAATTCTGAAATTTGAGAGGAGCCACAAATGTTCTTCCACCCAGCGTTCCCTCAAGTCTTCAGATAAAAATGGAACCTGACTTGTGTGGGTAGCCCTAGCGCTCACAAATGGAAATGCCCCAAAACACACGGTGGACACATCATATTTTCACAAAGAAAACAGAGCTGTTTTTTGCAAAGTGCCTAGCTGTGGATTTTGGCCTCTAGCTCAGCCGGAACCAGGGGAAACCTATGAAACCTGTGCATTTCTGAAAATTAGACACGTAGGGGAATCCCAGATGGGGAGACTTGTGGGGATCTGATCAGGTTCTGTTACCCGGAATCCTTTGCAAACCACAAAATTTGGCCCAAAAAATACCTTTTCCTCTCATTTCAGTGACAGAAAGTTCTGGAATCTGAGAGTATCAAAAAATTTCCTTCCACCCAGCGTTCCCCCAGGTCTCTCGATAAAAAGGGGAATCCAAGATGGGGTGACTTGTGGGGATCTGACCAGGTTCTGTTACCCAGAATCCTTTGCAAACCTCAAAGTTTGGCCAAAAAAATACTTTTTTTCTCTGATTTCGGCGACAGAAAATTCTGAAATTTGAGAGGAGCCACAAATGTTCTTCCACCCAGCGTTCCCCCAAGTCTCCAGATAAAAATGGAACCTCACTTATGTCGGTAGGGCTAGCGATGTGAAAGGAAATGCCCCAAAACACAACGTGGACACATCACATTTTCACAAAGAAAACAGAGCTGTTTTTTGCAAAGTGCCTAGCTGTGGATTTTGGCATCTAGCTCAGCCGGAACCTGGGGAAACCTAGTAAACCTGCGCATTTCTGAAAACTAGACACATAGGGGAATCCAAGATGGGGTGACTTGTGGGGATCTGACCAGGTTCTGTTACCCGGAATCCTTTGCAAACCTCACAATTTGGCCCCAAAAATACTTTTTCCTCTCATTTCAGTGACAGAAAGTTCTGGAATCTGAGAATAGCCACAAATTTCCTTCCACCCAGCGTTCCCCAAAGTCTCCCGATAGAAATGGTACCTCACTTGTGTGGGTAGACCTAGCGCCCGTGAAAGGAAATGCCCCAAAACACAAATTGGACACATCACATTTTCACAAAGAAAACAGAGCTGTTTTTTTTACAAAGTGCCTAGCTGTGGATTTTGGCCTCTAGCTCAGCCGGCACCTAGGGAAACCTAGCAAACCTGCACATTTTTGAAAACTAGGCACCTAGGGGAATCCAAGATGGGGTGACTTGTAGGGCTCTGGCCAGGTTCTGTTACCCAGAATCCTTTGCAAACCTCAAAAATTGGCCAAACAAATACTTTTTTTCTCTCATTTCGGCGACAGAAAATTCTGAAATTTGAGAGGAGTCACAAATGTTCTTCCACCCAGCGTTCCCCCAAGTCTCCAGATAAAAATGGAACCTCACTTATGTCGGTAGGGCTAGCGACGTGAAAGGAAATGCCCCAAAACACAACGTGGACACATCATATTTTCACAAAGAAAACAGAGCTGTTTTTTCACAAAGTGCCTAGTTGTGGATTTTGGCCTTTAGCTCAGCCGGCACCTAGGGAAACCTAGCAAACCTGCACATTTTTTAAAACTAGGCACCTAGGGGAATCCAAGATGGGGTGACTTGTGGGGCTCTGGCCAGGTTCTGTTACCCAGAATCCTTTGTAAACCTCAAAAATTGGCCCAAAAAACACATTTACTCTCATTTTGGTGACAGAAAGTTCTGGAATCTGAGAGGAGGCACAAATTTCCTTCCACCCAGCGTTCCCCGAAGTCTCCCGGTAAAAATGGTACCTCATTTGTGTGGGTAGGCCTAGCGCCCGCAAAAGTAAATGCCCCAAAACACAACGTGTGAACATCACATTTTCACAAAGAAAACAGAGCTGTTTTTTTACAAAGTGCCTAGCTGTGGATTTTGGCCTTTTGCTCAGCCGGCACCTAGGGAAACCTAGGAAACCTGCACATTTTTTAAAACTAGGCACCAAGGGGAATCCAAGATGGGGTGACTTGTGGGGCTAAGACCAGGGTCTGTTACCCGGAATCCTTTGCAAACCTAAAAATTTGGCCAAGAAAACCGTTTTTTCTCTCATTTCGGTGACAGAAAGTTCTGAAATCTGAGAGGAGTCACAAATGTTCTTCCACCCAGCGTTCCCCCAGGTCTCTCGATAAAAACATTACCTCACTTATCTGGGTAGGGCTAGCGCCCCTGAAAGGAAATGCCCCAAAACACAACGTGGACACATCCCATTTTCACAAGAAAACAGAACTGGTTTTTACAAAGTGCCTAGCAGTTGATTTTGGCCTCTAGCTCAGCCTGAACCTCTGGAAACCTAGCAAACCTGCGCATTTCTGAAAACTAGACACGTAGGGGAATCCAAGATGGGGTGACTTTTGGGGATCTGACCAGGTTCTGTTACCCAGAATCCTTTGCAAACCTCAAAGTTTGGCCAAAAAAATACTTTTTTTCTCTCATTTCGGCGACAGAAAATTCTGAAATTTGAGAGGAGTCAGAAATGTTCTTCCACCCAGCGTTCCCCCAAGTCTCCAGATAAAAATGGAACCTCACTTGTGTGGGTAGCCCTAGCGCTCACAAATGGAAATGCCCCAAAACACACGGTGGACACATCATATTTTCACAAAGAAAACAGAGCTGTTTTTTTGCAAAGTGCCTAGCTGTGGATTTTGGCCTCTAGCTCAGCCGGAACCAGGGGAAACCTATGAAACCTGTGCATTTCTGAAAATTAGACACGTAGGGGAATCCAAGATGGGGAGACTTGTGGGGATCTGATCAGGTTCTGTTACCCGGAATCCTTTGCAAACCACAAAATTTGGCCCAAAAAATACTTTTTCCTCTCATTTCAGTGACAGAAAGTTCTGGAATCTGAGAGTAGCAAAAAATGTACTTCCATCCAGCGTTCCCCCAGATCTCTCGATAAAAAGGGGAATCCAAGATGGGGTGACTTGTGGGGATCTGACCAGGTTCTGTTACCCAGAATCCTTTGCAAACCTCAAAGTTTGGCCAAAAAAATACTTTTTTTCTCTCATTTCGGCGACAGAAAATTCTGAAATTTGAGAGGAGCCACAAATGTTCTTCCACCCAGCGTTCCCCCAAGTCTCCAGATAAAAATGGAACCTCACTTATGTCGGTAGGGCTAGCGATGTGAAAGGAAATGCCCCAAAACACAACGTGGACACATCACATTTTCACAAAGAAAACAGAGCTGTTTTTTGCAAAGTGCCTAGCTGTGGATTTTGGCCTCTAGCTCAGCCGGAATCTGGGGAAACCTAGTAAACCTGCGCATTTCTGAAAACTAGACACGTAGGGGAATCCAAGATGGGGTGACTTGTGGGGATCTGACCAGGTTCTGTTACCCGGAATCCTTTGCAAACCTCACAATTTGGCCCAAAAAATACTTTTTCCTCTCATTTCAGCGACAGAAAGTTCTGGAATCTGAGAGTAGCCACAAATTTCCTTCCACCCAGCGTTCCCCAAAGTCTCCCGATAGAAATGGTACCTCACTTGTGTGGGTAGAACTAGCGCCCGTGAAAGGAAATGCCCCAAAACACAAATTGGACACATCACATTTTCACAAGAAAACAGAGCTGTTTTTTTTACAAAGTGCCTAGCTGGGGATTTTGGCCTCTAGCTCAGCCGGCACCTAGGGAAACCTAGCAAACCTGCACATTTTTGAAAACTAGGCACCTAGGGGAATCCAAGATGGGGTGACTTGTAGGGCTCTGGCCAGGTTCTGTTACCCAGAATCCTTTGCAAACCTCAAAAATTGGCGAAACAAATACTTTTTTTCTCTCATTTCGGCGACAGAAAATTCTGAAATTTGAGAGGAGTCACAAATGTTCTTCCACCCAGCGTTCCCCCAAGTCTCCAGATAAAAATGGAACCTCACTTATGTCGGTAGGGCTAGCGACGTGAAAGGAAATGACCCAAAACACAACGTGGACACATCATATTTTCACAAAGAAAACAGAGCTGTTTTTTCACAAAGTGCCTAGTTGTGGATTGTGGCCTCTAGCTTAGCCGGAACCTGGGGAAACCTATTAAACCTGCGCATTTCTGAAAACTAGGCACCTAGGGGAATCCAAGATGGGGTGACTTGTGGGGATCTGATCAGGTTCCGTTACCCGGAATCCTTTGCAAACCACAAAATTTGGCCCAAAAAATACTTTTTCTTCTCATTTCAGTAACAGAAAGTTCTGGAATCTGAGAGTTGCCACAAATTTCCTTCCACCCAGCGTTCCCCGAAGTCTCCTGATAGAAATGGTACCTCACTTGTGAGGGTAGACCTAGCGCCCGTGAAAGGAAATGCCCCAAAACACAAATTGGACACATCACATTTTCACAAAGAAAACAGAGCTGTTTTTTTAACAAAGTGCCTAGCTGTGGATTTTGGCCTTTAGCTCAGCCGGCACCTAGGGAAACCTAGCAAACCTGCACATTTCTGAAAACTAGACACGTAGGGGAATCCAAGATGGGGTGACTTGTGGGGATCTGACCAGGTTCTGTTACCCAGAATCCTTTGCAAACCTCAAAGTTTGGCCAAAAAAATACTTTTTTTCTCTCATTTCGGCGACAGAAAATTCTGAAATTTGAGAGGAGCCACAAATGTTCTTCCACCCAGCGTTCCCCCAAGTCTCCAGATAAAAATGGAACCTCACTTATGTCGGTAGGGCTAGCGATGTGAAAGGAAATGCCCCAAAACACAACGTGGACACATCACATTTTCACAAAGAAAACAGAGCTGTTTTTTGCAAAGTGCCTAGCTGTGGATTTTGGCCTCTAGCTCAGCCGGAATCTGGGGAAACCTAGTAAACCTGCGCATTTCTGAAAACTAGACACGTAGGGGAATCCAAGATGGGGTGACTTGTGGGGATCTGACCAGGTTCTGTTACCCGGAATCCTTTGCAAACCTCACAATTTGGCCCAAAAAATACTTTTTCCTCTCATTTCAGCGACAGAAAGTTCTGGAATCTGAGAGTAGCCACAAATTTCCTTCCACCCAGCGTTCCCCAAAGTCTCCCGATAGAAATGGTACCTCACTTGTGTGGGTAGAACTAGCGCCCGTGAAAGGAAATGCCCCAAAACACAAATTGGACACATCACATTTTCACAAGAAAACAGAGCTGTTTTTTTTACAAAGTGCCTAGCTGGGGATTTTGGCCTCTAGCTCAGCCGGCACCTAGGGAAACCTAGCAAACCTGCACATTTTTGAAAACTAGGCACCTAGGGGAATCCAAGATGGGGTGACTTGTAGGGCTCTGGCCAGGTTCTGTTACCCAGAATCCTTTGCAAACCTCAAAAATTGGCGAAACAAATACTTTTTTTCTCTCATTTCGGCGACAGAAAATTCTGAAATTTGAGAGGAGTCACAAATGTTCTTCCACCCAGCGTTCCCCCAAGTCTCCAGATAAAAATGGAACCTCACTTATGTCGGTAGGGCTAGCGACGTGAAAGGAAATGACCCAAAACACAACGTGGACACATCATATTTTCACAAAGAAAACAGAGCTGTTTTTTCACAAAGTGCCTAGTTGTGGATTTTGGCCTTTAGCTCAGCCGGCACCTAGGGAAACCTAGCAAATCTGCACATTTTTTAAAACTAGGCACCTAGGGGAATCCAAGATGGGGTGACTTGTGGGGCTCTGGCCAGGTTCTGTTACCCAGAATCCTTTGTAAACGTCAAAAATTGGCCAAAAAAACACATTTACTCTCATTTTGGTGACAGAAAGTTCTGGAATCTGAGAGGAGGCACAAATTTCCTTCCACCCAGCGTTCCCCCGAAGTCTCCCGATAAAAATGGTACCTCATTTGTGTGGGTAGGCCTAGCGCCCGCAAAAGTAAATGCCCCAAAACACAACGTGTGAACATCACATTTTCACAAAGAAAACAGAGCTGTTTTTTTACAAAGTGCCTAGCTGTGGATTTTGGCCTTTTGCTCAGCCGGCACCTAGGAAAACCTAGCAAACCTGCACATTTTTGAAAACTAAGCACCTAGGGGAATCCAAGATGGGGTGACTTGTGAGGCTCTGGCCAGGTTCTGTTACCCAGAATCCTTTGCAAACCTCAAAAATTGGCCAAAAAAACAAATTTTCCTCTCATTTCGGTGACAGAAAGTTCTGGAATCTTAGAGGAGCCACAAATTTCCTTCCACCCAGCGTTCCCCCAAGTCTCCAGATAAAAATGGAACCTCACTTATGTCGGTAGGGCTAACGATGTGAAAGGAAATGCCCCAAAACACAACGTGGACACATCACATTTTCACAAAGAAAACAGAGCTGTTTTTTTGCAAAGTGCCTAGCTGTGGATTTTGGCCTCTAGCTCAGCCGGAACCTGGGGAAACCTAGTAAACCTGCACATTTCTGAAAACTAGACACGTAGGGGAATCCAAGATGTGGTGACTTGTGGGGATCTGACCAGGTTCTGTTACCTGGAATCATTTGCAAACCTCACAATTGGGCCCAAAAAATACTTTTTCCTCTCATTTCAGTGACAGAAAGTTCTGGTATCTGAGAGTAGCCACAAATTTCCTTCCACCCAGCGTTCCCCGAAGTCTCCCGATAGAAATGGTACCTCATTTGTGTGGGTAGGCCTAGCGCTCGTAAATGGAAATGCCCCAAAACACACAGTGGATACATCACATTTTCACAAAGAAAACAGAGCTGTTTTTTGCAAAGTGACTAGCTGTGGATTGTGGCCTCTAGCTTAGCCGGAACCTGGGGAAACCTATTAAACCTGCGCATTTCTGAAAACTAGACACGTAGGGGAATCCAAGATGGGGTGACTTGTGGGGATCTGATCAGGTTCCGTTACCCGGAATCCTTTGCAAACCACAAAATTTGGCCCAAAAAATACTTTTTCTTCTCATTTCAGTAACAGAAAGTTCTGGAATCTGAGAGTTGCCACAAATTTCCTTCCACCCAGCGTTCCCCGAAGTCTCCTGATAGAAATGGTACCTCACTTGTGAGGGTAGACCTAGCGCCCGTGAAAGGAAATGCCCCAAAACACAAATTGGACACATCACATTTTCACAAAGAAAACAGAGCTGTTTTTTTAACAAAGTGCCTAGCTGTGGATTTTGGCCTTTAGCTCAGCCGGCACCTAGGGAAACCTAGCAAACCTGCACATTTCTGAAAACTAGACACGTAGGGGAATCCAAGATGGGGTGACTTGTGGGGATCTGACCAGGTTCTGTTACCCAGAATCCTTTGCAAACCTCAAAGTTTGGCCAAAAAAATACTTTATTTCTCTCATTTCGGCGACAGAAAATTCTGAAATTTGAGAGGAGCCACAAATGTTCTTCCACCTAGCGTTCCCTCAAGTCTTCAGATAAAAATGGAACCTCACTTGTGTGGGTAGCCCTAGCACTCACAAATGGAAATGCCCCAAAACACACGGTGGACACATCATATTTTCACAAAGAAAACAGAGCTGTTTTTTGCAAAGTGCCTAGCTGTGGATTTTGGCCTCTAGCTCAGCCGGAACCAGGGGAAACCTATGAAACCTGTGCATTTCTGAAAATTAGACACGTAGGGGAATCCAAGATGGGGAGACTTGTGGGGATCTGATCAGGTTCTGTTACCCGGAATCCTTTGCAAACCACAAAATTTGGCCCCAAAAATACTTTTTCCTCTCCTTTCAGTGACAGAAAGTTCTGGAATCTGAGAGTATCAAAAAATGTCCTTCCACCCAGCGTTCCCCCAGGTCTCTCGATAAAAAGGGGAATCCAAGATGGGGTGACTTGTGGGGATCTGACCAGGTTCTATTACCCAGAATCCTTTGCAAACCTCAAAGTTTGGCCAAAAAAATACTTTTTTTCTCTGATTTCGGCGACAGAAAACTCTGAAATTTGAGAGGAGCCACAAATGTTCTTCCACCCAGCGTTCCCCCAAGTCTCCAGATAAAAATGGAACCTCACTTATGTCGGTAGGGCTAGCGATGTGAAGGGAAATGCCCCAAAACACCACGTGGACACATCACATTTTCACAAAGAAAACAGAGCTGTTTTTTGCAAAGTGCCTAGCTGTGGATTTTGGCCTCTAGCTCAGCCGGAACCTGGGGAAACCTAGTAAACCTGCACATTTCTGAAAACTAGACACGTAGGGGAATCCAAGATGGGGTGACTTGTGGGGATCTGACCAGGTTCTGTTACCCGGAATCCTTTGCAAACCTCACAATTTGGCCCAAAAAATACTTTTTCCTCTCATTTCAGTGACAGAAAGTTCTGGAATCTGAGAGTAGCCACAAATTTCCTTCCACCCAGCGTTCCCCAAAGTCTCCCGATAGAAATGGTACCTCACTTGTGTGGGTAGACCTAGCGCCCGTGAAAGGAAATGCCCCAAAACACAAATTGGACACATCACATTTTCACAAAGAAAAAAGAGCTGTTTTTTTTACAAAGTGCCTAGCTGTGGATTTTGGCCTCTAGCTCAGCCGGCACCTAGGGAAACCTAGCAAACCTGCACATTTTTGAAAACTAGGCACCTAGGGGAATCCAAGATGGGGTGACTTGTAGGGCTCTGGCCAGGTTCTGTTACCCAGAATCCTTTGCAAACCTCAAAAATTGGACAAAAAATCAAATTTTCCTCTCATTTCGGTGACAGAAAGTTCTGGAATCTGAGAGGAGCCACAAATTTCCTTCCACCCAACGTTCCCCAAAGTCTCCCGATAAAAATGGAACCTCATTTGTGTGTGTAGGCCTAGCGCCCGCAAAAGTAAATGCCCCAAAATACAATGTATGAACATCACATTTTCACAAAGAAAACAGAGCTGTTTTTTTACAAAGTGCCTAGCTGTGGATTTTGGCCTTTAGCTCAGCCGGCACCTAGGGAAACCTAGCAAACCTGCACATTTCTGAAAACTAGACACGTAGGGGAATCCAAGATGGGGTGACTTGTGGGGATCTGACCAGGTTCTGTTACCCAAAATCCTTTGCAAACCTCAAAGTTTGGCCAAAAAAATACTTTATTTCTCTCATTTCGGCGACAGAAAATTCTGAAATTTGAGAGGAGCCACAAATGTTCTTCCACCCAGCGTTCCCTCAAGTTTTCAGATAAAAATGGAACCTCACTTGTGTGGGTAGCCCTAGCGCTCACAAATGGAAATGCCCCAAAACACACGGTGGACACATCATATTTTCACAAAGAAAGCAGAGCTGTTTTTTGCAAAGTGCCTAGCTGTGGATTTTGGCCTCTAGCTCAGCCGGAACCAGGGGAAACATATGAAACCTGTGCATTTCTGAAAATTAGACACGTAGGGGAATCCAAGATGGGGAGACTTGTGGGGATCTGATCAGGTTCTGTTACCCGGAATCCTTTGCAAACCACAAAATTTGGCCCAAAAAATACTTTTTCCTCTCATTTCAGTGACAGAAAGTTCTGGAATCTGAGAGTATCAAAAAATTTCCTTCCACCCAGCGTTCCCCCAGGTCTCTCGATAAAAAGGGGAATCCAAGATGGGGTGACTTGTGGGGATCTGACCAGGTTCTATTACCCAGAATCCTTTGCAAACCTCAAAGTTTGGCCAAAAAAATACTTTTTTTCTCTCATTTCGGCGACAGAAAATTCTGAAATTTGAGAGGAGCCACAAATGTTCTTCCACCCAGCGTTCCCCCAAGTCTCCAGATAAAAATGGAACCTCACTTATGTCGGTAGGGCTAGCGATGTGAAAGGAAATGCCCCAAAACACAACATGGACACATCACATTTTCACAAAGAAAACAGAGCTGTTTTTTGCAAAGTGCCTAGCTGTGGATTTTGGCCTCTAGCTCAGCCGGAACCTGGGGAAACCTAGTAAACCTGCGCATTTCTGAAAACTAGACACGTAGGGGAATCCAAGATGGGGTGACTTGTGGGGATCTGACCAGGTTCTGTTACCCGGAATCCTTTGCAAACCTCACAATTTGGCCCAAAAAATACTTTTTCCTCTCATTTCAGTGACAGAAAGTTCTGGAATCTGAGAGTAGCCACAAATTTCCTTCCACCCAGCGTTCCCCAAAGTCTCCCGATAGAAATGGTACCTCACTTGTGTGGGTAGACCTAGCGCCCGTGAAAGGAAATGCCCCAAAACACAAATTGGACACATCACATTTTCACAAAGAAAAAAGAGCTGTTTTTTTTACAAAGTGCCTAGCTGTGGATTTTGGCCTCTAGCTCAGCCGGCACCTAGGGAAACCTAGCAAACCTGCACATTTTTGAAAACTAGGCACCTAGGGGAATCCAAGATGGGGTGACTTGTAGGGCTCTGGCCAGGTTCTGTTACCCAGAATCCTTTGCAAATCTCAAAAATTGGACAAAAAATCAAATTTTCCTCTCATTTCGGTGACAGAAAGTTCTGGAATCTGAGAGGAGCCACAAATTTCCTTCCACCCAGCGTTCCCCAAAGTCTCCCGATAAAAATGGTACCTCATTTGTGTGTGTAGGCCTAGCGCCCGCAAAAGTAAATGCCCCAAAACACAATGGCCCTGATTCTAAGCGGGAACCGCCAGAAGACCGTACCGCGGTCAAAAGACCGTGGCGGTCATTCTGGGTTTTCCACTGGGCCGGCGGGCGACCGCCAAAAGGCCGCCCGCCAGCCCAGTGGGAAACACCCTTCCCACGAGGAAGCCGGCTCAGAATGGAGCCGGCGGAGTGGGAAGGTGCGACGGGTGCAGTTGCACCCGTCGCGAATTTCAGTGTCTGCAAAGCAGACACTGAAATTCTTTGTGGGGCCCTCTTACGGGGGCCCCACGACACCCCATACCGCCATCCTGTTCCTGGCGGGCGAACCGCCAGGAACAGGATGGCGGTATGGGGTGTCAGAATCCCCATGGCGGCGCAGCAAGCTGCGCCGCCATGGCGGATTCCCATGGGCAGCGGAAAGTCGGTGGTACACCGCCGGCTTTCCGCTTCTGGCCGCGGCTGTACCGCAGCGGTCAGAATGCCCGGCGGAGCACAACCAGCCTGTTGGCGGTACTACCGCCGACCCCGGCCCTGGCGGTAATTACCGCCAGGGTCAAAATGACCGCCAATGTGTGAACATCACATTTTCACAAAGAAAACAGAGCTGTTTTTTTACAAAGTGCCTAGCTGTGGATTTTGGCCCCTAGCTCAGCTGGCACCTAGGGAAACCTAGCAAACCTGCACATTTTTTAAAACTAGGCACCAAGGGGAATCCAAGATGGGGTGACTTGAGGGGCTAAGACCAGGTTCTGTTACCCGGAATCCTTTGCAAACCTAAAAATTTGGCCAAGAAAACCCTTTTTTCTCTCATTTCGGTGACAGAAAGTTCTGAAATCTGAGAGGAGTCACAAATGTTCTTCCACCCAGCGTTCCCCCAGGTCTCTCGATAAAAACAGTACCTCACTTATCTGGGTAGGGCTAGCGCCCCTGAAAGGAAATGCCCCAAAACACAACGTGGACACATCACATTTTCACAAGAAAACAGAGCTGGTTTTTACAAAGTGCCTAGCAGTTGATTTTGGCCTCTAGCTCAGCCTGAACCTCTGGAAACCTAGCAAACCTGCGCATTTCTGAAAACTAGACACGTAGGGGAATCCAAGATGGGGTGACTTTTGGGGATCTGACCAGGTTCTGTTACCCAGAATCCTTTGCAAACCTCAAAGTTTGGCCAAAAAAATACTTTTTTTCTCTCATTTCGGCGACAGAAAATTCTGAAATTTGAGAGGAGTCACAAATGTTCTTCCACCCAGCGTTCCCCCAAGTCTCCTGATAAAAATGGAACCTCACTTATGTCGGTAGGGCTAGAGACGTGAAAGGAAATGCCCCAAAACACAAATTGGACACATTATATTTTCACAAAGAAAACAGAGCTGTTTTTTCACAAAGTGCCTAGCTGTGGATTTTGGCCTCTAGCTCAGCCGGCACCTAGAGAAACCTAGCAAACCTGCACATTTTTGAAAACTAGGCACCTAGGGGAATCCAAGATGGGGTGACTTGTGAGGCTCTGGCCAGGTTCTGTTACCCAGAATCCTTTACAAACCTCAAAGTTTGGCCAAAAAAATACTTTTTTTCTCTCATTTCGGCGACAGAAAATTCTGAAATTTGAGAGGAGTCACAAATGCTCTTCCACCCAGCGTTCCCCCAAGTCTCCAGATAAAAATGGAACCTCACTTATGTCGGTAGGGCTAGCGACGTGAAAGGAAATGCCCCAAAACACAACGTGGGAACATCACATTTTCACAAAGAAAACAGAGCTGTTTTTTAACAAAGTGCCTAGCTGTGGATTTTGGCCTCTAGCTCAGCCGGCACCTAGGGAAACCTAGCAAACCAGCACATTTTTTTAAACTAGGCACCAAGGTGAATCCAAGATGTGGTGACTTGTGGGGCTATGAACAGGTTCTGTTACCCAGAATCCTTTGCAAACCTAAAAATTCGGCCAAGAAAACCCTTTTTTCTCTCATTTCGGTGACAGAAAGTTCTGAAATCTGAGAGGAGTCACAAATGTTGTTCCACCCAGCGTTCCCCCAGGTCTCTCGATAAAAACAGTACCTCACTTATCTGGGTAGGGCTAGCGCCCGTGAAAGGAAATGCCCCAAAACACAACGTGGACACATCACATTTTCACAAGGAAACAGAGCTGTTTTTTACAAAGTGCCTAGCAGTGGATTTTGGCTTCTAGCTCAGCCAGAACCTGGGGAAACCTAGCAAACCTGCGCATTTCTTAAAACTAGCCACGTAGGGGAATCCAAGATGGGGTGACTTGTGGGGATCTGACCAGGTTCTGTTACCCAGAATCCTTTGCAAACCTCAAAGTTTGGCCAAAAAAATACTTTATTTCTCTCATTTCGGCGACTGAAAATTCTGAAATTTGAGAGGAGCCACAAATGTTCTTCCACCCAGCGTTCCCCCAAGTCTCCAGATAAAAATGGAACCTCACTTGTGTGGGTAGCCCTAGCGCTCACAAATGGAAATGCCCCAAAACACAACGTGGACACATCACATTTTCACAAAGAAAACAGAGCTGTTTTTTTGCAAAGTGCCTAGCTGTGGATTTTGGCCTCTAGCTCAGCCGGAACCTGGGGAAACCTAGTAAACCTGCGCATTTCTGAAAACTAGACACGTAGGGGAATCCAAGATGTGGTGACTTGTGGGGATCTGACCAGGTTCTGTTACCTGGAATCCTTTGCAAACCTCACAATTTGGCCCAAAAAATACTTTTTCCTCTCATTTCAGTGACAGAATGTTCTGGTATCTGAGAGTAGCCACAAATTTCCTTCCACCCAGCGTTCCCCATAGTCTCCAGATAGAAATGGTACCTCACTTGTGTGGGTAGACCTAGCGCCCGCGAAAGGAAATGCCCCAAAACACAAATTGGACACATCACATTTTCACAAAGAAAACAGAGCTGTTTTTTTTACAAAGTGTCTAGCTGTGGATTTTGGCCTCTAACTCAGCCGGCACCTAGGGAAGCCTAGCAAACCTGCACATTTTTTAAAACTAGGCACCTAGGGGAATCCAAGATGGGGTGACTTGTGGGACTCTGGCCAGGTTCTGTTACCCAGAATCCTTTGCAAACCTCAAAAATTGGCCAAAAAAACACATTTTCCTCTCATTTCGGTGACAGAAAGTTCTGGAATCTGAGAGGAGCCACAAATATCCTTCCAGCCAGCGTTTCCCAAAGTCTCTCGATAAAAATGGTACCTCATTTGTGTGGGTAGGCCTAGCGCTCGTAAATGGAAATGCCCCAAAACACACAGTGGATACATCACATTTTCACAAAGAAAACAGAGCTGTTTTTTGCAAAGTGACTAGCTGTGGATTGTGGCCTCTAGCTTAGCCGGAACCTGGGGAAACCTATTCATCCTGCGCATTTCTGAAAACTAGACACGTAGGGGAATCCAAGATGGGGTGACTTGTGGGGATCTGATCAGGTTCCGTTACCCGGAATCCTTTGCAAACCACAAAATTTGGCCCAAAAAATACTTTTTCTTCTCATTTCAGTAACAGAAAGTTCTGGAATCTGAGAGTTGCCACAAATTTCCTTCCACCCAGCGTTCCCCGAAGTCTCCCGATAGAAATGGTACCTCACTTGTGAGGGTAGACCTAGCGCCCGTGAAAGGAAATGCCCCAAAACACAAATTGGACACATCACATTTTCACAAAGAAAACAGAGCTGTTTTTTTACAAAGTGCCTAGCTGTGGATTTTGGCCTTTAGCTCAGCCGGCACCTAGGGAAACCTAGCAAACCTGCACATTTCTGAAAACTAGACACGTAGGGGAATCCAAGATGGGGTGACTTGTGGGGATCTGACCAGGTTCTGTTACCCAGAATCCTTTGCAAACCTCAAAGTTTGGCCAAAAAAATACTTTTTTTCTCTCATTTCGGCGACAGAAAATTCTGAAATTTGAGAGGAGTCACAAATGCTCTTCCACCCAGCGTTCCCCCAAGTCTCCAGATAAAAATGGAACCTCACTTATGTCGGTAGGGCTAGCGACGTGAAAGGAAATGCCCCAAAACACAACGTGGGAACATCACATTTTCACAAAGAAAACAGAGCTGTTTTTTGCAAAGTGCCTAGCTGTGGATTTTGGCCTCTAGCTCAGCCGGAACCTGGGGAAACCTAGTAAACCTGCGCATTTCTGAAAACTAGACACGTAGGGGAATCCAAGATGGGGTGACTTGTGGGGATCTGACCAGGTTCTGTTACCCGGAATCCTTTGCAAACCTCACAATTTGGCCCAAAAAATACTTTTTCCTCTCATTTCAGTGACAGAAAGTTCTGGAATCTGAGAGTAGCCACAAATTTCCTTCCACCCAGCGTTCCCCAAAGTCTCCCGATAGAAATGGTACCTCACTTGTGTGGGTAGACCTAGCGCCCGTGAAAGGAAATGCCCCAAAACACAAATTGGACACATCACATTTTCACAAAGAAAAAAGAGCTGTTTTTTTTACAAAGTGCCTAGCTGTGGATTTTGGCCTCTAGCTCAGCCGGCACCTAGGGAAACCTAGCAAACCTGCACATTTTTGAAAACTAGGCACCTAGGGGAATCCAAGATGGGGTGACTTGTAGGGCTCTGGCCAGGTTCTGTTACCCAGAATCCTTTGCAAACCTCAAAAATTGGACAAAAAATCAAATTTTCCTCTCATTTCGGTGACAGAAAGTTCTGGAATCTGAGAGGAGCCACAAATTTCCTTCCACCCAGCGTTCCCCAAAGTCTCCCGATAAAAATGGTACCTCATTTGTGTGTGTAGGCCTAGCGCCCGCAAAAGTAAATGCCCCAAAACACAATGGCCCTGATTCTAAGCGGGAACCGCCAGAAGACCGTACCGCGGTCAAAAGACCGTGGCGGTCATTCTGGGTTTTCCACTGGGCCGGCGGGCGACCGCCAAAAGGCCGCCCGCCAGCCCAGTGGGAAACACCCTTCCCACGAGGAAGCCGGCTCAGAATGGAGCCGGCGGAGTGGGAAGGTGCGACGGGTGCAGTTGCACCCGTCGCGAATTTCAGTGTCTGCAAAGCAGACACTGAAATTCTTTGTGGGGCCCTCTTACGGGGGCCCCACGACACCCCATACCGCCATCCTGTTCCTGGCGGGCGAACCGCCAGGAACAGGATGGCGGTATGGGGTGTCAGAATCCCCATGGCGGCGCAGCAAGCTGCGCCGCCATGGCGGATTCCCATGGGCAGCGGAAAGTCGGTGGTACACCGCCGGCTTTCCGCTTCTGGCCGCGGCTGTACCGCAGCGGTCAGAATGCCCGGCGGAGCACAACCAGCCTGTTGGCGGTGCTACCGCCGACCCCGGCCCTGGCGGTAATTACCGCCAGGGTCAAAATGACCGCCAATGTGTGAACATCACATTTTCACAAAGAAAACAGAGCTGTTTTTTTACAAAGTGCCTAGCTGTGGATTTTGGCCCCTAGCTCAGCTGGCACCTAGGGAAACCTAGCAAACCTGCACATTTTTTAAAACTAGGCACCAAGGGGAATCCAAGATGGGGTGACTTGAGGGGCTAAGACCAGGTTCTGTTACCCGGAATCCTTTGCAAACCTAAAAATTTGGCCAAGAAAACCCTTTTTTCTCTCATTTCGGTGACAGAAAGTTCTGAAATCTGAGAGGAGTCACAAATGTTCTTCCACCCAGCGTTCCCCCAGGTCTCTCGATAAAAACAGTACCTCACTTATCTGGGTAGGGCTAGCGCCCCTGAAAGGAAATGCCCCAAAACACAACGTGGACACATCACATTTTCACAAGAAAACAGAGCTGGTTTTTACAAAGTGCCTAGCAGTTGATTTTGGCCTCTAGCTCAGCCTGAACCTCTGGAAACCTAGCAAACCTGCGCATTTCTGAAAACTAGACACGTAGGGGAATCCAAGATGTGGTGACTTTTGGGGATCTGACCAGGTTCTGTTACCCAGAATCCTTTGCAAACCTCAAAGTTTGGCCAAAAAAATACTTTTTTTCTCTCATTTCGGCGACAGAAAATTCTGAAATTTGAGAGGAGTCACAAATGTTCTTCCACCCAGCGTTCCCCCAAGTCTCCTGATAAAAATGGAACCTCACTTATGTCGGTAGGGCTAGAGACGTGAAAGGAAATGCCCCAAAACACAAATTGGACACATTATATTTTCACAAAGAAAACAGAGCTGTTTTTTCACAAAGTGCCTAGCTGTGGATTTTGGCCTCTAGCTCAGCCGGCACCTAGAGAAACCTAGCAAACCTGCACATTTTTGAAAACTAGGCACCTAGGGGAATCCAAGATGGGGTGACTTGTGAGGCTCTGGCCAGGTTCTGTTACCCAGAATCCTTTACAAACCTCAAAGTTTGGCCAAAAAAATACTTTTTTTCTCTCATTTCGGCGACAGAAAATTCTGAAATTTGAGAGGAGTCACAAATGCTCTTCCACCCAGCGTTCCCCCAAGTCTCCAGATAAAAATGGAACCTCACTTATGTCGGTAGGGCTAGCGACGTGAAAGGAAATGCCCCAAAACACAACGTGGGAACATCACATTTTCACAAAGAAAACAGAGCTGTTTTTTAACAAAGTGCCTAGCTGTGGATTTTGGCCTCTAGCTCAGCCGGCACCTAGGGAAACCTAGCAAACCAGCACATTTTTTTAAACTAGGCACCAAGGTGAATCCAAGATGTGGTGACTTGTGGGGCTATGAACAGGTTCTGTTACCCAGAATCCTTTGCAAACCTAAAAATTCGGCCAAGAAAACCCTTTTTTCTCTCATTTCGGTGACAGAAAGTTCTGAAATCTGAGAGGAGTCACAAATGTTGTTCCACCCAGCGTTCCCCCAGGTCTCTCGATAAAAACAGTACCTCACTTATCTGGGTAGGGCTAGCGCCCGTGAAAGGAAATGCCCCAAAACACAACGTGGACACATCACATTTTCACAAGGAAACAGAGCTGTTTTTTACAAAGTGCCTAGCAGTGGATTTTGGCTTCTAGCTCAGCCAGAACCTGGGGAAACCTAGCAAACCTGCGCATTTCTTAAAACTAGCCACGTAGGGGAATCCAAGATGGGGTGACTTGTGGGGATCTGACCAGGTTCTGTTACCCAGAATCCTTTGCAAACCTCAAAGTTTGGCCAAAAAAATACTTTATTTCTCTCATTTCGGCGACAGAAAATTCTGAAATTTGAGAGGAGCCACAAATGTTCTTCCACCCAGCGTTCCCCCAAGTCTCCAGATAAAAATGGAACCTCACTTGTGTGGGTAGCCCTAGCGCTCACAAATGGAAATGCCCCAAAACACAACGTGGACACATCACATTTTCACAAAGAAAACAGAGCTGTTTTTTTGCAAAGTGCCTAGCTGTGGATTTTGGCCTCTAGCTCAGCCGGAACCTGGGGAAACCTAGTAAACCTGCGCATTTCTGAAAACTAGACACGTAGGGGAATCCAAGATGTGGTGACTTGTGGGGATCTGACCAGGTTCTGTTACCTGGAATCCTTTGCAAACCTCACAATTTGGCCCCAAAAATACTTTTTCCTCTCATTTCAGTGACAGAATGTTCTGGTATCTGAGAGTAGCCACAAATTTCCTTCCACCCAGCGTTCCCCATAGTCTCCCGATAGAAATGGTACCTCACTTGTGTGGGTAGACCTAGCGCCCGTGAAAGGAAATGCCCCAAAACACAAATTGGACACATCACATTTTCACAAAGAAAACAGAGCTGTTTTTTTTACAAAGTGTCTAGCTGTGGATTTTGGCCTCTAACTCAGCCGGCACCTAGGGAAGCCTAGCAAACCTGCACATTTTTTAAAACTAGGCACCTAGGGGAATCCAAGATGGGGTGACTTGTGGGACTCTGGCCAGGTTCTGTTACCCAGAATCCTTTGCAAACCTCAAAAATTGGCCAAAAAAACACTTTTTCCTCTCATTTCGGTGACAGAAAGTTCTGGAATCTGAGAGGAGCCACAAATATCCTTCCAGCCAGCGTTTCTCAAAGTCTCTCGATAAAAATGGTACCTCATTTGTGTGGGTAGGCCTAGCGCTCGTAAATGGAAATGCCCCAAAACACACAGTGGATACATCACATTTTCACAAAGAAAACAGAGCTGTTTTTTGCAAAGTGACTAGCTGTGGATTGTGGCCTCTAGCTTAGCCGGAACCTGGGGAAACCTATTCATCCTGCGCATTTCTGAAAACTAGACACGTAGGGGAATCCAAGATGGGGTGACTTGTGGGGATCTGATCAGGTTCCGTTACCCGGAATCCTTTGCAAACCACAAAATTTGGCCCAAAAAATACTTTTTCTTCTCATTTCAGTAACAGAAAGTTCTGGAATCTGAGAGTTGCCACAAATTTCCTTCCACCCAGCGTTCCCCGAAGTCTCCCGATAGAAATGGTACCTCACTTGTGAGGGTAGACCTAGCGCCCGTGAAAGGAAATGCCCCAAAACACAAATTGGACACATCACATTTTCACAAAGAAAACAGAGCTGTTTTTTTACAAAGTGCCTAGCTGTGGATTTTGGCCTTTAGCTCAGCCGGCACCTAGGAAAACCTAGCAAACCTGCACATTTCTGAAAACTAGACACGTAGGGGAATCCAAGATGGGGTGACTTGTGGGGATCTGACCAGGTTCTGTTACCCAGAATCCTTTGCAAACCTCAAAGTTTGGCCAAAAAAATACTTTTTTTCTCTCATTTCGGCGACAGAAAATTCTGAAATTTGAGAGGAGTCACAAATGCTCTTCCACCCAGCGTTCCCCCAAGTCTCCAGATAAAAATGGAACCTCACTTATGTCGGTAGGGCTAGCGACGTGAAAGGAAATGCCCCAAAACACAACGTGGGAACATCACATTTTCACAAAGAAAACAGAGCTGTTTTTTAACAAAGTGCCTACTGTGGATTTTGGCCTCTAGCTCAGCCGGCACCTAGGGAAACCTAGCAAACCCGCACATTTTTTAAAACTAGGCACCAAGGGGAATCCAAGATGTGGTGACTTGTGGGGCTATGAACAGGTTCTGTTACCCAGAATCCTTTGCAAACCTAAAAATTCGGCCAAGAAAACCCTTTTTTCTCTCATTTCGGTGACAGAAAGTTCTGAAATCTGAGAGGAGTCACAAATGTTGTTCCACCCAGCGTTCCCCCAGGTCTCTCGATAAAAACAGTACCTCACTTATCTGGGTAGGGCTAGCGCCCGTGAAAGGAAATGCCCCAAAACACAACGTGGACACATCACATTTTCACAAGGAAACAGAGCTGTTTTTTACAAAGTGCCTAGCAGTGGATTTTGGCCTCTAGCTCAGCCGGAACCTGGGGAAACCTAGCAAACCTGCGCATTTCTTAAAACTAGCCACGTAGGGGAATCCAAGATGGGGTGACTTGTGGGGATCTGACCAGGTTCTGTTACCCAGAATCCTTTGCAAACCTCAAAGTTTGGCCAAAAAAATACTTTATTTCTCTCATTTCGGCGACAGAAAATTCTGAAATTTGAGAGGAGCCACAAATGTTCTTCCACCCAGCGTTCCCCCAAGTCTCCAGATAAAAATGGAACCTCACTTGTGTGGGTAGCCCTAGCGCTCACAAATGGAAATGCCCCAAAACACAACGTGGACACATCACATTTTCACAAAGAAAACAGAGCTGTTTTTTTGCAAAGTGCCTAGCTGTGGATTTTGGCCTCTAGCTCAGCCGGCACCTAGGGAAACCTAGCAAACCTGCACATTTTTGAAAACTAGACACGTAGGGGAATCCAAGATGGGTGACTTTTGGGGATCTGACCAGGTTCTGTTACCCAGAATCCTTTGCAAACCTAAAAATTTGGCCAAGAAAACCCTTTTTTCTCTCATTTCGGTGACAGAAAGTTCTGAAATCTGAGAGGAGTCACAAATGTTCTTCCACCCAGCGTTCCCCCAGGTCTCTCGATAAAAACAGTACCTCACTTATCTGGGTAGGGCTAGCGCCCCTGAAAGGAAATGCCCCAAAACACAACGTGGACACATCACATTTTCACAAGAAAACAGAGCTGGTTTTTACAAAGTGCCTAGCAGTTGATTTTGGCCTCTAGCTCAGCCTGAACCTCTGGAAACCTAGCAAACCTGCGCATTTCTGAAAACTAGACACGTAGGGGAATCCAAGATGGGGTGACTTTTGGGGATCTGACCAGGTTCTGTTACCCAGAATCCTTTGCAAACCTCAAAGTTTGGCCAAAAAAATACTTTTTTTCTCTCAGTTCGGCGACAGAAAATTCTGAAATTTGAGAGGAGTCACAAATGTTCTTCCACCCAGCGTTCCCCCAAGTCTCCAGATAAAAATGGAACCTCACTTATGTCGGTAGGGCTAGAGACGTGAAAGGAAATGCCCCAAAACAAAAATTGGACACATTATATTTTCACAAAGAAAACAGAGCTGTTTTTTCACAAAGTGCCTAGCTGTGGATTTTGGCCTCTAGCTCAGCCGGCACCTAGAGAAACCTAGCAAACCTGCACATTTTTGAAAACTAGGCACCTAGGGGAATCCAAGATGGGGTGACTTGTGAGGCTCTGGCCAGGTTCTGTTACCCAGAATCCTTTGCAAACCTCAAAGTTTGGCCAAAAAAATACTTTTTTTCTCTCATTTCGGCGACAGAAAATTCTGAAATTTGAGAGGAGTCACAAATGCTCTTCCACCCAGCGTTCCCCCAAGTCTCCAGATAAAAATGGAACCTCACTTATGTCGGTAGGGCTAGCGACGTGAAAGGAAATGCCCCAAAACACAACGTGGGAACATCACATTTTCACAAAGAAAACAGAGCTGTTTTTTAACAAAGTGCCTAGCTGTGGATTTTGGCCTCTAGCTCAGCCGGCACCTAGGGAAACCTAGCAAACCAGCACATTTTTTTAAACTAGGCACCAAGGTAAATCCAAGATGTGGTGACTTGTGGGGCTATGAACAGGTTCTGTTACCCAGAATCCTTTGCAAACCTAAAAATTCGGCCAAGAAAACCCTTTTTTCTCTCATTTCGGTGACAGAAAGTTCTGAAATCTGAGAGGAGTCACAAATGTTGTTCCACCCAGCGTTCCCCCAGGTCTCTCGATAAAAACAGTACCTCACTTATCTGGGTAGGGCTAGCGCCCGTGAAAGGAAATGCCCCAAAACACAACGTGGACACATCACATTTTCACAAGGAAACAGAGCTGTTTTTTACAAAGTGCCTAGCAGTGGATTTTGGCCTCTAGCTCAGCCAGAACCTGGGGAAACCTAGCAAACCTGCGCATTTCTTAAAACTAGCCACGTAGGGGAATCCAAGATGGGGTGACTTGTGGGGATCTGACCAGGTTCTGTTACCCAGAATCCTTTGCAAACCTCAAAGTTTGGCCAAAAAAATACTTTATTTCTCTCATTTCGGCGACAGAAAATTCTGAAATTTGAGAGGAGCCACAAATGTTCTTCCACCCAGCGTTCCCCCAAGTCTCCAGATAAAAATGGAACCTCACTTGTGTGGGTAGCCCTAGCGCTCACAAATGGAAATGCCCCAAAACACAACGTGGACACATCACATTTTCACAAAGAAAACAGAGCTGTTTTTTTGCAAAGTGCCTAGCTGTGGATTTTGGCCTCTAGCTCAGCCGGAACCTGGGGAAACCTAGTAAACCTGCGCATTTCTGAAAACTAGACACGTAGGGGAATCCAAGATGTGGTGACTTGTGGGGATCTGACCAGGTTCTGTTACCTGGAATCCTTTGCAAACCTCACAATTTGGCCCAAAAAATACTTTTTCCTCTCATTTCAGTGACAGAATGTTCTGGTATCTGAGAGTAGCCACAAATTTCCTTCCACCCAGCGTTCCCCATAGTCTCCCGATAGAAATGGTACCTCACTTGTGTGGGTAGACCTAGCGCCCGCGAAAGGAAATGCCCCAAAACACAAATTGGACACATCACATTTTCACAAAGAAAACAGAGCTGTTTTTTTTACAAAGTGTCTAGCTGTGGATTTTGGCCTCTAACTCAGCCGGCACCTAGGGAAGCCTAGCAAACCTGCACATTTTTTAAAACTAGGCACCTAGGGGAATCCAAGATGGGGTGACTTGTGGGACTCTGGCCAGGTTCTGTTACCCAGAATCCTTTGCAAACCTCAAAAATTGGCCAAAAAAACACATTTTCCTCTCATTTCGGTGACAGAAAGTTCTGGAATCTGAGAGGAGCCACAAATATCCTTCCAGCCAGCGTTTCCCAAAGTCTCTCGATAAAAATGGTACCTCATTTGTGTGGGTAGGCCTAGCGCTCGTAAATGGAAATGCCCCAAAACACACAGTGGATACATCACATTTTCACAAAGAAACAGAGCTGTTTTTTGCAAAGTGACTAGCTGTGGATTGTGGCCTCTAGCTTAGCCGGAACCTGGGGAAACCTATTAAACCTGCGCATTTCTGAAAACTAGACACGTAGGGGAATCCAAGATGGGGTGACTTGTGGGGATCTGATCAGGTTCCGTTACCCGGAATCCTTTGCAAACCACAAAATTTGGCCCAAAAAATACTTTTTCTTCTCATTTCAGTAACAGAAAGTTCTGGAATCTGAGAGTTGCCACAAATTTCCTTCCACCCAGCGTTCCCCGAAGTCTCCCGATAGAAATGGTACCTCACTTGTGAGGGTAGACCTAGCGCCCGTGAAAGGAAATGCCCCAAAACACAAATTGGACACATCACATTTTCACAAAGAAAACAGAGCTGTTTTTTTACAAAGTGCCTAGCTGTGGATTTTGGCCTTTAGCTCAGCCGGCACCTAGGGAAACCTAGCAAACCTGCACATTTCTGAAAACTAGACACGTAGGGGAATCCAAGATGGGGTGACTTGTGGGGATCTGACCAGGTTCTGTTACCCAGAATCCTTTGCAAACCTCAAAGTTTGGCCAAAAAAATACTTTTTTTCTCTCATTTCGGCGACAGAAAATTCTGAAATTTGAGAGGAGTCACAAATGCTCTTCCACCCAGCGTTCCCCCAAGTCTCCAGATAAAAATGGAACCTCACTTATGTCGGTAGGGCTAGCGACGTGAAAGGAAATGCCCCAAAACACAACGTGGGAACATCACATTTTCACAAAGAAAACAGAGCTGTTTTTTAACAAAGTGCCTACTGTGGATTTTGGCCTCTAGCTCAGCCGGCACCTAGGGAAACCTAGCAAACCCGCACATTTTTTAAAACTAGGCACCAAGGGGAATCCAAGATGTGGTGACTTGTGGGGCTATGAACAGGTCCTGTTACCCAGAATCCTTTGCAAACCTAAAAATTCGGCCAAGAAAACCCTTTTTTCTCTCATTTCGGTGACAGAAAGTTCTGAAATCTGAGAGGAGTCACAAATGTTGTTCCACCCAGCGTTCCCCCAGGTCTCTCGATAAAAACAGTACCTCACTTATCTGGGTAGGGCTAGCGCCCGTGAAAGGAAATGCCCCAAAACACAACGTGGACACATCACATTTTCACAAGGAAACAGAGCTGTTTTTTACAAAGTGCCTAGCAGTGGATTTTGGCCTCTAGCTCAGCCGGAACCTGGGGAAACCTAGCAAACCTGCACATTTCTTAAAACTAGCCACATAGGGGAATCCAAGATGGGGTGACTTGTGGGGATCTGACCAGGTTCTGTTACCCAGAATCCTTTGCAAACCTCAAAGTTTGGCCAAAAAAATACTTTATTTCTCTCATTTCGGCGACAGAAAATTCTGAAATTTGAGAGGAGCCACAAATGTTCTTCCACCCAGCGTTCCCCCAAGTCTCCAGATAAAAATGGAACCTCACTTGTGTGGGTAGCCCTAGCGCTCACAAATGGAAATGCCCCAAAACACAACGTGGACACATCACATTTTCACAAAGAAAACAGAGCTGTTTTTTGCAAAGTGCCTAGCTGTGGATTTTGGCCTCTAGCTCAGCCGGAACCTGGGGAAACCTAGTAAACCTGCGCATTTCTGAAAACTAGACACGTAGGGGAATCCTAGATGTGGTGACTTGTGGGGATCTGACCAGGTTCTGTTACCTGGAATCCTTTGCAAACCTCACAATTTGGCCCAAAAAATACTTTTTCCTCTCATTTCAGTGACAGAAAGTTCTGGTATCTGAGAGTAGCCACAAATTTCCTTCCACCCAGCGTTCCCCGAAGTCTCCCGATAGAAATGGTACCTCACTTGTGTGGGTAGACCTAGCGCCCGCGAAAGGAAATGCCCCAAAACACGAATTGGACACATCACATTTTCACAAAGAAAACAGAGCTGTTTTTTTTACAAAGTGTCTAGCTGTGGATTTTGGCCTCTAACTCAGCCGGCACCTAGGGAAGCCTAGCAAACCTGCACATTTTTTAAAACTAGGCACCTAGGGGAATCCAAGATGGGGTGAATTGTGGGACTCTGGCCAGGTTCTGTTACCCAGAATCCTTTGCAAACCTCAAATATTGGCCAAAAAAACACATTTTCCTCTCATTTCGGTGACAGAAAGTTCTGGAATCTGAGAGGAGCCACAAAAATCCTTCCAGCCAGCGTTTCCCGAAGTCTCTCGATAAAATTGGTACCTCATTTGTGTGGGTAGGCCTAGCGCTCGTAAATGGAAATGCCCCAAAACACAGTGGATACATCACATTTTCACAAAGAAAACAGAGCTGTTTTTTGCAAAGTGACTAGCTGTGGATTGTGGCCTCTAGCTTAGCCGGAACCTGGGGAAACCTATTAAACCTGCGCATTTCTGAAAACTAGACACATAGGGGAATCCAAGATGGGGTGACTTGTGGGGATCTGATCAGGTTCCGTTACCCGGAATCCTTTGCAAACCACAAAATTTGGTCCAAAAAATACTTTTTCTTCTCATTTCAGTAACAGAAAGTTCTGGAATCTGAGAGTTGCCACAAATTTCCTTCCACCCAGCATTCCCCGAAGTCTCCCGATAGAAATGGTACCTCACTTGTGAGGGTAGACCTAGCGCCCGTGAAAGGAAATGCCCCAAAACACAAATTGGACACATCACATTTTCACAAAGAAAACAGAGCTGTTTTTTTACAAAGTGCCTAGCTGTGGATTTTGGCCTTTAGCTCAGTCGGCACCTAGGGAAACCTAGCAAACCTGCACATTTCTGAAAACTAGACACGTAGGGGAATCCAAGATGGGGTGACTTGTGGGGATCTGACCAGGTTCTGTTACCCAGAATCCTTTGCAAACCTCAAAGTTTGGCCAAAAAAATACTTTATTTCTCTCATTTCGGCGACAGAAAATTCTGAAATTTGAGAGGAGCCACAAATGTTCTTCCACCCAGCGTTCCCTCAAGTCTTCAGATAAAAATGGAACCTCACTTGTGTGGGTAGCCCTGGCGCTCACAAATGGAAATGCCCCAAAACAAACGGTGGACACATCTTATTTTCACAAAGAAAACAGAGCTGTTTTTTGCAAAGTGCCTAGCTGTGGATTTTGGCCTCTAGCTCAGCCGGACCCAGGGGAAACCTATGAAACCTGTGCATTTCTGTAAAATTAGACACGTAGGGGAATCCCAGATGGGGAGACTTGTGGGGATCTGATCAGGTTCTGTTACCCGGAATCCTTTGCAAACCACAAAATTTGGCCCAAAAAATACTTTTTCCTCTCATTTCAGTGACAGAAAGTTCTGGAATCTGAGAGTATCAAAAAATTTCCTTCCACCCAGCGTTCCCCCAGGTCTCTCGATAAAAAGGGGAATCCAAGATGGGGTGACTTGTGGGGATCTGACCAGGTTTTGTTACCCAGAATCCTTTGCAAACCTCACAATTTGGCCCAAAAAATACTTTTTCCTCTCATTTCAGTGACAGAAAGTTCTGGAATCTGAGAGTAGCCACAAATTTCCTTCCACCCAGCGTTCCCCAAAGTCTCCCGATAGAAATGGTACCTCACTTGTGTGGGTAGACCTAGCGCCCGTGAAAGAAAATGCCCCAAAACACAAATTGGACACATCACATTTTCACAAAGAAAACAGAGCTGTTTTTTTTACAAAGTGCCTAGCTGTGGATTTTGGCCTCTAGCTCAGCCGGCACCTAGGGAAACCTAGCAAACCTGCACATTTTTGAAAACTAGGCACCTAGGGGAATCCAAGATGGGTTGACTTGTAGGGCTCTGGCCAGGTTCTGTTACCCAGAATCCTTTGCAAACCTCAAAAATTGGCTAAACAAAGACTTTTTTTCTCTCATTTCGGCGACAGAAAATTCTGAAATTTGAGAGGAGTCACAAATGTTCTTCCACCCAGCGTTCCCCCAAGTCTCCAGATAAAAATGGAACCTCACTTATGTCGGTAGGGCTAGAGACGTGAAAGGAAATGCCCCAAAACACAAATTGGACACATTATATTTTCACAAAGAAAACAGAGCTGTTTTTTCACAAAGTGCCTAGCTGTGGATTTTGGCCTCTAGCTCAGCCGGCACCTAGAGAAACCTAGCAAACCTGCACATTTTTTAAAACTAGGCACCTAGGGGAATCCAAGATGGGGTGACTTGTGAGGCTCTGGCCAGGTTCTGTTACCCAGAATCCTTTGCAAACCTCAAAGTTTGGCCAAAAAAATACTTTTTTTCTCTCATTTCGGCGACAGAAAATTCTGAAATTTGAGAGGAGTCACAAATGCTCTTCCACCCAGCGTTCCCCCAAGTCTCCAGATAAAAATGGAACCTCACTTATGTCGGTAGGGCTAGCGACGTGAAAGGAAATGCCCCAAAACACAACGTCGGAACATCACATTTTCACAAAGAAAACAGAGCTGTTTTTTAACAAAGTGCCTAGCTGTGGATTTTGGCCTCTGGCTCAGCCGGCACCTAGGGAAACCTAGCAAACCAGCACATTTTTTTAAACTAGGCACCAAGGTGAATCCAAGATGTGGTGACTTGTGGGGCTATGAACAGGTTCTGTTACCCAGAATCCTTTGCAAACCTAAAAATTCGGCCAAGAAAACCCTTTTTTCTCTCATTTCGGTGACAGAAAGTTCTGAAATCTGAGAGGAGTCACAAATGTTGTTCCACCCAGCGTTCCCCCAGGTCTCTCGATAAAAACAGTACCTCACTTATCTGGGTAGGGCTAGCGCCCGTGAAAGGAAATGCCCCAAAACACAACGTGGACACATCACATTTTCACAAGGAAACAGAGCTGTTTTTTACAAAGTGCCTAGCAGTGGATTTTGGCCTCTAGCTCAGCCAGAACCTGGGGAAACCTAGCAAACCTGCGCATTTCTTAAAACTAGCCACGTAGGGGAATCCAAGATGGGGTGACTTGTGGGGATCTGACCAGGTTCTGTTACCCAGAATCCTTTGCAAACATCAAAGTTTGGCCAAAAAAATACTTTATTTCTCTCATTTCAGCGACAGAAAATTCTGAAATTTGAGAGGAGCCACAAATGTTCTTCCACCCAGCGTTCCCCCAAGTCTCCAGATAAAAATGGAATCTCACTTGTGTGGGTAGCCCTAGCGCTCACAAATGGAAATGCCCCAAAACACAACGTGGACACATCACATTTTCACAAAGAAAACAGAGCTGTTTTTTTGCAAAGTGCCTAGCTGTGGATTTTGGCCTCTAGCTCAGCCGGAACCTGGGGAAACCTAGTAAACCTGCGCATTTCTGAAAACTAGACACGTAGGGGAATCCAAGATGTGGTGACTTGTGGGGATCTGACCAGGTTCTGTTACCTGGAATCCTTTGCAAACCTCACAATTTGGCCCAAAAAATACTTTTTCCTCTCATTTCAGTGACAGAATGTTCTGGTATCTGAGAGTAGCCACAAATTTCCTTCCACCCAGCGTTCCCCATAGTCTCCCGATAGAAATGGTACCTCACTTGTGTGGGTAGACCTAGCGCCCGCGAAAGGAAATGCCCCAAAACACAAATTGGACACATCACATTTTCACAAAGAAAACAGAGCTGTTTTTTTTACAAAGTGTCTAGCTGTGGATTTTGGCCTCTAACTCAGCCGGCACCTAGGGAAGCCTAGCAAACCTGCACATTTTTTAAAACTAGGCACCTAGGGGAATCCAAGATGGGGTGACTTGTGGGACTCTGGCCAGGTTCTGTTACCCAGAATCCTTTGCAAACCTCAAAAATTGGCCAAAAAAACACATTTTCCTCTCATTTCGGTGACAGAAAGTTCTGGAATCTGAGAGGAGCCACAAATATCCTTCCAGCCAGCGTTTCCCAAAGTCTCTCGATAAAAATGGTACCTCATTTGTGTGGGTAGGCCTAGCGCTCGTAAATGGAAATGCCCCAAAACACACAGTGGATACATCACATTTTCACAAAGAAAACAGAGCTGTTTTTTGCAAAGTGACTAGCTGTGGATTGTGGCCTCTAGCTTAGCCGGAACCTGGGGAAACCTATTAAACCTGCGCATTTCTGAAAACTAGACACGTAGGGGAATCCAAGATGGGGTGACTTGTGGGGATCTGATCAGGTTCCGTTACCCGGAATCCTTTGCAAACCACAAAATTTGGCCCAAAAAATACTTTTTCTTCTCATTTCAGTAACAGAAAGTTCTGGAATCTGAGAGTTGCCACACATTTCCTTCCACCCAGCGTTCCCCGAAGTCTCCCGATAGAAATGGTACCTCACTTGTGAGGGTAGACCTAGCGCCCGTGAAAGGAAATGCCCCAAAACACAAATTGGACACATCACATTTTCACAAAGAAAACAGAGCTGTTTTTTTACAAAGTGCCTAGCTGTGGATTTTGGCCTTTAGCTCAGCCGGCACCTAGGGAAACCTAGCAAACCTGCACATTTCTGAAAACTAGACACGTAGGGGAATCCAAGATGGGGTGACTTGTGGGGATCTGACCAGGTTCTGTTACCCAGAATCCTTTGCAAACCTCAAAGTTTGGCCAAAAAAATACTTTTTTTCTCTCATTTCGGCGACAGAAAATTCTGAAATTTGAGAGGAGTCACAAATGCTCTTCCACCCAGCGTTCCCCCAAGTCTCCAGATAAAAATGGAACCTCACTTATGTCGGTAGGGCTAGCGACGTGAAAGGAAATGCCCCAAAACACAACGTGGGAACATCACATTTTCACAAAGAAAACAGAGCTGTTTTTTAACAAAGTGCCTACTGTGGATTTTGGCCTCTAGCTCAGCCGGCACCTAGGGAAACCTAGCAAACCCGCACATTTTTTAAAACTAGGCACCAAGGGGAATCCAAGATGTGGTGACTTGTGGGGCTATGAACAGGTCCTGTTACCCAGAATCCTTTGCAAACCTAAAAATTCGGCCAAGAAAACCCTTTTTTCTCTCATTTCGGTGACAGAAAGTTCTGAAATCTGAGAGGAGTCACAAATGTTGTTCCACCCAGCGTTCCCCCAGGTCTCTCGATAAAAACAGTACCTCACTTATCTGGGTAGGGCTAGCTCCCGTGAAAGGAAATGCCCCAAAACACAACGTGGACACATCACATTTTCACAAGGAAACAGAGCTATTTTTTACAAAGTGCCTAGCAGTGGATTTTGGCCTCTAGCTCAGCCGGAACCTGGGGAAACCTAGCAAACCTGCGCATTTCTTAAAACTAGCCACGTAGGGGAATCCAAGATGGGGTGACTTGTGGGGATCTGACCAGGTTCTGTTACCCAGAATCCTTTGCAAACCTCAAAGTTTGGCCAAAAAAATACTTTATTTCTCTCATTTCGGCGACAGAAAATTCTGAAATTTGAGAGGAGCCACAAATGTTCTTCCACCCAGCGTTCCCCCAAGTCTCCAGATAAAAATGGAACCTCACTTGTGTGGGTAGCCCTAGCGCTCACAAATGGAAATGCCCCAAAACACAACGTGGACACATCACATTTTCACAAAGAAAACAGAGCTGTTTTTTGCAAAGTGCCTAGCTGTGGATTTTGGCCTCTAGCTCAGCCGGAACCTGGGGAAACCTAGTAAACCTGCGCATTTCTGAAAACTAGACACGTAGGGGAATCCTAGATGTGGTGACTTGTGGGGATCTGACCAGGTTCTGTTACCTGGAATCCTTTGCAAACCTCACAATTTGGCCCAAAAAATACTTTTTCCTCTCATTTCAGTGACAGAAAGTTCTGGTATCTGAGAGTAGCCACAAATTTCCTTCCACCCAGCGTTCCCCGAAGTCTCCCGATAGAAATGGTACCTCACTTGTGTGGGTAGACCTAGCGCCCGCGAAAGGAAATGCCCCAAAACACGAATTGGACACATCACATTTTCACAAAGAAAACAGAGCTGTTTTTTTTACAAAGTGTCTAGCTGTGGATTTTGGCCTCTAACTCAGCCGGCACCTAGGGAAGCCTAGCAAACCTGCACATTTTTTAAAACTAGGCACCTAGGGGAATCCAAGATGGGGTGAATTGTGGGACTCTGGCCAGGTTCTGTTACCCAGAATCCTTTGCAAACCTCAAATATTGGCCAAAAAAACACATTTTCCTCTCATTTCGGTGACAGAAAGTTCTGGAATCTGAGAGGAGCCACAAATATCCTTCCAGCCAGCGTTTCCCGAAGTCTCTCGATAAAAATGGTACCTCATTTGTGTGGGTAGGCCTAGCGCTCGTAAATGGAAATGCCCCAAAACACACAGTGGATACATCACATTTTCACAAAGAAAACAGAGCTGTTTTTTGCAAAGTGACTAGCTGTGGATTGTGGCCTCTAGCTTAGCCGGAACCTGGGGAAACCTATTAAACCTGCGCATTTCTGAAAACTAGACACATAGGGGAATCCAAGATGGGGTGACTTGTGGGGATCTGATCAGGTTCTGTTACCCGGAATCCTTTGCAAACCACAAAATTTGGTCCAAAAAATACTTTTTCTTCTCATTTCAGTAACAGAAAGTTCTGGAATCTGAGAGTTGCCACAAATTTCCTTCCACCCAGCATTCCCCGAAGTCTCCCGATAGAAATGGTACCTCACTTGTGAGGGTAGACCTAGCGCCCGTGAAAGGAAATGCCCCAAAACACAAATTGGACACATCACATTTTCACAAAGAAAACAGAGCTGTTTTTTTACAAAGTGCCTAGCTGTGGATTTTGGCCTTTAGCTCAGCCGGCACCTAGGGAAACCTAGCAAACCTGCACATTTCTGAAAACTAGACACGTAGGGGAATCCAAGATGGGGTGACTTGTGGGGATCTGACCAGGTTCTGTTACCCAGAATCCTTTGCAAACCTCAAAGTTTGGCCAAAAAAATACTTTATTTCTCTCATTTCGGCGACAGAAAATTCTGAAATTTGAGAGGAGCCACAAATGTTCTTCCACCCAGCGTTCCCTCAAGTCTTCAGATAAAAATGGAACCTCACTTGTGTGGGTAGCCCTAGCGCTCACAAATGGAAATGCCCCAAAACAAACGGTGGACACATCTTATTTTCACAAAGAAAACAGAGCTGTTTTTTGCAAAGTGCCTAGCTGTGGATTTTGGCCTCTAGCTCAGCCGGAACCAGGGGAAACCTATGAAACCTGTGCATTTCTGAAAATTAGACACGTAGGGGAATCCCAGATGGGGAGACTTGTGGGGATCTGATCAGGTTCTGTTACCCGGAATCCTTTGCAAACCACAAAATTTGGCCCAAAAAATACTTTTTCCTCTCATTTCAGTGACAGAAAGTTCTGGAATCTGAGAGTATCAAAAAATTTCCTTCCACCCAGCGTTCCCCCAGGTCTCTCGATAAAAAGGGGAATCCAAGATGGGGTGACTTGTGGGGATCTGACCAGGTTTTGTTACCCAGAATCCTTTGCAAACCTCACAATTTGGCCCAAAAAATACTTTTTCCTCTCATTTCAGTGACAGAAAGTTCTGGAATCTGAGAGTAGCCACAAATTTCCTTCCACCCAGCGTTCCCCAAAGTCTCCCGATAGAAATGGTACCTCACTTGTGTGGGTAGACCTAGCGCCCGTGAAAGAAAATGCCCCAAAACACAAATTGGACACATCACATTTTCACAAAGAAAACAGAGCTGTTTTTTTTACAAAGTGCCTAGCTGTGGATTTTGGCCTCTAGCTCAGCCGGCACCTAGGGAAACCTAGCAAACCTGCACATTTTTGAAAACTAGGCACCTAGGGGAATCCAAGATGGGTTGACTTGTAGGGCTCTGGCCAGGTTCTGTTACCCAGAATCCTTTGCAAACCTCAAAAATTGGCCAAACAAATACTTTTTTTCTCTCATTTCGGCGACAGAAAATTCTGAAATTTGAGAGGAGTCACAAATGTTCTTCCACCCAGCGTTCCCCCAAGTCTCCAGATAAAAATGGAACCTCACTTATGTCGGTAGGGCTAGAGACGTGAAAGGAAATGCCCCAAAACACAAATTGGACACATTATATTTTCACAAAGAAAACAGAGCTGTTTTTTCACAAAGTGCCTAGCTGTGGATTTTGGCCTCTAGCTCAGCCGGCACCTAGAGAAACCTAGCAAACCTGCACATTTTTGAAAACTAGGCACCTAGGGGAATCCAAGATGGGGTGACTTGTGAGGCTCTGGCCAGGTTCTGTTACCCAGAATCCTTTGCAAACCTCAAAGTTTGGCCCAAAAAATACTTTTTTTCTCTCATTTCGGCGACAGAAAATTCTGAAATTTGAGAGGAGTCACAAATGCTCTTCCACCCAGCGTTCCCCCAAGTCTCCAGATAAAAATGGAACCTCACTTATGTCGGTAGGGCTAGCGACGTGAAAGGAAATGCCCCAAAACACAACGTGGGAACATCACATTTTCACAAAGAAAACAGAGCTGTTTTTTAACAAAGTGCCTAGTTGTGGATTTTGGCCTTTAGCTCTGCCGGCACCTAGGGAAACCTAGCAAACCTGCACATTTTTTAAAACTAGGCACCTAGGGGAATCCAAGATGGGGTGACTTGTGGGGCTCTGGCCAGGTTCTGTTACCCAGAATCCTTTGTAAACCTCAAAAATTGGCCAAAAAAACACATTTACTCTCATTTTGGTGACAGAAAGTTCTGGAATCTGAGAGGAGGCACAAATTTCCTTCCACCCAGCGTTCCCCGAAGTCTCCCGGTAAAAATGGTACCTCATTTGTGTGGGTAGGCCTAGCGCCCGCAAAAGTAAATGCCCCAAAACACAACGTGTGAACATCACATTTTCACAAAGAAAACAGAGCTGTTTTTTTACAAAGTGCCTAGCTGTGGATTTTGGCCTTTTGCTCAGCCGGCACCTAGGGAAACCTAGGAAACCTGCACATTTTTTAAAACTAGGCACCAAGGGGAATCCAAGATGGGGTGACTTGTGGGGCTAAGACCAGGGTCTGTTACCCGGAATCCTTTGCAAACCTAAAAATTTGGCCAAGAAAACCGTTTTTTCTCTCATTTCGGTGACAGAAAGTTCTGAAATCTGAGAGGAGTCACAAATGTTCTTCCACCCAGCGTTCCCCCAGGTCTCTCGATAAAAACATTACCTCACTTATCTGGGTAGGGCTAGCGCCCCTGAAAGGAAATGCCCCAAAACACAACGTGGACACATCCCATTTTCACAAGAAAACAGAACTGGTTTTTACAAAGTGCCTAGCAGTTGATTTTGGCCTCTAGCTCAGCCTGAACCTCTGGAAACCTAGCAAACCTGCGCATTTCTGAAAACTAGACACGTAGGGGAATCCAAGATGGGGTGACTTTTGGGGATCTGACCAGGTTCTGTTACCCAGAATCCTTTGCAAACCTCAAAGTTTGGCCAAAAAAATACTTTTTTTCTCTCATTTCGGCGACAGAAAATTCTGAAATTTGAGAGGAGTCAGAAATGTTCTTCCACCCAGCGTTCCCCCAAGTCTCCAGATAAAAATGGAACCTCACTTGTGTGGGTAGCCCTAGCGCTCACAAATGGAAATGCCCCAAAACACACGGTGGACACATCATATTTTCACAAAGAAAACAGAGCTGTTTTTTTGCAAAGTGCCTAGCTGTGGATTTTGGCCTCTAGCTCAGCCGGAACCAGGGGAAACCTATGAAACCTGTGCATTTCTGAAAATTAGACACGTAGGGGAATCCAAGATGGGGAGACTTGTGGGGATCTGATCAGGTTCTGTTACCCGGAATCCTTTGCAAACCACAAAATTTGGCCCCAAAAATACTTTTTCCTCTCATTTCAGTGACAGAAAGTTCTGGAATCTGAGAGTAGCAAAAAATGTCCTTCCATCCAGCGTTCCCCCAGATCTCTCGATAAAAAGGGGAATCCAAGATGGGGTGACTTGTGGGGATCTGACCAGGTTCTGTTACCCAGAATCCTTTGCAAACCTCAAAGTTTGGCCAAAAAAATACTTTTTTTCTCTCATTTCGGCGACAGAAAATTCTGAAATTTGAGAGGAGCCACAAATGTTCTTCCACCCAGCGTTCCCCCAAGTCTCCAGATAAAAATGGAACCTCACTTATGTCGGTAGGGCTAGCGATGTGAAAGGAAATGCCCCAAAACACAACGTGGACACATCACATTTTCACAAAGAAAACAGAGCTGTTTTTTGCAAAGTGCCTAGCTGTGGATTTTGGCCTCTAGCTCAGCCGGAATCTGGGGAAACCTAGTAAACCTGCGCATTTCTGAAAACTAGACACGTAGGGGAATCCAAGATGGGGTGACTTGTGGGGATCTGACCAGGTTCTGTTACCCGGAATCCTTTGCAAACCTCACAATTTGGCCCAAAAAATACTTTTTCCTCTCATTTCAGCGACAGAAAGTTCTGGAATCTGAGAGTAGCCACAAATTTCCTTCCACCCAGCGTTCCCCAAAGTCTCCCGATAGAAATGGTACCTCACTTGTGTGGGTAGAACTAGCGCCCGTGAAAGGAAATGCCCCAAAACACAAATTGGACACATCACATTTTCACAAGAAAACAGAGCTGTTTTTTTTACAAAGTGCCTAGCTGTGGATTTTGGCCTCTAGCTCAGCCGGCACCTAGGGAAACCTAGCAAACCTGCACATTTTTGAAAACTAGGCACCTAGGGGAATCCAAGATGGGGTGACTTGTAGGGCTCTGGCCAGGTTCTGTTACCCAGAATCCTTTGCAAACCTCAAAAATTGGCGAAACAAATACTTTTTTTCTCTCATTTCGGCGACAGAAAATTCTGAAATTTGAGAGGAGTCACAAATGTTATTCCACCCAGCGTTCCCCCAAGTCTCCAGATAAAAATGGAACCTCACTTATGTCGGTAGGGCTAGCGACGTGAAAGGAAATGACCCAAAACACAACGTGGACACATCATATTTTCACAAAGAAAACAGAGCTGTTTTTTCACAAAGTGCCTAGTTGTGGATTTTGGCCTTTAGCTCAGCCGGCACCTAGGGAAACCTAGCAAATCTGCACATTTTTTAAAACTAGGCACCTAGGGGAATCCAAGATGGGGTGACTTGTGGGGCTCTGGCCAGGTTCTGTTACCCAGAATCCTTTGTAAACGTCAAAAATTGGCCAAAAAAACACATTTACTCTCATTTTGGTGACAGAAAGTTCTGGAATCTGAGAGGAGGCACAAATTTCCTTCCACCCAGCGTTCCCCCGAAGTCTCCCGATAAAAATGGTACCTCATTTGTGTGGGTAGGCCTAGCGCCCGCAAAAGTAAATGCCCCAAAACACAACGTGTGAACATCACATTTTCACAAAGAAAACAGAGCTGTTTTTTTACAAAGTGCCTAGCTGTGGATTTTGGCCTTTTGCTCAGCCGGCACCTAGGAAAACCTAGCAAACCTGCACATTTTTGAAAACTAAGCACCTAGGGGAATCCAAGATGGGGTGACTTGTGAGGCTCTGGCCAGGTTCTGTTACCCAGAATCCTTTGCAAACCTCAAAAATTGGCCAAAAAAACAAATTTTCCTCTCATTTCGGTGACAGAAAGTTCTGGAATCTTAGAGGAGCCACAAATTTCCTTCCACCCAGCGTTCCCCCAAGTCTCCAGATAAAAATGGAACCTCACTTATGTCGGTAGGGCTAACGATGTGAAAGGAAATGCCCCAAAACACAACGTGGACACATCACATTTTCACAAAGAAAACAGAGCTGTTTTTTGCAAAGTGCCTAGCTGTGGATTTTGGCCTCTAGCTCAGCCGGAACCTGGGGATACCTAGTAAACCTGCGCATTTCTGAAAACTAGACACTTAGGGGAATCCAAGATGGGGTGACTTGTGGGGATCTGACCAGGTTCTGTTACCCGGAATCCTTTGCAAACCTCACAATTTGGCCCAAAAAATACTTTTTCCTCTCATTTCAGCGACAGAAAGTTCTGGAATCTGAGAGTAGCCACAAATTTCCTTCCACCCAGCATTCCCCAAAATCTCCCGATAGAAATGGTACCTCACTTGTGTGGGTAGACCTAGCGCCCGTGAAAGGAAATGCCCCAAAACACAAATTGGACACATCACATTTTCACAAGAAAACAGAGCTGTTTTTTTTACAAAGTGCCTAGCTGTGGATTTTGGCCTCTAGCTCAGCCGGCACCTAGGGAAACCTAGCAAACCTGCACATTTTTGAAAACTAGGCACCTAGGGGAATCCAAGATGGGGTGACTTGTAGGGCTCTGGCCAGGTTCTGTTACCCAGAATCCTTTGAAAACCTCAAAAATTGGCCAAACAAATACTTTTTTTCTCTCATTTCGGCGACAGAAAATTCTGAAATTTGAGAGGAGTCACAAATGTTCTTCCACCCAGCGTTCCCCCAAGTCTCCAGATAAAAATGGAACCTCACTTATGTCGGTAGGGCTAGCGACGTGAAAGGAAATGACCCAAAACACAACGTGGACACATCATATTTTCACAAAGAAAACAGAGCTGTTTTTTCACAAAGTGCCTAGTTGTGGATTTTGGCCTTTAGCTCAGCCGGCACCTAGGGAAACCTAGCAAATCTGCACATTTTTTAAAACTAGGCACCTAGGGGAATCCAAGATGGGGTGACTTGTGGGGCTCTGGCCAGGTTCTGTTACCCAGAATCCTTTGTAAACGTCAAAAATTGGCCAAAAAAACACATTTACTCTCATTTTGGTGACAGAAAGTTCTGGAATCTGAGAGGAGGCACAAATTTCCTTCCACCCAGCGTTCCCCCGAAGTCTCCCGATAAAAATGGTACCTCATTTGTGTGGGTAGGCCTAGCGCCCGCAAAAGTAAATGCCCCAAAACACAACGTGTGAACATCACATTTTCACAAAGAAAACAGAGCTGTTTTTTTACAAAGTGCCTAGCTGTGGATTTAGGCCTTTTGCTCAGCCGGCACCTAGGAAAACCTAGCAAACCTGCACATTTTTGAAAACTAAGCACCTAGGGGAATCCAAGATGGGGTGACTTGTGAGGCTCTGGCCAGGTTCTGTTACCCAGAATCCTTTGCAAACCTCAAAAATTGGCCAAAAAAACAAATTTTCCTCTCATTTCGGTGACAGAAAGTTCTGGAATCTTAGAGGAGCCACAAATTTCCTTCCACCCAGCGTTCCCCCAAGTCTCCAGATAAAAATGGAACCTCACTTATGTCGGTAGGGCTAACGATGTGAAAGGAAATGCCCCAAAACACAACGTGGACACATCACATTTTCACAAAGAAAACAGAGCTGTTTTTTGCAAAGTGCCTAGCTGTGGATTTTGGCCTCTAGCTCAGCCGGAACCTGGGGATACCTAGTAAACCTGCGCATTTCTGAAAACTAGACACTTAGGGGAATCCAAGATGGGGTGACTTGTGGGGATCTGACCAGGTTCTGTTACCCGGAATCCTTTGCAAACCTCACAATTTGGCCCAAAAAATACTTTTTCCTCTCATTTCAGCGACAGAAAGTTCTGGAATCTGAGAGTAGCCACAAATTTCCTTCCACCCAGCATTCCCCAAAGTCTCCCGATAGAAATGGTACCTCACTTGTGTGGGTAGACCTAGCGCCCGTGAAAGGAAATGCCCCAAAACACAAATTGGACACATCACATTTTCACAAGAAAACAGAGCTGTTTTTTTTACAAAGTGCCTAGCTGTGGATTTTGGCCTCTAGCTCAGCCGGCACCTAGGGAAACCTAGCAAACCTGCACATTTTTGAAAACTAGGCACCTAGGGGAATCCAAGATGGGGTGACTTGTAGGGCTCTGGCCAGGTTCTGTTACCCAGAATCCTTTGAAAACCTCAAAAATTGGCCAAACAAATACTTTTTTTCTCTCATTTCGGCGACAGAAAATTCTGAAATTTGAGAGGAGTCACAAATGTTCTTCCACCCAGCGTTCCCCCAAGTCTCCAGATAAAAATGGAACCTCACTTATGTCGGTAGGGCTAGCGACGTGAAAGGAAATGCCCCAAAACACAACGTGGACACATCATATTTTCACAAAGAAAACAGAGCTGTTTTTTCACAAAGTGCCTAGTTGTGGGTTTTGGCCTTTAGCTCAGCCGGCACCTAGGGAAACCTAGCAAACCTGCACATTTTTTAAAACTAGGCACCTGGAAAATCCAAGATGGGGTGACTTGTGGGGCTCTGGCCAGGTTCTGATACCCAGAATCCTTTGTAAACCTAAAAAATTGGCCAAAAAAACACATTTACTCTCATTTTGGTGACAGAAAGTTCTGGAATCTGAGAGGAGGCACAAATTTCCTTCCACCCAGCGTTCCCCGAAGTCTCCCGATAAAAATGGTACCTCATTTGTGTGGGTAGGCCTAGCGCCCGCAAAAGTAAATGCCCCAAAACACAATGTGTGAACATCACATTTTCACAAAGAAAACAGAGCTGTTTTTTTGCAAAGTGCCTAGCTGTGGATTTTGGCCTCTAGCTCAGCTGGAACCTGGGGAAACCTAGTAAACCTGCACATTTCTGAAAACTAGACACGTAGGGGAATCCAAGATGTGGTGACTTGTGGGGATCTGACCAGGTTCTGTTACCTGGAATCATTTGCAAACCTCACAATTGGGCCCAAAAAATACTTTTTCCTCTCATTTCAGTGACAGAAAGTTCTGGTATCTGAGAGTAGCCACAAATTTCCTTCCACCCAGCGTTCCCCGAAGTCTCCCGATAGAAATGGTACCTCATTTGTGTTGGTAGGCCTAGCGCTCGTAAATGGAAATGCCCCAAAACACACAGTGGATACATCACATTTTCACAAAGAAAACAGAGCTGTTTTTTGCAAAGTGACTAGCTGTGGATTGTGGCCTCTAGCTTAGCCGGAACCTGGGGAAACCTATTAAACCTGCGCATTTCTGAAAACTAGACACGTAGGGGAATCCAAGATGGGGTGACTTGTGGGGATCTGATCAGGTTCCGTTACCCGGAATCCTTTGCAAACCACAAAATTTGGCCCAAAAAATACTTTTTCTTCTCATTTCAGTAACAGAAAGTTCTGGAATCTGAGAGTTGCCACAAATTTCCTTCCACCCAGCGTTCCCCGAAGTCTCCTGATAGAAATGGTACCTCACTTGTGAGGGTAGACCTAGCGCCCGTGAAAGGAAATGCCCCAAAACACAAATTGGACACATCACATTTTCACAAAGAAAACAGAGCTGTTTTTTTACAAAGTGCCTAGCTGTGGATTTTGGCCTTTAGCTCAGCCGGCACCTAGGGAAACCTAGCAAACCTGCACATTTCTGAAAACTAGACACGTAGGGGAATCCGAGATGGGGTGACTTGTGGGGATCTGACCAGGTTCTGTTACCCAAAATCCTTTGCAAACCTCAAAGTTTGGCCAAAAAAATACTTTATTTCTCTCATTTCGGCGACAGAAAATTCTGAAATTTGAGAGGAGCCACAAATGTTCTTCCACCCAGCGTTCCCTCAAGTTTTCAGATAAAAATGGAACCTCACTTGTGTGGGTAGCCCTAGCGCTCACAAATGGAAATGCCCCAAAACACATGGTGGACACATCATATTTTCACAAAGAAAGCAGAGCTGTTTTTTGCACAGTGCCTAGCTGTGGATTTTGGCCTCTAGCTCAGCCGGAACCAGGGGAAACATATGAAACCTGTGCATTTCTGAAAATTAGACACGTAGGGGAATCCAAGATGGGGAGACTTGTGGGGATCTGATCAGGTTCTGTTACCCGGAATCCTTTGCAAACCACAAAATTTGGCCCAAAAAATACTTTTTCCTCTCATTTCAGTGACAGAAAGTTCTGGAATCTGAGAGTATCAAAAAATTTCCTTCCACCCAGCGTTCCCCCAGGTCTCTCGATAAAAAGGGGAATCCAAGATGGGGTGACTTGTGGGGATCTGACCAGGTTCTATTACCCAGAATCCTTTGCAAACCTCAAAGTTTGGCCAAAAAAATACTTTTTTTCTCTCATTTCGGCGACAGAAAATTCTGAAATTTGAGAGGAGCCACAAATGTTCTTCCACCCAGCGTTCCCCCAAGTCTCCAGATAAAAATGGAACCTCACTTATGTCGGTAGGGCTAGCGATGTGAAAGGAAATGCCCCAAAACACAACATGGACACATCACATTTTCACAAAGAAAACAGAGCTGTTTTTTCACAAAGTGCCTAGTTGTGGGTTTTGGCCTTTAGCTCAGCCGGCACCTAGGGAAACCTAGCAAACCTGCACATTTTTTAAAACTAGGCACCTGGAAAATCCAAGATGGGGTGACTTGTGGGGCTCTGGCCAGGTTCTGATACCCAGAATCCTTTGTAAACCTAAAAAATTGGCCAAAAAAACACATTTACTCTCATTTTGGTGACAGAAAGTTCTGGAATCTGAGAGGAGGCACAAATTTCCTTCCACCCAGCGTTCCCCGAAGTCTCCCGATAAAAATGGTACCTCATTTGTGTGGGTAGGCCTAGCGCCCGCAAAAGTAAATGCCCCAAAACACAATGTGTGAACATCACATTTTCACAAAGAAAACAGAGCTGTTTTTTTGCAAAGTGCCTAGCTGTGGATTTTGGCCTCTAGCTCAGCTGGAACCTGGGGAAACCTAGTAAACCTGCACATTTCTGAAAACTAGACACGTAGGGGAATCCAAGATGTGGTGACTTGTGGGGATCTGACCAGGTTCTGTTACCCGGAATCCTTTGCAAACCTCACAATTTGGCCCAAAAAATACTTTTTCCTCTCATTTCAGTGACAGAAAGTTCTGGAATCTGAGAGTAGCCACAAATTTCCTTCCACCCAGCGTTCCCCAAAGTCTCCCGATAGAAATGGTACCTCACTTGTGTGGGTAGACCTAGCGCCCGTGAAAGGAAATGCCCCAAAACACAAATTGGACACATTACATTTTCACAAAGAAAAAAGAGCTGTTTTTTTTACAAAGTGCCTAGCTGTGGATTTTGGCCTCTAGCTCAGCCGGCACCTAGGGAAACCTAGCAAACCTGCACATTTTTGAAAACTAGGCACCTAGGGGAATCCAAGATGGGGTGACTTGTAGGGCTCTGACCAGGTTCTGTTACCCAGAATCCTTTGCAAACCTCAAAAATTGGACAAAAAATCAAATTTTCCTCTCATTTCGGTGACAGAAAGTTCTGGAATCTGAGAGGAGCCACAAATTTCCTTCCACCCAGCGTTCCCCAAAGTCTCCCGATAAAAATGGTACCTCATTTGTGTGTGTAGGCCTAGCGCCCGCAAAAGTAAATGCCCCAAAACACAATGGCCCTGATTCTAAGCGGGAACCGCCAGAAGACCGTACCGCGGTCAAAAGACCGTGGCGGTCATTCTGGGTTTTCCACTGGGCCGGCGGGCGACCGCCAAAAGGCCGCCCGCCAGCCCAGTGGGAAACACCCTTCCCACGAGGAAGCCGGCTCAGAATGGAGCCGGCGGAGTGGGAAGGTGCGACGGGTGCAGTTGCACCCGTCGCGAATTTCAGTGTCTGCAAAGCAGACACTGAAATTCTTTGTGGGGCCCTCTTACGGGGGCCCCACGACACCCCATACCGCCATCCTGTTCCTGGCGGGCGAACCGCCAGGAACAGGATGGCGGTATGGGGTGTCAGAATCCCCATGGCGGCGCAGCAAGCTGCGCCGCCATGGCGGATTCCCATGGGCAGCGGAAAGTCGGTGGTACACCGCCGGCTTTCCGCTTCTGGCCGCGGCTGTACCGCAGCGGTCAGAATGCCCGGCGGAGCACAACCAGCCTGTTGGCGGTGCTACCGCCGACCCCGGCCCTGGCGGTAATTACCGCCAGGGTCAAAATGACCGCCAATGTGTGAACATCACATTTTCACAAAGAAAACAGAGCTGTTTTTTTACAAAGTGCCTAGCTGTGGATTTTGGCACCTAGCTCAGCTGGCACCTAGGGAAACCTAGCAAACCTGCACATTTTTTAAAACTAGGCACCAAGGGGAATCCAAGATGGGGTGACTTGAGGGGCTAAGACCAGGTTCTGTTACCCGGAATCCTTTGCAAACCTAAAAATTTGGCCAAGAAAACCCTTTTTTCTCTCATTTCGGTGACAGAAAGTTCTGAAATCTGAGAGGAGTCACAAATGTTCTTCCACCCAGCGTTCCCCCAGGTCTCTCGATAAAAACAGTACCTCACTTATCTGGGTAGGGCTAGCGCCCCTGAAAGGAAATGCCCCAAAACACAACGTGGACACATCACATTTTCACAAGAAAACAGAGCTGGTTTTTACAAAGTGCCTAGCAGTTGATTTTGGCCTCTAGCTCAGCCTGAACCTCTGGAAACCTAGCAAACCTGCGCATTTCTGAAAACTAGACACGTAGGGGAATCCAAGATGGGGTGACTTTTGGGGATCTGACCAGGTTCTGTTACCCAGAATCCTTTGCAAACCTCAAAGTTTGGCCAAAAAAATACTTTTTTTCTCTCATTTCGGTGACAGAAAATTCTGAAATTTGAGAGGAGTCACAAATGTTCTTCCACACAGCGTTCCCCCAAGTCTCCTGATAAAAATGGAACCTCACTTATGTCGGTAGGGCTAGAGACGTGAAAGGAAATGCCCCAAAACACAAATTGGACACATTATATTTTCACAAAGAAAACAGAGCTGTTTTTTCACAAAGTGCCTAGCTGTGGATTTTGGCCTCTAGCTCAGCCGGCACCTAGAGAAACCTAGCAAACCTGCACATTTTTGAAAACTAGGCACCTAGGGGAATCCAAGATGGGGTGACTTGTGAGGCTCTGGCCAGGTTCTGTTACCCAGAATCCTTTACAAACCTCAAAGTTTGGCCAAAAAAATACTTTTTTTCTCTCATTTCGGCGACAGAAAATTCTGAAATTTGAGAGGAGTCACAAATGCTCTTCCACCCAGCGTTCCCCCAAGTCTCCAGATAAAAATGGAACCTCACTTATGTCGGTAGGGCTAGCGACGTGAAAGGAAATGCCCCAAAACACAACGTGGGAACATCACATTTTCACAAAGAAAACAGAGCTGTTTTTTAACAAAGTGCCTAGCTGTGGATTTTGGCCTCTAGCTCAGCCGGCACCTAGGGAAACCTAGCAAACCAGCACATTTTTTTAAACTAGGCACCAAGGTGAATCCAAGATGTGGTGACTTGTGGGGCTATGAACAGGTTCTGTTACCCAGAATCCTTTGCAAACCTAAAAATTCGGCCAAGAAAACCCTTTTTTCTCTCATTTCGGTGACAGAAAGTTCTGAAATCTGAGAGGAGTCACAAATGTTGTTCCACCCAGCGTTCCCCCAGGTCTCTCGATAAAAACAGTACCTCACTTATCTGGGTAGGGCTAGCGCCCGTGAAAGGAAATGCCCCAAAACACAACGTGGACACATCACATTTTCACAAGAAAACAGAGCTGTTTTTTACAAAGTGCCTAGCAGTGGATTTTGGCTTCTAGCTCAGCCAGAACCTGGGGAAACCTAGCAAACCTGCGCATTTCTTAAAACTAGCCACGTAGGGGAATCCAAAATGGGGTGACTTGTGGGGATCTGACCAGGTTCTGTTACCCAGAATCCTTTGCAAACCTCAAAGTTTGGCCAAAAAAATACTTTATTTCTCTCATTTCGGCGACAGAAAATTCTGAAATTTGAGAGGAGCCACAAATGTTCTTCCACCCAGCGTTCCCCCAAGTCTCCAGATAAAAATGGAACCTCACTTGTGTGGGTAGCCCTAGCGCTCACAAATGGAAATGCCCCAAAACACAACGTGGACACATCACATTTTCACAAAGAAAACAGAGCTGTTTTTTTGCAAAGTGCCTAGCTGTGGATTTTGGCCTCTAGCTCAGCCGGAACCTGGGGAAACCTAGTAAACCTGCGCATTTCTGAAAACTAGACACGTAGGGGAATCCAAGATGTGGTGACTTGTGGGGATCTGACCAGGTTCTGTTACCTGGAATCCTTTGCAAACCTCACAATTTGGCCCAAAAAATACTTTTTCCTCTCATTTCAGTGACAGAATGTTCTGGTATCTGAGAGTAGCCACAAATTTCCTTCCACCCAGCGTTCCCCATAGTCTCCCGATAGAAATGGTACCTCACTTGTGTGGGTAGACCTAGCGCCCGCGAAAGGAAATGCCCCAAAACACAAATTGGACACATCACATTTTCACAAAGAAAACAGAGCTGTTTTTTTTACAAAGTGTCTAGCTGTGGATTTTGGCCTCTAACTCAGCCGGCACCTAGGGAAGCCTAGCAAACCTGCACATTTTTTAAAACTAGGCACCTAGGGGAATCCAAGATGGGGTGACTTGTGGGACTCTGGCCAGGTTCTGTTACCCAGAATCCTTTGCAAACCTCAAAAATTGGCCAAAAAAACACATTTTCCTCTCATTTCGGTGACAGAAAGTTCTGGAATCTGAGAGGAGCCACAAATATCCTTCCAGCCAGCGTTTCCCAAAGTCTCTCGATAAAAATGGTACCTCATTTGTGTGGGTAGGCCTAGCGCTCGTAAATGGAAATGCCCCAAAACACACAGTGGATACATCACATTTTCACAAAGAAAACAGAGCTGTTTTTTGCAAAGTGACTAGCTGTGGATTGTGGCCTCTAGCTTAGCCGGAACCTGGGGAAACCTATTCATCCTGCGCATTTCTGAAAACTAGACACGTAGGGGAATCCAAGATGGGGTGACTTGTGGGGATCTGATCAGGTTCCGTTACCCGGAATCCTTTGCAAACCACAAAATTTGGCCCAAAAAATACTTTTTCTTCTCATTTCAGTAACAGAAAGTTCTGGAATCTGAGAGTTGCCACAAATTTCCTTCCACCCAGCGTTCCCCGAAGTCTCCCGATAGAAATGGTACCTCACTTGTGAGGGTAGACCTAGCGCCCGTGAAAGGAAATGCCCCAAAACACAAATTGGACACATCACATTTTCACAAAGAAAACAGAGCTGTTTTTTTACAAAGTGCCTAGCTGTGGATTTTGGCCTTTAGCTCAGCCGGCACCTAGGGAAACCTAGCAAACCTGCACATTTCTGAAAACTAGACACGTAGGGGAATCCAAGATGGGGTGACTTGTGGGGATCTGACCAGGTTCTGTTACCCAGAATCCTTTGCAAACCTCAAAGTTTGGCCAAAAAAATACTTTTTTTCTCTCATTTCGGCCAAAGAAAATTCTGAAATTTGAGAGGAGTCACAAATGCTCTTCCACCCAGCGTTCCCCCAAGTCTCCAGATAAAAATGGAACCTCACTTATGTCGGTAGGGCTAGCGACGTGAAAGGAAATGCCCCAAAACACAACGTGGGAACATCACATTTTCACAAAGAAAACAGAGCTGTTTTTTGCAAAGTGCCTAGCTGTGGATTTTGGCCTCTAGCTCAGCCGGAACCTGGGGAAACCTAGTAAACCTGCGCATTTCTGAAAACTAGACACGTAGGGGAATCCAAGATGGGGTGACTTGTGGGGATCTGACCAGGTTCTGTTACCCGGAATCCTTTGCAAACCTCACAATTTGGCCCAAAAAATACTTTTTCCTCTCATTTCAGTGACAGAAAGTTCTGGAATCTGAGAGTAGCCACAAATTTCCTTCCACCCAGCGTTCCCCAAAGTCTCCCGATAGAAATGGTACCTCACTTGTGTGGGTAGACCTAGCGCCCGTGAAAGGAAATGCCCCAAAACACAAATTGGACACATCACATTTTCACAAAGAAAAAAGAGCTGTTTTTTTTACAAAGTGCCTAGCTGTGGATTTTGGCCTCTAGCTCAGCCGGCACCTAGGGAAACCTAGCAAACCTGCACATTTTTGAAAACTAGGCACCTAGGGGAATCCAAGATGGGGTGACTTGTAGGGCTCTGGCCAGGTTCTGTTACCCAGAATCCTTTGCAAACCTCAAAAATTGGACAAAAAATCAAATTTTCCTCTCATTTCGGTGACAGAAAGTTCTGGAATCTGAGAGGAGCCACAAATTTCCTTCCACCCAGCGTTCCCCAAAGTCTCCCGATAAAAATGGTACCTCATTTGTGTGTGTAGGCCTAGCGCCCGCAAAAGTAAATGCCCCAAAACACAATGGCCCTGATTCTAAGCGGGAACCGCCAGAAGACCGTACCGCGGTCAAAAGACCGTGGCGGTCATTCTGGGTTTTCCACTGGGCCGGCGGGCGACCGCCAAAAGGCCGCCCGCCAGCCCAGTGGGAAACACCCTTCCCACGAGGAAGCCGGCTCAGAATGGAGCCGGCGGAGTGGGAAGGTGCGACGGGTGCAGTTGCACCCGTCGCGAATTTCAGTGTCTGCAAAGCAGACACTGAAATTCTTTGTGGGGCCCTCTTACGGGGGCCCCACGACACCCCATACCGCCATCCTGTTCCTGGCGGGCGAACCGCCAGGAACAGGATGGCGGTATGGGGTGTCAGAATCCCCATGGCGGCGCAGCAAGCTGCACCGCCATGGCGGCTTCCCATGGGCAGCGGAAAGTCGGTGGTACACCGCCGGCTTTCCGCTTCTGGCCGCGGCTGTACCGCAGCGGTCAGAATGCCCGGCGGAGCACAACCAGCCTGTTGGCGGTGCTACCGCCGACCCCGGCCCTGGCGGTAATTACCGCCAGGGTCAAAATGACCGCCAATGTGTGAACATCACATTTTCACAAAGAAAACAGAGCTGTTTTTTTACAAAGTGCCTAGCTGTGGATTTTGGCCCCTAGCTCAGCTGGCACCTAGGGAAACCTAGCAAACCTGCACATTTTTTAAAACTAGGCACCAAGGGGAATCCAAGATGGGGTGACTTGAGGGGCTAAGACCAGGTTCTGTTACCCGGAATCCTTTGCAAACCTAAAAATTTGGCCAAGAAAACCCTTTTTTCTCTCATTTCGGTGACAGAAAGTTCTGAAATCTGAGAGGAGTCACAAATGTTCTTCCACCCAGCGTTCCCCCAGGTCTCTCGATAAAAACAGTACCTCACTTATCTGGGTAGGGCTAGCGCCCCTGAAAGGAAATGCCCCAAAACACAACGTGGACACATCACATTTTCACAAGAAAACAGAGCTGGTTTTTACAAAGTGCCTAGCAGTTGATTTTGGCCTCTAGCTCAGCCTGAACCTCTGGAAACCTAGCAAACCTGCGCATTTCTGAAAACTAGACACGTAGGGGAATCCAAGATGGGGTGACTTTTGGGGATCTGACCAGGTTCTGTTACCCAGAATCCTTTGCAAACCTCAAAGTTTGGCCAAAAAAATACTTTTTTTCTCTCATTTCGGCGACAGAAAATTCTGAAATTTGAGAGGAGTCACAAATGTTCTTCCACCCAGCGTTCCCCCAAGTCTCCTGATGAAAATGGAACCTCACTTATGTCGGTAGGGCTAGAGACGTGAAAGGAAATGCCCCAAAACACAAATTGGACACATTATATTTTCACAAAGAAAACAGAGCTGTTTTTTCACAAAGTGCCTAGCTGTGGATTTTGGCCTCTAGCTCAGCCGGCACCTAGAGAAACCTAGCAAACCTGCACATTTTTGAAAACTAGGCACCTAGGGGAATCCAAGATGGGGTGACTTGTGAGGCTCTGGCCAGGTTCTGTTACCCAGAATCCTTTACAAACCTCAAAGTTTGGCCAAAAAAATACTTTTTTTCTCTCATTTCGGCGACAGAAAATTCTGAAATTTGAGAGGAGTCACAAATGCTCTTCCACCCAGCGTTCCCCCAAGTGTCCAGATAAAAATGGAACTTCACTTATGTCGGTAGGGCTAGCGACGTGAAAGGAAATGCCCCAAAACACAACGTGGGAACATCACATTTTCACAAAGAAAACAGAGCTGTTTTTTAACAAAGTGCCTAGCTGTGGATTTTGGCCTCTAGCTCAGCCGGCATCTAGGGAAACCTAGCAAACCAGCACATTTTTTTAAACTAGGCACCAAGGTGAATCCAAGATGTGGTGACTTGTGGGGCTATGAACAGGTTCTGTTACCCAGAATCCTTTGCAAACCTAAAAATTCGGCCAAGAAAACCCTTTTTTCTCTCATTTCGGTGACAGAAAGTTCTGAAATCTGAGAGGAGTCACAAATGTTCTTCCACCCAGCGTTCCCCCAGGTCTCTCGATAAAAACAGTACCTCACTTATCTGGGTAGGGCTAGCGCCCCTGAAAGGAAATGCCCCAAAACACAACGTGGACACATCACATTTTCACAAGAAAACAGAGCTGGTTTTTACAAAGTGCCTAGCAGTTGATTTTGGCCTCTAGCTCAGCCTGAACCTCTGGAAACCTAGCAAACCTGCGCATTTCTGAAAACTAGACACGTAGGGGAATCCAAGATGGGGTGACTTTTGGGGATCTGACCAGGTTCTGTTACCCAGAATCCTTTGCAAACCTCAAAGTTTGGCCAAAAAAATACTTTTTTTCTCTCATTTCGGCGACAGAAAATTCTGAAATTTGAGAGGAGTCACAAATGTTCTTCCACCCAGCGTTCCCCCAAGTCTCCTGATGAAAATGGAACCTCACTTATGTCGGTAGGGCTAGAGACGTGAAAGGAAATGCCCCAAAACACAAATTGGACACATTATATTTTCACAAAGAAAACAGAGCTGTTTTTTCACAAAGTGCCTAGCTGTGGATTTTGGCCTCTAGCTCAGCCGGCACCTAGAGAAACCTAGCAAACCTGCACATTTTTGAAAACTAGGCACCTAGGGGAATCCAAGATGGGGTGACTTGTGAGGCTCTGGCCAGGTTCTGTTACCCAGAATCCTTTACAAACCTCAAAGTTTGGCCAAAAAAATACTTTTTTTCTCTCATTTCGGCGACAGAAAATTCTGAAATTTGAGAGGAGTCACAAATGCTCTTCCACCCAGCGTTCCCCCAAGTGTCCAGATAAAAATGGAACTTCACTTATGTCGGTAGGGCTAGCGACGTGAAAGGAAATGCCCCAAAACACAACGTGGGAACATCACATTTTCACAAAGAAAACAGAGCTGTTTTTTAACAAAGTGCCTAGCTGTGGATTTTGGCCTCTAGCTCAGCCGGCACCTAGGGAAACCTAGCAAACCAGCACATTTTTTTAAACTAGGCACCAAGGTGAATCCAAGATGTGGTGACTTGTGGGGCTATGAACAGGTTCTGTTACCCAGAATCCTTTGCAAACCTAAAAATTCGGCCAAGAAAACCCTTTTTTCTCTCATTTCGGTGACAGAAAGTTCTGAAATCTGAGAGGAGTCACAAATGTTGTTCCACCCAGCGTTCCCCCAGGTCTCTCGATAAAAACAGTACCTCACTTATCTGGGTAGGGCTAGCGCCCGTGAAAGGAAATGCCCCAAAACACAACGTGGACACATCACATTTTCACAAGGAAACAGAGCTGTTTTTTACAAAGTGCCTAGCAGTGGATTTTGGCTTCTAGCTCAGCCAGAACCTGGGGAAACCTAGCAAACCTGCGCATTTCTTAAAACTAGCCACGTAGGGGAATCCAAGATGGGGTGACTTGTGGGGATCTGACCAGGTTCTGTTACCCAGAATCCTTTGCAAACCTCAAAGTTTGGCCAAAAAAATACTTTATTTCTCTCATTTCGGCGACAGAAAATTCTGAAATTTGAGAGGAGCCACAAATGTTCTTCCACCCAGCGTTCCCCCAAGTCTCCAGATAAAAATGGAACCTCACTTGTGTGGGTAGCCCTAGCGCTCACAAATGGAAATGCCCCAAAACACAACGTGGACACATCACATTTTCACAAAGAAAACAGAGCTGTTTTTTTGCAAAGTGCCTAGCTGTGGATTTTGGCCTCTAGCTCAGCCGGAACCTGGGGAAACCAAGTAAACCTGCGCATTTCTGAAAACTAGACACGTAGGGGAATCCAAGATGTGGTGACTTGTGGGGATCTGACCAGGTTCTGTTACCTGGAATCCTTTGCAAACCTCACAATTTGGCCCAAAAAATACTTTTTCCTCTCATTTCAGTGACAGAATGTTCTGGTATTTGAGAGTAGCCACAAATTTCCTTCCACCCAGCGTTCCCCATAGTCTCCCGATAGAAATGGTACCTCACTTGTGTGGGTAGACCTAGCGCCCGCGAAAGGAAATGCCCCAAAACACAAATTGGACACATCACATTTTCACAAAGAAAACAGAGCTGTTTTTTTTACAAAGTGTCTAGCTGTGGATTTTGGCCTCTAACTCAGCCGGCACCTAGGGAAGCCTAGCAAACCTGCACATTTTTTAAAACTAGGCACCTAGGGGAATCCAAGATGGGGTGACTTGTGGGACTCTGGCCAGGTTCTGTTACCCAGAATCCTTTGCAAACCTCAAAAATTGGCCAAAAAAACACATTTTCCTCTCATTTCGGTGACAGAAAGTTCTGGAATCTGAGAGGAGCCACAAATATCCTTCCAGCCAGCGTTTCCCAAAGTCTCTCGATAAAAATGGTACCTCATTTGTGTGGGTAGGATTAGCGCTCGTAAATGGAAATGCCCCAAAACACACAGTGGATACATCACATTTTCACAAAGAAAACAGAGCTGTTTTTTGCAAAGTGACTAGCTGTGGATTGTGGCCTCTAGCTTAGCCGGAACCTGGGGAAACCTATTCATCCTGCGCATTTCTGAAAACTAGACACGTAGGGGAATCCAAGATGGGGTGACTTGTGGGGATCTGATCAGGTTCCGTTACCCGGAATCCTTTGCAAACCACAAAATTTGGCCCAAAAAATACTTTTTCTTCTCATTTCAGTAACAGAAAGTTCTGGAATCTGAGAGTTGCCACAAATTTCCTTCCACCCAGCGTTCCCCGAAGTCTCCCGATAGAAATGGTACCTCACTTGTGAGGGTAGACCTAGCGCCCGTGAAAGGAAATGCCCCAAAACACAAATTGGACACATCACATTTTCACAAAGAAAACAGAGCTGTTTTTTTACAAAGTGCCTAGCTGTGGATTTTGGCCTTTAGCTCAGCCGGCACCTAGGGAAACCTAGCAAACCTGCACATTTCTGAAAACTAGACACGTAGGGGAATCCAAGATGGGGTGACTTGTGGGGATCTGACCAGGTTCTGTTACCCAGAATCCTTTGCAAACCTCAAAGTTTGGCCAAAAAAATACTTTTTTTCTCTCATTTCGGCGACAGAAAATTCTGAAATTTGAGAGGAGTCACAAATGCTCTTCCACCCAGCGTTCCCCCAAGTCTCCAGATAAAAATGGAACCTCACTTATGTCGGTAGGGCTAGCGACGTGAAAGGAAATGCCCCAAAACACAACGTGGGAACATCACATTTTCACAAAGAAAACAGAGCTGTTTTTTGCAAAGTGCCTAGCTGTGGATTTTGGCCTCTAGCTCAGCCGGAACCTGGGGAAACCTAGTAAACCTGCGCATTTCTGAAAACTAGACAAGTAGGGGAATCCAAGATGGGGTGACTTGTGGGGATCTGACCAGGTTCTGTTACCCGGAATCCTTTGCAAACCTCACAATTTGGCCCAAAAAATACTTTTTCCTCTCATTTCAGTGACAGAAAGTTCTGGAATCTGAGAGTAGCCACAAATTTCCTTCCACCCAGCGTTCCCCAAAGTCTCCCGATAGAAATGGTACCTCACTTGTGTGGGTAGACCTAGCGCCCGTGAAAGGAAATGCCCCAAAACACAAATTGGACACATCACATTTTCACAAAGAAAAAAGAGCTGTTTTTTTTACAAAGTGCCTAGCTGTGGATTTTGGCCTCTAGCTCAGCCGGCACCTAGGGAAACCTAGCAAACCTGCACATTTTTGAAAACTAGGCACCTAGGGGAATCCAAGATGGGGTGACTTGTAGGGCTCTGGCCAGGTTCTGTTACCCAGAATCCTTTGCAAACCTCAAAAATTGGACAAAAAATAAAATTTTCCTCTCATTTCGGTGACAGAAAGTTCTGGAATCTGAGAGGAGCCACAAATTTCCTTCCACCCAGCGTTCCCCAAAGTCTCCCGATAAAAATGGTACCTCATTTGTGTGTGTAGGCCTAGCGCCCGCAAAAGTAAATGCCCCAAAACACAATGGCCCTGATTCTAAGCGGGAACCGCCAGAAGACCGTACCGCGGTCAAAAGACCGTGGCGGTCATTCTGGGTTTTCCACTGGGCCGGCGGGCGACCGCCAAAAGGCCGCCCGCCAGCCCAGTGGGAAACACCCTTCCCACGAGGAAGCCGGCTCAGAATGGAGCCGGCGGAGTGGGAAGGTGCGACGGGTGCAGTTGCACCCGTCGCGAATTTCAGTGTCTGCAAAGCAGACACTGAAATTCTTTGTGGGGCCCTCTTACGGGGGCCCCACGACACCCCATACCGCCATCCTGTTCCTGGCGGGCGAACCGCCAGGAACAGGATGGCGGTATGGGGTGTCAGAATCCCCATGGCGGCGCAGCAAGCTGCGCCGCCATGGCGGATTCCCATGGGCAGCGGAAAGTCGGTGGTACACCGCCGGCTTTCCGCTTCTGGCCGCGGCTGTACCGCAGCGGTCAGAATGCCCGGCGGAGCACAACCAGCCTGTTGGCGGTGCTACCGCCGACCCCGGCCCTGGCGGTAATTACCGCCAGGGTCAAAATGACCGCCAATGTGTGAACATCACATTTTCACAAAGAAAACAGAGCTGTTTTTTTACAAAGTGCCTAGCTGTGGATTTTGGCCCCTAGCTCAGCTGGCACCTAGGGAAACCTAGCAAACCTGCACATTTTTTAAAACTAGGCACCAAGGGGAATCCAAGATGGGGTGACTTGAGGGGCTAAGACCAGGTTCTGTTACCCGGAATCCTTTGCAAACCTAAAAATTTGGCCAAGAAAACCCTTTTTTCTCTCATTTCGGTGACAGAAAGTTCTGAAATCTGAGAGGAGTCACAAATGTTCTTCCACCCAGCGTTCCCCCAGGTCTCTCGATAAAAACAGTACCTCACTTATCTGGGTAGGGCTAGCGCCCCTGAAAGGAAATGCCCCAAAACACAACGTGGACACATCACATTTTCACAAGAAAACAGAGCTGGTTTTTACAAAGTGCCTAGCAGTTGATTTTGGCCTCTAGCTCAGCCTGAACCTCTGGAAACCTAGCAAACCTGCGCATTTCTGAAAACTAGACACGTAGGGGAATCCAAGATGGGGTGACTTTTGGGGATCTGACCAGGTTCTGTTACCCAGAATCCTTTGCAAACCTCAAAGTTTGGCCAAAAAAATACTTTTTTTCTCTCATTTCGGCGACAGAACATTCTGAAATTTGAGAGGAGTCACAAATGTTCTTCCACCCAGCGTTCCCCCAAATCTCCTGATAAAAATGGAACCTCACTTATGTCGGTAGGGCTAGAGACGTGAAAGGAAATGCCCCAAAACACAAATTGGACACATTATATTTTCACAAAGAAAACAGAGCTGTTTTTTCACAAAGTGCCTAGCTGTGGATTTTGGCCTCTAGCTCAGCCGGCACCTAGAGAAACCTAGCAAACCTGCACATTTTTGAAAACTAGGCACCTAGGGGAATCCAAGATGGGGTGACTTGTGAGGCTCTGGCCAGGTTCTGTTACCCAGAATCCTTTACAAACCTCAAAGTTTGGCCCAAAAAATACTTTTTTTCTCTCATTTCGGCGACAGAAAATTCTGAAATTTGAGAGGAGTCACAAATGCTCTTCCACCCAGCGTTCCCCCAAGTCTCCAGATAAAAATGGAACCTCACTTATGTCGGTAGGGCTAGCGACGTGAAAGGAAATGCCCCAAAACACAACGTGGGAACATCACATTTTCACAAAGAAAACAGAGCTGTTTTTTAACAAAGTGCCTAGCTGTGGATTTTGGCCTCTAGCTCAGCCGGCACCTAGGGAAACCTAGCAAACCAGCACATTTTTTTAAACTAGGCACCAAGGTGAATCCAAGATGTGGTGACTTGTGGGGCTATGAACAGGTTCTGTTACCCAGAATCCTTTGCAAACCTAAAAATTCAGCCAAGAAAACCCTTTTTTCTCTCATTTCGGTGACAGAAAGTTCTGAAATCTGAGAGGAGTCACAAATGTTGTTCCACCCAGCGTTCCCCCAGGTCTCTCGATAAAAACAGTACCTCACTTATCTGGGTAGGGCTAGCGCCCGTGAAAGGAAATGCCCCAAAACACAACGTGGACACATCACATTTTCACAAGGAAACAGAGCTGTTTTTTACAAAGTGCCTAGCAGTGGATTTTGGCTTCTAGCTCAGCCAGAACCTGGGGAAACCTAGCAAACCTGCGCATTTCTTAAAACTAGCCACGTAGGGGAATCCAAGATGGGGTGACTTGTGGGGATCTGACCAGGTTCTGTTACCCAGAATCCTTTGCAAACCTCAAAGTTTGGCCAAAAAAATACTTTATTTCTCTCATTTCGGCGACAGAAAATTCTGAAATTTGAGAGGAGCCACAAATGTTCTTCCACCCAGCGTTCCCCCAAGTCTCCAGATAAAAATGGAACCTCACTTGTGTGGGTAGCCCTAGCGCTCACAAATGGAAATGCCCCAAAACACAACGTGGACCCATCACATTTTCACAAAGAAAACAGAGCTGTTTTTTAACAAAGTGCCTAGCTATGGATTTTGGCCTCTAGCTCAGCCGGCACCTAGGGAAACCTAGCAAACCAGCACATTTTTTTAAACTAGGCACCAAGGTGAATCCAAGATGTGGTGACTTGTGGGGCTATGAACAGGTTCTGTTACCCAGAATCCTTTGCAAACCTAAAAATTCGGCCAAGAAAACCCTTTTTTCTCTCATTTCGGTGACAGAAAGTTCTGAAATCTGAGAGGAGTCACAAATGTTGTTCCACCCAGCGTTCCCCCAGGTCTCTCGATAAAAACAGTACCTCACTTATCTGGGTAGGGCTAGCGCCCGTGAAAGGAAATGCCCCAAAACACAACGTGGACACATCACATTTTCACAAGGAAACAGAGCTGTTTTTTACAAAGTGCCTAGCAGTGGATTTTGGCTTCTAGCTCAGCCAGAACCTGGGGAAACCTAGCAAACCTGCGCATTTCTTAAAACTAGCCACGTAGGGGAATCCAAGATGGGGTGACTTGTGGGGATCTGACCAGGTTCTGTTACCCAGAATCCTTTGCAAACCTCAAAGTTTGGCCAAAAAAATACTTTATTTCTCTCATTTCGGCGACAGAAAATTCTGAAATTTGAGAGGAGCCACAAATGTTCTTCCACCCAGCGTTCCCCCAAGTCTCCAGATAAAAATGGAACCTCACTTGTGTGGGTAGCCCTAGCGCTCACAAATGGAAATGCCCCAAAACACAACGTGGACACATCACATTTTCACAAAGAAAACAGAGCTGTTTTTTTGCAAAGTGCCTAGCTGTGGATTTTGGCCTCTAGCTCAGCCGGAACCTGGGGAAACCTAGTAAACCTGCGCATTTCTGAAAACTAGACACGTAGGGGAATCCAAGATGTGGTGACTTGTGGGGATCTGACCAGGTTCTGTTACCTGGAATCCTTTGCAAACCTCACAATTTGGCCCAAAAAATACATTTTCCTCTCATTTCAGTGACAGAATGTTCTGGTATCTGAGAGTAGCCACAAATTTCCTTCCACCCAGCGTTCCCCATAGTCTCCCGATAGAAATGGTACCTCACTTGTGTGGGTAGACCTAGCGCCCGCGAAAGGAAATGCCCCAAAACACAAATTGGACACATCACATTTTCACAAAGAAAACAGAGCTGTTTTTTTTACAAAGTGTCTAGCTGTGGATTTTGGCCTCTAACTCAGCCGGCACCTAGGGAAGCCTAGCAAACCTGCACATTTTTTAAAACTAGGCACCTAGGGGAATCCAAGATGGGGTGACTTGTGGGACTCTGGCCAGGTTCTGTTACCCAGAATCCTTTGCAAACCTCAAAAATTGGCCAAAAAAACACATTTTCCTCTCATTTCGGTGACAGAAAGTTCTGGAATCTGAGAGGAGCCACAAATATCCTTCCAGCCAGCGTTTCCCAAAGTCTCTCGATAAAAATGGTACCTCATTTGTGTGGGTAGGCCTAGCGCTCGTAAATGGAAATGCCCCAAAACACACAGTGGATACATCACATTTTCACAAAGAAAACAGAGCTGTTTTTTGCAAAGTGACTAGCTGTGGATTGTGGCCTCTAGCTTAGCCGGAACCTGGGGAAACCTATTCATCCTGCGCATTTCTGAAAACTAGACACGTAGGGGAATCCAAGATGGGGTGACTTGTGGGGATCTGATCAGGTTCCGTTACCCGGAATCCTTTGCAAACCACAAAATTTGGCCCAAAAAATACTTTTTCTTCTCATTTCAGTAACAGAAAGTTCTGGAATCTGAGAGTTGCCACAAATTTCCTTCCACCCAGCGTTCCCCGAAGTCTCCCGATAGAAATGGTACCTCACTTGTGAGGGTAGACCTAGCGCCCGTGAAAGGAAATGCCCCAAAACACAAATTGGACACATCACATTTTCACAAAGAAAACAGAGCTGTTTTTTTACAAAGTGCCTAGCTGTGGATTTTGGCCTTTAGCTCAGCCGGCACCTAGGGAAACCTAGCAAACCTGCACATTTCTGAAAACTAGACACGTAGGGGAATCCAAGATGGGGTGACTTGTGGGGATCTGACCAGGTTCTGTTACCCAGAATCCTTTGCAAACCTCAAAGTTTGGCCAAAAAAATACTTTTTTTCTCTCATTTCGGCGACAGAAAATTCTGAAATTTGAGAGGAGTCACAAATGCTCTTCCACCCAGCGTTCCCCCAAGTCTCCAGATAAAAATGGAACCTCACTTATGTCGGTAGGGCTAGCGACGTGAAAGGAAATGCCCCAAAACACAACGTGGGAACATCACATTTTCACAAAGAAAACAGAGCTGTTTTTTAACAAAGTGCCTACTGTGGATTTTGGCCTCTAGCTCAGCCGGCACCTAGGGAAACCTAGCAAACCCGCACATTTTTTAAAACTAGGCACCAAGGGGAATCCAAGATGTGGTGACTTGTGGGGCTATGAACAGGTTCTGTTACCCAGAATCCTTTGCAAACCTAAAAATTCGGCCAAGAAAACCCTTTTTTCTCTCATTTCGGTGACAGAAAGTTCTGAAATCTGAGAGGAGTCACAAATGTTGTTCCACCCAGCGTTCCCCCAGGTCTCTCGATAAAAACAGTACCTCACTTATCTGGGTAGGGCTAGCGCCCGTGAAAGGAAATGCCCCAAAACACAACGTGGACACATCACATTTTCACAAGGAAACAGAGCTGTTTTTTACAAAGTGCCTAGCAGTGGATTTTGGCCTCTAGCTCAGCCGGAACCTGGGGAAACCTAGCAAACCTGCGTATTTCTTAAAACTAGCCACGTACGGGAATCCAAGATGGGGTGACTTGTGGGGATCTGACCAGGTTCTGTTACCCAGAATCCTTTGCAAACCTCAAAGTTTGGCCAAAAAAATACTTTATTTCTCTCATTTCGGCGACAGAAAATTCTGAAATTTGAGAGGAGCCACAAATGTTCTTCCACCCAGCGTTCCCCCAAGTCTCCAGATAAAAATGGAACCTCACTTGTGTGGGTAGCCCTAGCGCTCACAAATGGAAATGCCCCAAAACACAACGTGGACACATCACATTTTCACAAAGAAAACAGAGCTGTTTTTTTGCAAAGTGCCTAGCTGTGGATTTTGGCCTCTAGCTCAGCCGGCACCTAGGGAAACCTAGCAAACCTGCACATTTTTGAAAACTAGACACGTAGGGGAATCCAAGATGGGGTGACTTTTGGGGATCTGACCAGGTTCTGTTACCCAGAATCCTTTGCAAACCTAAAAATTTGGCCAAGAAAACCCTTTTTTCTCTCATTTCGGTGACAGAAAGTTCTGAAATCTGAGAGGAGTCACAAATGTTCTTCCACCCAGCGTTTCCCCAGGTCTCTCGATAAAAACAGTACCTCACTTATCTGGGTAGGGCTAGCGCCCCTGAAAGGAAATGCCCCAAAACACAACGTGGACACATCACATTTTCACAAGAAAACAGAGCTGGTTTTTACAAAGTGCCTAGCAGTTGATTTTGGCCTCTAGCTCAGCCTGAACCTCTGGAAACCTAGCAAACCTGCGCATTTCTGAAAACTAGACACGTAGGGGAATCCAAGATGGGGTGACTTTTGGGGATCTGACCAGGTTCTGTTACCCAGAATCCTTTGCAAACCTCAAAGTTTGGCCAAAAAAATACTTTTTTTCTCTCAGTTCGGCGACAGAAAATTCTGAAATTTGAGAGGAGTCACAAATGTTCTTCCACCCAGCGTTCCCCCAAGTCTCCAGATAAAAATGGAACCTCACTTATGTCGGTAGGGCTAGAGACGTGAAAGGAAATGCCCCAAAACACAAATTGGACACATTATATTTTCACAAAGAAAACAGAGCTGTTTTTTCACAAAGTGCCTAGCTGTGGATTTTGGCCTCTAGCTCAGCCGGCACCTAGAGAAACCTAGCAAACCTGCACATTTTTGAAAACTAGGCACCTAGGGGAATCCAAGATGGGGTGACTTGTGAGGCTCTGGCCAGGTTCTGTTACCCAGAATCCTTTGCAAACCTCAAAGTTTGGCCAAAAAAATACTTTTTTTCTCTCATTTCGGCGACAGAAAATTCTGAAATTTGAGAGGAGTCACAAATGCTCTTCCACCCAGCGTTCCCCCAAGTCTCCAGATAAAAATGGAACCTCACTTATGTCGGTAGGGCTAGCGACGTGAAAGGAAATGCCCCACAACACAACGTGGGAACATCACATTTTCACAAAGAAAACAGAGCTGTTTTTTAACAAAGTGCCTAGCTGTGGATTTTGGCCTCTAGCTCAGCCGGCACCTAGGGAAACCTAGCAAACCAGCACATTTTTTTAAACTAGGCACCAAGGTGAATCCAAGATGTGGTGACTTGTGGGGCTATGAACAGGTTCTGTTACCCAGAATCCTTTGCAAACCTAAAAATTCGGCCAAGAAAACCCTTTTTTCTCTCATTTCGGTGACAGAAAGTTCTGAAATCTGAGAGGAGTCACAAATGTTGTTCCACCCAGCGTTCCCCCAGGTCTCTCGATAAAAACAGTACCTCACTTATCTGGGTAGGGCTAGCGCCCGTGAAAGGAAATGCCCCAAAACACAACGTGGACACATCACATTTTCACAAGGAAACAGAGCTGTTTTTTACAAAGTGCCTAGCTGTGGATTTTGGCCTTTAGCTCAGCCGGCACCTAGGGAAACCTAGCAAACCTGCACATTTCTGAAAACTAGACACGTAGGGGAATCCAAGATGGGGTGACTTGTGGGGATCTGACCAGGTTCTGTTACCCAGAATCCTTTGCAAACCTCAAAGTTTGGCCAAAAAAATACTTTTTTTCTCTCATTTCGGCGACAGAAAATTCTGAAATTTGAGAGGAGTCACAAATGCTCTTCCACCCAGCGTTCCCCCAAGTCTCCAGATAAAAATGGAACCTCACTTATGTCGGTAGGGCTAGCGACGTGAAAGGAAATGCCCCAAAACACAACGTGGGAACATCACATTTTCACAAAGAAAACAGAGCTGTTTTTTAACAAAGTGCCTACTGTGGATTTTGGCCTCTAGCTCAGCCGGCACCTAGGGAAACCTAGCAAACCCGCACATTTTTTAAAACTAGGCACCAAGGGGAATCCAAGATGTGGTGACTTGTGGGGCTATGAACAGGTTCTGTTACCCAGAATCCTTTGCAAACCTAAAAATTCGGCCAAGAAAACCCTTTTTTCTCTCATTTCGGTGACAGAAAGTTCTGAAATCTGAGAGGAGTCACAAATGTTGTTCCACCCAGCGTTCCCCCAGGTCTCTCGATAAAAACAGTACCTCACTTATCTGGGTAGGGCTAGCGCCCGTGAAAGGAAATGCCCCAAAACACAACGTGGACACATCACATTTTCACAAGGAAACAGAGCTGTTTTTTACAAAGTGCCTAGCAGTGGATTTTGGCCTCTAGCTCAGCCGGAACCTGGGGAAACCTAGCAAACCTGCGCATTTCTTAAAACTAGCCACGTAGGGGAATCCAAGATGGGGTGACTTGTGGGGATCTGACCAGGTTCTGTTACCCAGAATCCTTTGCAAACCTCAAAGTTTGGCCAAAAAAATACTTTATTTCTCTCATTTCGGCGACAGAAAATTCTGAAATTTGAGAGGAGCCACAAATGTTCTTCCACCCAGCGTTCCCCCAAGTCTCCAGATAAAAATGGAACCTCACTTGTGTGGGTAGCCCTAGCGCTCACAAATGGAAATGCCCCAAAACACAACGTGGACACATCACATTTTCACAAAGAAAACAGAGCTGTTTTTTTGCAAAGTGCCTAGCTGTGGATTTTGGCCTCTAGCTCAGCCGGCACCTAGGGAAACCTAGCAAACCTGCACATTTTTGAAAACTAGACACGTAGGGGAATCCAAGATGGGGTGACTTTTGGGGATCTGACCAGGTTCTGTTACCCAGAATCCTTTGCAAACCTAAAAATTTGGCCAAGAAAACCCTTTTTTCTCTCATTTCGGTGACAGAAAGTTCTGAAATCTGAGAGGAGTCACAAATGTTCTTCCACCCAGCGTTCCCCCAGGTCTCTCGATAAAAACAGTACCTCACTTATCTGGGTAGGGCTATCGCCCCTGAAAGGAAATGCCCCAAAACACAACGTGGACACATCACATTTTCACAAGAAAACAGAGCTGGTTTTTACAAAGTGCCTAGCAGTTGATTTTGGCCTCTAGCTCAGCCTGAACCTCTGGAAACCTAGCAAACCTGCGCATTTCTGAAAACTAGACACGTAGGGGAATCCAAGATGGGGTGACTTTTGGGGATCTGACCAAGTTCTGTTACCCAGAATCCTTTGCAAACCTCAAAGTTTGGCCAAAAAAATACTTTTTTTCTATCAGTTCGGCGACAGAAAATTCTGAAATTTGAGAGGAGTCACAAATGTTCTTCCACCCAGCGTTCCCCCAAGTCTCCAGATAAAAATGGAACCTCACTTATGTCGGTAGGGCTAGAGACGTGAAAGGAAATGCCCCAAAACACAAATTGGACACATTATATTTTCACAAAGAAAACAGAGCTGTTTTTTCACAAAGTGCCTAGCTGTGGATTTTGGCCTCTAGCTCAGCCGGCACCTAGAGAAACCTAGCAAACCTGCACATTTTTGAAAACTAGGCACCTAGGGGAATCCAAGATGGGGTGACTTGTGAGGCTCTGGCCAGGTTCTGTTACCCAGAATCCTTTGCAAACCTCAAAGTTTGGCCAAAAAAATACTTTTTTTCTCTCATTTCGGCGACAGAAAATTCTGAAATTTGAGAGGAGTCACAAATGCTCTTCCACCCAGCGTTCCCCCAAGTCTCCAGATAAAAATGGAACCTCACTTATGTCGGTAGGGCAAGCGACGTGAAAGGAAATGCCCCAAAACACAACGTGGGAACATCACATTTTCACAAAGAAAACAGAGCTGTTTTTTAACAAAGTGCCTAGCTGTGGATTTTGGCCTCTAGCTCAGCCGGCACCTAGGGAAACCTAGCAAACCAGCACATTTTTTTAAACTAGGCACCAAGGTGAATCCAAGATGTGGTGACTTGTGGGGCTATGAACAGGTTCTGTTACCCAGAATCCTTTGCAAACCTAAAAATTCGGCCAAGAAAACCCTTTTTTCTCTCATTTCGGTGACAGAAAGTTCTGAAATCTGAGAGGAGTCACAAATGTTGTTCCACCCAGCGTTCCCCCAGGTCTCTCGATAAAAACAGTACCTCACTTATCTGGGTAGGGCTAGCGCCCGTGAAAGGAAATGCCCCAAAACACAACGTGGACACATCACATTTTCACAAGGAAACAGAGCTGTTTTTTACAAAGTGCCTAGCAGTGGATTTTGGCCTCTAGCTCAGCCAGAACCTGGGGAAACCTAGCAAACCTGCGCATTTCTTAAAACTAGCCACGTAGGGGAATCCAAGATGGGGTGACTTGTGGGGATCTGACCAGGTTCTGTTACCCAGAATCCTTTGCAAACCTCAAAGTTTGGCCAAAAAAATACTTTATTTCTCTCATTTCGGCGACAGAAAATTCTGAAATTTGAGAGGAGCCACAAATGTTCTTCCACCCAGCGTTCCCCCAAGTCTCCAGATAAAAATGGAACCTCACTTGTGTGGGTAGCCCTAGCGCTCACAAATGGAAATGCCCCAAAACACAACGTGGACACATCACATTTTCACAAAGAAAACAGAGCTGTTTTTTTGCAAAGTGCCTAGCTGTGGATTTTGGCCTCTAGCTCAGCCGGAACCTGGGGAAACCTAGTAAACCTGCGCATTTCTGAAAACTAGACACGTAGGGGAATCCAAGATGTGGTGACTTGTGGGGATCTGACCAGGTTCTGTTACCTGGAATCCTTTGCAAACCTCACAATTTGGCCCAAAAAATACTTTTTCCTCTCATTTCAGTGACAGAATGTTCTGGTATCTGAGAGTAGCCACAAATTTCCTTCCACCCAGCGTTCCCCATAGTCTCCCGATAGAAATGGTACCTCACTTGTGTGGGTAGACCTAGCGCCCGCGAAAGGAAATGGCCCAAAACACAAATTGGACACATCACATTTTCACAAAGAAAACAGAGCTGTTTTTTTTACAAAGTGTCTAGCTGTGGATTTTGGCCTCTAACTCAGCCGGCACCTAGGGAAGCCTAGCAAACCTGCACATTTTTTAAAACTAGGCACCTAGGGGAATCCAAGTTGGGGTGACTTGTGGGACTCTGGCCAGGTTCTGTTACCCAGAATCCTTTGCAAACCTCAAAAATTGGCCAAAAAAACACATTTTCCTCTCATTTCGGTGACAGAAAGTTCTGGAATCTGAGAGGAGCCACAAATATCCTTCCAGCCAGCGTTTCCCAAAGTCTCTCGATAAAAATGGTACCTCATTTGTGTGGGTAGGCCTAGCGCTCGTAAATGGAAATGCCCCAAAACACACAGTGGATACATCACATTTTCACAAAGAAAACAGAGCTGTTTTTTGCAAAGTGACTAGCTGTGGATTGTGGCCTCTAGCTTAGCCGGAACCTGGGGAAACCTATTAAACCTGCACATTTCTGAAAACTAGACACGTAGGGGAATCCAAGATGGGGTGACTTGTGGGGATCTGATCAGGTTCCGTTACCCGGAATCCTTTGCAAACCACAAAATTTGGCCCAAAAAATACTTTTTCTTCTCATTTCAGTAACAGAAAGTTCTGGAATCTGAGAGTTGCCACAAATTTCCTTCCACCCAGCGTTCCCCGAAGTCTCCCGATAGAAATGGTACCTCACTTGTGAGGGTAGACCTAGCGCCCGTGAAAGGAAATGCCCCAAAACACAAATTGGACACATCACATTTTCACAAAGAAAACAGAGCTGTTTTTTTACAAAGTGCCTAGCTGTGGATTTTGGCCTTTAGCTCAGCCGGCACCTAGGGAAACCTAGCAAACCTGCACATTTCTGAAAACTAGACACGTAGGGGAATCCAAGATGGGGTGACTTGTGGGGATCTGACCAGGTTCTGTTACCCAGAATCCTTTGCAAACCTCAAAGTTTGGCCAAAAAAATACTTTTTTTCTCTCATTTCGGTGACAGAAAATTCTGAAATTTGAGAGGAGTCACAAATGCTCTTCCACCCAGCGTTCCCCCAAGTCTCCAGATAAAAATGGAACCTCACTTATGTCGGTAGGGCTAGCGACGTGAAAGGAAATGCCCCAAAACACAACGTGGGAACATCACATTTTCACAAAGAAAACAGAGCTGTTTTTTAACAAAGTGCCTACTGTGGATTTTGGCCTCTAGCTCAGCCGGCACCTAGGGAAACCTAGCAAACCCGCACATTTTTTAAAACTAGGCACCAAGGGGAATCCAAGATGTGGTGACTTGTGGGGCTATGAACAGGTCCTGTTACCCAGAATCCTTTGCAAACCTAAAAATTCGGCCAAGAAAACCCTTTTTTCTCTCATTTCGGTGACAGAAAGTTCTGAAATCTGAGAGGAGTCACAAATGTTGTTCCACCCAGCGTTCCCCCAGGTCTCTCGATAAAAACAGTACCTCACTTATCTGGGTAGGGCTAGCGCCCGTGAAAGGAAATGCCCCAAAACACAACGTGGACACATCACATTTTCACAAGGAAACAGAGCTGTTTTTTACAAAGTGCCTAGCAGTGGATTTTGGCCTCTAGCTCAGCCGGAACCTGGGGAAACCTAGCAAACCTGCGCATTTCTTAAAACTAGCCACGTAGGGGAATCCAAGATGGGGTGACTTGTGGGGATCTGACCAGGTTCTGTTACCCAGAATCCTTTGCAAACCTCAAAGTTTGGCCAAAAAAATACTTTATTTCTCTCATTTCGGCGACAGAAAATTCTGAAATTTGAGAGGAGCCACAAATGTTCTTCCACCCAGCGTTCCCCCAAGTCTCCAGATAAAAATGGAACCTCACTTGTGTGGGTAGCCCTAGCGCTCACAAATGGAAATGCCCCAAAACACAACGTGGACACATCACATTTTCACAAAGAAAACAGAGCTGTTTTTTGCAAAGTGCCTAGCTGTGGATTTTGGCCTCTAGCTCAGCCGGAACCTGGGGAAACCTAGTAAACCTGCGCATTTCTGAAAACTAGACACGTAGGGGAATCCTAGATGTGGTGACTTGTGGGGATCTGACCAGGTTCTGTTACCTGGAATCCTTTGCAAACCTCACAATTTGGCCCAAAAAATACTTTTTCCTCTCATTTCAGTGACAGAAAGTTCTGGTATCTGAGAGTAGCCACAAATTTCCTTCCACCCAGCGTTCCCCGAAGTCTCCCGATAGAAATGGTACCTCACTTGTGTGGGTAGACCTAGCGCCCGCGAAAGGAAATGCCCCAAAACACGAATTGGACACATCACATTTTCACAAAGAAAACAGAGCTGTTTTTTTTACAAAGTGTCTAGCTGTGGATTTTGGCCTCTAACTCAGCCGGCACCTAGGGAAGCCTAGCAAACCTGCACATTTTTTAAAACTAGGCACCTAGGGGAATCCAAGATGGGGTGAATTGTGGGACTCTGGCCAGGTTCTGTTACCCAGAATCCTTTGCAAACCTCAAATATTGGCCAAAAAAACACATTTTCCTCTCATTTCGGTGACAGAAAGTTCTGGAATCTGAGAGGAGCCACAAATATCCTTCCAGCCAGCGTTTCCCGAAGTCTCTCGATAAAAATGGTACCTCATTTGTGTGGGTAGGCCTAGCGCTCGTAAATGGAAATGCCCCAAAACACACAGTGGATACATCACATTTTCACAAAGAAAACAGAGCTGTTTTTTGCAAAGTGACTAGCTGTGGATTGTGGCCTCTAGCTTAGCCGGAACCTGGGGAAACCTATTAAACCTGCGCATTTCTGAAAACTAGACACATAGGGGAATCCAAGATGGGGTGACTTGTGGGGATCTGATCAGGTTCCGTTACCCGGAATCCTTTGCAAACCACAAAATTTGGTCCAAAAAATACTTTTTCTTCTCATTTCAGTAACAGAAAGTTCTGGAATCTGAGAGTTGCCACAAATTTCCTTCCACCCAGCATTCCCCGAAGTCTCCCGATAGAAATGGTACCTCACTTGTGAGGGTAGACCTAGCGCCCGTGAAAGGAAATGCCCCAAAACACAAATTGCACACATCACATTTTCACAAAGAAAACAGAGCTGTTTTTTTACAAAGTGCCTAGCTGTGGATTTTGGCCTTTAGCTCAGCCGGCACCTAGGGAAACCTAGCAAACCTGCACATTTCTGAAAACTAGACACGTAGGGGAATCCAAGATGGGGTGACTTGTGGGGATCTGACCAGGTTCTGTTACCCAGAATCCTTTGCAAACCTCAAAGTTTGGCCAAAAAAATACTTTATTTCTCTCATTTCGGCGACAGAAAATTCTGAAATTTGAGAGGAGCCACAAATGTTCTTCCACCCAGCGTTCCCTCAAGTCTTCAGATAAAAATGGAACCTCACTTGTGTGGGTAGCCCTAGCGCTCACAAATGGAAATGCCCCAAAACAAACGGTGGACACATCTTATTTTCACAAAGAAAACAGAGCTGTTTTTTGCAAAGTGCCTAGCTGTGGATTTTGGCCTCTAGCTCAGCCGGAACCAGGGGAAACCTATGAAACCTGTGCATTTCTGAAAATTAGACACGTAGGGGAATCCCAGATGGGGAGACTTGTGGGGATCTGATCAGGTTCTGTTATCCGGAATCCTTTGCAAACTACAAAATTTGGCCCAAAAAATACTTTTTCCTCTCATTTCAGTGACAGAAAGTTCTGGAATCTGAGAGTATCAAAAAATTTCCTTCCACCCAGCGTTCCCCCAGGTCTCTCGATAAAAAGGGGAATCCAAGATGGGGTGACTTGTGGGGATCTGACCAGGTTTTGTTACCCAGAATCCTTTGCAAACCTCACAATTTGGCCCAAAAAATACTTTTTCCTCTCATTTCAGTGACAGAAAGTTCTGGAATCTGAGAGTAGCCACAAATTTCCTTCCACCCAGCGTTCCCCAAAGTCTCCCGATAGAAATGGTACCTCACTTGTGTGGGTAGACCTAGCGCCCGTGAAAGAAAATGCCCCAAAACACAAATTGGACACATCACATTTTCACAAAGAAAACAGAGCTGTTTTTTTTACAAAGTGCCTAGCTGTGGATTTTGGCCTCTAGCTCAGCCGGCACCTAGGGAAACCTAGCAAACCTGCACATTTTTGAAAACTAGGCACCTAGGGGAATCCAAGATGGGTTGACTTGTAGGGCTCTGGCCAGGTTCTGTTACCCAGAATCCTTTGCAAACCTCAAAAATTGGCCAAACAAATACTTTTTTTCTCTCATTTCGGCGACAGAAAATTCTGAAATTTGAGAGGAGTCACAAATGTTCTTCCACCCAGCGTTCCCCCAAGTCTCCAGATAAAAATGGAACCTCACTTATGTCGGTAGGGCTAGAGACGTGAAAGGAAATGCCCCAAAACACAAATTGGACACATTATATTTTCACAAAGAAAACAGAGCTGTTTTTTCACAAAGTGCCTAGCTGTGGATTTTGGCCTCTAGCTCAGCCGGCACCTAGAGAAACCTAGCAAACCTGCACATTTTTGAAAACTAGGCACCTAGGGGAATCCAAGATGGGGTGACTTGTGAGGCTCTGGCCAGGTTCTGTTACCCAGAATCCTTTGCAAACCTCAAAGTTTGGCCAAAAAAATACTTTTTTTCTCTCATTTCGGCGACAGAAAATTCTGAAATTTGAGAGGAGTCACAAATGCTCTTCCACCCAGCGTTCCCCCAAGTCTCCAGATAAAAATGGAACCTCACTTATGTCGGTAGGGCTAGCGACGTGAAAGGAAATGCCCCAAAACACAACGTGGGAACATCACATTTTCACAAAGAAAACAGAGCTGTTTTTTAACAAAGTGCCTAGCTGTGGATTTTGGCCTCTAGCTCAGCCGGCACCTAGGGAAACCTAGCAAACCAGCACATTTTTTTAAACTAGGCACCAAGGTGAATCCAAGATGTGGTGACTTGTGGGGCTATGAACAGGTTCTGTTACCCAGAATCCTTTGCAAACCTAAAAATTCGGCCAAGAAAACCCTTTTTTCTCTCATTTCGGTGACAGAAAGTTCTGAAATCTGAGAGGAGTCACAAATGTTGTTCCACCCAGCGTTCCCCCAGGTCTCTCGATAAAAACAGTACCTCACTTATCTGGGTAGGGCTAGCGCCCGTGAAAGGAAATGCCCCAAAACACAACGTGGACACATCACATTTTCACAAGGAAACAGAGCTGTTTTTTACAAAGTGCCTAGCAGTGGATTTTGGCCTCTAGCTCAGCCAGAACCTGGGGAAACCTAGCAAACCTGCGCATTTCTTAAAACTAGCCACGTAGGGGAATCCAAGATGGGGTGACTTGTGGGGATCTGACCATGTTCTGTTACCCAGAATCCTTTGCAAACCTCAAAGTTTGGCCAAAAAAATACTTTATTTCTCTCATTTCGGCGACAGAAAATTCTGAAATTTGAGAGGAGCCACAAATGTTCTTCCACCCAGCGTTCCCCCAAGTCTCCAGATAAAAATGGAACCTCACTTGTGTGGGTAGCCCTAGCGCTCACAAATGGAAATGCCCCAAAACACAACGTGGACACATCACATTTTCACAAAGAAAACAGAGCTGTTTTTTTGCAAAGTGCCTAGCTGTGGATTTTGGCCTCTAGCTCAGCCGGAACCTGGGGAAACCTAGTAAACCTGCGCATTTCTGAAAACTAGACACGTAGGGGAATCCAAGATGTGGTGACTTGTGGGGATCTGACCAGGTTCTGTTACCTGGAATCCTTTGCAAACCTCACAATTTGGCCCAAAAAATACTTTTTCCTCTCATTTCAGTGACAGAATGTTCTGGTATCTGAGAGTAGCCACAAATTTCCTTCCACCCAGCGTTCCCCATAGTCTCCCGATAGAAATGGTACCTCACTTGTGTGGGTAGACCTAGCGCCCGCGAAAGGAAATGCCCCAAAACACAAATTGGACACATCACATTTTCACAAAGAAAACAGAGCTGTTTTTTTTACAAAGTGTCTAGCTGTGGATTTTGGCCTCTAACTCAGCCGGCACCTAGGGAAGCCTAGCAAACCTGCACATTTTTTAAAACTAGGCACCTAGGGGAATCCAAGATGGGGTGACTTGTGGGAGTCTGGCCAGGTTCTGTTACCCAGAATCCTTTGCAAACCTCAAAAATTGGCCAAAAAAACACATTTTCCTCTCATTTCGGTGACAGAAAGTTCTGGAATCTGAGAGGAGCCACAAATATCCTTCCAGCCAGCGTTTCCCAAAGTCTCTCGATAAAAATGGTACCTCATTTGTGTGGGTAGGCCTAGCGCTCGTAAATGGAAATGCCCCAAAACACACAGTGGATACATCACATTTTCACAAAGAAAACAGAGCTGTTTTTTGCAAAGTGACTAGCTGTGGATTGTGGCCTCTAGCTTAGCCGGAACCTGGGGAAACCTATTAAACCTGCGCATTTCTGAAAACTAGACACGTAGGGGAATCCAAGATGGTGTGACTTGTGGGGATCTGATCAGGTTCCGTTACCCGGAATCCTTTGCAAACCACAAAATTTGGCCCAAAAAATACTTTTTCTTCTCATTTCAGTAACAGAAAGTTCTGGAATCTGAGAGTTGCCACAAATTTCCTTCCACCCAGCGTTCCCCGAAGTCTCCCGATAGAAATGGTACCTCACTTGTGAGGGTAGACCTAGCGCCCGTGAAAGGAAATGCCCCAAAACACAAATTGGACACATCACATTTTCACAAAGAAAACAGAGCTGTTTTTTTACAAAGTGCCTAGCTGTGGATTTTGGCCTTTAGCTCAGCCGGCACCTAGGGAAACCTAGCAAACCTGCACATTTTTGAAAACTAGGCACCTAGGGGAATCCAAGATGGGTTGACTTGTAGGGCTCTGGCCAGGTTCTGTTACCCATAATCCTTTGCAAACCTCAAAAATTGGCCAAACAAATACTTTTTTTCTCTCATTTCGGCGACAGAAAATTCTGAAATTTGAGAGGAGTCACAAATGTTCTTCCACCCAGCATTCCCCCAAGTCTCCAGATAAAAATGGAACCTCGCTTATGTCGGTAGGGCTAGCGACGTGAAAGGAAATGCCCCAAAACACAACGTGGGAACATCACATTTTCACAAAGAAAACAGAGCTGTTTTTTAACAAAGTGCCTACTGTGGATTTTGGCCTCTAGCTCAGCCGGCACCTAGGGAAACCTAGCAAACCCGCACATTTTTTAAAACTAGGCACCAAGGGGAATCCAAGATGTGGTGACTTGTGGGGCTATGAACAGGTTCTGTTACCCAGAATCCTTTGCAAACCTAAAAATTCGGCCAAGAAAACCCTTTTTTCTCTCATTTCGGTGACAGAAAGTTCTGAAATCTGAGAGGAGTCACAAATGTTGTTCCACCCAGCGTTCCCCCAGGTCTCTCGATAAAAACAGTACCTCACTTATCTGGGTAGGGCTAGCGCCCGTGAAAGGAAATGCCCCAAAACACAACGTGGACACATCACATTTTCACAAGGAAACAGAGCTGTTTTTTACAAAGTGCCTAGCAGTGGATTTTGGCCTCTAGCTCAGCCGGAACCTGGGGAAACCTAGCAAACCTGCGCATTTCTTAAAACTAGCCACGTAGGGGAATCCAAGATGGGGTGACTTGTGGGGATCTGACCAGGTTCTGTTACCCAGAATCCTTTGCAAACCTCAAAGTTTGGCCAAAAAAATACTTTATTTCTCTCATTTCGGCGACAGAAAATTCTGAAATTTGAGAGGAGCCACAAATGTTCTTCCACCCAGCGTTCCCCCAAGTCTCCAGATAAAAATGGAACCTCACTTGTGTGGGTAGCCCTAGCGCTCACAAATGGAAATGCCCCAAAACACAACGTGGACACATCACATTTTCACAAAGAAAACAGAGCTGTTTTTTTGCAAAGTGCCTAGCTGTGGATTTTGGCCTCTAGCTCAGCCGGCACCTAGGGAAACCTAGCAAACCTGCACATTTTTGAAAACTAGACACGTAGGGGAATCCAAGATGGGGTGACTTTTGGGGATCTGACCAGGTTCTGTTACCCAGAATCCTTTGCAAACCTAAAAATTTGGCCAAGAAAACCCTTTTTTCTCTCATTTCGGTGACAGAAAGTTCTGAAATCTGAGAGGAGTCACAAATGTTCTTCCACCCAGCGTTCCCCCAGGTCTCTCGATAAAAACAGTACCTCACTTATCTGGGTAGGGCTAGCGCCCCTGAAAGGAAATGCCCCAAAACACAACGTGGACACATCACATTTTCACAAGAAAACAGAGCTGGTTTTTACAAAGTGCCTAGCAGTTGATTTTGGCCTCTAGCTCAGCCTGAACCTCTGGAAACCTAGCAAACCTGCGCATTTCTGAAAACTAGACACGTAGGGGAATCCAAGATGGGGTGACTTTTGGGGATCTGACCAGGTTCTGTTACCCAGAATCCTTTGCAAACCTCAAAGTTTGGCCAAAAAAATACTTTTTTTCTCTCAGTTCGGCAACAGAAAATTCTGAAATTTGAGAGGAGTCACAAATGTTCTTCCACCCAGCGTTCCCCCAAGTCTCCAGATAAAAATGGAACCTCACTTATGTCGGTAGGGCTAGAGACGTGAAAGGAAATGCCCCAAAACACAAATTGGACACATTATATTTTCACAAAGAAAACAGAGCTGTTTTTTCACAAAGTGCCTAGCTGTGGATTTTGGCCTCTAGCTCAGCCGGCACCTAGAGAAACCTAGCAAACCTGCACATTTTTGAAAACTAGGCACCTAGGGGAATCCAAGATGGGGTGACTTGTGAGGCTCTGGCCAGGTTCTGTTACCCAGAATCCTTTGCAAACCTCAAAGTTTGGCCAAAAAAATACTTTTTTTCTCTCATTTCGGCGACAGAAAATTCTGAAATTTGAGAGGAGTCACAAATGCTCTTCCACCCAGCGTTCCCCCAAGTCTCCAGATAAAAATGGAACCTCACTTATGTCGGTAGGGCTAGCGACGTGAAAGTAAATGCCCCAAAACACAACGTGGGAACATCACATTTTCACAAAGAAAACAGAGCTGTTTTTTAACAAAGTGCCTAGCTGTGGATTTTGGCCTCTAGCTCAGCCGGCACCTAGGGAAACCTAGCAAACCAGCACATTTTTTTAAACTAGGCACCAAGGTGAATCCAAGATGTGGTGACTTGTGGGGCTATGAACAGGTTCTGTTACCCAGAATCCTTTGCAAACCTAATAATTCGGCCAAGAAAACCCTTTTTTCTCTCATTTCGGTGACAGAAAGTTCTGAAATCTGAGAGGAGTCACAAATGTTGTTCCACCCAGCGTTCCCCCAGGTCTCTCGATAAAAACAGTACCTCACTTATCTGGGTAGGGCTAGCGCCCGTGAAAGGAAATGCCCCAAAACACAACGTGGACACATCACATTTTCACAAGGAAACAGAGCTGTTTTTTACAAAGTGCCTAGCAGTGGATTTTGGCCTCTAGCTCAGCCAGAACCTGGGGAAACCTAGCAAACCTGCGCATTTCTTAAAACTAGCCACGTAGGGGAATCCAAGATGGGGTGACTTGTGGGGATCTGACCAGGTTCTGTTACCCAGAATCCTTTGCAAACCTCAAAGTTTGGCCAAAAAAATACTTTATTTCTCTCATTTCGGCGACAGAAAATTCTGAAATTTGAGAGGAGCCACAAATGTTCTTCCACCCAGCGTTCCCCCAAGTCTCCAGATAAAAATGGAACCTCACTTGTGTGGGTAGCCCTAGCGCTCACAAATGGAAATGCCCCAAAACACAACGTGGACACATCACATTTTCACAAAGAAAACAGAGCTGTTTTTTTGCAAAGTGCCTAGCTGTGGATTTTGGCCTCTAGCTCAGCCGGAACCTGGGGAAACCTAGTAAACCTGCGCATTTCTGAAAACTAGACACGTAGGGGAATCCAAGATGTGGTGACTTGTGGGGATCTGACCAGGTTCTGTTACCTGGAATCCTTTGCAAACCTCACAATTTGGCCCAAAAAATACTTTTTCCTCTCATTTCAGTGACAGAATGTTCTGGTATCTGAGAGTAGCCACAAATTTCCTTCCACCCAGCGTTCCCCATAGTCTCCCGATAGAAATGGTACCTCACTTGTGTGGGTAGACCTAGCGCCCGCGAAAGGAAATGCCCCAAAACACAAATTGGACACATCACATTTTCACAAAGAAAACAGAGCTGTTTTTTTTACAAAGTGTCTAGCTGTGGATTTTGGCCTCTAACTCAGCCGGCACCTAGGGAAGCCTAGCAAACCTGCACATTTTTTAAAACTAGGCACCTAGGGGAATCCAAGATGGGGTGACTTGTGGGACTCTGGCCAGGTTCTGTTACCCAGAATCCTTTGCAAACCTCAAAAATTGGCCAAAAAAACACATTTTCCTCTCATTTCGGTGACAGAAAGTTCTGGAATCTGAGAGGAGCCACAAATATCCTTCCAGCCAGCGTTTCCCAAAGTCTCTCGATAAAAATGGTACCTCGTTTGTGTGGGTAGGCCTAGCGCTCGTAAATGGAAATGCCCCAAAACACACAGTGGATACATCACATTTTCACAAAGAAAACAGAGCTGTTTTTTGCAAAGTGACTAGCTGTGGATTGTGGCCTCTAGCTTAGCCGGAACCTGGGGAAACCTATTAAACCTGCGCATTTCTGAAAACTAGACACGTAGGGGAATCCAAGATGGGGTGACTTGTGGGGATCTGATCAGGTTCCGTTACCCGGAATCCTTTGCAAACCACAAAATTTGGCCCAAAAAATACTTTTTCTTCTCATTTCAGTAACAGAAAGTTCTGGAATCTGAGAGTTGCCACAAATTTCCTTCCACCCAGCGTTCCCCGAAGTCTCCCGATAGAAATGGTACCTCACTTGTGAGGGTAGACCTAGCGCCCGTGAAAGGAAATGCCCCAAAACACAAATTGGACACATCACATTTTCACAAAGAAAACAGAGCTGTTTTTTTACAAAGTGCCTAGCTGTGGATTTTGGCCTTTAGCTCAGCCGGCACCTAGGGAAACCTAGCAAACCTGCACATTTCTGAAAACTAGACACGTAGGGGAATCCAAGATGGGGTGACTTGTGGGGATCTGACCAGGTTCTGTTACCCAGAATCCTTTGCAAACCTCAAAGTTTGGCCAAAAAAATACTTTTTTTCTCTCATTTCGGCGACAGAAAATTCTGAAATTTGAGAGGAGTCACAAATGCTCTTCCACCCAGCGTTCCCCCAAGTCTCCAGATAAAAATGGAACCTCACTTATGTCGGTAGGGCTAGCGACGTGAAAGGAAATGCCCCAAAACACAACGTGGGAACATCACATTTTCACAAAGAAAACAGAGCTGTTTTTTAACAAAGTGCCTACTGTGGATTTTGGCCTCTAGCTCAGCCGGCACCTAGGGAAACCTAGCAAACCCGCACATTTTTTAAAACTAGGCACCAAGGGGAATCCAAGATGTGGTGACTTGTGGGGCTATGAACAGGTTCTGTTACCCAGAATCCTTTGCAAACCTAAAAATTCGGCCAAGAAAACCCTTTTTTCTCTCATTTCGGTGACAGAAAGTTCTGAAATCTGAGAGGAGTCACAAATGTTGTTCCACCCAGCGTTCCCCCAGGTCTCTCGATAAAAACAGTACCTCACTTATCTGGGTAGGGCTAGCGCCCGTGAAAGGAAATGCCCCAAAACACAACGTGGACACATCACATTTTCACAAGGAAACAGAGCTGTTTTTTACAAAGTGCCTAGCAGTGGATTTTGGCCTCTAGCTCAGCCAGAACCTGGGGAAACCTAGCAAACCTGCGCATTTCTTAAAACTAGCCACGTAGGGGAATCCAAGATGGGGTGACTTGTGGGGATCTGACCATGTTCTGTTACCCAGAATCCTTTGCAAACCTCAAAGTTTGGCCAAAAAAATACTTTATTTCTCTCATTTCGGCGACAGAAAATTCTGAAATTTGAGAGGAGCCACAAATGTTCTTCCACCCAGCGTTCCCCCAAGTCTCCAGATAAAAATGGAACCTCACTTGTGTGGGTAGCCCTAGCGCTCACAAATGGAAATGCCCCAAAACACAACGTGGACACATCACATTTTCACAAAGAAAACAGAGCTGTTTTTTTGCAAAGTGCCTAGCTGTGGATTTTGGCCTCTAGCTCAGCCGGAACCTGGGGAAACCTAGTAAACCTGCGCATTTCTGAAAACTAGACACGTAGGGGAATCCAAGATGTGGTGACTTGTGGGGATCTGACCAGGTTCTGTTACCTGGAATCCTTTGCAAACCTCACAATTTGGCCCAAAAAATACTTTTTCCTCTCATTTCAGTGACAGAATGTTCTGGTATCTGAGAGTAGCCACAAATTTCCTTCCACCCAGCGTTCCCCATAGTCTCCCGATAGAAATGGTACCTCACTTGTGTGGGTAGACCTAGCGCCCGCGAAAGGAAATGCCCCAAAACACAAATTGGACACATCACATTTTCACAAAGAAAACAGAGCTGTTTTTTTTACAAAGTGTCTAGCTGTGGATTTTGGCCTCTAACTCAGCCGGCACCTAGGGAAGCCTAGCAAACCTGCACATTTTTTAAAACTAGGCACCTAGGGGAATCCAAGATGGGGTGACTTGTGGGACTCTGGCCAGGTTCTGTTACCCAGAATCCTTTGCAAACCTCAAAAATTGGCCAAAAAAAACACATTTTCCTCTCATTTCGGTGACAGAAAGTTCTGGAATCTGAGAGGAGCCACAAATATCCTTCCAGCCAGCGTTTCCCAAAGTCTCTCGATAAAAATGGTACCTCATTTGTGTGGGTAGGCCTAGCGCTCGTAAATGGAAATGCCCCAAAACACACAGTGGATACATCACATTTTCACAAAGAAAACAGAGCTGTTTTTTGCAAAGTGACTAGCTGTGGATTGTGGCCTCTAGCTTAGCCGGAACCTGGGGAAACCTATTAAACCTGCGCATTTCTGAAAACTAGACACGTAGGGGAATCCAAGATGGTGTGACTTGTGGGGATCTGATCAGGTTCCGTTACCCGGAATCCTTTGCAAACCACAAAATTTGGCCCAAAAAATACTTTTTCTTCTCATTTCAGTAACAGAAAGTTCTGGAATTTGAGAGTTGCCACAAATTTCCTTCCACCCAGCGTTCCCCGAAGTCTCCCGATAGAAATGGTACCTCACTTGTGAGGGTAGACCTAGCGCCCGTGAAAGGAAATGCCCCAAAACACAAATTGGACACATCACATTTTCACAAAGAAAACAGAGCTGTTTTTTTCCAAAGTGCCTAGCTGTGGATTTTGGCCTTTAGCTCAGCCGGCACCTAGGGAAACCTAGCAAACCTGCACATTTTTGAAAACTAGGCACCTAGGGGAATCCAAGATGGGTTGACTTGTAGGGCTCTGGCCAGGTTCTGTTACCCAGAATCCTTTGCAAACCTCAAAAATTGGCCAAACAAATACTTTTTTTCTCTCATTTCGGCGACAGAAAATTCTGAAATTTGAGAGGAGTCACAAATGTTCTTCCACCCAGCATTCCCCCAAGTCTCCAGATAAAAATGGAACCTCACTTATGTCGGTAGGGCTAGCGACGTGAAAGGAAATGCCCCAAAACACAACGTGGGAACATCACATTTTCACAAAGAAAACAGAGCTGTTTTTTAACAAAGTGCCTACTGTGGATTTTGGCCTCTAGCTCAGCCGGCACCTAGGGAAACCTAGCAAACCCGCACATTTTTTAAAACTAGGCACCAAGGGGAATCCAAGATGTGGTGACTTGTGGGGCTATGAACAGGTTCTGTTACCCAGAATCCTTTGCAAACCTAAAAATTCGGCCAAGAAAACCCTTTTTTCTCTCATTTCGGTGACAGAAAGTTCTGAAATCTGAGAGGAGTCACAAATGTTGTTCCACCCAGCGTTCCCCCAGGTCTCTCGATAAAAACAGTACCTCACTTATCTGGGTAGGGCTAGCGCCCGTGAAAGGAAATGCCCCAAAACACAACGTGGACACATCACATTTTCACAAGGAAACAGAGCTGTTTTTTACAAAGTGCCTAGCAGTGGATTTTGGCCTCTAGCTCAGCCGGAACCTGGGGAAACCTAGCAAACCTGCGCATTTCTTAAAACTAGCCACGTAGGGGAATCCAAGATGGGGTGACTTGTGGGGATCTGACCAGGTTCTGTTACCCAGAATCCTTTGCAAACCTCAAAGTTTGGCCAAAAAAATACTTTATTTCTCTCATTTCGGCGACAGAAAATTCTGAAATTTGAGAGGAGCCACAAATGTTCTTCCACCCAGCGTTCCCCCAAGTCTCCAGATAAAAATGGAACCTCACTTGTGTGGGTAGCCCTAGCGCTCACAAATGGAAATGCCCCAAAACACAACGTGGACACATCACATTTTCACAAAGAAAACAGAGCTGTTTTTTTGCAAAGTGCCTAGCTGTGGATTTTGGCCTCTAGCTCAGCCGGCACCTAGGGAAACCTAGCAAACCTGCACATTTTTGAAAACTAGACACGTAGGGGAATCCAAGATGGGGTGACTTTTGGGGATCTGACCAGGTTCTGTTACCCAGAATCCTTTGCAAACCTAAAAATTTGGCCAAGAAAACCCTTTTTTCTCTCATTTCGGTGACAGAAAGTTCTGAAATCTGAGAGGAGTCACAAATGTTCTTCCACCCAGCGTTCCCCCAGGTCTCTCGATAAAAACAGTACCTCACTTATCTGGGTAGGGCTAGCGCCCCTGAAAGGAAATGCCCCAAAACACAACGTGGACACATCACATTTTCACAAGAAAACAGAGCTGGTTTTTACAAAGTGCCTAGCAGTTGATTTTGGCCTCTAGCTCAGCCTGAACCTCTGGAAACCTAGCAAACCTGCGCATTTCTGAAAACTAGACACGTAGGGGAATCCAAGATGGGGTGACTTTTGGGGATCTGACCAGGTTCTGTTACCCAGAATCCTTTGCAAACCTCAAAGTTTGGCCAAAAAAATACTTTTTTTCTCTCAGTTCGGCAACAGAAAATTCTGAAATTTGAGAGGAGTCACAAATGTTCTTCCACCCAGCGTTCCCCCAAGTCTCCAGATAAAAATGGAACCTCACTTATGTCGGTAGGGCTAGAGACGTGAAAGGAAATGCCCCAAAACACAAATTGGACACATTATATTTTCACAAAGAAAACAGAGCTGTTTTTTCACAAAGTGCCTAGCTGTGGATTTTGGCCTCTAGCTCAGCCGGCACCTAGAGAAACCTAGCAAACCTGCACATTTTTGAAAACTAGGCACCTAGGGGAATCCAAGATGGGGTGACTTGTGAGGCTCTGGCCAGGTTCTGTTACCCAGAATCCTTTGCAAACCTCAAAGTTTGGCCCAAAAAATACTTTTTTTCTCTCATTTCGGCGACAGAAAATTCTGAAATTTGAGAGGAGTCACAAATGCTCTTCCACCCAGCGTTCCCCCAAGTCTCCAGATAAAAATGGAACCTCACTTATGTCGGTAGGGCTAGCGACGTGAAAGGAAATGCCCCAAAACACAACGTGGGAACATCACATTTTCACAAAGAAAACAGAGCTGTTTTTTAACAAAGTGCCTAGCTGTGGATTTTGGCCTCTAGCTCAGCCGGCACCTAGGGAAACCTAGCAAACCAGCACATTTTTTTAAACTAGGCACCAAGGTGAATCCAAGATGTGGTGACTTGTGGGGCTATGAACAGGTTCTGTTACCCAGAATCCTTTGCAAACCTAATAATTCGGCCAAGAAAACCCTTTTTTCTCTCATTTCGGTGACAGAAAGTTCTGAAATCTGAGAGGAGTCACAAATGTTGTTCCACCCAGCGTTCCCCCAGGTCTCTCGATAAAAACAGTACCTCACTTATCTGGGTAGGGCTAGCGCCCGTGAAAGGAAATGCCCCAAAACACAACGTGGACACATCACATTTTCACAAGGAAACAGAGCTGTTTTTTACAAAGTGCCTAGCAGTGGATTTTGGCCTCTAGCTCAGCCAGAACCTGGGGAAACCTAGCAAACCTGCGCATTTCTTAAAACTAGCCACGTAGGGGAATCCAAGATGGGGTGACTTGTGGGGATCTGACCAGGTTCTGTTACCCAGAATCCTTTGCAAACCTCAAAGTTTGGCCAAAAAAATACTTTATTTCTCTCATTTCGGCGACAGAAAATTCTGAAATTTGAGAGGAGCCACAAATGTTCTTCCACCCAGCGTTCCCCCAAGTCTCCAGATAAAAATGGAACCTCACTTGTGTGGGTAGCCCTAGCGCTCACAAATGGAAATGCCCCAAAACACAACGTGGACACATCACATTTTCACAAAGAAAACAGAGCTGTTTTTTTGCAAAGTGCCTAGCTGTGGATTTTGGCCTCTAGCTCAGCCGGAACCTGGGGAAACCTAGTAAACCTGCGCATTTCTGAAAACTAGACACGTAGGGGAATCCAAGATGTGGTGACTTGTGGGGATCTGACCAGGTTCTGTTACCTGGAATCCTTTGCAAACCTCACAATTTGGCCCAAAAAATACTTTTTCCTCTCATTTCAGTGACAGAATGTTCTGGTATCTGAGAGTAGCCACAAATTTCCTTCCACCCAGCGTTCCCCATAGTCTCCCGATAGAAATGGTACCTCACTTGTGTGGGTAGACCTAGCGCCCGCGAAAGGAAATGCCCCAAAACACAAATTGGACACATCACATTTTCACAAAGAAAACAGAGCTGTTTTTTTTACAAAGTGTCTAGCTGTGGATTTTGGCCTCTAACTCAGCCGGCACCTAGGGAAGCCTAGCAAACCTGCACATTTTTTAAAACTAGGCACCTAGGGGAATCCAAGATGGGGTGACTTGTGGGACTCTGGCCAGGTTCTGTTACCCAGAATCCTTTGCAAACCTCAAAAATTGGCCAAAAAAACACATTTTCCTCTCATTTCGGTGACAGAAAGTTCTGGAATCTGAGAGGAGCCACAAATATCCTTCCAGCCAGCGTTTCCCAAAGTCTCTCGATAAAAATGGTACCTCGTTTGTGTGGGTAGGCCTAGCGCTCGTAAATGGAAATGCCCCAAAACACACAGTGGATACATCACATTTTCACAAAGAAAACAGAGCTGTTTTTTGCAAAGTGACTAGCTGTGGATTGTGGCCTCTAGCTTAGCCGGAACCTGGGGAAACCTATTAAACCTGCGCATTTCTGAAAACTAGACACGTAGGGGAATCCAAGATGGGGTGACTTGTGGGGATATGATCAGGTTCCGTTACCCGGAATCCTTTGCAAACCACAAAATTTGGCCCAAAAAATACTTTTTCTTCTCATTTCAGTAACAGAAAGTTCTGGAATCTGAGAGTTGCCACAAATTTCCTTCCACCCAGCGTTCCCCGAAGTCTCCCGATAGAAATGGTACCTCACTTGTGAGGGTAGACCTAGCGCCCGTGAAAGGAAATGCCCCAAAACACAAATTGGACACATCACATTTTCACAAAGAAAACAGAGCTGTTTTTTTACAAAGTGCCTAGCTGTGGATTTTGGCCTTTAGCTCAGCCGGCACCTAGGGAAACCTAGCAAACCTGCACATTTCTGAAAACTAGACACGTAGGGGAATCCAAGATGGGGTGACTTGTGGGGATCTGACCAGGTTCTGTTACCCAGAATCCTTTGCAAACCTCAAACTTTGGCCAAAAAAATACTTTTTTTCTCTCATTTCGGCGACAGAAAATTCTGAAATTTGAGAGGAGTCACAAATGCTCTTCCACCCAGCGTTCCCCCAAGTCTCCAGATAAAAATGGAACCTCACTTATGTCGGTAGGGCTAGCGACGTGAAAGGAAATGCCCCAAAACACAACGTGGGAACATCACATTTTCACAAAGAAAACAGAGCTGTTTTTTAACAAAGTGCCTACTGTGGATTTTGGCCTCTAGCTCAGCCGGCACCTAGGGAAACCTAGCAAACCCGCACATTTTTTAAAACTAGGCACCAAGGGGAATCCAAGATGTGGTGACTTGTGGGGCTATGAACAGGTTCTGTTACCCAGAATCCTTTGCAAACCTAAAAATTCGGCCAAGAAAACCCTTTTTTCTCTCATTTCGGTGACAGAAAGTTCTGAAATCTGAGAGGAGTCACAAATGTTGTTCCACCCAGCGTTCCCCCAGGTCTCTCGATAAAAACAGTACCTCACTTATCTGGGTAGGGCTAGCGCCCGTGAAAGGAAATGCCCCAAAACACAACGTGGACACATCACATTTTCACAAGGAAACAGAGCTGTTTTTTACAAAGTGCCTAGCAGTGGATTTTGGCCTCTAGCTCAGCCGGAACCTGGGGAAACCTAGCAAACCTGCGCATTTCTTAAAACTAGCCACGTAGGGGAATCCAAGATGGGGTGACTTGTGGGGATCTGACCAGGTTCTGTTACCCAGAATCCTTTGCAAACCTCAAAGTTTGGCCAAAAAAATACTTTCTTTCTCTCATTTCGGCGACAGAAAATTCTGAAATTTGAGAGGAGCCACAAATGTTCTTCCACCCAGCGTTCCCCCAAGTCTCCAGATAAAAATGGAACCTCACTTGTGTGGGTAGCCCTAGCGCTCACAAATGGAAATGCCCCAAAACACAACGTGGACACATCACATTTTCACAAAGAAAACAGAGCTGTTTTTTGCAAAGTGCCTAGCTGTGGATTTTGGCCTCTAGCTCAGCCGGAACCTGGGGAAACCTAGTAAACCTGCGCATTTCTGAAAACTAGACACGTAGGGGAATCCTAGATGTGGTGACTTGTGGGGATCTGACCAGGTTCTGTTACCTGGAATCCTTTGCAAACCTCACAATTTGGCCCAAAAAATACTTTTTCCTCTCATTTCAGTGACAGAAAGTTCTGGTATCTGAGAGTAGCCACAAATTTCCTTCCACCCAGCGTTCCCCGAAGTCTCCCGATAGAAATGGTACCTCACTTGTGTGGGTAGACCTAGCGCCCGCGAAAGGAAATGCCCCAAAACACGAATTGGACACATCACATTTTCACAAAGAAAACGGAGCTGTTTTTTTTACAAAGTGTCTAGCTGTGGATTTTGGCCTCTAACTCAGCCGGCACCTAGGGAAGCCTAGCAAACCTGCACATTTTTTAAAACTAGGCACCTAGGGGAATCCAAGATGGGGTGAATTGTGGGACTCTGGCCAGGTTCTGTTACCCAGAATCCTTTGCAAACCTCAAAAATTGACCAAAAAAACACATTTTCCTCTCATTTCGGTGACAGAAAGTTCTGGAATCTGAGAGGAGCCACAAATATCCTTCCAGCCAGCGTTTCCCGAAGTCTCTCGATAAAAATGGTACCTCATTTGTGTGGGTAGGCCTAGCGCTCGTAAATGGAAATGCCCCAAAACACACAGTGGATACATCACATTTTCACAAAGAAAACAGAGCTGTTTTTTGCAAAGTGACTAGCTGTGGATTGTGGCCTCTAGCTTAGCCGGAACCTGGGGAAACCTATTAAACCTGCGCATTTCTGAAAACTAGACACATAGGGGAATCCAAGATGGGGTGACTTGTGGGGATCTGATCAGGTTCCGTTACCCGGAATCCTTTGCAAACCACAAAATTTGGTCCAAAAAATACTTTTTCTTCTCATTTCAGTAACAGAAAGTTCTGGAATCTGAGAGTTGCCACAAATTTCCTTCCACCCAGCATTCCCCGAAGTCTCCCGATAGAAATGGTACCTCACTTGTGAGGGTAGACCTAGCGCCCGTGAAAGGAAATGCCCCAAAACACAAATTGGACACATCACATTTTCACAAAGAAAACAGAGCTGTTTTTTTACAAAGTGCCTAGCTGTGGATTTTGGCCTTTAGCTCAGCCGGCACCTAGGGAAACCTAGCAAACCTGCACATTTCTGAAAACTAGACACGTAGGGGAATCCAAGATGGGGTGACTTGTGGGGATCTGACCAGGTTCTGTTACCCAGAATCCTTTGCAAACCTCAAAGTTTGGCCAAAAAAATACTTTATTTCTCTCATTTCGGCGACAGAAAATTCTGAAATTTGAGAGGAGCCACAAATGTTCTTCCACCCAGCGTTCCCTCAAGTCTTCAGATAAAAATGGAACCTCACTTGTGTGGGTAGCCCTAGCGCTCACAAATGGAAATGCCCCAAAACAAACGGTGGACACATCTTATTTTCACAAAGAAAACAGAGCTGTTTTTTGCAAAGTGCCTAGCTGTGGATTTTGGCCTCTAGCTCAGCCGGAACCAGGGGAAACCTATGAAACCTGTGCATTTCTGAAAATTAGACACGTAGGGGAATCCCAGATGGGGAGACTTGTGGGGATCTTATCAGGTTCTGTTACCCGGAATCCTTTGCAAACCACAAAATTTGGCCCAAAAAATACTTTTTCCTCTCATTTCAGTGACAGAAAGTTCTGGAATCTGAGAGTATCAAAAAATTTCCTTCCACCCAGCGTTCCCCCAGGTCTCTCGATAAAAAGGGGAATCCAAGATGGGGTGACTTGTGGGGATCTGACCAGGTTTTGTTACCCAGAATCCTTTGCAAACCTCAAAGTTTGGCCAAAAAAATACTTTTTTTCTCTGATTTCGGCGACAGAAAATTCTGAAATTTGAGAGGAGCCACAAATGTTCTTCCACCCAGCGTTCCCCCAAGTCTCCAGATAAAAATAGAACCTCACTTATGTCGTAGGGCTAGCGATGTGAAAGGAAATGCCCCAAAACACAACGTGGACACATCACATTTTCACAAAGAAAACAGAGCTGTTTTTTGCAAAGTGCCTAGCTGTGGATTTTGGCATCTAGCTCAGCCGGAACCTGGGGAAACCTAGTAAACCTGCACATTTCTGAAAACTAGACACGTAGGGGAATCCAAGATGGGGTGACTTGTGGGGATCTGACCAGGTTCTGTTACCCGGAATCCTTTGCAAACCTCACAATTTGGCCCAAAAAATACTTTTTCCTCTCATTTCAGTGACAGAAAGTTCTGGAATCTGAGAGTAGCCACAAATTTCCTTCCACCCAGCGTTCCCCAAAGTCTCCCGATAGAAATGGTACCTCACTTGTGTGGGTAGACCTAGCACCCGTGAAAGAAAATGCCCCAAAACACAAATTGGACACATCACATTTTCACAAAGAAAACAGAGCTGTTTTTTTTACAAAGTGCCTAGCTGTGGATTTTGGCCTCTAGCTCAGCCGGCACCTAGGGAAACCTAGCAAACCTGCACATTTTTGAAAACTAGGCACCTAGGGGAATCCAAGATGGGTTGACTTGTAGGGCTCTGGCCAGGTTCTGTTACCCAGAATCCTTTGCAAACCTCAAAAATTGGCCAAACAAATACTTTTTTTCTCTCATTTCGGCGACAGAAAATTCTGAAATTTGAGAGGAGTCACAAATGTTCTTCCACCCAGCGTTCCCCCAAGTCTCCAGATAAAAATGGAACCTCACTTATGTCGGTAGGGCTAGCGACGTGAAAGGAAATGCCCCAAAACACAACGTGGACACATCATATTTTCACAAAGAAATCAGAGCTGTTTTTTCTCAAAGTGCCTAGTTGTGGATTTTGGCCTTTAGCTCAGCCGGCACCTAGGGAAACCTAGCAAACCTGCACATTTTTTAAAACTAGGCACCTAGGGGAATCCAAGATGGGGTGACTTGTGGGGCTCTGGCCAGGTTCTGTTACCCAGAATCCTTTGTAAACCTCGAAAATTGGCCAAAAAAACACATTTACTCTCATTTTGGTGACAGAAAGTTCTGGAATCTGAGAGGAGGCACCAATTTCCTTCCACCCAGCGTTCCCCGAAGTCTCCCGATAAAAATGGTACCTCATTTGTGTGGGTAGGCCTAGCGCCCGCAAAAGTAAATGCCGCAAAACACAACGTGTGAACATCACATTTTCACAAAGAAAACAGAGCTGTTTTTTTACAAAGTGCCTAGCTGTGGATTTTGGCCTTTTGCTCAGCCGGCACCTAGGGAAACCTAGCAAACCTGCACATTTTTTAAAACTAGGCACCAAGGGGAATCCAAGATGGGGTGACTTGTGGGGCTAAGACCAGGGTCTGTTACCCGGAATCCTTTGCAAACCTAAAAATTCGGCCAAGAAAACCGTTTTTTCTCTCATTTCGGTGACAGAAAGTTCTGAAATCTGAGAGGAGTCACCAATGTTCTTCCACCCAGCGTTCCCCCTGGTCTCTCGATAAAAACATTACCTCACTTATCTGGGTAGGGCTAGCGCCCCTGAAAGGAAATGCCCCAAAACACAACGTGGACACATCACATTTTCACAAGAAAACAGAGCTGGTTTTTACAAAGTGCCTAGCAGTTGATTTTGGCCTCTAGCTCAGCCTGAACCTCTGGAAACCTAGCAAACCTGCGCATTTCTGAAAACTAGACACGTAGGGGAATCCAAGATGGGGTGACTTTTGGGGATCTGACCAGGTTCTGTTACCCAGAATCCTTTGCAAACCTCAAAGTTTGGCCAAAAAAATACTTTTTTTCTCTCATTTCGGCGACAGAAAATTCTGAAATTTGAGAGGAGTCAGAAATGTTTTTCCACCCAGCGTTCCCCCAAGTCTCCAGATAAAAATGGAACCTCACTTGTGTGGGTAGCCCTAGCGCTCACAAATGGAAATGCCCCAAAACACACGGTGGGCACATCATATTTTCACAAAGAAAACAGAGCTGTTTTTTTGCAAAGTGCCTAGCTGTGGATTTTGGCCTCTAGCTCAGCGGGAACCAGGGGAACCCTATGAAACCTGTGCATTTCTGAAAATTAGACACGTAGGGGAATCCAAGATGGGGAGACTTGTGGGGATCTGATCAGGTTCTGTTACCCGGAATCCTTTGCAAACCACAAAATTTGGCCCAAAAAATACTTTTTCCTCTCATTTCAGTGACAGAAAGTTCTGGAATCTGAGAGTAGCAAAAAATGTCCTTCCATCCAGTGTTCCCCCAGGTCTCTCGATAAAAAGGGGAATCCAAGATGGGGTGACTTGTGGGGATCTGACCAGGTTCTGTTACCCAGAATCCTTTGCAAACCTCAAAGTTTGGCCAAAAAAATTCTTTTTTTCTCTCATTTCGGCGACAGAAAATTCAGAAATTTGAGAGGAGCCACAAATGTTCTTCCACCCAGCGTTTCCCCAAGTCTCCAGATAAAAATGGAACCTCACTTATGTCGGTAGGGCTAGCGATGTGAAAGGAAATGCCCCAAAACACAACGTGGACACATCACATTTTCACAAAGAAAACAGAGCTGTTTTTTGCAAAGTGCCTAGCTGTGGATTTTGGCCTCTAGCTCAGCCGGAATCTGGGGAAACCTAGTAAACCTGCGCATTTCTGAAAACTAGACACGTAGGGGAATCCAAGATGGGGTGACTTGTGGGGATCTGACCAGGTTCTGTTACCCAGAATCCTTTGCAAACCTCACAATTTGGCCCAAAAAATACTTTTTCCTCTCATTTCAGCGACAGAAAGTTCTGGAATCTGAGAGTAGCCACAAATTTCCTTCCACCCAGCGTTCCCCAAAGTCTCCCGATAGAAATGGTACCTCACTTGTGTGGGTAGAACTAGCGCCCGTGAAAGGAAATGCCCCAAAACACAAATTGGACACATCACATTTTCACAAGAAAACAGAGCTGTTTTTTTTACAAAGTGCCTAGCTGTGGATTTTGGCCTCTAGCTCAGCCGGCACCTAGGGAAACCTAGCAAACCTGCACATTTTTGAAAACTAGGCACCTAGGGGAATCCAAGATGGGGTGACTTGTAGGGCTCTGGCCAGGTTCTGTTACCCAGAATCCTTTGCAAACCTCAAAAATTGGCCAAACAAATACTTTTTTTCTCTCATTTCGGCGACAGAAAATTCTGAAATTTGAGAGGAGTCACAAATGTTCTTCCACCCAGCGTTCCCCCAAGTCTCCAGATAAAAATGGAACCTCACTTATGTCGGTAGGGCTAGCGACGTGAAAGGAAATGACCCAAAACACAACGTGGACACATCATATTTTCACAAAGAAAACAGAGCTGTTTTTTCACAAAGTGCCTAGTTGTGGATTTTGGCCTTTAGCTCAGCCGGCACCTAGGGAAACCTAGCAAACCTGCACATTTTTTAAAACTAGGCACCTAGGGGAATCCAAGATGGGGGTGACTTGTGGGGCTCTGGCCAGGTTCTGTTACCCAGAATCCTTTGTAAACCTCAAAAATTGGCCAAAAAAACACATTTACTCTCATTTTGGTGACAGAAAGTTCTGGAATCTGAGAGGAGGCACAAATTTCCTTCCACCCAGCGTTCCCCCGAAGTCTCCCGATAAAAATGGTACCTCATTTGTGTGGGTAGGCCTAGCGCCCGCAAAAGTAAATGCCCCAAAACACAACGTGTGAACATCACATTTTCACAAAGAAAACAGAGCTGTTTTTTTACAAAGTGCCTAGCTGTGGATTTTGGCCTTTTGCTCAGCCGGCACCTAGGAAAACCTAGCAAACCTGCACATTTTTGAAAACTAAGCACCTAGGGGAATCCAAGATGGGGTGACTTGTGAGGCTCTGGCCAGGTTCTGTTACCCAGAATCCTTTGCAAACCTCAAAAATTGGCCAAAAAAACACATTTTCCTCTCATTTCGTTGACAGAAAGTTCTGGAATCTTAGAGGAGCCACAAATTTCCTTCCACCCAGCGTTCCCCCAAGTCTCCCGATAGAAATGGTACCTCACTTGTGTGGGTAGACCTAGCGCCCGTGAAAGGAAATGCCCCAAAACACAAATTGGACACATCACATTTTCACAAAGAAAAAAGAGCTGTTTTTTTTACAAAGTGCCTAGCTGTGGATTTTGGCATCTAGCTCAGCCGGCACCTAGGGAAACCTAGCAAACCTGCACATTTTTTAAAACTAGGCACCTAGGGGAATCCAAGATGGGGTGACTTGTAGGGCTCTGGCCAGGTTCTGTTACCCAGAATCCTTTGCAAAACTCAAAAATTTGACAAAAAATCAAATTTTCCTCTCATTTCGGTGACAGAAAGTTCTGGAATCTGAGAGGAGCCACAAATTTCCTTCCACCCAGCGTTCCCCAAAGTCTCCCGATAAAAATGGTACCTCATTTGTGTGTGTAGGCCTAGCGCCCGCAAAAGTAAATGCCCCAAAATACAATGTGTGAACATCACATTTTCACAAAGAAAACAGAGCTGTTTTTTTACAAAGTGCCTAGCTGTGGATTTTGGCCTCTAGCTCAGCTGGCACCTAGGGAAACCTAGCAAACCTGCACATTTTTTAAAACTAGGCACCAAGGGGAATCCAAGATGGGGTGACTTGTGGGGCTAAGAACAGGGTCTGTTACCCGGAATCCTTTGCAAACCTAAAAATTTGGCCAAGAAAACCGTTTTTTCTCTCATTTCGGTGACAGAAAGTTCTGAAATCTGAGAGGAGTCACAAATGTTCTTCCACCCAGCGTTCCCCCAGGTCTCTCGATAAAAACAGTACCTCACTTATCTGGGTAGGGCTAGCGCCCCTGAAAGGAAATGCCCCAAAACACAATGTGGACACATCACATTTTCACATGAAAACAGAGCTGGTTTTTAGAAAGTGCCTAGCAGTTGATTTTGGCCTCTAGCTCAGCCTGAACCTCTGGAAACCTTGCAAACCTGCGCATTTCTGAAAACTAGACACGTAGGGGAATCTAAGATGGGGTGACTTTTGGGGATCTGACCAGGTTCTGTTACCCGGAATCCTTTGCAAACCTCACAATTTGGCCCAAAAAATACTTTTTCCTCTCATTTCAGCGACAGAAAGTTCTGGAATTTGAGAGGAGTCAGAAATGTTCTTCCACCCAGCGTTCCCCCAAGTCTCCAGATAAAAATGGAACCTCACTTGTGTGGGTAGCCCTAGCGCTCACAAATGGAAATGCCCCAAAATACACGGTGGACACATCATATTTTCACAAAGAAAACAGAGCTGTTTTTTTGCAAAAAGCCTAGCTGTGGATTTTGGCCTCTAGCTCAGCCGGAACCAGGGGAAACCTATGAAACCTGTGCATTTCTGAAAATTAGACACGTAGGGGAATCCAAGATGGGGAGACTTTTGGGGATCTGATCAGGTTCTGTTACCCGGAATCCTTTGCAAACCACAAAATTTGGCCCAAAAAATACTTTTTCCTCTCATTTCAGTGACAGAAAGTTCTGGAATCTGAGAGTAGCAAAAAATGTCCTTCCATCCAGCGTTCCCCCAGGTCTCTCGATGAAAAGGGGAATCCAAGATGGGGTGACTTGTGGGGATCTGACCAGGTTCTGTTACCCAGAATCCTTTGCAAACCTCAAAGTTTGGCAAAAAAAATACTTTTTTTCTCTCATTTCGGCGACAGAAAATTCTGAAATTTGAGAGGAGCCACAAATGTTCTTCCACCCAGCGTTCCCCCAAGTCTCCAGATAAAAATGGAACATCACTTATGTCGGTAGGGCTAGCGATGTGAAAGGAAATGCCCCAAAACACAACGTGGACACATCACATTTTCACAAAGAAAACAGAGCTGTTTTTTGCAAAGTGCCTAGCTGCGGATTTTGGCCTCTAGCTCAGCCGGAACCTGGGGAAACCTAGTAAACCTGCGCATTTCTGAAAACTAGACACGTAGGGGAATCCAAGATGGGGTGACTTGTGGGGATCTGACCAGGTTCTGTTACCCGGAATCCTTTGCAAACCTCACAATTTGGCCCAAAAAATACTTTTTCCTCTCATTTCAGCGACAGAAAGTTCTGGTATCTGAGAGTAGCCACAAATTTCCTTCTACCCAGCGTTCCCCGAAGTCTCCCGATAGAAATGGTACCTCACTTGTGTGGGTAGACCTAGCGCCCGCGAAAGGAAATGCCCCAAAACACAAATTGGACACATCACATTTTCACAAAGAAAACAGAGCTGTTTTTTTTACAAAGTGTCTAGCTGTGGATTTTGGCCTCTAACTCAGCCGGCACCTAGGGAAGCCTAGCAAACCTGCACATTTTTTAAAACTAGGCACCTAGGGGAATCCAAGATGGGGTGAATTGTGGGACTCTGGCCAGGTTCTGTTACCCAGAATCCTTTGCAAACCTCAAAAATTGGCCAAAAAAACACATTTTCCTCTCATTTCGGTGACAGAAAGTTCTGGAATCTGAGAGGAGCCACAAATATCCTTCCAGCCAGCGTTTCCCGAAGTCTCTCGATAAAAATGGTACCTCATTTGTGTGGGTAGGCCTAGCGCTCGTAAATGGAAATGCCCCAAAACACACAGTGGATACATCACATTTTCACAAAGAAAACAGAGCTGTTTTTTGCAAAGTGACTAGCTGTGGATTGTGGCCTCTAGCTTAGCCGGAACCTGGGGAAACCTATTAAACCTGCGCATTTCTGAAAACTAGACACATAGGGGAATCCAAGATGGGGTGACTTGTGGGGATCTGATCAGGTTCCGTTACCCGGAATCCTTTGCAAACCACAAAATTTGGTCCAAAAAATACTTTTTCTTCTCATTTCAGTAACAGAAAGTTCTGGAATCTGAGAGTTGCCACAAATTTCCTTCCACCCAGCATTCCCCGAAGTCTCCCGATAGAAATGGTACCTCACTTGTGAGGGTAGACCTAGCGCCCGTGAAAGGAAATGCCCCAAAACACAAATTGGACACATCACATTTTCACAAAGAAAACAGAGCTGTTTTTTTACAAAGTGCCTAGCTGTGGATTTTGGCCTTTAGCTCAGCCGGCACCTAGGGAAACCTAGCAAACCTGCACATTTCTGAAAACTAGACACGTAGGGGAATCCAAGATGGGGTGACTTGTGGGGATCTGACCAGGTTCTGTTACCCAGAATCCTTTGCAAACCTCAAAGTTTGGCCAAAAAAATACTTTATTTCTCTCATTTCGGCGACAGAAAATTCTGAAATTTGAGAGGAGCCACAAATGTTCTTCCACCCAGCGTTCCCTCAAGTCTTCAGATAAAAATGGAACCTCACTTGTGTGGGTAGCCCTAGCGCTCACAAATGGAAATGCCCCAAAACAAACGGTGGACACATCTTATTTTCACAAAGAAAACAGAGCTGTTTTTTGCAAAGTGCCTAGCTGTGGATTTTGGCCTCTAGCTCAGCCGGAACCAGGGGAAACCTATAAAACCTGTGCATTTCTGAAAATTAGACACGTAGGGGAATCCCAGATGGGGAGACTTGTGGGGATCTGATCAGGTTCTGTTACCCGGAATCCTTTGCAAACCACAAAATTTGGCCCAAAAAATACTTTTTCCTCTCATTTCAGTGACAGAAAGTTCTGGAATCTGAGAGTATCAAAAAATTTCCTTCCACCCAGCGTTCCCCCAGGTCTCTCGATAAAAAGGGGAATCCAAGATGGGGTGACTTGTGGGGATCTGACCAGGTTTTGTTACCCAGAATCCTTTGCAAACCTCAAAGTTTGGCCAAAAAAATACTTTTTTTCTCTGATTTCGGCGACAGAAAATTCTGAAATTTGAGAGGAGCCACAAATGTTCTTCCACCCAGCGTTCCCCCAAGTCTCCAGATAAAAATAGAACCTCACTTATGTCGGTAGGGCTAGCGATGTGAAAGGAAATGCCCCAAAACACAACGTGGACACATCACATTTTCACAAAGAAAACAGAGCTGTTTTTTGCAAAGTGCCTAGCTGTGGATTTTGGCATCTAGCTCAGCCGGAACCTGGGGAAACCTAGTAAACCTGCGCATTTCTGAAAACTAGACACGTAGGGGAATCCAAGATGGGGTGACTTGTGGGGATCTGACCAGGTTCTGTTACCCGGAATCCTTTGCAAACCTCACTATTTGGCCCAAAAAATACTTTTTCCTCTCATTTCAGTGACAGAAAGTTCTGGAATCTGAGAGTAGCCACAAATTTCCTTCCACCCAGCGTTCCCCAAAGTCTCCCGATAGAAATGGTACCTCACTTGTGTGGGTAGACCTAGCGCCCGTGAAAGAAAATGCCCCAAAACACAAATTGGACACATCACATTTTCACAAAGAAAACAGAGCTGTTTTTTTTACAAAGTGCCTAGCTGTGGATTTTGGCCTCTAGCTCAGCCGGCACCTAGGGAAACCTAGCAAACCTGCACATTTTTGAAAACTAGGCACCTAGGGGAATCCAAGATGGGTTGACTTGTAGGGCTCTGGCCAGGTTCTGTTACCCAGAATCCTTTGCAAACCTCAAAAATTGGCCAAACAAATACTTTTTTTCTCTCATTTCGGCGACAGAAAATTCTGAAATTTGAGAGGAGTCACAAATGTTCTTCCACCCAGCGTTCCCCCAAGTCTCCAGATAAAAATGGAACCTCACTTATGTCGGTAGGGCTAGCGACGTGAAAGGAAATGCCCCAAAACACAACGTGGACACATCATATTTTCACAAAGAAATCAGAGCTGTTTTTTCACAAAGTGCCTAGTTGTGGATTTTGGCCTTTAGCTCAGCCGGCACCTAGGGAAACCTAGCAAACCTGCACATTTTTTAAAACTAGGCACCTAGGGGAATCCAAGATGGGGTGACTTGTGGGGCTCTGGCCAGGTTCTGTTACCCAGAATCCTTTGTAAACCTCGAAAATTGGCCAAAAAAACACATTTACTCTCATTTTGGTGACAGAAAGTTCTGGAATCTGAGAGGAGGCACAAATTTCCTTCCACCCAGCGTTCCCCGAAGTCTCCTGATAAAAATGGTACCTCATTTGTGTGGGTAGGCCTAGCGCCCGCAAAAGTAAATGCCGCAAAACACAACGTGTGAACATCACATTTTCACAAAGAAAACAGAGCTGTTTTTTTACAAAGTGCCTAGCTGTGGATTTTGGCCTTTTGCTCAGCCGGCACCTAGGGAAACCTAGCAAACCTGCACATTTTTTAAAACTAGGCACCAAGGGGAATCCAAGATGGGGTGACTTGTGGGGCTAAGACCAGGGTCTGTTACCCGGAATCCTTTGCAAACCTAAAAATTCGGCCAAGAAAACCGTTTTTTCTCTCATTTCGGTGACAGAAAGTTCTGAAATCTGAGAGGAGTCACAAATGTTCTTCCACCCAGCGTTCCCCCTGGTCTCTCGATAAAAACATTACCTCACTTATCTGGGTAGGGCTAGCGCCCCTGAAAGGAAATGCCCCAAAACACAACGTGGACACATCACATTTTCACAAGAAAACAGAGCTGGTTTTTACAAAGTGCCTAGCAGTTGATTTTGGCCTCTAGCTCAGCCTGAACCTCTGGAAACCTAGCAAACCTGCGCATTTCTGAAAACTAGACACGTAGGGGAATCCAAGATGGGGTGACTTTTGGGGATCTGACCAGGTTCTGTTACCCAGAATCCTTTGCAAACCTCAAAGTTTGGCCAAAAAAATACTTTTTTTCTCTCATTTCGGCGACAGAAAATTCTGAAATTTGAGAAGAGTCAGAAATGTTTTTCCACCCAGCGTTCCCCCAAGTCTCCAGATAAAAATGGAACCTCACTTGTGTGGGTAGCCCTAGCGCTCACAAATGGAAATGCCCCAAAACACACGGTGGACACATCATATTTTCACAAAGAAAACAGAGCTGTTTTTTTGCAAAGTGCCTAGCTGTGGATTTTGGCCTCTAGCTCAGCCGGAACCAGGGGAACCCTATGAAACCTGTGCATTTCTGAAAATTAGACACGTAGGGGAATCCAAGATGGGGAGACTTGTGGGGATCTGATCAGGTTCTGTTACCCGGAATCCTTTGCAAACCACAAAATTTGGCCCAAAAAATACTTTTACCTCTCATTTCAGTGACAGAAAGTTCTGGAATCTGAGAGTAGCAAAAAATGTCCTTCCATCCAGTGTTCCCCCAGGTCTCTCGATAAAAAGGGGAATCCAAGATGGGGTGACTTGTGGGGATCTGACCAGGTTCTGTTACCCAGAATCCTTTGCAAACCTCAAAGTTTGGCCAAAAAAATTCTTTTTTTCTCTCATTTCGGCGACAGAAAATTCAGAAATTTGAGAGGAGCCACAAATGTTCTTCCACCCAGCGTTTCCCCAAGTCTCCAGATAAAAATGGAACCTCACTTATGTCGGTAGGGCTAGCGATGTGAAAGGAAATGCCCCAAAACACAACGTGGACACATCACATTTTCACAAAGAAAACAGAGCTGTTTTTTGCAAAGTGCCTAGCTGTGGATTTTGGCCTCTAGCTCAGCCGGAATCTGGGGAAACCTAGTAAACCTGCGCATTTCTGAAAACTAGACACGTAGGGGAATCCAAGATGGGGTGACTTGTGGGGATCTGACCAGGTTCTGTTACCCGGAATCCTTTGCAAACCTCACAATTTGGCCCAAAAAATACTTTTTCCTCTCATTTCAGCGACAGAAAGTTCTGGAATCTGAGAGTAGCCACAAATTTCCTTCCACCCAGCATTCCCCAAAGTCTCCCGATAGAAATGGTACCTCACTTGTGTGGGTAGAACTAGCGCCCGTGAAAGGAAATGCCCCAAAACACAAATTGGACACATCACATTTTCACAAGAAAACAGAGCTGTTTTTTTTACAAAGTGCCTAGCTGTGGATTTTGGCCTCTAGCTCAGCCGGCACCTAGGGAAACCTAGCAAACCTGCACATTTTTGAAAACTAGGCACCTAGGGGAATCCAAGATGGGGTGACTTGTAGGGCTCTGGCCAGGTTCTGTTACCCAGAATCCTTTGCAAACCTCAAAAATTGGCGAAACAAATACTTTTTTTCTCTCATTTCGGCGACAGAAAATTCTGAAATTTGAGAGGAGTCACAAATGTTCTTCCACCCAGCGTTCCCCCAAGTCTCCAGATAAAAATGGAACCTCACTTATGTCGGTAGGGCTAGCGACGTGAAAGGAAATGACCCAAAACACAACGTGGACACATCATATTTTCACAAAGAAAACAGAGCTGTTTTTTCACAAAGTGCCTAGTTGTGGATTTTGGCCTTTAGCTCAGCCGGCACCTAGGGAAACCTAGCAAACCTGCACATTTTTTAAAACTAGGCACCTAGGGGAATCCAAGATGGGGTGACTTGTGGGGCTCTGGCCAGGTTCTGTTACCCAGAATCCTTTGTAAACCTCAAAAATTGGCCAAAAAAACACATTTACTCTCATTTTGGTGACAGAAAGTTCTGGAATCTGAGAGGAGGCACAAATTTCCTTCCACCCAGCGTTCCCCCGCAGTCTCCCGATAAAAATGGTACCTCATTTGTGTGGGTAGGCCTAGCGCCCGCAAAAGTAAATGCCCCAAAACACAACGTGTGAACATCACATTTTCACAAAGAAAACAGAGCTGTTTTTTTACAAAGTGCCTAGCTGTGGATTTTGGCCTTTTGCTCAGCCGGCACCTAGGAAAACCTAGCAAACCTGCACATTTTTTAAAACTAAGCACCTAGGGGAATCCAAGATGGGGTGACTTGTGAGGCTCTGGCCAGGTTCTGTTACCCAGAATCCTTTGCAAACCTCAAAAATTGGCCAAAAAAACACATTTTCCTCTCATTTCGGTGACAGAAAGTTCTGGAATCTTAGAGGAGCCACAAATTTCCTTCCACCCAGTGTTCCCCCAAGTCTCCCGATAGAAATGGTACCTCACTTGTGTGGGTAGACCTAGCGCCCGTGAAAGGAAATGCCCCAAAACACAAATTGGACACATCACATTTTCACAAAGAAAAAAGAGCTGTTTTTTTTACAAAGTGCCTAGCTGTGGATTTTGGCCTCTAGCTCAGCCGGCACCTAGGGAAACCTAGCAAACCTGCACATTTTTTAAAACTAGGCACCTAGGGAAATCCAAGATGGGGTGACTTGTAGGGCTCTGGCCAGGTTCTGTTACCCAGAATCCTTTGCAAAACTCAAAAATTTGACAAAAAATCAAATTTTCCTCTCATTTCGGTGACAGAAAGTTCTGGAATCTGAGAGGAGCCACAAATTTCCTTCCACCCAGCGTTCCCCAAAGTCTCCCGATAAAAATGGTACCTCATTTGTGTGTGTAGGCCTAGCGCCCGCAAAAGTAAATGCCCCAAAATACAATGTGTGAACATCACATTTTCACAAAGAAAACAGAGCTGTTTTTTTACAAAGTGCCTAGCTGTGGATTTTGGCCTCTAGCTCAGCTGGCACCTAGGGAAACCTAGCAAACCTGCACATTTTTTAAAACTAGGCACCAAGGGGAATCCAAGATGGGGTGACTTGTGGGGCTAAGAACAGGGTCTGTTACCCGGAATCCTTTGCAAACCTAAAAATTTGGCCAAGAAAACCGTTTTTTCTCTCATTTCGGTGACAGAAAGTTCTGAAATCTGAGAGGAGTCACAAATGTTCTTCCACCCAGCGTTCCCCCAGGTCTCTCGATAAAAACAGTACCTCACTTATCTGGGTAGGGCTAGCGCCCCTGAAAGGAAATGCCCCAAAACACAACGTGGACACATCACATTTTCACATGAAAACAGAGCTGGTTTTTAGAAAGTGCCTAGCAGTTGATTTTGGCCTCTAGCTCAGCCTGAACCTCTGGAAACCTTGCAAACCTGCGCATTTCTGAAAACTAGACACGTAGGGGAATCTAAGATGGGGTGACTTTTGGGGATCTGACCAGGTTCTGTTACCCGGAATCCTTTGCAAACCTCACAATTTGGCCCAAAAAATACTTTTTCCTCTCATTTCAGCGACAGAAAGTTCTGGAATTTGAGAGGAGTCAGAAATGTTCTTCCACCCAGCGTTCCCCCAAGTCTCCAGATAAAAATGGAACCTCACTTGTGTGGGTAGCCCTAGCGCTCACAAATGGAAATGCCCCAAAACACACGGTGGACACATCATATTTTCACAAAGAAAACAGAGCTGTTTTTTTGCAAAGTGCCTAGCTGTGGATTTTGGCCTCTAGCTCAGCCGGAACCAGGGGAAACCTATGAAACCTGTGCATTTCTGAAAATTAGACACGTAGGGGAATCCAAGATGGGGAGACTTTTGGGGATCTGATCAGGTTCTGTTACCCGGAATCCTTTGCAAACCACAAAATTTGGCCCAAAAAATACTTTTTCCTCTCATTTCAGTGACAGAAAGTTCTGGAATCTGAGAGTAGCAAAAAATGTCCTTCCATCCAGCGTTCCCCCAGGTCTCTCGATGAAAAGGGGAATCCAAGATGGGGTGACTTGTGGGGATCTGACCAGGTTCTGTTACCCAGAATCCTTTGCAAACCTCAAAGTTTGGCAAAAAAAATACTTTTTTTCTCTCATTTCGGCGACAGAAAATTCTGAAATTTGAGAGGAGCCACAAATGTTCTTCCACCCAGCGTTCCCCCAAGTCTCCAGATAAAAATGGAACATCACTTATGTCGGTAGGGCTAGCGATGTGAAAGGAAATGCCCCAAAACACAACGTGGACACATCACATTTTCACAAAGAAAACAGAGCTGTTTTTTGCAAAGTGCCTAGCTGTGGATTTTGGCCTCTAGCTCAGCCGGAACCTGGGGAAACCTAGTAAACCTGCGCATTTCTGAAAACTAGACACGTAGGGGAATCCAAGATGGGGTGACTTGTGGGGATCTGACCAGGTTCTGTTACCCGGAATCCTTTGCAAACCTCACAATTTGGCCCAAAAAATACTTTTTCCTCTCATTTCAGCGACAGAAAGTTCTGGTATCTGAGAGTAGCCACAAATTTCCTTCTACCCAGCGTTCCCCGAAGTCTCCCGATAGAAATGGTACCTCACTTGTGTGGGTAGACCTAGCGCCCGCGAAAGGAAATGCCCCAAAACACAAATTGGACACATCACATTTTCACAAAGAAAACAGAGCTGTTTTTTTTACAAAGTGTCTAGCTGTGGATTTTGGCCTCTAACTCAGCCGGCACCTAGGGAAGCCTAGCAAACCTGCTCATTTTTTAAAACTAGGCACCTAGGGGAATCCAAGATGGGGTGATTTGTGGGACTCTGGCCAGGTTCTGTTACCCAGATTCCTTTGCAAACCTCAAAAATTGGCCAAAAAAACACATTTTCCTCTCATTTCGGTGACAGAAAGTTCTGGAATCTGAGAGGAGCCACAAATATCCTTCCAGCCAGCGTTTCCCGAAGTCTCTCGATAAAAATGGTACCTCATTTGTGTGGGTAGGCCTAGCGCTCGTAAATGGAAATGCCCCAAAACACACAGTGGATACATCACATTTTCACAAAGAAAACAGAGCTGTTTTTTGCAAAGTGACTAGCTGTGGATTGTGGCCTCTAGCTTAGCCGGAACCTGGGGAAACCTATTAAACCTGCGCATTTCTGAAAACTAGACACATAGGGGAATCCAAGATGGGGTGACTTGTGGGGATCTGATCAGGTTCCGTTACCCGGAATCCTTTGCAAACCACAAAATTTGGTCCAAAAAATACTTTTTCTTCTCATTTCAGTAACAGAAAGTTCTGGAATCTGAGAGTTGCCACAAATTTCCTTCCACCCAGCATTCCCCGAAGTCTCCCGATAGAAATGGTACCTCACTTGTGAGGGTAGACCTAGCGCCCGTGAAAGGAAATGCCCCAAAACACAAATTGGACACATCACATTTTCACAAAGAAAACAGAGCTGTTTTTTTACAAAGTGCCTAGCTGTGGATTTTGGCCTTTAGCTCAGCCGGCACCTAGGGAAACCTAGCAAACCTGCACATTTCTGAAAACTAGACATGTAGGGGAATCCAAGATGGGGTGACTTGTGGGGATCTGACCAGGTTCTGTTACCCAGAATCCTTTGCAAACCTCAAAGTTTGGCCAAAAAAATACTTTATTTCTCTCATTTCGGCGACAGAAAATTCTGAAATTTGAGAGGAGCCACAAATGTTCTTCCACCCAGCGTTCCCTCAAGTCTTCAGATAAAAATGGAACCTCACTTGTGTGGGTAGCCCTAGCGCTCACAAATGGAAATGCCCCAAAACAAACGGTGGACACATCTTATTTTCACAAAGAAAACAGAGCTGTTTTTTGCAAAGTGCCTAGCTGTGGATTTTGGCCTCTAGCTCAGCCGGAACCAGGGGAAACCTATGAAACCTGTGCATTTCTGAAAATTAGACACGTAGGGGAATCCCAGATGGGGAGACTTGTGGGGATCTGATCAGGTTCTGTTACCCGGAATCCTTTGCAAACCACAAAATTTGGCCCAAAAAATACTTTTTCCTCTCATTTCAGTGACAGAAAGTTCTGGAATCTGAGAGTATCAAAAAATTTCCTTCCACCCAGCGTTCCCCCAGGTCTCTCGATAAAAAGGGGAATCCAAGATGGGGTGACTTGTGGGGATCTGACCAGGTTTTGTTACCCAGAATCCTTTGCAAACCTCAAAGTTTGGCCAAAAAAATACTTTTTTTCTCTGATTTCGGCGACAGAAAATTCTGAAATTTGAGAGGAGCCACAAATGTTCTTCCACCCAGCGTTCCCCCAAGTCTCCAGATAAAAATAGAACCTCACTTATGTCGGTAGGGCTAGCGATGTGAAAGGAAATGCCCCAAAACACAACGTGGACACATCACATTTTCACAAAGAAAACAGAGCTGTTTTTTGCAAAGTGCCTAGCTGTGGATTTTGGCATCTAGCTCAGCCGGAACCTGGGGAAACCTAGTAAACCTGCGCATTTCTGAAAACTAGACACGTAGGGGAATCCAAGATGGGGTGACTTGTGGGGATCTGACCAGGTTCTGTTACCCGGAATCATTTGCAAACCTCACTATTTGGCCCAAAAAATACTTTTTCCTCTCATTTCAGTGACAGAAAGTTCTGGAATCTGAGAGTAGCCACAAATTTCCTTCCACCCAGCGTTCCCCAAAGTCTCCCGATAGAAATGGTACCTCACTTGTGTGGGTAGACCTAGCGCCCGTGAAAGAAAATGCCCCAAAACACAAATTGGACACATCACATTTTCACAAAGAAAACAGAGCTGTTTTTTTTACAAAGTGCCTAGCTGTGGATTTTGGCCTCTAGCTCAGCCGGCACCTAGGGAAACCTAGCAAACCTGCACATTTTTGAAAACTAGGCACCTAGGGGAATCCAAGATGGGTTGACTTGTAGGGCTCTGGCCAGGTTCTGTTACCCAGAATCCTTTGCAAACCTCAAAAATTGGCCAAACAAATACTTTTTTTCTCTCATTTCGGCGACAGAAAATTCTGAAATTTGAGAGGAGTCACAAATGTTCTTCCACCCAGCGTTCCCCCAAGTCTCCAGATAAAAATGGAACCTCACTTATGTCGGTAGGGCTAGCGACGTGAAAGGAAATGCCCCAAAACACAACGTGGACACATCATATTTTCACAAAGAAATCAGAGCTGTTTTTTCACAAAGTGCCTAGTTGTGGATTTTGGCCTTTAGCTCAGCCGGCACCTAGGGAAACCTAGCAAACCTGCACATTTTTTAAAACTAGGCACCTAGGGGAATCCAAGATGGGGTGACTTGTGGGGCTCTGGCCAGGTTCTGTTACCCAGAATCCTTTGTAAACCTCGAAAATTGGCCAAAAAAACACATTTACTCTCATTTTGGTGACAGAAAGTTCTGGAATCTGAGAGGACGCACAAATTTCCTTCCACCCAGCGTTCCCCGAAGTCTCCTGATAAAAATGGTACCTCATTTGTGTGGGTAGGCCTAGCGCCCGCAAAAGTAAATGCCGCAAAACACAACGTGTGAACATCACATTTTCACAAAGAAAACAGAGCTGTTTTTTTACAAAGTGCCTAGCTGTGGATTTTGGCCTTTTGCTCAGCCGGCACCTAGGGAAACCTAGCAAACCTGCACATTTTTTAAAACTAGGCACCAAGGGGAATCCAAGATGGGGTGACTTGTGGGGCTAAGACCAGGGTCTGTTACCCGGAATCCTTTGCAAACCTAAAAATTCGGCCAAGAAAACCGTTTTTTCTCTCATTTCGGTGACAGAAAGTTCTGAAATCTGAGAGGAGTCACAAATGTTCTTCCACCCAGCGTTCCCCCTGGTCTCTCGATAAAAACATTACCTCACTTATCTGGGTAGGGCTAGCGCCCCTGAAAGGAAATGCCCCAAAACACAACGTGGACACATCACATTTTCACAAGAAAACAGAGCTGGTTTTTACAAAGTGCCTAGCAGTTGATTTTGGCCTCTAGCTCAGCCTGAACCTCTGGAAACCTAGCAAACCTGCGCATTTCTGAAAACTAGACACGTAGGGGAATCCAAGATGGGGTGACTTTTGGGGATCTGACCAGGTTCTGTTACCCAGAATCCTTTGCAAACCTCAAAGTTTGGCCAAAAAAATACTTTTTTTCTCTCATTTCGGCGACAGAAAATTCTGAAATTTGAGAGGAGTCAGAAATGTTTTTCCACCCAGCGTTCCCCCAAGTCTCCAGATAAAAATGGAACCTCACTTGTGTGGGTAGCCCTAGCGCTCACAAATGGAAATGCCCCAAAACACACGGTGGACACATCATATTTTCACAAAGAAAACAGAGCTGTTTTTTTGCAAAGTGCCTAGCTGTGGATTTTGGCCTCTAGCTCAGCCGGAACCAGGGGAAACCTATGAAACCTGTGCATTTCTGAAAATTAGACACGTAGGGGAATCCAAGATGGGGAGACTTTTGGGGATCTGATCAGGTTCTGTTACCCGGAATCCTTTGCAAACCACAAAATTTGGCCCAAAAAATACTTTTTCCTCTCATTTCAGTGACAGAAAGTTCTGGAATCTGAGAGTAGCAAAAAATGTCCTTCCATCCAGCGTTCCCCCAGGTCTCTCGATGAAAAGGGGAATCCAAGATGGGGTGACTTGTGGGGATCTGACCAGGTTCTGTTACCCAGAATCCTTTGCAAACCTCAAAGTTTGGCAAAAAAAATACTTTTTTTCTCTCATTTCGGCGACAGAAAATTCTGAAATTTGAGAGGAGCCACAAATGTTCTTCCACCCAGCGTTCCCCCAAGTCTCCAGATAAAAATGGAACATCACTTATGTCGGTAGGGCTAGCGATGTGAAAGGAAATGCCCCAAAACACAACGTGGACACATCACATTTTCACAAAGAAAACAGAGCTGTTTTTTGCAAAGTGCCTAGCTGCGGATTTTGGCCTCTAGCTCAGCCGGAACCTGGGGAAACCTAGTAAACCTGCGCATTTCTGAAAACTAGACACGTAGGGGAATCCAAGATGGGGTGACTTGTGGGGATCTGACCAGGTTCTGTTACCCAGAATCCTTTGCAAACCTCAAAGTTTGGCAAAAAAAATACTTTTTTTCTCTCATTTCGGCGACAGAAAATTCTGAAATTTGAGAGGAGCCACAAATGTTCTTCCACCCAGCGTTCCCCCAAGTCTCCAGATAAAAATGGAACATCACTTATGTCGGTAGGGCTAGCGATGTGAAAGGAAATGCCCCAAAACACAACGTGGACACATCACATTTTCACAAAGAAAACAGAGCTGTTTTTTGCAAAGTGCCTAGCTGTGGATTTTGGCCTCTAGCTCAGCCGGAACCTGGGGAAACCTAGTAAACCTGCGCATTTCTGAAAACTAGACACGTAGGGGAATCCAAGATGGGGTGACTTGTGGGGATCTGACCAGGTTCTGTTACCCGGAATCCTTTGCAAACCTCACAATTTGGCCCAAAAAAGACTTTTTCCTCTCATTTCAGCGACAGAAAGTTCTGGTATCTGAGAGTAGCCACAAATTTCCTTCTACCCAGCGTTCCCCGAAGTCTCCCGATAGAAATGGTACCTGACTTGTGTGGGTAGACCTAGCGCCCGCGAAAGGAAATGCCCCAAAACACAAATTGGACACATCACATTTTCACAAAGAAAACAGAGCTGTTTTTTTTACAAAGTGTCTAGCTGTGGATTTTGGCCTCTAACTCAGCCGGCACCTAGGGAAGCCTAGCAAACCTGCTCATTTTTTAAAACTAGGCACCTAGGGGAATCCAAGATGGGGTGATTTGTGGGACTCTGGCCAGGTTCTGTTACCCAGAATCCTTTGCAAACCTCAAAAATTGGCCAAAAAAACACATTTTCCTCTCATTTCGGTGACAGAAAGTTCTGGAATCTGAGAGGAGCCACAAATATCCTTCCAGCCAGCGTTTCCCGAAGTCTCTCGATAAAAATGGTACCTCATTTGTGTGGGTAGGCCTAGCGCTCGTAAATGGAAATGCCCCAAAACACACAGTGGATACATCACATTTTCACAACGAAAACAGAGCTGTTTTTTGCAAAGTGACTAGCTGTGGATTGTGGCCTCTAGCTTAGCCGGAACCTGGGGAAACCTATTAAACCTGCGCATTTCTGAAAACTAGACACATAGGGGAATCCAAGATGGGGTGACTTGTGGGGATCTGATCAGGTTCCGTTACCCGGAATCCTTTGCAAACCACAAAATTTGGTCCAAAAAATACTTTTTCTTCTCATTTCAGTAACAGAAAGTTCTGGAATCTGAGAGTTGCCACAAATTTCCTTCCACCCAGCATTCCCCGAAGTCTCCCGATAGAAATGGTACCTCACTTGTGAGGGTAGACCTAGCGCCCGTGAAAGGAAATGCCCCAAAACACAAATTGGACACATCACATTTTCACAAAGAAAACAGAGCTGTTTTTTTACAAAGTGCCTAGCTGTGGATTTTGGCCTTTAGCTCAGCCGGCACCTAGGGAAACCTAGCAAACCTGCACATTTCTGAAAACTAGACACGTAGGGGAATCCAAGATGGGGTGACTTGTGGGGATCTGACCAGGTTCTGTTACCCAGAATCCTTTGCAAACCTCAAAGTTTGGCCAAAAAAATACTTTATTTCTCTCATTTCGGCGACAGAAAATTCTGAAATTTGAGAGGAGCCACAAATGTTCTTCCACCCAGCGTTCCCTCAAGTCTTCAGATAAAAATGGAACCTCACTTGTGTGGGTAGCCCTAGCGCTCACAAATGGAAATGCCCCAAAACAAACGGTGGACACATCTTATTTTCACAAAGAAAACAGAGCTGTTTTTTGCAAAGTGCCTAGCTGTGGATTTTGGCCTCTAGCTCAGCCGGAACCAGGGGAAACCTATGAAACCTGTGCATTTCTGAAAATTAGACACGTAGGGGAATCCCAGATGGGGAGACTTGTGGAGATCTGATCAGGTTCTGTTACCCGGAATCCTTTGCAAACCACAAAATTTGGCCCAAAAAATACTTTTTCCTCTCATTTCAGTGACAGAAAGTTCTGGAATCTGAGAGTATCAAAAAATTTCCTTCCACCCAGCGTTCCCCCAGGTCTCTCGATAAAAAGGGGAATCCAAGATGGGGTGACTTGTGGGGATCTGACCAGGTTTTGTTACCCAGAATCCTTTGCAAACCTCAAAGTTTGGCCAAAAAAATACTTTTTTTCTCTGATTTCGGCGACAGAAAATTCTGAAATTTGAGAGGAGCCACAAATGTTCTTCCACCCAGCGTTCCCCCAAGTCTCCAGATAAAAATAGAACCTCACTTATGTCGGTAGGGCTAGCGATGTGAAAGGAAATGCCCCAAAACACAACGTGGACACATCACATTTTCACAAAGAAAACAGAGCTGTTTTTTGCAAAGTGCCTAGCTGTGGATTTTGGCATCTAGCTCAGCCGGAACCTGGGGAAACCTAGTAAACCTGCGCATTTCTGAAAACTAGACACGTAGGGGAATCCAAGATGGGGTGACTTGTGGGGATCTGACCAGGTTCTGTTACCCGGAATCCTTTGCAAACCTCACAATTTGGCCCAAAAAATACTTTTTCCTCTCATTTCAGTGACAGAAAGTTCTGGAATCTGAGAGTAGCCACAAATTTCCTTCCACCCAGCGTTCCCCAAAGTCTCCCGATAGAAATGGTACCTCACTTGTGTGGGTAGACCTAGCGCCCGTGAAAGAAAATGCCCCAAAACACAAATTGGACACATCACATTTTCACAAAGAAAACAGAGCTGTTTTTTTTACAAAGTGCCTAGCTGTGGATTTTGGCCTCTAGCTCAGCCGGCACCTAGGGAAACCTAGCAAACCTGCACATTTTTGAAAACTAGGCACCTAGGGGAATCCAAGATGGGTTGACTTGTAGGGCTCTGGACAGGTTCTGTTTCCCAGAATCCTTTGCAAACCTCAAAAATTGGCCAAACAAATACTTTTTTTCTCTCATTTCGGCGACAGAAAATTCTGAAATTTGAGAGGAGTCACAAATGTTCTTCCACCCAGCGTTCCCCCAAGTCTCCAGATAAAAATGGAACCTCACTTATGTCGGTAGGGCTAGCGACGTGAAAGGAAATGCCCCAAAACACAACGTGGACACATCATATTTTCACAAAGAAATCAGAGCTGTTTTTTCACAAAGTGCCTAGTTGTGGATTTTGGCCTTTAGCTCAGCCGGCACCTAGGGAAACCTAGCAAACCTGCACATTTTTTAAAACTAGGCACCTAGGGGAATCCAAGATGGGGTGACTTGTGGGGCTCTGGCCAGGTTCTGTTACCCAGAATCCTTTGTAAACCTCGAAAATTGGCCAAAAAAACACATTTACTCTCATTTTGGTGACAGAAAGTTCTGGAATCTGAGAGGACGCACAAATTTCCTTCCACCCAGCGTTCCCCGAAGTCTCCTGATAAAAATGGTACCTCATTTGTGTGGGTAGGCCTAGCGCCCGCAAAAGTAAATGCCGCAAAACACAACGTGTGAACATCACATTTTCACAAAGAAAACAGAGCTGTTTTTTTACAAAGTGCCTAGCTGTGGATTTTGGCCTTTTGCTCAGCCGGCACCTAGGGAAACCTAGCAAACCTGCACATTTTTTAAAACTAGGCACCAAGGGGAATCCAAGATGGGGTGACTTGTGGGGCTAAGACCAGGGTCTGTTACCCGGAATCCTTTGCAAACCTAAAAATTCGGCCAAGAAAACCGTTTTTTCTCTCATTTCGGTGACAGAAAGTTCTGAAATCTGAGAGGAGTCACAAATGTTCTTCCACCCAGCGTTCCCCCTGGTCTCTCGATAAAAACATTACCTCACTTATCTGGGTAGGGCTAGCGCCCCTGAAAGGAAATGCCCCAAAAAACAACGTGGACACATCACATTTTCACAAGAAAACAGAGCTGGTTTTTACAAAGTGCCTAGCAGTTGATTTTGGCCTCTAGCTCAGCCTGAACCTCTGGAAACCTAGCAAACCTGCGCATTTCTGAAAACTAGACACGTAGGGGAATCCAAGATGGGGTGACTTTTGGGGATCTGACCAGGTTCTGTTACCCAGAATCCTTTGCAAACCTCAAAGTTTGGCCAAAAAAATACTTTTTTTCTCTCATTTCGGCGACAGAAAATTCTGAAATTTGAGAGGAGTCAGAAATGTTTTTCCACCCAGCGTTCCCCCAAGTCTCCAGATAAAAATGGAACCTCACTTGTGTGGGTAGCCCTAGCGCTCACAAATGGAAATGCCCCAAAACACAACGTGTGAACATCACATTTTCACAAAGAAAACAGAGCTGTTTTTTTACAAAGTGCCTAGCTGTGGATTTTGGCCTTTTGCTCAGCCGGCACCTAGGAAAACCTAGCAAACCTGCACATTTTTTAAAACTAAGCACCTAGGGGAATCCAAGATGGGGTGACTTGTGAGGCTCTGGCCAGGTTCTGTTACCCAGAATCCTTTGCAAACCTCAAAAATTGGCCAAAAAAACACATTTTCCTCTCATTTCGGTGACAGAAAGTTCTGGAATCTTAGAGGAGCCACAAATTTCCTTCCACCCAGCGTTCCCCCAAGTCTCCCGATAGAAATGGTACCTCACTTGTGTGGGTAGACCTAGCGCCCGTGAAAGGAAATGCCCCAAAACACAAATTGGACACATCACATTTTCACAAAGAAAAAAGAGCTGTTTTTTTTACAAAGTGCCTAGCTGTGGATTTTGGCCTCTAGCTCAGCCGGCACCTAGGGAAACCTAGCAAACCTGCACATTTTTTAAAACTAGGCACCTAGGGAAATCCAAGATGGGGTGACTTGTAGGGCTCTGGCCAGGTTCTGTTACCCAGAATCCTTTGCAAAACTCAAAAATTTGACAAAAAATAAAATTTTCCTCTCATTTCGGTGACAGAAAGTTCTGGAATCTGAGAGGAGCCACAAATTTCCTTCCACCCAGCGTTCCCCAAAGTCTCCCGATAAAAATGGTACCTCATTTGTGTGTGTAGGCCTAGCGCCCGCAAAAGTAAATGCCCCAAAATACAATGTGTGAACATCACATTTTCACAAAGAAAACAGAGCTGTTTTTTTACAAAGTGCCTAGCTGTGGATTTTGGCCTCTAGCTCAGCTGGCACCTAGGGAAACCTAGCAAACCTGCACATTTTTTAAAACTAGGCACCAAGGGGAATCCAAGATGGGGTGACTTGTGGGGCTAAGACCAGGGTCTGTTACCCGGAATCCTTTGCAAACCTAAAAATTTGGCCAAGAAAAACGTTTTTTCTCTCATTTCGGTGACAGAAAGTTCTGAAATCTGAGAGGAGTCACAAATGTTCTTCCACCCAGCGTTCCCCCAGGTCTCTCGATAAAAACAGTACCTCACTTATCTGGGTAGGGCTAGCGCCCCTGAAAGGAAATGCCCCAAAACACAACGTGGACACATCACATTTTCACATGAAAACAGAGCTGGTTTTTAGAAAGTGCCTAGCAGTTGATTTTGGCCTCTAGCTCAGCCTGAACCTCTGGAAACCTTGCAAACCTGCGCATTTCTGAAAACTAGACACGTAGGGGAATCTAAGATGGGGTGACTTTTGGGGATCTGACCAGGTTCTGTTACCCAGAATCCTTTGCAAACCTCAAAGTTTGGCCAAAAAAATACTTTTTTTCTCTCATTTCGGCGACAGAAAATTCTGAAATTTGAGAGGAGTCAGAAATGTTCTTCCACCCAGCGTTCCCCCAAGTCTCCAGATAAAAATGGAACCTCACTTGTGTGGGTAGCCCTAGCGCTCACAAATGGAAATGCCCCAAAACACACGGTGGACACATCATATTTTCACAAAGAAAACAGAGCTGTTTTTTTGCAAAGTGCCTAGCTGTGGATTTTGGCCTCTAGCTCAGCCGGAACCAGGGGAAACCTATGAAACCTGTTCATTTCTGAAAATTAGACACGTAGGGGAATCCAAGATGGGGAGACTTTTGGGGATCTGATCAGGTTCTGTTACCCGGAATCCTTTGCAAACCACAAAATTTGGCCCAAAAAATACTTTTTCCTCTCATTTCAGTGACAGAAAGTTCTGGAATCTGAGAGTAGCAAAAAATGTCCTTCCATCCAGCGTTCCCCCAGGTCTCTCGATGAAAAGGGGAATCCAAGATGGGGTGACTTGTGGGGATCTGACCAGGTTCTGTTACCCAGAATCCTTTGCAAACCTCAAAGTTTGGCAAAAAAAATACTTTTTTTCTCTCATTTCGGCGACAGAAAATTCTGAAATTTGAGAGGAGCCACAAATGTTCTTCCACCCAGCGTTCCCCTAAGTCTCCAGATAAAAATGGAACATCACTTATGTCGGTAGGGCTAGCGATGTGAAAGGAAATGCCCCAAAACACAACGTGGACACATCACATTTTCACAAAGAAAACAGAGCTGTTTTTTGCAAAGTGCCTAGCTGTGGATTTTGGCCTCTAGCTCAGCCGGAACCTGGGGAAACCTAGTAAACCTGCGCATTTCTGAAAACTAGACACGTAGGGGAATCCAAGATGGGGTGACTTGTGGGGATCTGACCAGGTTCTGTTACCCGGAATCCTTTGCAAACCTCACAATTTGGCCCAAAAAATACTTTTTCCTCTCATTTCAGCGACAGAAAGTTCTGGAATCTGAGAGTAGCCACAAATTTCCTTCCACCCAGCGTTCCCCAAAGTCTCCCGATAGAAATGGTACCTCACTTGTGTGGGTAGAACTAGCACCCGTGAAAGGAAATGCCCCAAAACACAAATTGGACACATCACATTTTCACAAGAAAACAGAGCTGTTTTTTTTACAAAGTGCCTAGTTGTGGATTTTGGCCTTTAGCTCAGCCGGCACCTAGGGAAACCTAGCAAACCTGCACATTTTTTAAAACTAGGCACCTAGGGGAATCCAAGATGGGGTGACTTGTGGGGCTCTGGCCAGGTTCTGTTATCCAGAATCCTTTGTAAACCTCAAAAATTGGCCAAAAAAACACATTTACTCTCATTTTGGTGACAGAAAGTTCTGGAATCTGAGAGGAGGCACGAATTTCCTTCCACCCAGCGTTCCCCGAAGTCTCCCGATAAAAATGGTACCTCATTTGTGTGGGTAGGCCTAGCGCCCGCAAAAGTAAATGCCCCAAAACACAACGTGTGAACATCACATTTTCACAAAGAAAACAGAGCTGTTTTTTTACAAAGTGCCTAGCTGTGGATTTTGGCCTTTTGCTCAGCCGGCACCTAGGAAAACCTAGCAAACCTGCACATTTTTTAAAACTAAGCACCTAGGGGAATCCAAGATGGGGTGACTTGTGAGGCTCTGGCCAGGTTCTGTTACCCAGAATCCTTTGCAAACCTCAAAAATTGGCCAAAAAAACACATTTTCCTCTCATTTCGGTGACAGAAAGTTCTGGAATCTTAGAGGAGACACAAATTTCCTTCCACCCAGCGTTCCCCCAAGTCTCCACATAAAAATGGAACCTCACTTATGTCGGTAGGGCTAGCGATGTGAAAGGAAATGACCCAAAACACAACGTGGACACATCACATTTTCACAAAGAAAAAAGAGCTGTTTTTTGCAAAGTGCCTAGCTGTGGATTTTGGCCTCTAGCTCAGCCGGAACCTGGGGAAACCTAGTAAACCTGCGCATTTCTGAAAACTAGACACGTAGGGGAATCCAAGATGGGGTGACTTGTGGGGATTTGACCAGGTTCTGTTACCCGGAATCCTTTGCAAACCTCACAATTTGGCCCAAAAAATACTTTTTCCTCTCATTTCAGCGACAGAAAGTTCTGGAATCTGAGAGTAGCCACAAATTTCCTTCCACCCAGCATTCCCCAAAGTCTCCTGATAGAAATGGTACCTCACTTGTGTGGGTAGACCTAGCGCCCGTGAAAGGAAATGCCCCAAAACACAAATTGGACACATCACATTTTCACAAGAAAACAGAGCTGTTTTTTTTACAAAGTGCCTAGCTGTGGATTTTGGCCTCTAGCTCAGCCGGCACCTAGGGAAATCTAGCAAACCTGCACATTTTTTAAAACTAGGCACCTTGGGGAATCCAAGATGGGGTGACTTGTAGGGCTCTGGCCAGGTTCTGTTACCCAGAATCCTTTGCAAACCTAAAAAATTGGCCAAATACTTTTTTTCTTTCATTTCGGCGACAGAAAATTCTGAAATTTGAGAGGAGTCACAAATGTTCTTCCACCCAGCGTTCCCCCAAGTCTCCAGATAAAAATGGAACCTCACTTATGTCGGTAGGGCTAGCGACGTGAAAGGAAATGCCCCAAAACACAACGTGGACACATCATATTTTCACAAAGAAAACAGAGCTGTTTTTTCACAAAGTGCCTAGTTGTGGATTTTGGCCTTTAGCTCAGCCGGCACCTAGGGAAACCTAGCAAACCTGCACATTTTTTAAAACTAGGCACCTAGGGGAATCCAAGATGGGGTGACTTGTGGGGCTCTGGCCAGGTTCTGTTACCCAGAATCCTTTGTAAACCTCAAAAATTGGCCAAAAAAACACATTTACTCTCATTTTGGTGACAGAAAGTTCTGGAATCTGAGAGGAGGCACAAATTTCCTTCCACCCAGCGTTCCCCGAAGTCTCCCGATAAAAATGGTACCTCATTTGTGTGGGTAGGCCTAGCGCCCGCAAAAGTAAATGCCCCAAAACACAACGTGTGAACATCACATTTTCACATGAAAACAGAGCTGTTTTTTAACAAAGTGCCTAGCTGTGGATTTTGGCCTTTTGCTCAGCCGGCACCTAGGGAAACCTAGCAAACCTGCACATTTTTGAAAACTAAGCACCTAGGGGAATCCAAGATGGGGTGACTTGTGAGGCTCTGGCCAGGTTCTGTTACCCAGAATCCTTTGCAAACCTCAAAAATTGGCCAAAAAAACACATTTTCCTCTCATTTCGGTGACAGAAAGTTCTGGAATCTTAGAGGAGCCACAAATTTCCTTCCACCCAGCGTTCCCCGAAGTCTCCCGATAAAAATGGTACCTCATTTGTGTGGGTAGGCCTAGCGCCCGCAAAAGTAAATGCCCCAAAACACAACGTGGGAACATCACATTTTCACAAAGAAAACAGAGCTGTTTTTTTACAAAGTGCCTAGCTGTGTATTTTGGCCTCTAGCTCAGCCGGCACCTAGGGAAACCTAGCAAACCCGCAAATTTTTTTAAACTAGGTACCTAGGGGAATCCAAGATGGGGTGACTTGTGGGGCTATGAACAGGTTCTGTTACCGGAATCCTTTGCAAACCTAAAAATTCGGTCAAGAAAACCCTTTTTTCTCTCATTTCGGTGACAGAAAGTTCTGAAATCTGAGAGGGGTCACAAATGTTCTTCCACCCAGCGTTCCCCCAAGTCTCTCGATAAAAACGGTACCTCACTTATATGGGTAGGGCTAGCGCCCGTGAAAGGAAAGGCCCCAAAACACAACGTGGACACATTATATTTTCACAAAGAAAACAGAGCTTTTCTTTTCACAAAGTGCCTAGCTGTGGATTTTGGCCTCTAGCTCAGCCGGCACCTAGGGAAACCTAGCAAACCTGCACATTTTTTAAACTAGGCACCTAGGGGAATCCAAGATGGGGTGACTTGTGGGGCTCTGGCCAGGTTCTGTTACCCAGAATCCTTTGCAAACCTCAAAAATTGGCCAAAAAAACACATTTTCCTCTCATTTCGGTGACAGAAAGTTCTGGAATCTGAGAGGAGCCACAAATTTCCTTCCACCCTGCGTTCCCTGAAGTCTCCCGATAAAAATGGTACCTCATTTGTGTGGGTAGGCCTAGCGCTCGCGAATGGAAATGCCCCAAAACACACCGTGGACACATCACATTTTCACAAAGAAAACAGAGCTGTTTTTTGCAAAGTGCCTAGCTGTGGATTTTGGCCTCTAGCTCAGCCGGAACCTGGGGAAACCTAGTAAACCTGCGCATTTCTGAAAACTAGGCACGTAGGGGAATCCAAGATGGGGTGACTTGTGGGGATCTGACCAGGTTCTGTTACCCGGAATCCTTTGCAAACCTCACACTTTGGCCCAAAAAATACTTTTTCCTCTCATTTCAGCGACAGAAAGTTCTGGAATCTGAGAGTAGCCACAAATTTCCTTCCACCCAGCGTTCCCCAAAGTCTCCCCATAGAAATGGTACCTCACTTGTGTGGGTAGAACTAGCACCCGTGAAAGGAAATGCCCCAAAACACAAATTGGACACATCACATTTTCACAAGAAAACAGAGCTGTTTTTTTTACAAAGTGCCTAGCTGTGGATTTTGGCCTCTAGCTCAGCCGGCACCTAGGGAAATCTAGCAAACCTGCACATTTTTTAAAACTAGGCACCTTGGGGAATCCAAGATGGGGTGACTTGTGAGGCTCTGGCCAGGTTCTGTTACCCAGAATCCTTTGCAAACCTCAAAAATTGGCCAAATACTTTTTTTCTTTCATTTCGGCGACAGAAAATTCTGAAATTTGAGAGGAGTCACAAATGTTCTTCCACCCAGCGTTCCCCCAAGTCTCCAGATAAAAATGGAACCTCACTTATGTCGGTAGGGCTAGCGACGTGAAAGGAAATGCCCCAAAACACAACGTGGACACATCATATTTTCACAAAGAAAACAGAGCTGTTTTTTCACAAAGTGCCTAGTTGTGGATTTTGGCCTTTAGCTCAGCCGGCACCTAGGGAAACCTAGCAAACCTGCACATTTTTTAAAACTAGGCACCTAGGGGAATCCAAGATGGGGTGACTTGTGGGGCTCTGGCCAGGTTCTGTTACCCAGAATCCTTTGTAAACCTCAAAAATTGGCCAAAAAAACACATTTACTCTCATTTTGGTGACAGAAAGTTCTGGAATCTGAGAGGAGGCACAAATTTCCTTCCACCCAGCGTTCCCCGAAGTCTCCCGATAAAAATGGTACCTCATTTGTGTGGGTAGGCCTAGCGCCCGCAAAAGTAAATGCCCCAAAACACAACGTGTGAACATCACATTTTCACATGAAAACAGAGCTGTTTTTTAACAAAGTGCCTAGCTGTGGATTTTGGCCTTTTGCTCAGCCGGCACCTAGGGAAACCTAGCAAACCTGCACATTTTTTAAAACTAAGCACCTAGGGGAATCCAAGATGGGGTGACTTGTGAGGCTCTGGCCAGGTTCTGTTACCCAGAATCCTTTGCAAACCTCAAAAATTGGCCAAAAAAACACATTTTCCTCTCATTTCGGTGACAGAAAGTTCTGGAATCTTAGAGGAGCCACAAATTTCCTTCCACCCAGCGTTCCCCGAAGTCTCCCGATAAAAATGGTACCTCATTTGTGTGGGTAGGCCTAGCGCCCGCAAAAGTAAATGCCCCAAAACACAACGTGGGAACATCACATTTTCACAAAGAAAACAGAGCTGTTTTTTTACAAAGTGCCTAGCTGTGTATTTTGGCCTCTAGCTCAGCCGGCACCTAGGGAAACCTAGCAAACCTGCACATTTTTTTAAACTAGGTACCTAGGGGAATCCAAGATGGGGTGACTTGTGGGGCTATGAACAGGTTCTGTTACCGGAATCCTTTGCAAACCTAAAAATTCGGTCAAGAAATCCCTTTTTTCTCTCATTTCGGTGACAGAAAGTTCTGAAATCTGAGAGGGGTCACAAATGTTCTTCCACCCAGCGTTCCCCCAAGTCTCTCGATAAAAACTGTACCTCACTTATATGGGTAGGGCTAGCGCCCGTGAAAGGAAAGGCCCCAAAACACAACGTGGACACATTATATTTTCACAAAGAAAACAGAGCTTTTCTTTTCACAAAGTGCCTAGCTGTGGATTTTGGCCTCTAGCTCAGCCGGCACCTAGGGAAACCTAGCAAACCTGCACATTTTTTAAACTAGGCACCTAGGGGAATCCAAGATGGGGTGACTTGTGGGGCTCTGGCCAGGTTCTGTTACCCAGAATCCTTTGCAAACCTCAAAAATTGGCCAAAAAAACACATTTTCCTCTCATTTCGGTGACAGAAAGTTCTGGAATCTGAGAGGAGCCACAAATTTCCTTCCACCCTGCGTTCCCTGAAGTCTCCCGATAAAAATGGTACCTCATTTGTGTGGGTAGGCCTAGCGCTCGCGAATGGAAATGCCCCAAAACACACCGTGGACACATCACATTTTCACAAAGAAAACAGAGCTGTTTTTTGCAAAGTGCCTAGCTGTGGATTTTGGCCTCTAGCTCAGCCGGAACCTGGGGAAACCTAGTAAACCTGCGCATTTCTGAAAACTAGGCACGTAGGGGAATCCAAGATGGGGTGACTTGTGGGGATCTGACCAGGTTCTGTTACCCAGAATCCTTTGCAATCCTCAAAGTTTGGCCAAAAAAATACTTTTTTTCTCTGATTTCGGCGACAGAAAATTCTGAAATTTGAGAGGAGCCACAAATGTTCTTCCACCCAGCGTTCCCCCAAGTCTCCAGATAAAAATGGAACCTCACTTATGTCGGTAGGGCTAGCGATGTGAAAGGAAATGCCCCAAAACACAACGTGGACACATCACATTTTCACAAAGAAAACAGAGCTGTTTTTTGCAAAGTGCCTAGCTGTGGATTTTGGCCTCTAGCTCAGCCGGAACCTGGGGAAACCTAGTAAACCTGCGCATTTCTGAAAACTAGACACGTAGGGGAATCCAAGATGGGGTGACTTGTGGGGATCTGACCAGGTTCTGTTACCCGGAATCCTTTGCAAACCTCACAATTTGTCCCAAAAAATACTTTTTCCTCTCATTTCAGCGACAGAAAGTTCTGGAATCTGAGAGTAGCCACAAATTTCCTTCCACCCAGCGTTCCCCAAAGTCTCCCGATAGAAATGGTACCTCACTTGTGTGGGTAGAACTAGCACCCGTGAAAGGAAATGCCCCAAAACACAAATTGGACACATCACATTTTCACAAGAAAACAGAGCTGTTTTTTTTACAAAGTGCCTAGTTGTGGATTTTGGCATTTAGCTCAGCCGGCACCTAGGGAAACCTAGCAAACCTGCACATTTTTTAAAACTAGGCACCTAGGGGAATCCAAGATGGGGTGACTTGTGGGGCTCTGGCCAGGTTCTGTTATCCAGAATCCTTTGTAAACCTCAAAAATTGGCCAAAAAAACACATTTACTCTCATTTTGGTGACAGAAAGTTCTGGAATCTGAGAGGAGGCACGAATTTCCTTCCACCCAGCGTTCCCCGAAGTCTCCCGATAAAAATGGTACCTCATTTGTGTGGGTAGGCCTAGCGCCCGCAAAAGTAAATGCCCCAAAACACAACGTGTGAACATCACATTTTCACAAAGAAAACAGAGCTGTTTTTTTACAAAGTGCCTAGCTGTGTATTTTGGCCTCTAGCTCAGCCGGCACCTAGGGAAACCTAGCAAACCCGCACATTTTTTTAAACTAGGTACCTAGGGGAATCCATGATGGGGTGACTTGTGGGGCTATGAACAGGTTCTGTTACCGGAATCCTTTGCAAACCTAAAAATTCGGTCAAGAAAACCCTTTTTTCTCTCATTTCGGTGACAGAAAGTTCTGAAATCTGAGAGGGGTCACAAATGTTCTTCCACCCAGCGTTCCCCCAAGTCTCTCGATAAAAACGGTACCTCACTTATATGGGTAGGGCTAGCGCCCGTGAAAGGAAAGGCCCCAAAACACAACGTGGACACATTATATTTTCACAAAGAAAACAGAGCTTTTCTTTTCACAAAGTGCCTAGCTGTGGATTTTGGCCTCTAGCTCAGCCGGCACCTAGGGAAACCTAGTAAACCTGCACATTTTTTAAACTAAGCACCTAGGGGAATCCAAGATGGGGTGACTTGTGGGGCTCCGGCCAGGTTCTGTTACCCAGAATCCTTTGCAAACCTCAAAAATTGGCCAAAAAACACATTTTCCTCTCATTTCGGTGACAGAAAGTTCTGGAATCTGAGAGGAGCCACAAATTTCCTTCCACCCTGCGTTCCCTGAAGTCTCCCGATAAAAATGGTACCTCATTTGTGTGGGTAGGCCTAGCGCTCGCGAATGGAAATGCCCCAAAACACACCGTGGACACTTCACATTTTCACAAAGAAAACAGAGCTGTTTTTTGCAAAGTGCCTAGCTGTGGATTTTGGCCTCTAGCTCAGCCGAAACCTGGGGAAACCTAGTAAACCTGCGCATTTCGGAAAACTAGGCACGTAGGGGAATCCAAGATGGGGTGACTTGTGGGGATCTGACCAGGTTCTGTTACCCAGAATCCTTTGCAAACCTCAAAGTTTGGCCAAAAAAATACTTTTTTTCTCTGATTTCGGCGACAGAAAATTCTGAAATTTGAGAGGAGCCACAAATGTTCTTCCACCCAGCGTTCCCCCAAGTCTCCAGATAAAAATGGAACCTCACTTATGTCGGTAGGGCTAGCGATGTGAAAGGAAATGCCCCAAAACACAACGTGGACACATCACATTTTCACAAAGAAAACAGAGCTGTTTTTTGCAAAGTGCCTAGCTGTGGATTTTGGCCTCTAGCTCAGCCGGAACCTGGGGAAACCTAGTAAACCTGCGCATTTCTGAAAACTAGACACGTAGGGGAATCCAAGATGGGGTGACTTGTGGGGATCTGACCAGGTTCTGTTACCCGGAATCCTTTGCAAACCTCACAATTTGGCCCAAAAAATACTTTTTCCTCTCATTTCAGCGACAGAAAGTTCTGGAATCTGAGAGTAGCCACAAATTTCCTTCCACCCAGCGTTCCCCAAAGTCTCCCGATAGAAATGGTACCTCACTTATGTGGGTAGACCTAGCGCCCATGAAAGGAAATGCCCCAAAACACAAATTGGACACATCACATTTTCACAAGAAAACAGAGCTGTTTTTTTTACAAAGTGCCTAGCTGTGGATTTTGGCCTCTAGCTCAGCCGGCACCTAGGGAAACCTAGCAAACCTGCACATTTTTGAAAACTAGGCACCTAGGGGAATCCAAAATGGGGTGACTTGTAGGGCTCTGGCCAGGTTCTGTTACCCAGAATCCTTTGCAAACCTCAAAAATTGGCCAAACAAATACTTTTTTTCTCTCATTTCGGCGACAGAAAATTCTGAAATTTGAGAGGAGTCACAAATGTTCTTCCACCCAGCGTTCCCCCAAGTCTCCAGATAAAAATGGAACCTCACTTATGTCGGTAGGGCTAGCGACGTGAAAGGAAATGCCCCAAAACACAACGTGGACACATCATATTTTCAAAAAGAAAACAGAGCTGTTTTTTCACAAAGGGCCTAGTTGTGGATTTTGGCCTTTAGCTCAGCCGGCACCTAGGGAAACCTAGCAAACCTGCACATTTTTTTAAACTAGGCACCTAGGGGAATCCAAGATGGGGTAACTTGTGGGGCTCTGGCCAGGTTCTGTTACCCAGAATCCTTTGCAAACCTCAAAAATTGGCCAAAAAAAACCATTTTCCTCTCATTTAGGTGACAGAAAGTTCTGGAATCTGAGAGGAGCCACAAATGTCCTTCCACCCAGCATTCCCCGAAGTCTCCCGATAAAAATGGTACCTCATTTGTGTGTGTAGGCCTAGCGCCCGCAAAAGTAAATGCCCCAAAACACAACGTGTGAACATCACATTTTCACAAAGAAAACAGAGCTGTTTTTTTACAAAGTGCCTAGCTGTGGATTTTGGCCTCTAGCTCAGCTGGCACCTAGAAAAACCTAGCAAACTCGCACATTTTTTAAAACTAGGCACCAAGGGGAATCCAAGATGGGGTGACTTGTGGGGCTATGACCAGGTTCTGTTACCCGGAATCCTTTGCAAACCTAAAAATTCGACCAAGAATACCCTTTTTTCTCTCATTTCGGTGACAGAAAGTTCTGAAATCTGAGAGGAATCACAAATGTTCTTCCACCCAGCGTTCCCCCAGGTCTCTCGATAAAAACAGTACCTCACTTATCTGGGTAGGGCTAGCGCCCGTGAAAGGAAATGCCCCAAAACACAACGTGGACACATCACATTTTCACAAGAAAACAGAGCTGTTTTTTTACAAAGTGCCTAGCTGTGGATTTTGGCCTCTAGCTCACCCGGCACCTAGGGAAACCTAGAAAACCTGCACATTTTTTTAAACTAGGTACCTAGGGGAATCCAAGATGGGGTGACTTGTGGGCCTATGAACAGGTTCTGTTACCGGAATCCTTTGCAAACCTAAAAATTCGGTCAAGAAAACCCTTTTTTCTCTCATTTCGGTGACAGAAAGTTCTGAAATCTGAGAGGGGTCACAAATGTTCTTCCAACCAGCGTTCCCCCAAGTCTCTCGATAAAAACGGTACCTCACTTATATGGGTAGGGCTAGCGCCCGTGAAAGGAAAGGCCCCAAAACACAACGTGGACACATTATATTTTCACAAAGAAAACAGAGCTTTTCTTTTCACAAAGTGCCTAGCTGTGGATTTTGGCCTCTAGCTCAGCCGGCACCTAGGGAAACCTAGCAAACCTGCACATTTTTTAAACTAAGCACCTAGGGGAATCCAAGATGGGGTGACTTGTGGGGCTCTGGCCAGGTTCTGTTACCCAGAATCCTTTGCAAACCTCAAAAATTGGCCAAAAAAACACATTTTCCTCTCATTTCGGTGACAGAAAGTTCTGGAATCTGAGAGGAGCCACAAATTTCCTTCCACCCTGCGTTCCCTGAAGTCTCCCGATAAAAATGGTACCTCATTTGTGTGGGTAGGCCTAGCGCTCGCGAATGGAAATGCCCCAAAACACACCGTGGACACATCACATTTTCACAAAGAAAACAGAGCTGTTTTTTGCAAAGTGCCTAGCTGTGGATTTTGGCCTCTAGCTCAGCCGGAACCTGGGGAAACCTAGTAAACCTGCGCATTTCTGAAAACTAGGCACGTAGGGGAATCCAAGATGGGGTGACTTGTGGGGATCTGACCAGGTTCTGTTACCCGGAATCCTTTGCAAACCTCACAATTTGGCCCAAAAAATACTTTTTCCTCTCATTTCAGCGACAGAAAGTTCTGGAATCTGAGAGTAGCCACAAATTTCCTTCCACCCAGCGTTCCCCAAAGTCTCCCGATAGAAATGGTACCTCACTTGTGTGGGTAGAACTAGCACCCGTGAAAGGAAATGCCCCAAAACACAAATTGGACACATCACATTTTCACAAGAAAACAGAGCTGTTTTTTTTACAAAGTGCCTAGTTGTGGATTTTGGCATTTAGCTCAGCCGGCACCTAGGGAAACCTAGCAAACCTGCACATTTTTTAAAACTAGGCACCTAGGGGAATCCAAGATGGGGTGACTTGTGGGGCTCTGGCCAGGTTCTGTTATCCAGAATCCTTTGTAAACCTCAAAAATTGGCCAAAAAAACACATTTACTCTCATTTTGGTGACAGAAAGTTCTGGAATCTGAGAGGAGGCACGAATTTCCTTCCACCCAGCGTTCCCCGAAGTCTCCCGATAAAAATGGTACCTCATTTGTGTGGGTAGGCCTAGCGCCCGCAAAAGTAAATGCCCCAAAACACAACGTGTGAACATCACATTTTCACAAAGAAAACAGAGCTGTTTTTTTACAAAGTGCCTAGCTGTGTATTTTGGCCTCTAGCTCAGCCGGCACCTAGGGAAACCTAGCAAACCCGCACATTTTTTTAAACTAGGTACCTAGGGGAATCCATGATGGGGTGACTTGTGGGGCTATGAACAGGTTCTGTTACCGGAATCCTTTGCAAACCTAAAAATTCGGTCAAGAAAACCCTTTTTTCTCTCATTTCGGTGACAGAAAGTTCTGAAATCTGAGAGGGGTCACAAATATTCTTCCACCCAGCGTTCCCCCAAGTCTCTCGATAAAAACGGTACCTCACTTATATGGGTAGGGCTAGCGCCCGTGAAAGGAAAGGCCCCAAAACACAACGTGGACACATTATATTTTCACAAAGAAAACAGAGCTTTTCTTTTCACAAAGTGCCTAGCTGTGGATTTTGGCCTCTAGCTCAGCCGGCACCTAGGGAAACCTAGTAAACCTGCACATTTTTTAAACTAAGCACCTAGGGGAATCCAAGATGGGGTGACTTGTGGGGCTCCGGCCAGGTTCTGTTACCCAGAATCCTTTGCAAACCTCAAAAATTGGCCAAAAAACACATTTTCCTCTCATTTCGGTGACAGAAAGTTCTGGAATCTGAGAGGAGCCACAAATTTCCTTCCACCCTGCGTTCCCTGAAGTCTCCCGATAAAAATGGTACCTCATTTGTGTGGGTAGGCCTAGCGCTCGCGAATGGAAATGCCCCAAAACACACCGTGGACACTTCACATTTTCACAAAGAAAACAGAGCTGTTTTTTGCAAAGTGCCTAGCTGTGGATTTTGGCCTCTAGCTCAGCCGAAACCTGGGGAAACCTAGTAAACCTGCGCATTTCTGAAAACTAGGCACGTAGGGGAATCCAAGATGGGGTGACTTGTGGGGATCTGACCAGGTTCTGTTACCCAGAATCCTTTGCAAACCTCAAAGTTTGGCCAAAAAAATACTTTTTTTCTCTGATTTCGGCGACAGAAAATTCTGAAATTTGAGAGGAGCCACAAATGTTCTTCCACCCAGCGTTCCCCCAAGTCTCCAGATAAAAATGGAACCTCACTTATGTCGGTAGGGCTAGCGATGTGAAAGGAAATGCCCCAAAACACAACGTGGACACATCACATTTTCACAAAGAAAACAGAGCTGTTTTTTGCAAAGTGCCTAGCTGTGGATTTTGGCCTCTAGCTCAGCCGGAACCTGGGGAAACCTAGTAAACCTGCGCATTTCTGAAAACTAGACACGTAGGGGAATCCAAGATGGGGTGACTTGTGGGGATCTGACCAGGTTCTGTTACCCGGAATCCTTTGCAAACCTCACAATTTGGCCCAAAAAATACTTTTTCCTCTCATTTCAGCGACAGAAAGTTCTGGAATCTGAGAGTAGCCACAAATTTCCTTCCACCCAGCGTTCCCCAAAGTCTCCCGATAGAAATGGTACCTCACTTATGTGGGTAGACCTAGCGCCCATGAAAGGAAATGCCCCAAAACACAAATTGGACACATCACATTTTCACAAGAAAACAGAGCTGTTTTTTTTACAAAGTGCCTAGCTGTGGATTTTGGCCTCTAGCTCAGCCGGCACCTAGGGAAACCTAGCAAACCTGCACATTTTTGAAAACTAGGCACCTAGGGGAATCCAAAATGGGGTGACTTGTAGGGCTCTGGCCAGGTTCTGTTACCCAGAATCCTTTGCAAACCTCAAAAATTGGCCAAACAAATACTTTTTTTCTCTCATTTCGGCGACAGAAAATTCTGAAATTTGAGAGGAGTCACAAATGTTCTTCCACCCAGCGTTCCCCCAAGTCTCCAGATAAAAATGGAACCTCACTTATGTCGGTAGGGCTAGCGACGTGAAAGGAAATGCCCCAAAACACAACGTGGACACATCATATTTTCAAAAAGAAAACAGAGCTGTTTTTTCACAAAGGGCCTAGTTGTGGATTTTGGCCTTTAGCTCAGCCGGCACCTAGGGAAACCTAGCAAACCTGCACATTTTTTTAAACTAGGCACCTAGGGGAATCCAAGATGGGGTAACTTGTGGGGCTCTGGCCAGGTTCTGTTACCCAGAATCCTTTGCAAACCTCAAAAATTGGCCAAAAAAAACCATTTTCCTCTCATTTAGGTGACAGAAAGTTCTGGAATCTGAGAGGAGCCACAAATGTCCTTCCACCCAGCATTCCCCGAAGTCTCCCGATAAAAATGGTACCTCATTTGTGTGTGTAGGCCTAGCGCCCGCAAAAGTAAATGCCCCAAAACACAACGTGTGAACATCACATTTTCACAAAGAAAACAGAGCTGTTTTTTTACAAAGTGCCTAGCTGTGGATTTTGGCCTCTAGCTCAGCTGGCACCTAGAAAAACCTAGCAAACTCGCACATTTTTTAAAACTAGGCACCAAGGGGAATCCAAGATGGGGTGACTTGTGGGGCTATGACCAGGTTCTGTTACCCGGAATCCTTTGCAAACCTAAAAATTCGACCAAGAATACCCTTTTTTCTCTCATTTCGGTGACAGAAAGTTCTGAAATCTGAGAGGAATCACAAATGTTCTTCCACCCAGCGTTCCCCCAGGTCTCTCGATAAAAACAGTACCTCACTTATCTGGGTAGGGCTAGCGCCCGTGAAAGGAAATGCCCCAAAACACAACGTGGACACATCACATTTTCACAAGAAAACAGAGCTGTTTTTTTACAAAGTGCCTAGCTGTGGATTTTGGCCTCTAGCTCACCCGGCACCTAGGGAAACCTAGAAAACCTGCACATTTTTTTAAACTAGGTACCTAGGGGAATCCAAGATGGGGTGACTTGTGGGGCTATGAACAGGTTCTGTTACCGGAATCCTTTGCAAACCTAAAAATTCGGTCAAGAAAACCCTTTTTTCTCTCATTTCGGTGACAGAAAGTTCTGAAATCTGAGAGGGGTCACAAATGTTCTTCCAACCAGCGTTCCCCCAAGTCTCTCGATAAAAACGGTACCTCACTTATATGGGTAGGGCTAGCGCCCGTGAAAGGAAAGGCCCCAAAACACAACGTGGACACATTATATTTTCACAAAGAAAACAGAGCTTTTCTTTTCACAAAGTGCCTAGCTGTGGATTTTGGCCTCTAGCTCAGCCGGCACCTAGGGAAACCTAGCAAACCTGCACATTTTTTAAACTAAGCACCTAGGGGAATCCAAGATGGGGTGACTTGTGGGGCTCTGGCCAGGTTCTGTTACCCAGAATCCTTTGCAAACCTCAAAAATTGGCCAAAAAAACACATTTTCCTCTCATTTCGGTGACAGAAAGTTCTGGAATCTGAGAGGAGCCACAAATTTCCTTCCACCCTGCGTTCCCTGAAGTCTCCCGATAAAAATGGTACCTCATTTGTGTGGGTAGGCCTAGCGCTCGCGAATGGAAATGCCCCAAAACACACCGTGGACACATCACATTTTCACAAAGAAAACAGAGCTGTTTTTTGCAAAGTGCCTAGCTGTGGATTTTGGCCTCTAGCTCAGCCGGAACCTGGGGAAACCTAGTAAACCTGCGCATTTCTGAAAACTAGGCACGTAGGGGAATCCAAGATGGGGTGACTTGTGGGGATCTGACCAGGTTCTGTTACCCAGAATCCTTTGCAAACCTCAAAGTTTGGCCAAAAAAATACTTTTTTTCTCTGATTTCGGCGACAGAAAATTCTGAAATTTGAGAGGAGCCACAAATGTTCTTCCACCCAGCGTTCCCCCAAGTCTCCAGATAAAAATGGAACCTCACTTATGTCGGTAGGGCTAGCGATGTGAAAGGAAATGCCCCAAAACACAACGTGGACACATCACATTTTCACAAAGAAAACAGAGCTGTTTTTTGCAAAGTGCCTAGCTGTGGATTTTGGCCTCTAGCTCAGCCGGAACCTGGGGAAACCTAGTAAACCTGCGCATTTCTGAAAACTAGACACGTAGGGGAATCCAAGATGGGGTGACTTGTGGGGATCTGACCAGGTTCTGTTACCCGGAATCCTTTGCAAACCTCACAATTTGGCCCAAAAAATACTTTTTCCTCTCATTTCAGCGACAGAAAGTTCTGGAATCTGAGAGTAGCCACAAATTTCCTTCCACCCAGCGTTCCCCAAAGTCTCCCGATAGAAATGGTACCTCACTTATGTGGGTAGACCTAGCGCCCGTGAAAGGAAATGCCCCAAAACACAAATTGGACACATCACATTTTCACAAGAAAACAGAGCTGTTATTTTTACAAAGTGCCTAGCTGTGGATTTTGGCCTCTAGCTCAGCCGGCACCTAGGGAAACCTAGCAAACCTGCACATTTTTGAAAACTAGGCACCTAGGGGAATCCAAAATGGGGTGACTTGTAGGGCTCTGGCCAGATTCTGTTACCCAGAATCCTTTGCAAACCTCAAAAATTGGCCAAACAAATGCTTTTTTTCTCTCATTTCGGCGACAGAAAATTCTGAAATTTGAGAGGAGTCACAAATGTTCTTCCACCCAGCGTTCCCCCAAGTCTCCAGATAAAAATGGAACCTCACTTATGTCGGTAGGGCTAGCGACGTGAAAGGAAATGCCCCAAAACACAACGTGGACACATCATATTTTCACAAAGAAAACAGAGCTGTTTTTTCACAAAGGGCCTAGTTGTGGATTTTGGCCTTTAGCTCAGCCGGCACCTAGGGAAATCTAGCAAACCTGCACATTTTTTAAAACTAGGCACCTAGGGGAATCCAAGATGGGGTAACTTGTGGGGCTCTGGCCAGGTTCTGTTACCCAGAATCCTTTGCAAACCTCAAAAATTGGCCAAAAAAACCCATTTTCCTCTCATTTAGGTCACAGAAAGTTCTGGAATCTGAGAGGAGCCACAAATGTCCTTCCACCCAGCATTCCCCGAAGTCTCCCGATAAAAATGGTACCTCATTTGTGTGTGTAGGCCTAGCGCCCGCAAAAGTAAATGCCCCAAAACACAACGTGTGAACATCACATTTTCACAAAGAAAACAGAGCTGTTTTTTTACAAAGTGCCTAGCTGTGGATTTTGGCCTCTAGCTCAGCTGGCACCTAGAAAAACCTAGCAAACTCGCACATTTTTTAAAACTAGGCACCAAGGGGAATCCAAGATGGGGTGACTTGTGGGGCTATGACCAGGTTCTGTTACCCGGAATCCTTTGCAAACCTAAAAATTCGGCCAAGAATACCCTTTTTTCTCTCATTTCGGTGACAGAAAGTTCTGAAATCTGAGAGGAATCACAAATGTTCTTCCACCCAGCGTTCCCCCAGGTCTCTCGATAAAAACAGTACCTCACTTATCTGGGTAGGGCTAGCGCCCGTGAAAGGAAATGCCCCAAAACACAACGTGGACACATCACATTTTCACAAGAAAACAGAGCTGTTTTTTTACAAAGTGCCTAGCTGTGGATTTTGGCCTCTAACTCACCCGGCACCTAGGGAAACCTAGAAAACCTGCACATTTTTTAAAACTAGGCACGTAGGGAAATCCAAGATGGGGTGACTTGTGGGGATCTGACCAGGTTCTGTTACCCAGAATCCTTTGCAAACCTCAAAGTTTGGCCCAAAAAATACTTTTTTTCTCTCATTTCGGCGCATGAAAATTCTGAAATTTGAGAGGAGCCACAAATGTTCTTCCACCCAGCGTTCCCCCAAGTCTCCAGATAAAAATGGAACCACACTTATGTCGGTAGGGCTAGCGACGTGAAAGGAAATGCCCCAAAACACAACGTGGACACATTATATTTTCACAAAGAAAACAGAGCTGTTTTTTCACAAAGTGCCTAGCTGTGGATTGTGGCCTCTAACTCAGCCGGCACCTAGGGAAACCTAGCAAACCTGCATATTTTTTTGAACTAGGCAACTAGGGGAATCCAAGATGGGGTGACTTGTGGGGCTCTGGCCAGGTTCTGTTACCCAGAATCCTTTGGAAACCTTAAAAATGGCCAAAAAAACACATTTTCCTCTCATTTCGGTGACAGAAAGTTCTGGAATCTGAGAGGAGCCACAAATTTCCTTCCACCCAGCGTTCCCCGAAGTCTCCCGATAAAAATCGTACCTCATTTGTGTGTGTAGGCCTAGCGCCCGCAAAAGTAAATGCCCCAAAACACAACGTGTGAACATCACATTTTCACAAAGAAAACAGAGCTGTTTTTTTACAAAGTGCCTAGCTGTGGATTTTGGCCTCTAGCTCACCCGGCACCTAGGGAAACCTAGAAAACCTGCAAATTTTTTAAAACTAGGCACCAAGGGGAATCCAAGATGGGGTAACTTGTGGGGCTATGACCAGGTTCTGTTACCCGGAATCCTTTGCAAACCTAAATATTTGGCCAAGAAAACCCTTTTTTCTCTCATTTCGGTGACAGAAAGTTCTGAAATCTGAGAGGAGTCACAAATGTTCTTCCACCCAGCGTTCCCCCAGGTCTCTCGATAAAAACAGGACCTCACTTATCTGGGTAGGGCTAGCGCCCGTGAAAGGAAATGCCCCAAAACACAACGTGGACACATCACATTTTCACAAGAAAACAGAGCTGGTTTTTACAAAGTGCCTAGCAGTGGATTTTGGCCTCTAGCTCAGCCGGAACCTGGGGAAACCTAGCAAACCTGCGCATTTCTGAAAACTAGGCACGTAGGGAAATCCAAGATGGGGTGACTTGTGGGGATCTGACCAGGTTCTGTTACCCAGAATCCTTTGCAAACCTCAAAGTTAGGCCCAAAAAATACTTTTTTTCTCTCATTTCGGCGACAGAAAATTCTGAAATTTGAGAGGAGCCACAAATGTTCTTCCACCCAGCGTTCCCCCAAGTCTCCAGATAAAAATGGAACCACAGTTATGTCGGTAGGGCAAGCGACGTGAAAGGAAATGCCCCAAAACACAACGTGGACACATTATATTTTCACAAAGAAAACAGAGCTGTTTTTTCACAAAGTGCCTAGCTGTGGATTGTGGCCTCTAACTCAGCCGGCACCTAGGGAAACCTAGCAAACCTGCACATTTTTTTAAACTAGGCAACTAGGGGAATCCAAGATGGGGTGACTTGTGGGGCTCTGGCCAGGTTCTGTTACCCAGAATCCTTTGGAAACCTTTAAAATGGCCAAAAAAACACATTTTCCTCTCATTTCGGTGACAGAAAGTTCTGGAATCTGAGAGGAGCCACAAATTTCCTTCCACTCAGCATTCCCCGAAGTCTCCCGATAAAAATGGTACCTCATTTGTGTGGGTAGGCCTCACGCTGCCGAATGGATATGCCCCAAAACACAACGTGGACACATCACATTTTCACAAAGAAAACAGAGCTGTTTTTTTACAAAGTGCCTAGCTGTGGATTTTGGCCTCTAGCTCAGCCGGAACCTGGGGAAACCTAGTAAACCTGTGCATTTCTGAAAACTAGACACGTAGGGGAATCCAAGATGGGGTGACTTGTGGGGATCTGACCAGGTTCTGTTACCTGGAATCCTTTGCAAACCTCAAAATTTGGCCAAAAAAATACTTTTTCCTCTCATTTCAGTGAAAGAAAGTTCTGGAATCTGAGAGTAGCCACAAATTTCCTTCCACCCAGCGTTCCCCTAAGTCTCCCCATAGAAATGGTACCTCACTTGTGTGGGTAGGCCTAGCGCCCGTGAAAGGAAATGCCACAAAACACAAATTGGACACATCACATTTTCACAAAGAAAACAGAGCTGTTTTTTTTACAAAGTGCCTAGCTGTGGATTTTGGCCTTTAGCTCAGCCGGCACCTAGGGAAACCTAGCAAACCTGCACATTTTTGAAAACTAGGTACCTAGGGGAATCCAAGATGGGGTGACTTGTGAGGCTCTGGCCAGGTTCTGTTACCCAGACTTCTTTGCAAACCTCAAAAATTGGCCAAAAAAACACATTTTCCTCTCATTTCGGTGACAGAAAGTTCTGGAATCTTAGAGGAGCCACAAATTTCCTTCCACCCAGCGTTCCCCGAAGTCTCCCGATAAAAATGGTACCTCATTTGTGTGGGTAGGCCTACCGCCCGCAAAAGTAAATGCCCCAAAACACAACGTGGGAACATCACATTTTCACAAAGAAAACAGAGCTGTTGTTTTACAAAGTGCCTAGCTGTGTATTTTAGACTCTAGCTCAGCCGGCACCTAGGGAAACCTAGCAAATCCGCACATTTTTTAAAACTAGGTACCTAGGGGAATCCAAGATGGGGTGACTTGTGGGGCTATGACCAGGTTCTGTTACCCGGAATCCTTTGCAAACCTAAAAATTCGGCCAAGAAAACCCTTGTTTCTCTCATTTCGGTGACGGAAAGTTCTGAAATCTGAGAGGGGTCACAAATGTTCTTCCACCCAGCGTTCCCCCAGGTCTCTCGATAAAAACTTTACCTCCCTTATCTGGGTAGGGCTAGCGCCCGTGAAAGTAAATGCCCCAAAACACAACGTGGGAACATCACATTTTCACAAAGAAAACAGAGCTGTTTTTTTTACAAAGTGCCTAGCTGTGGATTTTGGCCTTTAGCTCAGCTGGCACCTAGGGAAACCTAGCAAACCTGCACATTTTTGAAAACTAGGCACCTAGGGGAATCCAAGATGGGGTGACTTGTGAGGCTCTGGCCAGGTTCTGTTACCCAGAATCCTTTGCAAACCTCAAAAATTGGCCAAAAAAACAAATTTTCCTCTAATTTCGGTGACAGAAAGTTCTGAAATCTGAGAGGGGTCACAAATGTTCTTCCACCCAGCGTTCCCCCAAGTCTCTCAATAAAAACGGTACCTCACTTATCTGGGTAGGGCTAGCGCCCGTGAAAGTAAATGCCCCAAAACACAAATTGGACACATCACAATTTCACAAAGAAAACAGGGCAGTTTTTTTTACAAAGTGCCTAGTTGTGGATTTTGGCCTCTAGCTCAGCCGGAACCTGGGGAAACCTAGTAAACCTGCGCAATTCTGAAAACTAGACACATAGGGGAATCCAAGATGGGGTGACTTGTGGGGATCTGACCAGGTTCTGTTACCCGGAATCCTTTGCAAACCTCAAAACTTGGCCCAAAAAATACTTTTTCCTCTCATTTCAGTGACAGAAAGTTCTGGAATCTGAGAGTAGCCACAAATTTCCTTCCACCCAGCGTTCCCCGAAACCTCCCGATTGAAATGGTACCTCACTTGTGTGGGTAGACCTAGCGCCCGTGAAAGGAAATGCCCCAAAACACAAATTGGACACATCACATTTTCACAAAAAAAACAGAGCTGTTTTTTTTACAAAGTGCCTAGCTGTGGATTTTGGCCTCTAGCTCAGCCGGCACCTAGGGAAACCTAGCAAACCTGCACATTTTTTAAAACTAGGCACCTAGGGGAATCCAAGATGGGGTGACTTGTGAGGCTCTGGCCAGGTTCTGTTACCCAGAATCCTTTGCAAATCTAAAAAATTGGCCAAAAAAACACATTTTCCTCTCATTTCGGTGACGTAAAGTTCTGGAATCTGAGAGGAGCCACAAATTTCCTTCCACCCAGCGTTCCCCGAAGTCTCCCGATAAAAAATGGTACCTCATTGGTGTGTGTAGGCCTAGCGCCCGCAAAAGTAAATGCCCCAAAACACAACATGGGAACATCACATTTTCACAAAGAAAACAGAGCTGTTTTTTTACAAAGTGCCTAGCTGTGTATTTTGGCCTCTAGCTCAGCCGGCACCTAGGGAAACCTAGCAAACTCGCTCATTTTTTAAAACTAGGCACCTAGGGGAATCCAAGATGGGGTGACTTGTGGGGCTATGACCAGGTTCTGTAAGCCGGAATCCACTGCAAACCTCAAAATGTGGCCAAAAAAACCCTTTTTTCTCTCACTTCGGTGACAGAAAGTTCTGAAATCTGAGAGGAGTCGCAAATGTTCTTCCACCCAGTTTTCCCCCAGGTCTCCCGATAAAAATGGTACCTCACTTATCTGGTTAGGCCTAGCCCCCGCAAACGGATATGCCCCAAAACACAACGTGCACACATCACATTTTCAAAAAGAAAACAGAGCTGTTTTTCACAAGGTGCCTTAGCTGTGGATTTTGGCCTCCCAGCTCATCCGGCACTTAGGGAAACCTAGCAAAACTGCACATTTTTTAAAACTAGACACCTAGGTGATTCCAAGATGGGGTGACTTCTGGGGCTATGTCCAGGTTCTGTTACCCAGAATCCTTTGCAAACCTCAAAATGTGGCCAAAAAAACACATTTTTCTCTCATTACGGTGACAGAAAGTTCTGGAAACTGAGAGGAGCCACAAATTGTCTTCTACCCAGTGATTCCCCTAGCCTTCCAATAAAAATGGTACCTCACTTGTGAGGGTAGGCCTAGCGCACGCAAACGGAAATGCCCCAAAACACAACGTGCACACATCACATTTTCACAAAGAAAACAGAGCTGTTTTTCACAAGGTGCCTAGCTGTGGATTTTGGCCTCCCAGCTCAGTCGGAACCTGGGGAAACCTAACAAAACTGCACATTTTTAAAAAACTAGACACCTAGGGGAATCCAAGATGGGGTGACTTGTGGGGCTATGTCCCGGTTCTGTTACCCAGAATCCTCAAAATTTGGCCAAAAAAACACGTTTTCCTCTTATTTCGGTGACAGAAAGTTCTGGAATCTGAGAGGAGCCACAAATTTCCTTCCACCCAGTGTTCCCCTAAGTCTCCCGATAAAAATGGTACCTCATTTGTGTGGGTGACCCAGGTGTCTGCAACAGAAAAATGACAAAAACCTGTAGAGATTGAGGGGATAGCACATCGACTTGATAAGCACATATTTTTCTTTTATACATCTTTTAGGCTGGCTCTGCTTTGGAGACCCACTCAAGTGAAGTATCATTTTACTTAGGAGACTGAGGGGAACTCTGGGTGGTAGGACATTTGTGCAGCAGTGGTGATCCTACAAAGAAAAGTGAGGACAATATGCTTTTTTAAGCAAATGTTGAGGTTTGCAGAGGAGTCTGTGTAAGAAAGTGATGGGGGATCCAGGCAAGCCACATCTCCTTGGGGTGTCTATTTTTATAACATGTCTGGATTTGGTAGGTTTCCCTAGATGAAGGCAGCACCTAGGACCAAAAACATAGGTGCCCCCAAAACACAGGTAGTTTTGCAAAATATACTTTTGATGTGTCCACCTACTTATGTGTTGTTCCAAACACTAACATTGTGAAAAGAAACGTACTTTGGTTTTGTTAAAAAGACCCCACACCCACCAACCAATTTGTTGGCATGCTTCATCATCAGGGTCCCACCCGAGACACCTAGCGTGTCACAGGTGTGCTGTGACGCCTGATTACAGCGGAGCCGGTTTTGTCATTTTTTTACCACACATACTGGTTGGATTTGGGACGAGGGTGAGTGAGGGTTCAGTGAATCAAATTTTATTAACAAGAGATTTCATAAAAATGAAATGCACTGTTAATAACTGAAATGCCAAAAAACGTAAGCAATGACTCACAGCTTGTGAGCTGTAAAGCCACGACAAGGCACCAACCACTTTAAAGTCCATTCACACACCTTCCATACATGACATGCACAAGACCATTCACACCGCCAGCCAAGCGCCACCCCACGCACTCCGCCAGCCAAGCACCACCCCACGCACACCACAAGCCAAGCATCACCCCACGCACACCACCAGCCAAGCGTCACCCCACACACACCACCAGCCAAGCACCACCCCACGCACACCACCATCACTTTTTTTTTTAAACAAAAAAGAAACCACTAATTATAAATAAGTACAAAACTACAACCACAAAAGCTCTAACTGAATACATGAGAGTAATGCCAACCGTAAAACTGAACATATAAAAATATAAAACAGCAGTTTACGCTCACGGAGTTTCCCAATAATTATTCTGTGTGTGGTAGCTCCTGAAATAGCCACCCACACACAGCCCAGGCTTTAAGGACAATCAGGGCAGTACATCCTAGTCTCCTTCCTGATACCTCTTTGAGCACAGACTCTACATCTCTTAGCAGGAAAGTTTTTTTGCCTGTGGGAGGAATGTGCTCAGCAAAGTGAAGATCTTTCAATCTAGCCACATCCTCCACCACTGCTTCTCTAGGAACTCTTGCCTGTTCCAGCACAACAAGGCTCACTATGATAGACTCCTGAATTTTCACAAATGTCATCCTTGACTCTGGAGAACTATCCTTGAACACAACAAAAGCATTAAAAGTTGCCAAGTCGAACAAGTGAACCCCTAATTTCTTATACCAAACATAAGACTTACGAGCAGCAGTGTAAGGTTCCAACCTCTGATCTACTCTATCAACACCACCCATGTGCTTATTGTGGTCTGAAATGCACACAGGTTTGCTCACTTCGGCAACCTGACCCCAAACAGCCACAGGTGAAGTACTCTCATCATGGATGGTACACATCCCTCTTGTCTACAAATTTCAGAGCTAGCAGCTCATCCTTCCGCAAGGCACTGCACTGTCCCTTCTCAAGTTTTTTACAGACAAGCTCTCTTGGATAGCCTTTCTGATTAGAGTGAATTGTGCCACAACCAACAGTGTCCACTCTGAACAACTCCTTGAACAACTGAACTCCAGTGTAGAAGTTATCTACATATAAATAGTGACCTTTGTTAAACAGTCGTCTACCAAATTCCCACACAATTTTCTCACTAACTCCAAAAGTGGGTAGACAACCAGGGGGGTCAATATTGGAATCCCTACCAGTGTAGACCCAGAAATTAAAACATATCCTGTACTACTTTCAGACAGCATATACATCTTAATTCCATACCGTGCCCTCTTGCTAGGAATGTACTGCCTAAAAACCAAACGACCCTTGAACAGGACCAAAGACTCATCTATGGATATGTCTTTGCCTGAGATCTCTGAAAAACGATCTACCAAATGATCTTAAAAAGACAGTCCGAATCAGGGTAATCTTGTGGCAAGGCTAAAGCATTATCTACACAACGCAACATCCGAAGAAGCTCATACCGGTTACAACTCATGATGGCAGGAAATATAGCAGTTGCCATCAAGGGACTAGAAGGCCAATATGAAGATAGTGATGGCTTCCTTATCAGCCCCATCAAAAAAGTTAAACCCAAGAACTTTTTCAACTCTTCCAGATTTGTGGGAATCCACCGGCTAGCTCTAGAGTGTGGCCTAAGTCTGGCAGCGTTGTCCCTCAAAAACTGCTCTACATATAAATTAGTCTGCTCAACAATCTCTTCCATAAATATATTGTCCATAAACAACTGAAAAAAGTTGACGGGCAAAAAGTTTTCCGTATTAACTCGACACCCAGGGAAACCAGTAAATGCAGGCAACTGTGGCTGCTCCATGTTTGGTGTAACCCACGTGTCAGATCTTCCAGTGGGAAGCCTTTCAGCCGCTGGCTCCTGCACCATCGGCACATCAGTGTCCTCCTCTAAAACAGGCCCTTCATCAGCACTGAGAGTGGCCTCATCATCAGATGATTCATCTCTGACAGAAAATCTACTTCCAGAATCTTGCACTTCCTCCTCTGCCTCAGATGCAGAGTCAGTCTCATAATCATGGTCAGAAGACGACTCAAAAAGCACACCAACAACCTGCTGAGCGGTCAACCTACGGCTAGCCATGATCCTTCCTACAAATATTAACTGGATAAATGCACCACCAACAACCAGCACTGTGTAAGATAAGTAACAAACAAAGTGTAGCTTTATCACTAAGAGTTATAAACTCAAAAACTATACCTCTCACTTGCCTGAAAAAGCTTGACTCACCAGCAACGACTCTGCACAGCCACAGCAATCACCAATGATATTCCACCAAACAGAAAAAAAAGCAAATTAGACATAAGACAACACAATAATCATTGTGCATAAATCTAAAGACAAATTCACACACAATCCTGCATTCAGTCCACCACCTACAAACATGTCATTCATGCATGGCAACAATACTCCTTTGGAGTAAATTTATTTACTTACCTAAAACATGCAACTACACATACCGTAGGGCAACGACTGCCCAAACTGAAACAAGCCACAGCAAAGGAAGCAAAAGCTGTGAACTAGAACAAAAAGAAGAAAAAAACTGTTATTATCATAATGCCAATACTTCGCCAGTTGACAAACACCCCACCACCAACCATTTTTAAATGTTCTCTTTTGTCTAGTGTTCTCTGCTTGGGGGCAGATGGGCCTAAAACAATTGTCCAATCTGCCCCAAAGGGGGGCAGAAATGCCATAGAATATATTGCCCCCTTAGCAGGGTGACCCTTGCTCAAGGGGCCACCCCCCCACACAAAACACACACATGATCCCTGGAGCAAAGTGGATTCTGCCCCCTTGAGAGCAGATGGGCCTGAAAAAAATAAATAGGCCTATCTGCCCCTAGGGGGGCAGAACTGCCCAATAGTGCTTTTTAACCGAGGGGGGCAGAACTGCCCAATAGTGCTTTTTAACCTTGGGGGGCGCACCCCCAACACAAAAAAAAGAAAAGAAAAAAAACCCTGGTGTCTTCATGGTTTCTGCCCCCCTGGGGGCAGAAGTGCCTACAAAAAGTAGGCAAATCTGCCTCCAAGGGGGGGCAGAAATGGCCTACATTACATTGCCCCCTTTGGGGGGCGATCCTTGCCCAAAGGGCCACCCCCCACACAAAGCACACACACACATGATCTCTGGCACTAAGTGGATTCTGTCCCCCCAAGGGGGCCAGAACTGCCCATTAGTAATTTTTGCCCCTTGGGGGTGACCCTTGCCCAAATGGGCGCCCCCCCAACGCAAAAAAAAAATAAAGAAAAAAAAATCCCTGCCGTCTTCATGGTTTCTGCCCCCCCTAGGGGCAGAAGGGCCTACAAAAACTAGGCCAATGTGCCCCAAAGGGGGGCAGAAATGGCCTACATTACATTGCCCCCTTTGGGGGGCAACCCTTGCCCAAGGGGCCACCCTCCACACAAAGCACACACACACACACACATGATTCCTGGCGCCAAGTGGATTCTGCCCCCCTTGGTGGCAGAAAGGCCTAAAAAAAATAGGCCTGTCAGCCCCAAAGGGGGGCAGAACTGCCCAATAGTACATTTGGGCCCATGGGGGGCGACCCTTGCCCAAGGGGCCACCGCCAACACAAAAATAAAACAATAAAAATAAATCCCTGGTGTCTAGTGGCTTTCTGCCCCCCTTCAGGGCAGATCGGCCTACAAATAAGGCCAATCTGCCCTCAAGGGAGTAGAAATGGCAAAAAAAGGTATTGCCCCAAAGGAGAGCGACCCTTACCTAAGGGGTCGCTCTCCATAATAGTAAACACACACATGCACACACACACTAAATCCCTGGTGTCTAGTGGGCATTCCTGCTTCCCGATCAAATTGCGATCGGGCAGCAGGAACGCTTATAGAGACATTGAGGGAAAGGAAAACCCTTTCCTTTCCCTCAATGCCTCTTTTACAGGCATTCCCCCACTCCCCGGAGGTAAAACCTACCTCCTTCCTCTAGACGCGCTGGAAGCCAAATGGCTTCCATGCGTTTTTCCTCCCTTTCATGATGTCAGTGCGCGATCGCGTGCTGACGTCATGGGGGTGCGGGGGGATCAGGAGTGGAAGGGGTTGGGGGGATGGCCCTCGGGGTGGGCGCAAGCGCTTCTTCCGAGGTCTGTGCAATGGACGTAATGGTTACGTCCATGGCACCACACAGGCGCAGCCATGGACGTAACCATTACGTCCATGGCACACAAGGGGTTAAGGATGACAGCACTTTAGTTTGTAGGCAACCAGGCCAATCCTACAACAAGTAGCAACTGTCAGCCCAACCCTCCGGGCTCACAAGCTGTACCTCACCAAAAACCCAAATAGTAAAAGGTGATTTGTGGCAGCCTTAATGCATGGACTCAAGAGTGCGACATCTCAGGGGAGTTGTGGATAAACAGAGATTACCCTTTTCTCACATGAGCAATATGCCTCAGTCATGCAAAGGTAATGACAGAGATACAGTGAAGTTTTCAATAGGTTTGATTAACAAGACTGCAATCTACTGTAAATTTCATGGGTTGCAATGATTAGGATAATGAACAATGCAAGAAACAGAATGGTAAAATGGGAATCATGAATACAAAGACCATCACTATCTCGCAATAACATAAGATGCGAAATAAGCACTAATACCCTAGCATCATGAACATAATCTCTAACCTAAAGAGAGCTAGGTGTGTTAAACGTTATCTGCCAGTACCATGTCCAAGAGAAGAGCACCCCAACACTCGTTACCTTGGAATGAGGTCTCTAATTTATACTTCTGTGATAACACCAAGGCTGGGCCTGCATTAAGGTGACATGTAGCATAGATAGCATCAATGGCATCTGGTAGGAGTCCCTCTGATTATCTTGTCTGTGTGAGATGTGTTTAACAGATCTTGTAGGACCCCTGACGCAGGTATGTTTACAAACAATAGATAAGATGGCATGCTTGGGGCGGAAATTATATACACAATTCCCTGAAAAGGTACATTATGTTACTGTCACATGAAAGTGGGAAAGTATATGATATGAATACATAAGTATTTCATTTATCTTTGATGCTGATAGTGACACCTTTACAGACTGGCACTGATAATATGAACCTAAAACATATTCCTAACTACAAACATGGTAGCCATCATGGAAGAAATAATTAACCCCTTTGCTGCCAGGCCTTTTCCCCCTCAGGTGCCAGGCTTTTATTGGCTATTTGGGGCATTCTGTGCTTAGACCCTCATAACTTTTTGTCCACATAAGCTACCCATGCCAAATTTGCGTTCTTTTTTTTCCAACATCCTAGGGATTCTGGAGGTACCCAGAGTTTGTGGGTTACCCTGAAGGAGACCAAGAAATTAGTCAATATACAGCAAAGAAATGGCAAAAAAGGGCTGCAGAAGAAGGCTTGTGATGTTTTCCCCTGAAAATGGCATCAACAAAGGTTTCCTGGTGCTAAAATCACCATCTTCCCAGATTTCAGGAACAGGGGCAGACTTGAATCAGAAAACCAAATTTTTCAACACAATTTTGGCATTTTACTGGGACGTACCCCATTTTTACTTTTTTTGTGCTTTCGTCCTCATTCCAGTTAGTGACAGAAATGGGTGTGAAACCAATGCTGGATCCCAGAAAGCAAAATATTTCTGAGAAATGGCCAGAATTCTGAATTCAGCAAGGGGTCATTTGTGTAGGTCCTATAAGTTTTTCCTACAGAAAATAACAGCTGAAATAAAAAAATATTAAAATTGTTCTCCACATTTTACTCTGTAATTATTTCCTGCAATGTCAGATTTTTTAAAGCAATATACCGTTACGTTTACTGTACTCCTCTGGTAGTGTGATATACAGGGCTTGTAAGTTCATCCAGAACCCTAGGTACCCAGAGCCAATAAAGGAGCTGCATCTTTCAATCGGTTTTCATTTTGTACCGGGTAGACACAATTTATTTACTGAAATATAAAGAGTGAAATATAGGTATCAAGAATACTTTTGTTTTTCCAAAATGGGCACAAGATAAGGTGTTGAGAAACAGTGGTTATTTGCATATCTCCGAATTCTGGGGTGCACATACTATCATGTGAATTACAGGGCATTTCTCAAATAGTTATCTTTTTTAGACACTGTCTTACATTTGGAAGGAAAAAATGTAGAGAAAGACAAGGGGCATTAACACTTATTCTGCTATTCTGTGTTCCTCAAGTCCCCTGATAAAAATGGTACCTCACTTGCATGGGTAGGGCTAATGCCTGCGACACAAAACGCTACATGGACACATCACATTTTTACTTTGAAAACTGACGTGTTTTTTGGAAAGTGCCTAGCTGCAGATTTTGGCCTCTAGCGCAGCCGGCGACTAGGGAGCCCTACCAAACCTTTTCATTTTTGAAAACTTGACACCTGGAGGAATCCACGATGGGATGACCTGTGGGCTCTCACCAGGTTCTGTTACCCAGAATCCTTTGCAAACCTCAAAATTTGGGCAAAAAAAAAATATTTGCCTCACAATTTAGTGACAGAAAGTTCTGGAATCTGAGAGGAGCCACAAATTTCCTTCCGCGCAGTGTTCCCCCATGTCTCCTGATGAAAGTGGTACCTCACTTGTGTGGGTAGTCCTAGTGCCTGCAAAAGGAAATGCCCCAAAACACTATGTGGACACATCAAAATTATCAAATACAAAACTCCCTGTTTTTGCAGGGGGCACCTGCATTTATGGTCCTGGGCTCAGCAGCCATATAGCCAAACATTTCTGAAAGCTAGACACCTAAGGGAATCCAGGGAAGGTTGACTTGCATGGATCCCCCAGTGTTTTCTTACCCAGAACCCTCAGCAAACCTCAAATTTAGCCACAAAATCACATTTTTCCCACATTTCTGTGTGGGATCACAGCACAAGGCCAAATTGCCTACCACCCAATATTCCCCTCAGTCTCCCAGTAAAAATGATACCTCACTTGTGTAGGTAGGCTAAGTGCCTGTGACAGGGAATAGCCAAAAACATGTTGAAATTGAGGGGGAACCAAAGCGGGTCCAAAAGGGTAGTTTGAAAAAACACATTTTTAGGCTGACAAGTGGGCAGAATGTTTATCGGTATAGAGGAGACAATGCTGGAAAGTAGGAATTTTGTATACTCCTGCAGATTCCGGAAGATTCCATCACAAAAATGTGGGAAAAATGTGTGATTTCTAGGAAAGTTGGAGGTTTGCAGGGCATTGTGTGTAAGAAAATGGTGTGGGGTGCATATGAAGCACACCAGCCTGGACTCACTCAGATGTTTAGTTTTCAGATGTGTCTAGGTCTTGTGGATTTTTCAACATGGCAGTATCCCAAAGTCCAAAAAGTGCAACCCTCACCATTCCAAGTGGGACGATTTTAAGAGTTAGACAAGCTCTCATAGCCCAAATGTAAAACCAAAACCCAAAATAATCAAATGTCCTCTTGCTTGATGTGGGATACGATCTTTTAGTTTGCAGGGGAGAGCTGAAAGACTGTTACCCCCTTCAGTTGGGATAGGGGCAAGACTATGCCCATACTGGTTGGTAGCCACCACCCCACTATATTTTTTAATTCCCTGGCATCTGGTAGGCTTTCTGCCCCCCTGGGGAGTGGATGGGGGGATGATTGCCCCATCTGCCCACTGGTGGGCAGAACAACTTTGGCCCCATTTATTTGGGGTGGGGGTATGGCCATATCCCACCCTCTTTTTTAGAAAACAAAATCTTCCCTGGTCTCCGGTGGGCTTTCTGCCCCCAGGGGGCAGATGGGCCTTCCAATAATAGGCTGATTTGCCCCCAGTGAGGGCAGATTTGGCAACAGTAATGTGCCCCCATGGAGGGCGACTCTTGCCCAAGGGGCTGCCCTCCAAACAAAACACACACATAGACCCACACCAATCCTTGGTGCCCAAGTGGTTTCTGCCCCACGCCCGGGGGCATATCGGCCTAATAGAAATAGGCTGATCTGCCCCCAAAGGGAGCAGAAATGGCATAAAATAAATGTGCCCCCCCAGGGGAATTACCCTTGCCCAAGAGGTTGCTCCCCTTCTGTGAATTTGACACAAAAAAATAAAAATCCCCGGTGTCTAATGGTTTCTGCCCCTCCTTGGGGGCAGATAGGGCAAATAAAAATAGAAATGGCCTACAGTTCATTTTGCCCCCAGGGGAGTGGCCCTTGCCAAGGGGGTCGCTCCCTACAACAACAAAAAAAAGAATCCCTGGTGCCTAGAGATCGGCCTAATTACAATAGGCCGAAACGCCCCAAGGGCGGCAGAAATGGCCTAAAAGAAATTTTCTTCCCCAGGGAAGCAACCCTCGCCTAAGGGGTCGCTCCCAGCATATAAGAAATAAAAACACAAAAAAAAAAAAGATCCCTGGTGTCTAAGGGGGGGGGGGGGGGGCAGATCGGCCTAATTATAATAGGCCAATCTGCACCCAGCGAGGCAGAAAAGACCTAAAAATATTTTGCCCCCCTGGGAGCGGCCTTTGCCCAAAGGGCCACTCCCCTTATATATAAATGTAAAAAAAAAATCTCTGGTGTCTAGTGGCATTTCTGCCCCCCCTTGCGGGCAGATTGGCCTAATAAAACCAGCTGATCTGCCCCCAACAGGGGCAGAAATGGCCTAAAGACATTTTGCCCCCCAGGCGAGCAACCCTTGCCTAAGGGGTTGCCCCGGGGGGCAGAAAAGGCCTAAAAATAATTTGGAGCGGCCCTTCCCCAAGGGGCCACTCCCCTTATGACATAAACAAAAACATAAAAATATTCTCTGGTGTCATTTCTGCTGCATCGCAATCAGGCAGCAGAAATGCTGAGAGAGACATAAAAGGTGAGGACAGGCCCTTCCTCTCCTTTCATGCCCCTCTCACTCCTTTCCATGTAATCGGAGGAGAAATGCTTTTGCATTTCTCCTCGATCCGTGCCGGAAAAGGGTAGGACTCTGATGAGGTAAATTTCGTACTTGTATAGCGCACTACTCACCCGTTAGGGTCTCTAGGCGCTGTACGCATACCGCTGTGGAACCCCTCCTGGCTTTTCCCTGTGAGGCACACACTCCTGGGCAGCCCCCAGGGTGAAGCCAAGCATCCAAGCGCTGTCAGGGCCATTGTGGAGATTAAGTAAGCTATTGCCCAGAGTTACAGAGTGGAACCCATTAATTAGATTAGGCGCCGAGGCAAGAGTTATCTGGTCCAAGGGAATTAAGCCCAAGACCCGCCGAGGCGGGAACTGAACCCTGGTCCCAGGCCAGATCTCTGCATCAGTGTCTGACGCTCTAACCATTGTGACGTGCTGACGTCATTGGATGCCATGGGGTGAGGGGCAAGGAGGGGGTGTAAGGGGAAGCGATTCTGCTTCCATCACTGCCCTGGGGAGGGGGGTGCTTGGCCATCGGGGGAGCGCTAGCGCTCCTCCCGGGGGCCCATAGCAGGATGAGCTGGTCTCGTCCTCTGCACCGAGCAACCATTGCAGAGGGTGAGACCAGCTCATCCTGGGCACCCAAGAGGTTAAATAAATGTGCTAAAACAGAGCAGGCTACGAAGGTTAAAAGTGACTAGGTGATGGGGTCACAGGCCTGCAAGCCAAAGGCTAAGCTAAACTCCTGAGTCCCATTAAATCTAAATAGGATCCACTACAAAATAATTATTTAATTTATTATTAAGTATGTAAATTGTTCAATTGTTATATTATATTTTGAATTTACATTTGTAATTTTATTTTTATTTTAGTTCATTATTAGTAAGTTATAGATTAATAAAGGAATGTTCAATTTGCAAGGCATAGGATTAGAGATTTGACAGCTCCCGCTTGCAGAAAGCAGAGTTATGTTTGCTTTGTCTTGGTGGGAGCTGTCAGCTCCCACACAGTGGTCGTTACATCCCACATTTCTAAATCGTCAATTTGAAACAAATGCGCTGACACTTTGTATACTGAAAAAAGGTTCCCATACTGAAATAAACATGTAAACCACCACATGGAAAACCAACTAAAACCAATAGTGCCCATTGTGTGCCCTAATAAATTATGTGCTAAGGCAAACTTCCATAGTGACACAAACATGCAGTCCATGACAAATAAGTGCAAAACAAAAACCTGAAATGTCCGTGGTGTGATGCCTTATATAACTACTTTGAAAGCGATTACGTGAAATGAAATCACCCGATTAAACTAATTGCCAAATCAACTCACTAAGGGCCAGATGTTGCAAAGACTTTGCGACTCGCAAACGGCGAAAATCGCCATTTGCGAGTTGCAAATGAGTCTTTGCTATGTTGAAATGCATTTTGTGAGTCGGAACCGACTCGCAAAATGCATTTCCGACTCGCAAATAGGAAGGGGTGTTCCCTTCCTATTTGCGAGTCGCAATGCTATGCATTCGCAAATGAAAGCGCAGTTACCATCCACTTGAAGTGGATGGTAACCCAGGCGCAAACGGGAAGGGGTCGCCATGGGACCCCTTCCCCTTTGTGTTTGGCAAAAAAAAAAAAAATTCAGGGCAGGCAGTGGTCCAATGGCCCTGAAAAATACCGAAACAAAAGGTTTCGGATTTTTTTTCAAAGTGCAGCTCGTTTTCCTTTAAGGAAAACGGGTTGCACTTTGAAAAAAAAAAAGACTGCTTTATTTAAAAGCAGTCACGGACATCGTGGTCTGCTGTTCCCAGCAGGCCACCATACCCGTGAGTGCCCTGAATCGCTATGGGGTCGCAAATTGCGACCCACCTCATTAATATTAATGAGGTGGGTCTTTGCGACCCCATAGCGACTCGCAGAAGGTGTCTGAGACACCTTTCTGCATTCCAAATTGCGAGTTACAATTTGCGAGTCGCTGGGACTCGCAAACTGCAACTCGCAATTTGGAAACTTGCTACATCTGGCCCTAAGTGCTGAAAGACAATAAGACACGCTTAATTCATCCAGAAACCCAGTACCATTGTGCCCGATACAGATGCAGAATGGCCTGAAGAACACGCTGAATTACACAACCTGTTGATTCATGCACCCTCAGAACACCGACTGCCATGTCTCATGCCTGCCAAGACCTCCCCTCCAGAAACTGTTCCACCGGTAACAGCCCTGCAAGCCCGTTGGTCGCACATTACGCGTATATAAACTGATGTGCAACAACGTGATAGGTTAGTATCCTAGTATAGTGATAGTATCACAATTGTTGCATGTTTGGTGTTAGCACGCGTGTTTCCTGTTGGTGACACGTATTGACGGAAGTCAAAGACTTTTTTTGATAATTTACTAGCCTATTACCGTCACACTCTGTGCAAATAAACTGCAGCACATTTTTGCTATTGCGTTTCAATGGACACGAAGGAGACTCATTATTTGTTGAGGTATGAGACGTTGCTACCCTGCCACAGGCTGACCGTCAGAAAGTGGTGGGAAATCAGCGAGCTCCATGTGCCACCATTAGACAAATGTTTACAAAATGTTCAAAACTAGTTTGGGATGATTCATCAAGTGGGGGCTGAGCAGCATGGAAGGTCACAAAATGTATTTTCCCCAATCAATTTCACATAGAGCAAGAATAAATAAACAAGGATGATCTCACTGTAATCAATCTACCAAATAAGACACTCACTGAGATGGAACAATCTGTTTTACAATTTGGACTAACATTCTGCCCTACTTTGAAATTCAACTATACACAAACCAGAATTGACGTGTTCAAATTCATTAGAAGGCTAAAACTACATGTTGAAAAGGAGTCATATAAGTACTGAGAAGAGTAATATTGGAAATTTGACTGATATTCGGACAGAGGAAGATCTAGAAACTTTGCTCACACTAAAAAGTTTCCAGACGGAATTACATTTTAATCCATAACAGGAACAAGTAATCGTAATTCAAACACTGGAACAAGTTGGAATAACTCAATGTGGAGGCAAAAGTGAATTAAAACCACAGTCTAAATATCTCCTACAAACTTCACACGATGCAGTGGACACTTTTCATGAGGTGATCAATCAAGAGCTGAAAAATCTTAGACACAGAAGGAAGAAACAATAGTATAAGTAAAGAGCATTGGCAAGCAATGGAAAATTAGAAAAATTATGAAACAATCATAACTAAACCTTCGGACAAAGGTGGAAATGTGGTACTGTTAAGAAGAGAATACTAGCAGAGGCATCATGGCAATTGAGTGATTGCAAATTTTATGAGCCCATCCAAAGAGCTGTGTATTTACCAACTCAACACAAGTTCTGTGATATGTTGGAAGAATGGCAATGTAAAGGGATGCTTGATGAGGAAGAAGTTCAATTCCTTAGCTGTGACTAGCCGTATATCCTCATTTTTTACCACCTATCAAAGATGCACAAGCATGCTACTTGCCCCACAGGCTGCCCTATTATTTCAACACAGGCTAGCCTGCTGGAACACACCTCACTTTATGTTGATTATTCTCGTGTTCCCTTCGTCGGGAATTTGAGTTCACATATCAGGGACACTAAAGACTTTTTAAAGCAGATGCAAGATTTAACATGAGAGGAGGACTTCCTCATGATCACAAATGACATTACCAGTCTCTACACAAGCATTGTTCACAAAGAGGGAGTAAACGCAGTGGACTCTTTCCTAAGGAGTAGAGCTCTTAAATATTATGAGCATAACATAGTGTTAATACAATTTTTTTAATTCTGCCTCTGTCTCATGAATAACATCTTTTTGTTTGCAGGACAATATTACTGACAGGTACATGGAACAGCTGTGGGCACCTGTTTTGCTGCCAGCAATGCACATCGGTTCGTAGGCTGGTGGGGAAGCAGGTGGCCTGGTCAGAGGTGTTAGAATTTTGGACTGACAAAGTGACTATTTGAGCTGGGTACATAGATGACCTTTTTATAATCTGGAAAAGTGATATGGACGCAGCACAGGAGTTTACAACCATTCTAAACAACAACACATATAACACACTTTACCATCTATATAAGCTCCAAAGGGGTCACATTTTGTTTTATAACCAATTTGATTATTTTTAATATGTGTGAGAACACAGCAGAAAAACAAAAGAAAACACTTACATACCAGTGAGTACATGATAGTCCTGTTGAATAAAAGAGGGAAATATCTTCTGCAGTCGACAACCCTCCCCCCAACAGAACATGATAAAATAGTTCACACAGGCAACCCCCTGTGAGCCTTCCACTTCCCCCAGATTTTCTCATATTTGTGGGAACAGACTGTGCTTCATAGATCGGCTGTTCTAATTGAGAGCACCTGTTCTCTCCGGATTGCCACTTTGAGAGTGAAGGTACCATCGGGCCTCTCCAGAGCTGTGCAATGTCTCTCTTAGCCACCAGACAGGCTACCCCTATGAATATTTGGTCAGCTCTCAGCCCACCCAGCTCCTCCAGAAGGCCCAGCACCACCACCTTCATGTTCAATTCAATGAGACAACCAAGGACCACAGAGATGTCCGCTCCACCCCCGCCCAATAAGGTTGTATCCCTGGACACTCCCATGCCACATGCAACTGGTGCACACCTGGTTGACCACATCTCATACAGGCAGGTGGGCTCCCCTGGTGAATATGTCAGAGTCCTTGAGGGGACTGATAGGACATATGAAAGCAGTTTAACTGGATCATTCTTAACCTGGCAGAAATGGCTAGTTCCTTTGGAGCTAGGTAGGCCTCCCTCCAATCATCCTCGTCCAGCTCCCCCACCCAGGCCGCCTACCTGTCCTGCAACTGGGCGAATTCGTCAGGTGCGTTATTAAGCAAGGATCAATAGATCTGTGTATTGGCCCCCTTTCCCAAGCACCCAGAGAGCAGCTTCGCCTCAAGCAGGCTGTGATCAGGGAGAGAGAGTCTGGATGACAGGTGTGTCCGCAAGGCGTGGCGCTTCTGAAGGAAGTGAAAAAACTGGAAACTGGATAGGGCATATTGCTCCCTCAGCTACTGAAAGGACATCAGTGTATCACCAATGCAGACATCACCCAGGTATGTAATTCGAATGGCATCCCATTGTCGAAAAGCCTCCCATCGGAACACCTGCAGCAACCATGTTACCTGACACAGAGGCGTTAACTAGGTGAGGCGTCGATCCCAACCCATCAACCGCAGTGCCGCCCGCCAACACCACACCGTCACCCGTGTGCAGCCAGGTGCCCCCTTTGGGACCGGATCACCATACAACACTCCCAACAAGACCTCAAAGCCAAGGTAACTAAGCTACAAGCGGTAGGTCAGGTTGTCCCATCCCCCAGTAAACCACTGGTTGAACGGGATCAACTGAGCCACAAGAAATAGACGTAAAGGTCCAGCACTCCCATTCCACACTCCTAGGGTGATTTCCGTGTGGGGCAAAAGGCCACCCGGTGGTGCCCTCCCCCCATGTAAAAGAGGTCAGTTTGGAAGTGAGGGATCGGAACCAGGCACAGGGCACCAAGTAGGGAAAGTTTGTCAGGATGTACAAGTAGCATGGGAGACAGATCGTTTTAAAAAGGGCATTCTGACCCAAAGGGTTCAGGAGAACTCACCCCAGCAGTCAAATCATCCCTCAGTGCTCGGGATAGGGGCTGGAAATTCAACTGACATGCCAGAGCCGGAGAGGTGAATCCCCAAGTATGTGAAGGCATTACACCTCACTGGGACGTCCGGGCACTGGCTCTCTCCCCACTGATCACCAATGTTACAAATGGGGTCTTTGGTTGGCAGACGGGTTACCCTCTGTCCAAGCAAGGACCCATGCTCTAGTCAGGGTAAAAGAGAATCACCTTCAGCTAACCCCTGCTTACCCCCTTGGTAGCTTGGCACGAGCAGGCAGGCTTAACTTCAGAGTGCTAGGTGTAAAGTATTTGTACCAACACACACAGTAACTCAATGGAAGCACTACAAAATGAAAGAACACAGGTTTAGAAAACTAGAAAATATTTATTTAAACAAAACAAGACCAAAACGACAAAAATCCACAATACACAAGTCAAGTTATCAATTAAAAAACAAAAAGAGTCTTCATGTAATTTTAAATACACACTAACGCTGTTAGCGTAAAAATGTACCTTGGGTGCATCAAAAATAACCCGCATGGGCGAGGGTGCATCAAAAAGGGCTTGTGATGGGCCAATTTCATTCACAAGCGAGACCTTGCGTTGTTTCTCCTTTAGTCGGGTCGGTGTGCATCATTTCTTCTCTCTGCAGGAGAGTGATGAGTCGATCCGGTCAGCATTCTCGGGTCTGGGCAGGCCTTGCGTCGTTTTTACATGCCTAGCAGTGTTGCGATCTCACCAGCCTCCGTCAGCGAAGCTGCATGTCATTTCCCCAGCTCTGGGCGTCGATCTTCCAGTCGCGTTGTAGGCGAGCATTGATTTTCAGCCGCGAAGCTGGCGGCGCATCGATTTTTCAGCCACAGATCGGAGTCGTGTCGATCTTTTCCCCGCACGACGGTCAGTGCGTGGATTTCTCACTCTTGGGCTGCCAGCTTCTCCTTTCAGGGTCCCAGGAACTGGATGGGCACCACTTGGCAGAGTAGGAATCTCTCCAGAGACTCCAGCTGCTGGCGGAGAGAAGTCTTTGCTGTCCCTGAGACTTCGAACAACAGGAGGCAAGCTCTATATCAAGCCATTGGGGAGTTCTTCACAAGAAGGAAGGCAACACAAAGTCCAGTCTTTGTCCTCTAGCACAGGCAGAAGCAACAACTGCAGGAGGGCCCCATAAAGCACAGTCACAGGCAGGACAGCTCTTCTTCCTCATCTCTTCTGCTCATCTCCAGGCAGATATTCCTCTTGGTTTCCAGAAGTGTTCTCCAGTCTATGGTTTTGGGTGCTCTTCTTATACCCATTTTGCCCTTTGAAATAGGCTTACTTCAAAGGAAAGTCTCTCTTGATTGTGAAATCCTGCCTTGCCCAGGCCAGGCCCCAGATACACACCAGGGGGTCGAAGACTGCATTGTGTGAGGGCAGGCACAGCCCTTTCAGGTGTGAGTGACCACTTCTCCCCTCCCTCCTAGCACAGATGACTCATCAGGAAATGCAGACTACACCCCAGCTCCCTTTTTTGTCACTGTCTAGTGAGAGGTGCAACCAGCCCAACTGTCAAACTGACCCAGACCAGAAATCCACAAACAGGAAAAGTCACAGAAATGGTTTAAGCAAGAAAATGTTCACTTTATAAAAGTGGCATTTTCAAACACACAATCTTAAAATTAACTTTACAAAAATTGTGAGCTCAGAGACTGAAAACTCCACATATCTATCCACTCCCAAAGGAAATCCATACTTGAATCATATTTAAAGATAGCCCCCATGTTAACCTGTGAGAGGGACAGGCCTTGCAACAGAGAAAAACTAATTTAGCAATATTTCACTGTCAGGACATATAGAACACATTACTATGGGGGTGATTCTGACCCCAGGGTCGGCGGGAGCACCGCCAACAGGCTGGTGGTGCCCCGCAGGGCATTCTGACCGCGGCGGTTTGGCCGCGGTCAGAACAGGAAAACCGGCGGTCTCCCGCCGGTTTTCCGCTGCCCTATGGAATCCTCCATGGCGGCGCAGCTTGCTGCGCCGCCATGGGGATTCTGACACCCCATACCGCCATCCTGTTCCTGGCGGTTCGCCCGCCAGGAACAGGATGGCGGTATGGGGTGTCGTGGGGCCCCTGGGGGCCCCTGCAGTGCCCATGCCAATAGCATGGGCACTGCAGGGGCCCCCGTAAGAGGGCCCCACTAAGAATATCAGTGTCTGCCTAGCACTGAAATTCGCGACGGCTGCAACTGCACCCGTCGCACCTTCCCACTCATTCGGAGCCGGCTTCCTCGTGGGAAGGGGTTTGCCGCTGGGCTGGCTGGCGGGCGGCCTTCTGGCGGTCGCCCGCCAGCCCAGCGGGAAACACAGAATCACCGCAGAGCGGGGTTCTGTCGGGGGAACTCTGGCGGGCGGCGGAGTTAGAATGACCCCCTATATGTCCTGCATTAAACACACACTGCACCCTGCCCTTGGGGCTACCTAGGGCCTACCTTAGGGGTGTCTTACATGTAAGAAAAGGGAAGGTTTAGGCCTGGCAAATGGGTACACTTGCCAAGTCGAATTTACAGTTAAACTGCACACACTGACACTGCAGTGGCAGGTCTGAGACATGAGCTACTTATGTGGGTGGCACAAACAGTCCTGCAGACCCACTAGTAGCATTTGGTGTACAGGCCCTGGGCATATCTGCATCAGCATATGGGGCCAGATGTAGCAATCTTCCAAATTGCGACTTGCAATTTGCGAGTCCCAGCGACTCGCAAATTGCAACTCGCAATTTGGAATGCAGTACGGTGTCTCAGACACCGACTGCGACTCGCTATGGGGTCGCAATGACCCACCTCATGAATATTCATGAGGTGGGTCGCAAATTGCGGCCCCATAGTGAGTATAGGCACTCGCAAACATGGAGGCCTGCTGTAGTCAGCAGACCTCCGTGTTCGTGACTGCTTTAAATAAAGCAGTTTTTTTTTTTTTAAGTGTAGCCCGTTTTCCTTAAAGGAAAACGAGCTGCACTTAAAAAAAAAAAACGAAACCTTTAGTTTCGGTATTTTTTCAGGGCAGGGAGTGGTCCCTTGGACCACTCCCTGCCCTGAAAAAATATTTTTGGGTCCATTCACAAAGTGGAAGGGGTCCCATGGGGACCCCTTCCAATTTGCGAGTGGGTTACCATCCACTTGAAGTGGATGGTAACTGCGACTCCATTTGCGACCGCGTACGCAAATGGAATTGCATCCCACTGCGAGTCGCAAATAGGAAGGGAACACCCCTTCCTATTTGCGAGTCGGAAATGCATTTTGCGAGTCGGAGCCGACTCGCAAAATGCATTTCTGCATTCCGGTGAGGCTTTTGCGACTCGCAAAAGGCGTTTTTGGCCGTTTGCGAGTCGCAAAACCCTTGCTACATCTGGCCCATGATCTTTAGCACTGGTTAGCAGTGGTAAAGTGCTCAGAGTTCAAAAGCCAACAGCAACAGGTCAGAAGAAATAGGAGGCAGGAGGCAAAAAGATTGAGGATGACCTTGTATAAGCAAAAAAGTCCAACAATATATATGATCTATATATATTTAAACATATCTACAAATATATATAAAATAATATATATATATATATATATATATATATATATATATACATATATATATATATATATATATATATATATGTTTATATATATGTATATAGATATATATATATATATATATATATATATATATATATATATATATATTATTTTATATATATTTGTAGATATGTTTAAATATATATAGATCATATATATATGTTTATATATATGTATATAGATATATATATATATATATATATATATATATATATATACACAAACATATCTATATATACATATGTGGTTAGGGGTTATACTTACCATATTATTTTCTACCATGCATATGTATTTACCAACCATATCTTTACCACAAACTTTTTGTGGTAAAGGCATGCCCGGTAAAGGCATTTTCATAGCGAAAAACGTTCATGGTAAGTTCATTTATAGTAATGATGGATGCGTTGTAATTACCATGTTGTAATGGCAATCGTGGTAATTGCACTTGTGGTTCTGTCATACATCTCTGTGTGCAAGGTGGCTGAAGTGCCACCTGGTTGCAGTCAATGGCACCTAGTACAAGAGAGAAGTGGGCAAAGGCATTAACATCCTTTTCCGTACTAGGGACTTACTAGTAAATCAAAAATGCCAATCATGGATTAACCAATCACCAATACAAAATGCCAATCATGGATTAACCAATCACCAATACCATTTAGAAAGAGAGCACTTGCACTTTAGCACTGGTCAGCAGTGGTAAAGTGCCCAGATCCCTAAAGCCAGCAAAACATAAATTCAGCATAGGATAAAAAAAGGAGGTTAGAAGCAAAAAGACAGTGGAAACCACATCAAGAGCTAACAGGTTTAACAGCGTTAACTACGAGGTGCATGCTTATAACTGCTGAAATGAAAAAATGACCCATGACAAAAGTAAATTTAAAAAGGAGCAGATCTGTAAGACTGGGAAATATTAAACAGGACAAGGATGTGAGAATGACAGCATGAGGCGGGACCGCAGAAATCCAGCACAAATAGTTTGACACACTTCCGCATACTGGTTTCCAAAGGTGTTTGAGTTACGGAAAGTAATAGCTACTCTGAAAAGCAGATATTTTGACTGGGCTGAAAAAACCGTGAAGGAGGACTATGTCATTTTAAAATTGTAATTCCACTAGCAAAATCAACCTAAACTGGCACACTGTATTATGATGTGAATATTTGGGATTCTAAGGCCTATCAAACCACTGACAATAAATATCCTTTGCTGGATTTAAAATATAGCTTTAAGCTGAAAGGCAAATATATTAAGGCTTTCTAAAGGCTTTTATTTTACAACAAAGTGATCCTACTGAGGCTGATTCAAATGTGAAATGAACATTAAAATGTCCCCTGTGCATTGGTGTCGAGCTTTCCCAATTTAGTAATGCACTATTTAAGATATAAATTTCTAGCAATGATGAAAAAACAGTTTGGCAGGAAAAGTATGCCAACATTCAAATTTAAGAAATTGGAACATGATCAATGACTGCTTAATGTTGCAGTTGAATATTTTAGTCATTTTCACATTTCAGGGGAAACCTAGAACTTGCTGCATAGAAACATATTGTAGATATGAAACGGTTCTGAAGACATAGTAATGCATAAATACCTTCTGTAGTCCCCAAATTTCAAAAGAGCAGAACAAACTTATTTTGAAGGCAGAGGTGAGATCTTCCAAGAAGACAGATGGCTTTAATAGATAACTACCTGAAAAACTACAGTAAAGGCAACATTAGGGCTTAACTTGTGGTCCGATATCTCAAGGAGTGCATCACAGTTGCAGGACGATCTCTCTGGTGTGAGCTTGGACGGCAGAACTCGCAAATTCATGCCACCCATGCTGTGCCGCTGGAGCCGCATCCCAGTCTTGACGTTTGCAGTGGAAGTGCGGGCTGAAGGTGCACTATAAAGCAAGAAACAGAGGCCCATATTTATACTTTTTGATGCAAAACTGCGCCGGCGCAGTTTTGCGTCAAAAATATTACCGCCGGCTAACACCATTTCGGTGCGCCGTGCGGGCCTCAAATTTATACTTTGACGCACGGCGGCGCAAACCACAGGTGTTAGTCATTTTTATTTTACGCACACCTCATCGTCACGTCGTAAAGGAAAAGAACGTTAACGGGCCAGAAATGACTGAGAGCTGATTTACGACACTGCAAACCGGATATGCAGTGTTTTTTGATGCAATAGCGGCAAAATTCCCCGCAAACACAGCCATTTCGGCAGAGGAGAGCCAAAAATGGAGTCCAGATGCCTGTACAGACCCCAGGAAGATGACAACAGACCAGGAACCAGCTAGGAGGACCCACACAAGAACCAGGACAGGGAGAAGAAAAGAAAGTGTCGCTTCAGTGCAGAGGAGCAGGAAATTCTGGTAAAAGAGGTGACGGAACACCAGCACCAACTGTTTGTCACCTCAAAGTTGCGAATCAGTAGGAGAGAGGCAATATGGTAACAAATTGTTGACAAGATTAACAGTGTGGCAGAAGTACGCAGAACAGTCATCGAGTGCAAGAAAAGCTGGCATGTCTGCAAGCGCAGGACCAAGGAAAAGATGGCCAGGAACAGGAAGGCAGCACTGCAGACTGGGGGTGGGAGTCCAGCACACCAGGAGGCCCTGGACCACATGGAGGAGATAGTGGCAGCCGTCATTCCTGAGGAGATTGTCACAGGGATTCAAGGACAGGACAGAGCAGACTACCAGGAGACAACGCACATGCAGGGTAAGTCGCATGGGGAATTAAAATGCACTAATGTCAACTATAACCGGGGGGATACCGACTACAAGGTAAAGCCACGCCAGGAGGGAAGAGTACAACGTCAAACTGACATCCTGTCACACATCAGCCACTATACCCCCTACATGAACTAGGGCCCAATTAACAACCTCTAACCATACTGACAATTGGAATGTAACAGTGACAACAGTTGCCACTACCACTTCCGCTGTGTGTGCAGCTCAAGTAGCCAATGGCAGTAACGTCCCCATGGATCATACACACCTAAATTAGTGGGTTGAGGATGACAACTTTAACAATCTCCTGAAACAAGACAAATGTTCCAGTCCTGTCAATTGTGAATGCCCATAGTTGCTGCAAACATCAGCCAATGTCATCAACATTAGGAGCTACACAGCACTAAGGTCACACCCATGCAGCATATGCCAGGGTCCATCCTGTGCCTGGGTCACAATGCAACATCCCAAATGTCATACTGCTCAGACAACAGCATTGAGGGGGAGGACACATGTAACTGGTCACTGAAATACACCTGCACAGTCAGAGGAGGAAATAGGACACTGCTACGACTATCAGGGCAATCCAATGTCCACACATTCCCCAACATCAGCTGTACACATTACCAATGCTAACATCCATATTGTGCCATAACAATGCTATGCATAGTATACGCTGCATTTCAACTACATATAAGTGGATGTGAAAGATCAGAGACTGGGGCAGGTCCAGATTGTTAAGTGTGCTGCTAGTGACATCAGAGCACCCACAGCCAGTAAAAGGGCTCACCATGAGAATGGATGTAGACGGAGGGTTGAGTAGGACATGAAGGTGGCAATTCACTATTTGGCCTAAACCAACACCTAGATGAGATGATGCCGACAAGTCAAAAAACTTACCACAATACATGTGACGTGCAGGTGGGACATAGGCCTGGGAGAATGCCCATCTGAAAGACTGGAGCAATGAACAGGAAACAAGCTCACAATGTGAAATCATCACAAGGCAGGCATGTCACATCACCAATGCCACAACACAGACACACTAATTGTACCCTGTTTCATTGCAGGGGATGATGGATCTCCTGCGGATATGCCTGTCTAGGACTACCCTGATGACATGGATGACGAGCTGACAAACATCAGCCGCCAGGCCCTCCAAAATGTCCTTGGAACCATCCAGACCCCACCTTCAGTCAGAAGGAGGAACACAGAACAAGCAGCCAAGAGGGAGGACCCACCCACCACCCCAATTGTAAGACCTGCCAGCTCCAATACAGCTGAGGACTCAGATGACACAGGCACCAGCTTTGAGAGAACTGTAGTCGGAGTACAGCGGGAGCTGGCCTAGGAGGTGAGGGTGGGGATGCAAACTATGGCAGCCAGCCTAGAGGGGGTGCGTTCATGCATGATGTCATCTGCAGATCAGGCAGAAGCCATGCAAGTGCTAACATCCATCCTGCAAGGACTACAGCAAACTGTAAAGGAATTCACCACTGCAGTAAGGGAGTTGCCACAACACCTCGCACCCCAAACCTTCAACTGCATGCACGAATGCAATCATGACCCCCCTCAGGGCGACCTGGCTGCCTACCATTGTGATGTGGCTGCTATTCTTAAGAACCAGCAGATCCTCCTTGCAGCAGTACTGCCCTTAAGACCCTCACAGGTAGCAGTGACCGGGATGTCTGACTCCACGTCTTCAAACACTGAGGTGTGTGTTGCCCCTTCACAACCACCACCACCAAGGACAGAGGAGGCAACACACACATCAGAAGAAGAAGACATGGAACAGATCACCTTCACATGTAAAAGTACCCAGAAGCACTAGTCCCTGCCACATGGCCACCTATTACCAAGGTCCTGCGCTTTGTAACATGCCAGTCTTGCAACAACTGTACTCAATGACTGTTCTGCAAACCACTGTATATCCTGTCAGCCTGCCTTGTAATTGTCTCCCACATACTCATTGGCAAATCCTGTCCCTCTGCACTGTCTGACAGATCACCCCATCATGTCAAATGCATTTTTCTTTAGCACTTGTGTAGGATCACAATGGAAAATGTCACTATAATGGTCTCACAGTGATGGACAGTGTACATATAGCACTACAGCACTTTTCAATAAATCGCACTTCCACAACCACTTTGTCTCTGTGTAATGTAACACATCAACTGTGCAGTAGACTACTGAATTTTGCCTCCTGTCAAATTACATAGCTTGTCAATACAACTGTCCTGAAATAATGTGGTCTGATAACTATGCACAGTGGCCTGGATTCTACCATACTCTGCCCTTCCTGTGGGTAATATCTGATGAAAAGAGAAACCATACACCATAATGCTGTGTTGGACAGAATAATGCTTCCTCAAGGGATATCTAAGCCATTAAATAGTGCCAGCAAAAGGTTGCCTCCATGCAAAACTAACACATATAACATTGCCCACAAATCTAAGCAAACAGTCAACAAACTGCATGAATCAAGGTGTCTGAGTTTACATCCAAATAAATAATCATGCTGAACAGTGTCACAAATGATCTATGTGAGTCATGAACACGATACTACAAGAGTGCTTGCTACCACTCAGCTTATAAGGGTTTCCTTGAACATCACACTGCAGTCAGACATAACACAGTGTCCCCAATACCAAATCTTGAAGCACTGTATGTGACATTGAAAACATACTTATTGAAAAAAACACGTTGGGCTCCATAGTACCTGTGATTGGTGGTTGCAATGAATGGTCTAATCTTTGCAAGGTAGCTTTGTGGTAGCTGCCAATGTTATAGCTAATTTGGGATTTGTTTGTAGCATAGGACACAAATTGTAATACAAAAGAAATCATGTACACTCATGGCAAGGCCCTGATCTGCAAGCATTTCAGACATACTATAAAGGGTTTACTACATATTTATTAAACTTCAAAAACAGAAGAGAAAACTCGGGGAAAAGCCTTACCTACCCTAATCTACCCTAACTACTCATTACCCACAACTGTCCCTAACTAACCTAAGCTAAACTTACTTATCACATGTAACAAAACGTTCTAAACATCAACCCCACACCCCCTTATGAGACGGGGCACATGGAGGACAACAGTTACTAAACTAAACACATACCATCCTATACTAAACAAATATATATTTTTTTCTAATTTTTTATTTTAATATTTTTTATATATTTTTTTAATTGATTTTTTTTATTCAAAACACACAAGAACCCCAACATTGCTCGTCACCCACCCACCCACACACTCAAAAAGAAACAGTAGAAATAATCAGGACCCCCACCCACTAACACTAACTAAACTAACAGCCTATACTAACCTAACACTAAGCCCCCTAAACCCACAATGTATAAGAATAAGGAAAGAGGAGGGGGGGGGAATCATGTCCATCAAAATGTCTATAGGTTGGCCCTCCGGAGGGTCCACTTAACGGACCGCACCCGTCGGTTAATATGGCGAACATCCTGCCGCATTTATGCTGCATCTCCACAAAAGCAACAGGGTCAATAGCTGCAGCTGGGGTGGTCTGTGTGCCAGCTGAGGAAGTGTGGGGCCGTGTAGGGTCAATGTCTGTGGGCTGCCCTGCAGGTGGTGCTGTGCTAGGGCCTGGAGCACTTGCTGATGTTGTTGCCACAACGGTCCCAGCTGTTGGTGGTGCCACCTGGGTGGTAGTGGTGGTGGTGCTGGTGGTGGCTGTGGTGGGCAAAGAAGGGCTCCCCTGTGGGAATGCCCTCCAGGCTCCAGAGGCCTGTTCTTTTCGGTATCTGCGGGCCATTCTTCAGTACCCCGACTCTACCTGCAGTATATGCTGGTACCTCATTGCCCACCTTTGGAATTCCCGCACCTTGATGGGTGTAATATTTGCAGCTCTGAAGACAAATTAAAAACATTAAATTAAGAACTGCATTATGTGAAATGGCACAAGAAGTAAATCAGACAATACATCTACTGTACTTGTAACAGCTCATATCATCAAACAGATCATTGAATGTCCCTGAGGAAGTACATGGCAGGCCAGCCTACAAAGGTCGTATCACACATAGCACATCCAAACCCTACAAGATGGGTAACAACTGGCATGTTTTGGCATCATAGTTCTGCCAGTTGTCAGCTAACAATCATGCAGCACATCATCCGCCAATGCCAGGGCTACAAATGTCATTGTACAGGATGGAAATCTAGGGCCACATGATCTGCAAGTTGTAAATGGACTTGCTAGTATAGTACTCATGTGCGAAACATGAGTGTGTATACTAGGTTCAGACAAAAGATTCACTGATTTACATGTCTGTGTACCAAACTTGTATCATCATTCCTAGGTATACTATTTACAATCCCATGCCTGTGTTTGAGGGTGGAGAAACAACTAACAATTTCAAACAACATGGACACCCAGGAAGCTTATGAAAGCTGGACATGTGTTTGGCTCTACACACACACCACAGGTAAGGTGTATCTACAAATAGGAGACAGCAAACCCTTGACCAATCCCAGCGCCACACATGTCTGGAAATGCAGACCTTTGTCCACATCATATACTTCCAGTAAGCCATGACTTACAACTAACACAGAGATGCAAGAACACCCCTGGCCATGATTTGCATGCACACCTAGGCCAGTGCACTCAAGTGCCACATACTCGTAGCACTACATGTGGAGCTACATGCTGCTAGGAAGTTCAACCTACAGTTTAATAAGAACATTAGTGAATAGGGAAGCAGAAGTCTGTGGGTAAGCATTTTGCAGGCCCATTCTGGGAGAATGTGGGTCTGACTGGCTGACTAAATCACAGATTAGGTCCAGTGCGACTCTTGCTGATTCAAGTGTTATCCACATGACTCATCCCCATTCACATTGCGGGGCCTACAGGAGTGACCTAGAATCCCTAAATAAGACAATAGGATAAGCATTGGTCAACTCTAAAATGGTGATAAAATGAAATCCCACTTATGGAACAAGACAAATGATGGGCCAGCGCATCACACCTTGCTATGTGTTCAACACACAGGAGTCCATCAAGCATCACCAGCAAACACAACACATAACAGACATATCAACACTTACTGGAGTTGTCTGGGTACTCGAATGAAGCCACCTCGCCCACAGTGTAGGGTGCGGGTCCACCTGTAAGGCATGGAAGGGAGAAATGTGCTCAAATTCTGTGCACTGTCCAACAATTCCCAAGACAAATACTATGTGTAAGATTACATAAGTAAGTAAAGCCACTCAGACATGATGATACTGCATTCAATATAGCACGGCTAACATGTACATACCATGGGTCTCCTGTGAAATTTACACACATATCTGCACACATGCAGTGGCCCTAACTATCATGTGGTGGCAAACATGCTCCTTCATTAGTGAGCAGACATAGGGGGTCATTACAACCCTGGCGGACGGTGTTAAAGGTGTGGTAATATCGCAAACAGGGCGGCGGACAAAAAAAGGGAATTATAACCGTGGCGGAAACCGCCAACAAAGAGAGCCACTTTAACACTGCACCCGCCACAGCGGTACAGACAAGCAGCGCGGCGGTCACCGCCAACAGACAGGCGGAAGACAATGTACCACCCACAGTATCACAACCCGCCAATCCGCCACCTTTTCCGGGGCGGTTTCACCGTGGATAAAAACACGGCGGAAACAGCTTTTGCAATGGGAAAACGCTCACCTTAACACACTCCACGAGGAAGGAGGTCACCATAGAGCCGGAATTACAAATCCTACCTGCACTTGTCTTCCTACTCATCTACGAACACCAGCGACAGCGAAGACAACGGTGAGTACTGCACCTACGACATAGGGGAGGGGGGAGGTAAAAGTCAGGGGGACACACACGTAACATCCCCACCCCCCCTCGCACATTACAACACACACCAATGCATTTCCAAACATCACTGTAACAACCTACAACCCCCCCGGAAGAATGCAAAGACAAAACGAAATCAGTTCAAACATTGTAATGTATCAAAATACATGTTTCAAATATATACAGATATATATACACTCATTCAAAAGTATATACATTACGAGAAGTAGTGCAGATATGCACATCTCAATGTCCGTGCACCACTGGGCCAAAAATGCATGGGCGAGACCCACACAAGATACCTGTCCACAAACAGAGAGAACACTCAAGGCATCAGAGAGAAATACAACAGGCACCTCAGGGGGAAGGGAAGGGGGGGGGCACCTCAGCTGGATTACAGCACCACGCCAGATCCACGATGGGGCTCCATGCCCATTGACGTATCCTGGGGAGTGCAAAGCCACAGTCTCTCAAGTCTCTACAGTGGGTGGGTTGCCCACTGCCATATCCTGGGGAGTGCAAAGCCACAGTCTCTCAAGTCTCTACAGTGGGTGGGTTGCCCACTGCCATATCCTGGGGAGTGCAAAGCCACAGTCTCTCAAGTATCTACAGTGGGTGGGTTGCCCACTGCCTTATCCTGGGGAGTGCAAAGCCACAGTCTCTCAAGTCTCTACAGTGGGTGGGTTGCTCACTGCCATATCCTGGGGAGTGCAAAGCCACAGTTTCTCAAGTCGATAACAGCCTCCACTGGTTCTGGAGGGGGACTGGTGGCCAGAGTGCTTCATCCTGTGAAGGACAGAGGTAGTGGATGGATCTCTCCACTGGTTCTGGAGGGGGAATGGTGCCTACACTGGATTAGGCTCCCCATGACAGTTCCTGTCCCGTCACTGTCCCAGCTGTACGTGGGATAACGATGCTTGATGTTGCTGTCTTTTCCTTCTGCAGCGGTGCTTGCCCTGTTCAGCGGTGCTTGCCCTGTTCAGCAGTGCCTTGTCATGGCGGTCTCTGGGCTGTTCAGCGGTGCTTGCCCTGTTCAGCAGTGCTTTGCCATGGCATCTCTGGGCTGTTCAGCAGTGCTTGCCCTGTTCAGCGGTGCTTGCCCTGTTTAGTGGTGCTTTGCCATGGCGGTCTCTGGGCTGTTCAGCGGTGCTTGACCTGTTCAGCGGTGCCTTGTCATGGCGGTCTCTGGGCTGTTCAGCGGTGCTTGCCCTGTTCAGCGGTGCTTTGCCATGGCGGTCTCTGGGCTGTTCAGCGGTGCTTGCCCTGTTCAGCGGTGCTTTGCCATGGCGGTTTCTGACCTTTTGTGCATTGGTGTGTGGCAAGATGGTCCCTCATTGCCCAGCGGGGCTGTGGCAGCTGGGGCCCTCCTGGGCACTGACTCCGGCGGTTGTCTCCTGACCAGTGACGATACTTGGGCCCTCCTGGACACTGACTCTGGCGGTGGTCTCCTGACCAATGACGATACTTGGGCCCTCCTGGGCACTGACTCTGGCGGTGGTCTCCTGACCAGTGACGATACTTGGGCCTCCTGGGCACTGACTCTGGCGGTGGTCTCCTGACCAGTGACAATACTTGGGCCCTCCTGGGCACTGACTCCGACGGTGGTCTCCTGACCAGTGACGACGGTGCTGGCGGTGGCGCCCCGGCCACCTGGGAGGATGCCGCCCTTCTCCGCCGTGCTGCTCTCACGAGGCTGTGCAGACTTCTTCTGGCACTTCACCGCCTTTGGAGGAGTCACAGCTGACTCTGCAATCCCCCTGGGACCCTTGTGAGTAGTTTTGCCTCCAGGAGTCTTCACCCGGTCCCGTCGGCCACTTGCCAACTTGAGATGCTTTACAGGGGGTGGACTGGCAGTGCCTTGGCTCCGTGTCACACTGCCTGCCCTGGTGGCCGGTGCACTCCACACACCTGTAACACGCACCACTGGTACTGGAGTCTTTTTGGCTGAGGTGCTACTACGGGACTGATGAATTGGAGGGGTGGGGGTGGGGGCAAAGAGGTCAACGTTGCTGAGGGACAGTTTCTGACGAACACTGGGATGTGTAGCTGGAGGGGGTCTGGAAGTGGAGGAAGAGGAGGTGGTTGTAGGAGGTGTAACTTTAGGTGTTTTGGGTGCAGGTGCAGGTACTGGAGGCTGTCGTGAGGTGGATGGATGTTGGGTGTTTGGGTGCCCGCGTTTGTGTACTTTGGGAGGGGGCGTCACAGACACACTGGGAGAGGACACAGGGGACGTGTAAATGGGAGTGGGGGTGGTGAGTGCAGGTGAGCGAGGTGTGGTGCTGGGTGTTCTGGTGCGAGTCCTAGTGCCTGTAGATGTAGTGCATGTAGGTGAGAGTGTAGACGACACTGTGAGGGAGGAGGGGGACACAGTGGAGGCAGTGGATGTTGCTGTGTCTGTATGTGTCTGATGCTTGCGTGAGTGCCTGTGGGATGTGTGGTGCCTATGTTTGCCTGAGCTACTTTTGTGTGTTGAGGTGTGTGCATGCTTGTCTGTTGGTGTGCTTGGGATAGGCTTGGGTACAGGGGCTTGGGTCTGGGTGGAGGAATTTGGTTGGGGGAGGCTAGACACAGGGACAATGGCTGCCATCAGTGCTGAGGCCAAAGATTGCAGGGTTCGATGAAGGGCAGCCTCACCAGAATGAATGCCCTCCAGGAATGCATTACCCTGTTGCAACTCCCTTTCTACACCCTGGATGGCATTCACAATGGTAGACTGCCCAACAGTGAGTGACCTGAGGAGGTCAATGGCCTCCTCACTGAGGGCAGCAGGGGTGACAGGGGCAGGGGCTGAGGTGCCTGGGGCGAAGGTGATGCCCACCCTCCTGGGTGAGCGGGCATGGGGGGAGCGCTGAGGGGCTGCTGGGAGGGCGGTGCTGGTAGGGGAAGTGGCGGCTGTACCTGTAGAAGTGTGGGGCACAGATGGTGCCACCACCACAAGGGAGCTCCCATCGGCGGACGAGTCCGTGTCGCTGGTTGGTTATCCGGTGCCTGACGTGAAGCTCCCCTCGCCCTCCGTCCTACTGGTGCATTCTGAGTCCGTGGTGTGGCCCTCCATGGCCATGTGGGATGCAGCTCCCTCGTGCTCCGGTGCCACTGTACCTCCGCCTGATGATGCTGATGCACAAAAGAACACGGAGAGCAGAAAAAGGGCGGGGGACGAAAGAAGAAAGACAGGTTGAGTGCATGGCATACCGCTACCGTTGGCGGACAATACAGACACAGCAGCCCCCTGCACTACGCCGTGCTCCTGGCCTCTACAGATGCAATTCCTGGGATGTGGCCTACATCGCTATGGTCGACATCTGCAGACAAGGATGCCACAGGGGCATGTATAACTGTACTTGGCACTCTACTGCGGTGGGGTGGAGTGCCACATGGCCTGCATTACGGAGGGGACTAGCCTATGGAAGTCGCCCTGGCCTAGGGAAACCCACAGCCCTCCTCCCTCACCTAGACCCCTCAACAGCACGCAAAGTCCCCAGAATGATTGTGTACTCACCACCTTGTGTCTGCTGTGATGCCCTCAAGCGCCCATCCAACTCAGGGTAGGCCACCGCCATGATCTGGAACATGAGGTGGGTCATGGGGCGACAGGCACCCCTCCCACATTGGGAGGCCATCCCCAGCTGAGCCTCCGCCGTCTTCTTGCTCCAGCGGCAAATGTCCTCCCATCTCTTACGGCAGTGCGTGCCCCGTCTCTGGTGGACCCCCAGGGTCCAGACGTCCTTGGCGATGGCACGCCAAATGTCCTTCTTCTGGTGGGCGCTGACCTACATGAAATGCACAGGGGAAGAAGAGAAGTCATTAGTAAGAGCACCGTCGAAGTGAGTGGCCCCCATCCCTGCCCTTGCCATGTGGCACATGCATTCACAGTTCTTCATGTTCACTGCACTCTGCCCCTTCCCTCTTACAACCCGCCCTCTCCACCCAGGCATAGCCCACACAACGTGCTCCCTGTGTACTTACCTGTTGGTCTGGAGGACAGTAGAGTAGCGTGTACTGGGGGAGGACCCCGTCCACGAGCTTCTTCAACTTCTGAGCAGTGAAGGCAGGGGCCCTTTCCCCAGACGCAGCAGCCATTGTCTCTTCCAGACCGAGGTCACAGCAGCACTTGCAGTGTAGGTCCTCTCCTGTCGAAGATCAGGTATCAAGTGATTGAACAGATAGAAAATGGCAGTCACGTCCGCGGCGGTGATGTCCGCGGCGGTGCGTATCATCACCGCTGGCGCACTTCATCATTGGCTCCTGGGACCCATAGGGTCCAATGTTAACCAATGCAGCATTGCGCCGCGGTCTACGACCGCCTACCGCGACGGTGTATAACGCCAGCGCAGTTACCTCACATCCCACTGTCCCAGTTTAGAGGTCACGCAGCCGCCATTTCAGGGGCCCACATGGCTTAATTTGCAACTGCGTCACACATACCTGGGCCTACACTCGACACACAGACAGGAAGATTTTTGTCTTTGGTCTCGTGTTCTGTGTATCTGTGGGTACATACCTGGGATTTTGTTGACTCTGTGGTCGCTGTTGTCCTTCCTAGGCACCGTCAACTTGGACTTTTGAGAAGATGGCGGAATCCTCTGGTGTACTGACCGCTGGTGGACCTGTTGACAATGGAGGAGTGACATTTACTCATCACCTACAGGTTTGACAGTGCCACTATCCAGGAACTATGTACCCAGTTGGAGCCAGACCTGATGTCACCAATCCGCCATCCCACAGGAATCCCCCCTGAAGTGCAGGTGCTGTCAGTGCTCCATTTCCTTGCAAGTGAATCGTTTCAGACAACAGTGGCCATGGCATTAGGGATGTCCCAGCCTATGTTTTCCAACGTGTTGTCCAGAGTGTTGTCTGCCCTGCTGAAACACGTAAGGGGCTACATCGTTTTCCCTCAGGTGGAGGATTTGCCTACAGTGAAAGGTGACTTCTATGCCCTAACATCATAGGTGCTATTGATGGGACCCATGTAGCTCTGGTCCCCCCCCCACAGGAGTGAACAGGTGTACAGGAACCGGAAGAGTTATCATTCGATGAATGTACAGATGGTATATTTGGCAGACCAGTACATCTCCCAGGTAAATGCTATGTTCCCTGGATCAGTGCATGACGCCTACCTCCTGCGCAATTGCAGCATCCCTTATATGATGGGTCAACTCCAGAGGCACCGGGTGTGGCTATTGGGGGACTCTGGTTACCCCAACCTGTCCTGGCTATTGACCCCAGTGAGGAATCCCAGGACCAGGGCAGAGGAACGCTACAATGAGGCCCATGGGCGGACTAGGAGGGTGATCGAACACACCTTCGGCCTCCTGAAGGCCAGGTTCAGGTGCCTGCATATGACAGGTGGTTTCCTATTCTACTCACCAAGGAAGGTGTGCCAGATCATCATCGCCTGCTCGATGCTTCACAATCTTGCTTTGCGACGCCAGGTGCCTTTTCTGCAGGAGGATGGTCCAGATGGCGGTGTTGTGGCAGTTGTGGAGCCTGTGGAGCCTGTGGACAGTGATGAGGAGGACGCTGAGGAAGAAGACATGGACAACAGGGACTCAGTCATACGGCAATATTTCCAGTGACACACACGTGAGAACAGTTTTCTTTTTGCCATTACATTCACTTTCAAACTTCTACCTCTATCCTGTCTGTCAGTTCATAGCAGTATTTGGTCACTGAGTTGTACCTTTCCATTACGGTTTCACAGGTGTGGTTAGCAACGTGTGTCATCTGCTTGCATCCTTCAATGACTTGTGATGTGTGACATAAGTATGTTGGCTATAAAATTGCAAAGCATTTTGACACTGTCATTGATAATACATATTTACCAATTCACAGACTGACTCCAGATTGTTTTGTGGTTCAAGGGTGTTTATTTCAGTGCTCATAAATGGAGGGGGGTAGTGATATGGTGATGGGGGACGGTGGAGGAATGTCCATGGCAGAGTGCAGTCCATTAGTCACACAGGTGCACTGCCCATATGGGCATAGGGAGTGGAGATGGGGCAGTTCCAATCTGGACAGGGTAACAAAGTAGGAAAGTGGGAGGACAATCAGGGTGGTCTCATTTCCTAGCGGGGGTCTTGCCATCTTGCTCTGTCCTGTTCCTGGATCTCAGGGACCGCTTGCGTGGTGGTTGTCCGTCTGCAGGGGGTGGGGTGCTGGTGTGGTGGTCCTGTGGCGGGGCGTCCTGTCCACTAGCGCCAGCGGAGGTGGTGGGCAGTTCATCGTCCATGCTAGTGTCAGGTGCCCCTTGGAGTGCCACGGTGTCCCTCATGGTCTTTTGTATGTCGTTCAGCATCCCTACGATGGTTCCCAGGGAGGAGCTGATGGTTCTGAGCTCCTCCCTGAACCCCAAATACAGTTCATCCTGCATCCGCTAGGTCTCCTGAAACTTGGCTAGGACCGTCGCCATCTTCTCCTGGGAGTGGTGGTATGCTCCCATGATGGAGGAGAGGGCCTCGTGGAGAGTGGGTTCCCTTGGCCTGTCCACCCCCTGTGACACAGCAGCCCTCCCAGTTCCCCTGTGTTCCTGTGCCTCCGTCCCCTGGACCGTGTGGCCACTACCACTGCCCCCAGGTCCCTGTTGTTGTTGGGGTGGTGGGTTATCCTGGGTTCCCTGTATTGGTGGACACACCGCTGATTGACGTGTCCTGGGTACGGAGGTATGGGCCCGGTGGGTGGGTGCTGTGCTGGTGTTACCAGAGGGTGGAAGGTCAGTGTTGGGCTGTGCCTGTGCAAGAGGAACCGACTGTCCCGAGGCCCACGATGGTCCGGGCTGGTCATCAGGATCCAGTAGGGCAGAGCTGCTGTCGTCACTGTGGGCCTCTTCTGTGGTTGGAGTGGAGTTGTCTGGACCCTCCAGTGTGGTGACGTTACGTAGTGGTCCTGCAGGGATATAAGACCATGATTAGTGCATGTGTGTCAGTAATGGTGTGCAATGGGTGGGTGTTTGTGTACCCCAGTGCAAGCATTCCTGTGTGTGGATTTGTGTGATGATGGTTAGGGGGTTGTTATGTGTATGTGCAGTGAGCATGCTTTGGTGAGGGCTGACCATGCTTTGTTTTTCCATGTCGGTCTTGGTGTTGGGATGTGTGGTTTGTGTTATGAGTACATTAGTGAGGAGTTGTAGTGATGGGGGGGTGAGTGTGGGGTTGTGTGATGGCATGCAGGTATGGTGGGGGATATAATTGTTCAGATTTGACTTACCAGTGTCCATTCCTCCACTGACTCCTCCGAGGCCCTCTGGATGCATGATGGTCAAGACTTGCTCCTCCCATGTTAGTTGTGGGGGAGGAGGTGGGGGTCCGCCGCCAGTCCGCTTTACCGCGATGTTGTGCCTGGATACCACAGAACGCACCTTCCCCCGTAGGTCGTTCCACCTCTTCCTGATGTCGTCACGATTTCTTGGATGCTGTCCCACTGTGTTGACCCTGTCCACGATTCTTTGCCATAGCTCCATCTTCCTGGCAATGGATGTGTGCTGCACCTGTGAGCCAAATAGCTGTGGCTCTACCCGTAGGATTTCCTCCACCATGACCCTGAGCTCCTCCTCGGAAAACCGGGGTTGTCTTTGGCGTGACATGAGGTGGTGTGGGTGATGTGTCGGGTGGTGTAAGTGTTGATGTGTGGGGTGATGTGTAGTGGTGTGTGGTGTTTTGTGCGTGTAATGTTGTATGGGTGATGGTGTTGTGTGCCTCTGTGTGGTGGGGTTCTCAGTTGCTGTGCTCTCTGTCTATCTGGCCTTCGTCTCTGATTTTTGGACGTAGGGGTTTGTGGGTGATGTGGGTGTGTGTTTTATTTTGTGTTGGGTGTGTGGGAGTGGTGTTTGTATGTGTATCAGGTGTGTGTATTTGTAATTGTCCAATGTGGCGGTGTTTTAGAGATGTGTGTGTATTTTGAGCGCGGCGGTGTGTACCGCCAATGGAATACCGCGGTTGAAAGACCGCCGGGTGGATTCGTGGGTCGTGATAGCATGGGCGTGTTTCTGTTGGCGTGACGGTGGAGGTTTTGTTTTTGCCAGTTTATCACTGACCTTTGGTGTGGCGGTCTTGTGTGGGTGTCTGAATTTCGGCGGATTCAGAGATGTGGGTCATAATAGCTGTGGCGGAATTCCGCTGACGCAGCGGTGTTTTGGCGGTCTTCTGCACGACGGTAAGCAGCTATTACCGCCAATGTTGTAATGACCCCCATAATAATGGAGTGTATTCGTCTCATCATGTGTATCTACAAGAGACATCCAAAGCCACTTTCCTTGAGGAGTGCATTACCATTCAACCAGCCATTGTGGCCATGACAAATTTATGACACACAGGTACAATGTACAGAGGGGCAGGGACAGTTGTAAGCCCTCATGTTGTTACAGTTTCTTCATTTGATGTGGCCCAGATATGGTGAGTTGCACCAACCATAGAGATATGAACCCATGTGCATACCTTTGGCCAGCCATCCATAAACAAAAGGTGGAACAACAAACACCAAATACCAGTCTAAGATGTTAGCTGAGGGCACCTTGCACTTTTTCCCTATGTCTCCGATTCCAGATCTGACTTGTATCCGAAATGACGAAGAACCACAATAATCCCTAAGATTTATAGAACTTCCGTGATCGCTTACCTTACACACTCACCAGACACACATGAGACATATGTTTGGGCCACATTGCTATCATCAATAGACGTGAAGCCTGCACTCATTTTCAGCATCATGTAGTGTTTCAAAAGTCAGTCTAGCTATTGCGTCAACAAATGTTGGTAATGATTTTGAAAATCTATACCTCACAGGCAAATGTGACCTATATATATACATAATTGGCTCCTGATTTGTATTGCTGTTAGAAACAAAGGCGGCACCAACTTACATTAAGCAAAAGTATTCAGTAAGTTTGCAAAGCACTTGCTTCCTGACAGCTAGCAATTGTGGTCCTTCACATAGTCCATCAATAACCCTGTATGTTTCCAAAGCATTCCACACACTCAACAACATTGCCGGCAGATATTGTAGAAATCATCTGATGTCACTAGAGAGCATTTAATCGTGCACATTTACATGATTTGTACTCACCAACAGGGCCACTAATCACAATTCCCAGGTGGTCCAGCAGATCTTGCTCCCTGGAGATGAGGTCAGCCCAGCGGTGCTTCAGCTGGTGGTTATTCCTTGGGGTCCGATAGATGCCTTGCAAGTGATGCAATACCTTTCCCCACCGGAGCCTCCGTGCCTTGGTGTGATACCCCTGTATCACCTGCCCACCTGCCTCAATCATAAGGGGGAGGAAATGGCACACCAGCCATATGAAACCCCCAAGCTCCTCCTCACCCATCTTGCCAAGATGTGGCCTACCCAGCATCTTAGTAGAAAAAAAGGGTAATAGGGGATAAAGGAGAACAAAGGAGAATAGGGGGATATTAGAATAAGAAAAATTTAAACTAAAACAGCCCAACTATCCCCAAATTATCACTACCCACAACAGACTCCCAAAAACAACAAAAACAATACAATACTAGACAATAGTACACAAAAACACTCAGACAGGATACAACAACAGTATTTTATTCACAAAATGCCAAGTAATGGGCCACACAGGAGACAAAAGCACAATTTGACTAGACAAAACTCTGAACACAGCCACACAGTCTAGAAGAATCACAGACTGCAAAGTGAAAGTGAAAGTACACCCACTGTACATAATCTGTAAAGAGGATATCCTATTACATCACTTCCTGCCTAAAATTGCGGCTGTTTTTATCGTTATGCGTCAAAGAAAATCTACGCATACAGTCTGGGCGTCATTTTTTTCGCCGCACAGCAGTAAAAATGAGCCCGCATCCATTTATTTGGAAATAGTCTAACACTTAACCAATTTTCAGGGCATAATGCGTTTTTTTTCGGGCATTAGCATAATTTTTTGACGCGTATGTGTCATAATTTCAGGGCATTAACTGTGTTTGGGTCATTTTACCATTTTAATGTAATGTAACATTTGTGACACAACTGAGATAGGCTGATTGCACCCACTTTGGTCTTGACGGTGTATGGGCACATGTGAGACATCATACTGCTGCAGACCATGATCCACTACTTCCTTTACATGATTTTCACTCTTGGCGGACGCACTAGATGGCCATATGTGTGGCCTACATATATGTATTGCACAAATTGGGCATGTTTGGAGTCAGGAGAGAATAGCAAGGTGACGCACATAAGTAAAATACCTCAATGCCTATGGCTCAATGTGTGTGAATTGGCTACTAATGTAGTTGTCGACCCAGTGTGTGTGCATCACAAGATGCATTATTGAAAATATGCTTGCATGAATGTGAAGTCAATGTGTCCAAACCTTAGATGCAAGTCAGTGTGGAAATGAGAGAGGACATGTGTTAGTCATACATGTAGCAACATCTGTTGTGTGCACTTCCAAGATTTTGGGAAACATAGACACCACAAATTACAAAGCATGTACCGGATAGATGGCAGACGCTTGTTCATGTCAATGATTCGAAAGTTGCCAATCACATGTCCTGGAAATTTGGAAACTGCTTCCTAGGCACTTGTTGGTGAATCCACAGTGAGTCAGGCACATGTACAAACTAAGGGGGTCATTCTAACCATGGCGGTAAAAACCGCCAGGGCGAATGACCGCGGTAGCACCGCCAACAGGATGGCGGTGCACCGCTGGGCATTCTGACCGCGGCGGTTCAGCCGCGGCCAGAAACGGAAAGTCGGCGGTGTCCCGCCGACTTTCTGCTGCCCTTGAGAATCCTCCATGGTGGCGGTGCGCGCTCCGCCGCCATGGGGATTCTGACACCCCCTACCGCCATCCTGTTCCTGGCGGGTCTCCCGCCAGGAACAGGATGGCGGTAGGGGGTGCCACGGGGCCCCTGGGGGCCCCTGCAGTGCCCATGCCAATGGCCTGGGCACTGCAGGGGCCCCCGTAAGAGGGCCCCAAAAGGAATTTCAGTGTCTACTTGCATTAATCAGATGCAAGGTAGGCATTCCTGTCCAAAAAAGGACGTAAACGGCCGTGCTTCGTATTTATGCTTCCGGGCAAAAATCCTGCATGGCCGGGAGACGGAGTCGGAAAGTGACGCACAGCCTGATTTGCGTCAAAAATTAACACCTGGGTCAGGGCAGGCGTTAAAATGGGGCAAGCACACCTGTATTTAATCAGAACACACAGAAGCAACAGCAGAGCAGCAAAAGGGAGACATGGAGGTGCTTCTCATCCAGCTTGCACGCAGACGCAGAGCCCAGCAACAACAGCAGCAGCTACCACAACACCAGCAGGGACCCCAAAGGCAGCACAGAAGGCAGGAGAGGATATTCCACACCAGGACAACCCTTCATGGCCTCAGGGAACATGACATCATCCAGAGGTACAGGTTGAATTGGCAGGCCATTCAGCAGCTGCTGTGCAACATAGAGCCACAGTTGGCACCCACCTTGCTGACACCCCGCACCATCCCAACAGAAACCAAGCTGCTAGCTGTACTTCACATGTTTGCAAGTGGCTCCTTTGAAAGCACTCGCACCCTGGTTGCCAGGATATCACAGCCATCATTATCTGCCTTCTTGCCCAAAGTATTGAATGCCATCATTGGACTCACACCCCACCACATCTGCTTCCCAAACACATAGCAGAAGCAGCAGGAGACAATACAGGGGTTTTACCTCATTAATGGATTCCCACATGTCCTTGGTGCCATTGACTGCACACATGTATGCCTTGTGCCACCTGCAGCAACTGAACACCTCTACCGCAACAGGAAGCACACACACTCCATCAATGTGCAGTCCATTGTTGATCACCAAGGATTTATCACCAACATCGTGGTAAAGTATTCTGGGAGTGTCCATGACTCATTCATCTTTCGTCACTGTACCATCAATTAACACTTCCAGGATGGACGGTATGGCAATGGACTACTTGTTGGTAAGTACAAAAACCTCCTTATGTACACACTGCACAGCAACCCTCTAGGACACACAACACATACACCACGACAGCAACATGTGGACAGGAAGATACTGAGGTTGTGACACTGCTAGCCATGTTTGATAGGTCTGCAGTGAACCTGTCACACATCTGAAATTAGTGTACAGTCTAATGTTGAGACGTCAATGATCACAACGTATGGAGAGGTTTGGCTAATTGTCACCTTGCAAAATGTGAGCGTCTCACTGATGTTTAAATCAATCCATTGCATATGTCTAAAGGTATGGGATGTCCAGGGTACATAGATGCTAACGTGTTACCACCACTGTGAATTTGAATCTGTGTATGGAACTATCATCTCACCCCCAGTGAAGACACAGGGACACCTGTATCACAAGTCACAATGCTAGGGAGTGCAAACTGTACTGCAAATCCCAAAACATACTGCTGACAACCGGTCAGCAGCCAAACACTCGTTCAGCCAAGGAAACAACCCAATGCAGATGGTACATCCTAGAAGCCTATGAAGCAACACAATAACACAAAAGAGTCACAGACAACACAAGACAACTACTGCCATGCAAGGTGATATTAATGGGGCACGCTACATCAACATGATCACAATCATTTTCTTTTTCAGCTGATCAGGGGTATGGGATCCAGCCATGGATTATGACACAATTTGGCAACCCAAGCACTGCAGCAGAGCATGCCTACAATGAGGCACATAGGAGGACACGCACCATAGTGGAGAGGACCTTCGGCATCCTCAAGTTGAGATTCAGGTGCCTGGACATCACTGGTGGCAGCCTCCTATATTCACCAGAAATGGTCTGTAAGATCATTTTAACATGTGCCATCCTGCACAACATTTGTATACAAAGGAACATTCCAATTATTAGAACCAGAGACACAAATGCCTGAAGAGGAGGAAGAGAAGGATGCTGGCCTGCAACATGAGGGGGAACAACAAAACAGAGCTGCTGGATTGCGTAGGCACCAACATATTATGAACAATTTCTTTTAAAAAAACTCACCATCACCACTGTAGCAACATATGTAAATAAAAACCGATAAATATCACCATATCATGGTCTGTGTAATCATTTTTGCTCTCCTTTATCTCTAACTATCAGAATAACAGTGTAGCCTCATGGAGCATTGCTGATATACTGATCAGGACACAGAACATTCCATAGCAATTGTGATGTGTATTACACAACAGTCACATACACACACACTGTAAATGACAAATATCCTGTACATTTCACCTTTGAAGGGCAATAGCAGAGGACCACACCTATTTCACACATACATGTTGGCAACATGGTTCATCGCAGCATATGGCACACAACTAAGACACCATCAGTCTTTAAGGGAAAAAAATGCCTCATACATGAGGCAGTGGATGTGCTATTGCATTGGTAACAGGAATGTATGACCAGACCTTTGACAGCAGTACGTCGTACAGCACCTATCTTTGCAAGGGCTATCTGTGACTAGAGTTCCATACAAGCAGAACATAGACAGCACAGGTTCCACACCTATGACAAGCATTGCACACATGACATTCCATGTACATGTCAGCCCATTTCCTAACTCCTGACACACCCATGCTCCTGGTCTCACCCCACCTGTCTGAAGAGGTCCCTGGAATGGTAATATGTGTAGCCAGATATTCCCTCCTCTCCACACACAGACTAATAATAGTAATCCAGTGTGCTTCACCCTTTCCTATGGTATGCCGTTGTCATAGTACATCTGACTGTATAGACGTCAGGCCAATTAACAAACTGGCTTGTAGTTTCTAAGCCCTGTTATCACCTGTAGATTGCTTCCCATGTGAAAGGTACTGTTGGCCATTTGAACTCAAATCTCACCTACAGGACTTGTGATAAACTGATGCAGCACACACCAGTGAGCACCTCCATGCAGACCACCCATTTGAACATGCACTGCCCTTGCAGATGCTTGGAACAGCATAGAAGTTGCCATTTTGTCGATTACACTGTTATGCATTGCTAGAAAATAAGCCATGTAACACAGCCCTTGGGTTTCAGTGTTACCTTCCAAAACACAGGACAAACACAGTCTTCCATGTCAACTGTCTTGTTCTTCCTCCGACCAGTGTAAGTCAGACCTCTGAGTATGTACCTTGTGAAATTGCTGGATCCTGATTGACCCGGAATCCTGTCAGCCTGACTGGCACCTGTCTGTGCGTTACCCTAAAGGTTCCTTGTGGCTACATATGTACCACACTTGCTTTCCCAAATCTCACATTCCTCAGGGGGTATTTTGTCAGGTGCTTCCTCAATGCATACTCAAATACATTGTATAGCATCATCTGCTTTTTAATTGTACCTTAATTGTAAAATTGTCTTCGAATACCAAAATCATGGCCTGTCCCTTGTCTGGGTCTCATGCATGCATGAACGACAAAGTGTGACAGTGTACCAGGGCCATATGCAGGGATTGGGTATGGTGCCTCCAGCAGAACCAGCAACCTGTGATAATGTGCATGAAAATTCCACACATGTTAAGACCCTGACAGTTCACATGCTGAATCATATTGCTCACAACATATTGATGGCCTGTGCGTGCTGAATAGCTGCTAGATTCATCAACACAGAGGCTATGATGTTCCCAGATGCAGTGAGAACTTTACAGGCCAACCTGTGTACAAATGTTGTAATGACACCTGCCGGAACATGACTCCTGAGATATGATCTCACTCAGCACACCAAGGTTGCCCTGTTGACAGTCTCATAACACATTTGCAGTGACAGGATGGGACCAACCTCATGTAGGTTCTCATGTCCTCATCGACTTTAATTCAATTGATCTCCGAAGGATACTCAGTAGATACAGGAATAGCCGCCACTGACTCATGATGAGACCTGGACGTAACTGTGATAACATAGATCCCTAAAAATATACAGGATCAACATTGGACCACACACATGAACCAGACACCTCTGTGCAATTGATCACTGGAAATATGTGCCCACGTGCTGCCTCGTCTGCCGGTCCACCACTGCCACAGGAGAGTTGTGGCTCAGTCATATGACCACAACTGTGGGGTGAAATTACAGTTGTGGGTCACCTTTGGCTTTCCATGTCAATAACATGGTACCCACTTAGGCGGTGATTCTAACCGCGGTGGGCGGCGGTCGCCGCCCGCCATGCGGTTACCGCCAAATGACCGCACCGCGGTCACAAGACCGCGGCGGCCATTCTGGCTTTCCCGCTGTGCTGGCGGGCGACCGCCAAAAGGCCGCCCGCCAGCACAGCGGGAAAGACCCAGCAACGATGAAGCCGGCTCCGAATGGAGCCGGCGGAGTTGCTGGAGTGCGACGGGTGCAAGGCGGTTTCCCGCATCCAGTAAATGACGCACACCGTGGGATTTTGGCTTCCGCGGGCTCGGGCGTCAAAGTTTAAATATGGGGCAAGGTTTCCGGCGATTGTGCGTCAAAAGTTTTGACGCACATTCGGCACAGACAGAGTATAAATATGCCCCAGAATTACATTTCAAAGTGCGCCGGAGACTGGTGTGGCCCGGAAGAGTGAGTCAGAATTGAGGGCCGAATTAAGGGGCAAGAAGCAGCGGGGGCTGGAATTGCATCCCCAAAGTAATTATTTTTATTTTTTAAATGCACACGCAATAAAAGGTTTTGAGAAATGCAATATTGGGAGACCTGTATCAATTAAATATCTACTGGTTTACAACTCAGCAAACATGTTGGAACCTATTTGTATAGCTCCAGTTTCCTGTTCCAATACAGCTGCCGCATTGAACACCAGTCGTACTAAGGCTCAAGGATTAGAGGGGGATAGTAAGCTTTCTTACTGCTTAATGAATGCAAAAGCGGCAGTGTCAGGAGAAGCTGTGTGGTGGTCTGATGATGAAAGATATATACTCAAAACAATGTTGAACCTGGAATTAATTCATACAAACCTTGCAGATAAGCAAAGAAATATATTCTTAGCATGCAATTAATGTAGTAAAACCACTAATACTTGCTAGTCTTATTGGTGATTGTAATTACATTGGAAAAGTGCAGTAATTACACGAATATTGTAGTCATTAGCAGACTACATAGAAATTGTACAAGTGTCACACACAAGGTTCCACAGGCAGACAAATCAACAAATGTGTGCTGTATCCCCAGGAGAAAAAATCATATAGATGTGAATGGGTGACAATTTTATGTACAGTAACAAATTATTTGAAGACAGCGATTATTACTGTGCTTTAGTGTCAAAGGCAGTTAGAACTCTTTAGAAATAAGTTTTCTTCAGGGCAATGAGATAAATGGGACACCTATAGGGAGAACTGATGAAATTATGGTTATTGAAGGAAAGGAATTCCTATTTTTGATAGGCTAGTGCACTAACAGAAATATCAAATGACTAAAGGGTAGCTACACGATTGCGATTGGATGAAGGAACACATGAGTATCATGATAAGTGCATTGTAGCAAAAGGCAAACAATGAAATTGGCTTGAGTTATCAGAGAACTCACCAGGATGTGTAAAAGTTTTAGTGACTCCAAAATTGTGATACATAAAAGGTACTCACTTGCCTGTGCTTGCAACCTGGAAGAGTATTCAGCCATTAATGGGGTAATTCTTACAGTAATAATATTAATGTATGGCTTTTAGAAATTGAACTTAGTGAGTGGTGTCACCGTGGGCATTTAACATGCACTTCAACCCCATGGGTCACTTAGCAGGGAACAAATGTCCTCTTAGTAATGAATATCTCACTCAAAGCTGGTGAAGAGTCCAGGCTAATTGCTGGCTTACTCACCAAAAATGTTTTCTACATAAATGAAAAAAATCTTAAAGTAAAACAGTTACATAATTCATTATGCATTCCTAATTAGAAACATATTGAAGTATGTACAAGTAAATTAGTTGCATTTAATGAAATTTGTTACATTAATTTTACAATGAAAAATTTTTATACAACAAATATTTTGTTAATAATGAAAAATGAACTATTTTATACATTTTGTAACATTAAATTACAATTGTTTTCTATTTCCTTCAGGGTTTGTTAGAAATTGGGTTAGTTGTTGACTGAGGTGTGAGCCCTGGTCAAGTAGCAGCCACAATCCTGATCAAGGTAAGGCATAAGTAAACCCCAAAATAACCTGTGCTCATCCGCTGGTAGCTTAGCACAGACAAGTGTTACTTAACCTAGAGGAAATGTGTTAAGTATTTGTGCAATACTTTAAACGGTAAAATAGTGAAAAACACCACACAAAAGATCCCACATCAGGTTAGACAAATAGACCTTTATTTTATAACTAAATCCAAATTAGTTAAAACCAGAGTTATTACTTTTTAAAGGGTAAACTGCAAAAGCTCAGGCTGACCATGATGAAGTGCAGGTTGGACAAAGTCCCACATAAGTCCTGCTGAAGTTTACTTCCTCAAGTTTTGGGCCAAGAGTCCCATTCACATTGGGCAGGGTCACTAGGTACAAAAAGAGCATCACAGGTGGCAATTGTGTGGTGTGAAGAGCATGCCGTACACCGCAGATAGACAGGCTGGAGCTTCACGTTGTCAGTCCTCTGGAGGCTGTTAATGCTGCTGTGTGAAGAGATGGGCTTCCAGTTGCTTCCAGTGGATTTGGTGCAAGAACCATGGTCTCAGTGTGACAGGGCCTGCAGTTGTGAAAAGCCAAAAACCTTGATTTAAAGGCCTGTGAGCTACAGGGGTCCAGGACCTGGGGGTTGGGAAATCACTGAAGAGGGGTCCATAACTGTTGAGGAGCCTTTTATGTCCCTGAGACTCAGTTCAGGAGGCCAGAAGACTAGTCCTTTGAGTCACTCTGAGGTCCCGGGTTCAAGGTGAAGTTGCAGATCCAGTGCTTCTTCCCCAAGCAAGAGGGTATGAGGCAACAGGTCAGAACAGCTGGACAGCAGTTCCTTTAGAGCAGCAGTCCTTGTAGAAGCACAGCAGTCCTTTGTCCTAGCAGATTATCTACAGGTCCAGAATGTTACTGAAGAGTTGGTGGGTGAGGTCCTACTTTTATATCTTGGTGCCCTGGTCCTAGAAGGTAGGAGAAACTTCTAGTCAATGGCTTTAAAGTGCATGGAATTTCCTGCCTCCCCTGTTCTGGCTCCAAGCTGGCTGAAGTAACTATGCAGTGTTGTTAGGCCCTTTGTGTGAAGGCAGAGCACAGGCTATTTAGGTGTAAGTGGGGCTGTGCCCAGCTAAACCTCCTCATCCTGCTAGCACATGGCCCACTAAGGCACACCTCATCAGTCTAGTGTGTAAGTGCCTGGAAGGAATTCACAAAGTCTGTCAGTTAAACCCAATCATGTGACCCAGGCCAGCGTATAGGGACAAAAGGTGTAAGGGCCAAAAAATGCCAACTTTCTAAAAGTGGCCTTTTAAAAATTGTGATCAAAAACCTGGCTTCACAACTATATAGGGCTTTTCACCCCAATTCCAAAGACACCAAACATGTACTGATTATCTCTTCCTGTTTGGAAATTGCACTTATAAAACGTAAAATGACAACTCCAATGTTACCCCAATGTTATACATTCTTCACAGTACTAGAACAGAAGTGAGGTCCCAAATCATAGCTGCATTTTCGTTTCAGTAGGAAAATACAGCAGTTGTAGAAGGGTAGTGGTGAGAAGCTTTGATAAGCTTTGTTTAGGTTTCAGTAAAATAATTTCATGGGGTACTGCAGGTCACAATTTTAGTCCATTAGAAAAGATGTATGTTACTACTGCTCTGAAAGTGAAACGTCTTAGCACTTCAGGACTGAGGTTCACTGGTAGAGTTGTTTTCATCCCAGTCTGAATAACAAGAAGGCTAGTTAAGACTGAGGTCAATTGAATAAGCTGTGTGTAGGTCTTATATTGTAGTAGCAAAGAATGTTGCAGATCAGGTTCGACACATACCATCAGTGTATGTGTCTAGGTACAGAGATGCAGGGGTGTAGCTTCAGGGACAGTGGGTGTTTGATGTGTTACACCCTTCCTCTAATAATTGCATTATGTAGTAAATAGTTGAGTACATGTGCTTTATGTGGGGTATGGCGTGGTATTTGTCAGATTTCACTTGGGACAAAAAACACACATACATATACACACGTTATTTCACAAAATGTTGAGCTTTTAGTGCACTTCACAATTCGCACTCCTCTCCCTTCCTACTGCTTCTTAAGTCCCACCTGTGCCATGCTTCTCATATAATGTATTTTAACTGGCGTGATTGTTTGGAAGTATTAAGCTCTCTCCTCACTAATCTTCCTGACCAAGCTATACCCCTATGTAAAAGTGTGAGATCATATAAAAATTCAAGTCCACCTAGGCCTCAATTACAAGATCTCTCTGAATTCCGACTCCCAGCACAACCATGGAATTTATTGGCGCAATAAAATCTGAAAGTTTAGATTTTACCCTGGGAGATGAAGATAGGTCAAACCTGCTGACGTACTAGAGGGACAGAAATATGGAGACATGTGAGTATAGGTGAAGGAAGCTGCAAAAGTTGTGTGTTACACTCCATTTACATGGGTAAACTAGTAAATGTTGATGATTTTTGCATCAGATCAATAACAATCCCCAGGTTATCGTTATTTATCAGCAGTGGCAGCTCCTCTGTTTGGGCGGAGGAGCATCGCCCCCCTCCCCCAGCAGATGCGGCAGCTGCAGAACCTTTACCAGAAAACAATCATAACTTTGTTTATGCTTGTTTTCTGGTAAAGGGGGCGGGGCCATGGAGGTGACGTGCACTGAGGGGGAGTGCACAGCACTCCCACTCAAAGCATGTGTGTGTTTGGCCATCATGGGCTGGCCAAACACACATGCGCACAGGGCTCTCTCCAGCCCAGCAACACGGTTGTTGGGTTGGAGAGAGCCTGCACAGGCTCCCAGTCAGCCTGGGAGAGTCCACACTGGGTGCTCCCAGCCAATCCTGATGCTGCTCCGAGCAGCGTCAGGATTGGCGCAGGGCAGGCTGGGAGCCTGTGTCTGCAGAGCCAGCGTGGATGCAGCAGAGTGGAGCGCGGCATAGGAGAAGGTATGTTTTAATTTAAAACAAAAATGTTATCACCTCACAATTCCCCCCGCACACCGCCCCACCCTTTCCAAGCCTGCGAGCCGCTACTGTTTATCGGATTTGGTAAATATCACAAAAACACTGTGCAGGTGCAATAAATATCTCACCAACCCTGCACAGGTGTGATTAATATTGCACAAAACTGCGTAGGTGCTGTAAATATCCCACCAACATTGCAGCACCTGTAATCGAGGCATTACTTACCTGTGTTTGTCAAAATGCAGAGAACAGCAGCTACAGAGCTCTGTGTGTATTCATGAATGATTAGAACACCAAAATGCATAGTGTAAATTAGTATAAGTCAGGTGTATGAAACATTTGTCTTTAACTAGTGTTTCGAAAGGAGAAAGGGGAACAAGAAGCAGCAAAAAATAGATGCAAAGAAGTAATTCTGTTTCTGTACAGCAGGTTTTGTAAAGACTTGCTTGGCACAGAGCACAATGGAATGGTAGCGGTGATGTGGGCGAGATTTGGCTCGCTGTCTAATGAGGCGCCATTGGAAGCAATCATTAAGTAGTTGAATCATTGCGTTGCAATAGAAAAAAGACACGCATCCTATACCTTCTGTCTCCATCTTTTATCCATGTACATCCCACACCTTGATTAACTTAGGGTCAGCAAACTTAATTGCTAATTACCTTAGATTTTTGCAGAGGCAAATTCTGTTTTATATTGAATAACAATGTCAAACACTGCATTAGTTGCATGGGATTATGATTTCAGCATTTATCTTTTATCTACTATTTGGCCTAAACGTTTTAAATTAATCAGCTATTTCTGTCACGGTTACGGCCAGGTCTGATCAGGACTCTGGTTGGGACACCCCTTGAGGTCACCGAATATCCTAAAGAGGTAGTGTACTGGGTCAGAAGAGCAGCTAAAGGCATACACGGAAAGGACAGCTATGGACAGAAACAGGAAACAGGAAAGTAAAAGCAGAGCAACCCTTGTGTGAACAAATAGGAAACAGATTACTAGTGGACAAACACGCTGGGGTTGTACACAAAGTAAGGCGCAGAACCTCCCACAGTGACAGGGAATCTCAATGCCTCTGTGCAGTTTGCTCTTACAGATAGTCACCCTGTCAGCCCCATAGAAAGGAGGCAGCAGAAGTGATTCTGTCACTGGACCCTAGAGCACAAACAAGGATAGTACTTACATACACAGGACAAGCTCTTGTGGGTCCAGCTGGAAACACAGTGGCGATTCCTGAGAAAACAGCAATAGCACACTGTCACTGTTAGGCACGAAAGACAACGTATAACACTAGACAAGGATGGGGGTTGGAATTGCCTCCTGGAAACCAGGAGCCAACCCCAGTACAAAGGAGGACACTTATACACTGGTGAAGACTGATAGAACACTTACCAGACACAAAGAACCAAGAAGAAACAGAAACAGAAGGGAACAAAGAGGCAGAGGCAAGAACTGGGAACAGGCTCAGGCTCAAGTAAAGGCAGGACTAGGTCTTGAAAACAGGGTGCAAACTTCTGGCTGGAACAAACAGAGATAGGACTGGAAACTGAGAGAAGGCTCTGGCTGGAACAGGCAAGGACAGGACTGGAATAAAGGGAGTAGGAATGAGTAGTAAACAGGACTGGGAAACAGAGAGCAGGTTCAGGCTGAAACAAGGCAGGAGCAGGGCAGAGAAACAGGGAGCAGGCTCTGGAAGAAACAAACATGTACAAGGCTAAGAGATAGGGGGCAGACTCTGGCTGGAACAATCAGGAGCAGGGCAGAGAAACAGGAAACAGGATCAAGCTGGAACAGAACAGGAACAAAGCTGGAACACCATCTGACAAAGGGTCTATAACACAAAGGAATCGAAGTTCAATGCACAACGGGGATCTTGAGGAAATGGCTGCTTATAAGCAGTTCCAAGCTGGGCTGCACAGGAGAGGTCTCAGGTGTGTGTAATTTCAGACACTTGCAAGTCCTGGAGTAGAGGATCCGGTGAACACATAGAAAACAATGGGAAACAGAATCCAGGTTTTCCTGACTACCAGGCTGTGCATTATGGGATTTGCAGTCCCAGGAAGCAAATGTAGTACTACACAAGTGTACCATGGAGAAAAGAGAAACAAACAGGAGTCAGCAAGGGACTCTAGATAGGTGTTCAAGGTGATCCCCAGGCTTCCGACAGTCCCCTTACAGCGCCCCCTGGAAATGGGATGACAGAGTTGTAACAATTTCATTCTGATCTAATTTAAAAGCACAACATGGTCACTTTATGAATGCAATATCATATCAAAGATATCTGTACATACTTTGGTGTATATGTTGCTTATATAGAAGCAAATCGTGTGACTAACCAGGTCGAAATCCAGTCATTCATTGTGGTGGCATCCAACCAGTGGTTAGTCAAAGTGCTTAACCACTACAATGCCATTTACCAGGAGTAACGCTTGCTTGTTCTGCCACCTCTCTGGCGTCACCAAAGACCCGAGCATGGGGGTGGAATAGCTGTTGGCCCGACCAGACACGAGGGAGTTGGAGTACCTGCGAGTATGAAACTGGGTAATCAGTTGTGCAGAATGTGAAGCCTGCACAAGTTACAGGTCCACAATATTCTAATTTCTCAGAACTGAGCACCCTATTGTAGCACTCGGCTCTCTCAGGGTAGTGAAGCAGAATAGTCCAAGACTTACTCAGCGAAGGTGGTGAGGGAAAGTAATTGCCATTTGCTGGAGCACAATAATAACACTCAATAAATGATTGCCCAACCAGTGCCTTTTCTTTGAAAAAGGAAACAGTAATTTATTGCAGACACAATACTAGATTCTATGCATAATTTATAAATGTGTACATCAGACAGATGGAATTCCCTTTTTGAACATTCTGAAATCACATTTGAACCCCTCTGTGTCATGTGCCCCAAAATCACAATACCCCCCTCCACCTCCACTTATACCAGGCAGAACTTCACAATGTAGGGGGTCTCATTTTAATTAAAGATTTTAATTGGATATTGGCTTTGTTAGGGGCCACCACATCAATACATTAGACAATCCCATTGTCTTTGTCAAGGGGTCACCACATTACAATATAAAGCAAGCCAATTGGCTTTGTCAAGGGGTTACTAAATTATAAGACTAAAAATCACATGCTGAAAAATCATATCACTGAAATCAGTAATGTTTAGACACTGTTATTATTGGTAGTATTTATCAAAACACTGACAAGAATACATTGTCAATAAATCATTTACAATCTGCATGTGTCTGAGCCTTCCTTGTACCACTTTAAACCACAATGAATAGAATCTACCACTACAGATCAGTGCACTCTAGAGCACAGCATGAGAGTGCTTAAAAATGAGTTGCGTTTGACTGGTGCCATGGGTTCCCTGACCCCAGACCATTAGGGCAAGTTTTTCAATACTGGGGGGAGGGTGTGCTTCACTCCCTGCAGCCCCCACAATCCATTGGGCAATGTTGGTGGTTCCCCTGCCCAGACTGGGGTACCAAAAGCATCAAAAACACTTGTAAATGAGTCCTTGCAGAGCATTACGGGGTGCTCCCTCATGAGAGAAGTTATTATTTTATTTGCATCTCTGTCGCTGTTCTTCTCTCTGATGCCAGGCGTTGTGCCTTGTGTTTTTCTTTTCTTTTTTTTCTCTATCCTTAGTGCCTGTACCCACTAGGAAACCAGGTACAGGGTCAAACAAGTGAGGGCAGTGCAGGGGCTCTATTCAACTCCATCCTTGTTGTGGAGCCAGCAATCGTCTCTTGGTGCTCCCACCCAGATAGGAGCACCACCACTGCAAATGTCAGCTTCCGCACAGCAGAAGCCCACAGAACTTCCTTCTGCTCCTGCCCAGGGAGCATATCTGCTCTGACCATCCATGTACCGAGGATGGTAGCATGCCTTTTGGGGCAATACGGCCTGCATAAGGGTAACTTAATAATATTTAAAGGAAGGTTTAGGTCTGTGAAAAGAGGTCATATAGCAGGTTAAATTTGCATTTTAAAACTGCCACAGGCAGGTTTCCTGTGTGCAGCTACCACTCTGTGCATGACGCTAGTCTCTTACATAGTCTGCACCCGTGCACACAAACATGTGTACAGGTATCCATGTGTAACCAGCCCAATGCCCCTTAGGCTAGCTGTGTCACAGAAGCCTCATCTAAAAAGGTGGACACTGGTGGTAAACATGTGGCTTCCAACTGCCATGCAATTACTTGGAATGAGACTCATTTAGTAAGACTCACCCATCATAAGGGTCCAAAAACAGGATGATCCAATGTGAAAAATCTTGGTGAACTAAATTATAGGAACCCATTTGTAATACTGTGGCAACTGCCTTCTCCTTCGTGAGGATGGGTCTCTGCAGTCTAACCCTGAGAGGGAGAAATAAGTCATACTAACAAAGGGCTCTCACAGAGTCACAATCAGCATGGTGTCAGCTGAGGGTGGGAGTGGCAAGAGAATTGTAGATGTTGGCGTCAGGAGACCAGGTAATATTTTTTATTTTTTGGTGATTCTGGAGGGGATAGTGGGGTTAATAGCAGGATGTTAGATGTTGATTCAGGAGCAGGGGAGATTATATTCATTGGAAGAGGCCAGGCTTGTTTCCTTTTTGGATCAAGGTGGGGCTGTGGAGGTTTATAGAGTGAGTGGTGTGGTTAGATGACATGAGACCATTTTTTTAATGTATTTGAATTTGAGGAAAGGGAGGGCTTTTTCAGAGAGTGGTCAGGGGTGGGCATTGGACAAGTTTTTTTAACACTGTTTTTTTAAACATGATTCACCCATTATTTATTTTCCCGGAGTATGCGTTGGAAACAGAGGCAGATGATTTCAGAATCTGTATAGAACAGAAACTTAAAATTTGGTAAAATGTGAATAATCAGGAAGTTTTACACCACAAGGTTCTGAGTGACTTCATAGACAACTTATGCTTCACTTTTGTTGTCTGTGTGATGTCACTCAAAGCCCCTCAGTGAAAAATATTACCATAATTCAGTTACCCATCACAATTCTATTTAGTATCCCAGCATATGAAAGCACAGATCCCGGAGGGGTGGGCCCTTTTGTGATGTCCAGCTTAGCTGCATAAGAAATGAATTTAAAACTATATTGACATTGGGCCTTATTACGAGTTTGGCAGTCTTGTGACAGTCAAATTTGCTGTGATGGTCAGACTGCTGCACTCTTAGTGGTCAGACCACCAGGGGAGCGTTGCCACCATCACGGATCCCAATCGGTGGCGGTGGTTGAAATTGTTGTCAACCACTGCTGCCTTGAGTTCAGCACCGCCGTGCTGAACATAACTTCCATTTCCACAAGGTTTTTCATGGTGGGGTCCCACCCATGAAAAGGGTGTCAGAAAGGCAATGCTGGGGGATACAAGTGGCTCCTGCACTGCAACAACCATGTAGTGGGTAGTGCGGGGGGCTCCTGCCCAGCACCCTTTAGTGTAGGAAAGTCCTCCTTTTTGCCCTGGTCACCCCCAAAGTGTTTAGACAGATACTGGTGGTTACTGACTCTTGGCTGTGCCCTGGGTACTGCTTACCAGTCCCAGGGCCAATGCTCTGTGTAAAATGGATATGCAAATTAGGCTAATTATAATTGGCAGCATCAACCTACCTATAAGTCCCTAGTATGGGCATGTAGGTAAAGGGACCCCTGCATAGGTAGTGCACCCATAGGTGCACTGCTGAGGTGCCTGGTGTCATCATAAAATCAGGCCTACCTATTTCCACAGGGCTGAGCAGCAGAAACCTCTGAATACGAAGGTTTCCACTGGTGAGCCTAGTGGAAGCATTGTAATAGGGCTCCACCTCCACAGCAGTCTCCTCCCCATGGGTCTGCCCGCTGAGGGTCGGCCCGCCAAACTCGTAATGAGATCCATATTTTGGAATAAAATGCAACTCATTTACATGTTAAATAATTCTATGGAAAATCTGGCACGGGCTCACTTTTATGGCATAGTCTGGATATCCCAATTTTCAGGCAGCATTATTGACTGGACCTCGATAAGCAGATTTCCAGGTTATGGCGGTCATTCTGACCGCGGCGGGCGGCGGTAGCCGCCCGCCATGCGGTCACCGCCATTTGGCCGCTCCGTGGTCAAAAGACCGCAGCGGCCATTCTGGCTTTCCCGCTGGGCCGGCGGGCGCCCGCCAAAGGAGCGCCCGCCGGCCCAGCGGAAAAGGCCCTGCAACATAGAAGCCTGCTCCGAATGGAGCCGGCGGTGTTGCAGGGGTGCGACGGGTGCAGTTGCACCCGTCGCGATTTTCACTGTCTGCTAAGCAGACAGTGAAAATCATGCTGGGGCCCTGTTAGGGGGCCCCACGACACCCGTTCCCGCCATCCTGTTCCTGGCGGTAAAAACCGCCAGAAACAGGGTGGCGGGAAGGGGGTCGGAATCTCCATGGTGGCGCTGCTTGCAGCGCCGCCATGGAGATTCAGCCCAGACAGGGGAAATCCGGCGGGAAACCGCCGGATCCCCTTTTCTGACTGCGGCTTTACCGCCGCGGTCAGAATGGGCAGGGAAGCACTGCCAGCCTGTTGGCGGTGTTTCCGTCGTCATCCACCCTGGCGGTCGATGACAGCCAGGGTTGGCATGACCCCCTATATGTTTATTTAGCTAACAATATGTTAAACTGCCGCCCACAGACAATTTATAGCAATATATTTTTTAAACACAAGGGGGATGGAGCACACTTCCTCTCATCCCAGCACAGTTCGCCTCATTACATCCTGGTAAATGCAGTACGCTTATTCCAAAGTTAAAGTAGTGTTTTACCAAAGTTGGTGCAGGTAGTGCTGTTTTCTCTAAATACATGTTTCTAGGTTTAGCCATTCATTAGTAGAGAGCAGAAGTAGTACTGAGCAGACAAAAATCATCTGGGGTTGCCGGTATGCTGCCCAAGTCATCACAGGTCACACTCCAGAGGCACACAGGTGCATCCCAGGTGAACTTGTCACTCATCCCTGCAAAGTTTACCCCATTCCATCCTGGTAAATGCCATGTAAAAAAAGAACAAAAATTGGAAGCGGGCAGAGTCATGCCTACGATAAAGTGACAGCTCTGTGAAAGAGATGTGGGTCCTAGGAACCTGTAATGGGTGTTTTTACTAATTCACTGTGGTCCAAGATTAGCTGAGAACCAGGGATTTTGAATTTGATGTGTGACAGAATCAGGTCGGCATCGTTGGAAAGAAGAGAGGACACCCTCCTAACCAGCTTTATGGGCTGGGAAGCCACACTTTGTAGAGACATGTTGGAGAGGGGTAAAATCATTATGCAAATAGAGCTGACTGGCTGAAGTACACTGATAACAGTACGTGGACTGCCAGGCTGCATGGGGCAGGACAGATAAGCCTGTGGGCCCTGAAGAATTACTTTGACAGCAGTGGAAGTCAGTGAGTTTTACATAAAGACAGAAGGGGCTGAGGAGGAATACATTTAACTATAATGTTATGGAACCAACTAGGGTGAAGGCCTAAGGTTGGAAACACATGCTCTTTTTCTGAGATGGAAAAAAGCACAGAAACAATATATCTGTCACAATGACCCAAGCAACAGACTGAGTTAGCTTTATTAGAGAGGCAAAGTGTAAAGAACACCAGACCCTAGTGTATTGAGATATAGAAATACATTTTTATAGCCCCACCATTACAGATGATGTACCCATTGAATTGTATTGATCTTGATGTGCCACACGGCCACAATTCAGCATGAAGGAAAGAAAACTGAGGCTCCAGAGCCTTGCCTAACTATGTCTTCATCCAGATCAGTTTGGAACTGGTATTCGCTGAGGTGTATGCCGGATCAAACCCGCAGCCCAAAACCACCTTCAAAAATGTTAGAAGTAGCCTTAAACTAAATCATGAAGAGAAATACTGACAATAGGCTTTGCTATAAAAAAAGCCTAGAAAGTAAAATGTCTGACTTTTCACGTGACCTAAAATTAAGGAGAGATGATATTGTGGCATTCAATACATGCCTCAACTTGGTCAAACATTGTATGTCTCCAGTGGAATCCAGAATAGAAAAAAAACTTGACTGGGAAACTGAAATACGGAATATGAAGAAAACCCTTACAGCCCTAGGCAACAAAATTGATGAAATAACGTACACATACAGGGCATTCCTGATCAAGCAGAAAGTAAGGATATGCTGGTATGTCTGAGAAACTTCCTCCTGAAACTATTGGGCCTCAAATTTTGATATTCCCTTTGATTTTCAAGCAGCCCACAGGGTATGATCCTGAAGTAGTTCAACAAGTAATTCCTGAGCCTTCTTTGCCTCTAATGATACATCTGCACACAGAAACAGTTCTACTGGCAGCAAAGTTAAATAGAGGCCCTTTCAAACATGAGGCTTATGCATTTTTTTGTGTTTAGACAAAATATTAAGTATAAAATCAGGGAGAGTAGAAATAGCAACAAAAATATTGTGATTAAAAGATATTATGGTATAGAATATCATTGTCAGAATATGATTTTGATAAATAATATTGTTTTCATGAATATCATTATATTTACTATCTTTTTCAGTGATACAGTTGTAAATAATAATATTTGTAAACATTTTGTATGTGTTCTAGCTAATATAAAAATGAAAGGTGTTAATATTGTTGGTACAATTGTTTTTGATTTGATAAAATATAGTTTGCAATTCGAAGTGATTTAGTTATGTTTTTACTCTTATTAATGATTTATATTGCTGTAGTGATTGTTAGGTTTGTAGGAAGAAGGGGTGGGATTGTTTTTTGATTTAGATATATTTTTAATTTAATGATCTTTTAATTTAATGATATTTTATTTTTTAATATTACATTGTCGTAGTTTGACTCTTGTTCTAGGCAAGACTGCTGGTTTAAGGATGACAGCACTTAAGTTTGTAGGGGAATAGGCCAATCCTACAACAAATAGCAACTGTCAGCCTAACCCTCCCGGCTCATAAGCAGTACCTCACCAAAAACCCAAACAGTAAAAGGTGATTTGTGTCAGCCTTAACGCATGGATCAAGAGTGGCACATCTGAGGGGAGTTGTGGTTAAACAGAAATTACCCTTTTCTCACATTAGCAATATGTCTCAGTCATACTAAGGCAATGACGGAGATGCAGTGAAGTTTTCAATAGGTATTATTAACAAGACTGTAATCTACTGTAAATTGCATGGTCTGCAATGATTAGGATAATGAACAATGCAAGAAACAGAATGGTAAAAATGAGAATCATGAATACAAAGACCCCCACTATCTCGCAATAACGTAAGATGTGAAATAAGCACTAATAACCTAGCATGATGAACCTAATCTCCAACCTAAAGAGAGCTAGGTGTGTTAAATCTTATCTGCAAGTACCATGTCCAAGAGAAGAGCCCTCCAACCCTTGTTACCTTGGAATGACGTCTCTAATTCATACTTCCATGATAATAGCAAGGCTGGGCCTGCATCAAGGCTACATGTAGCATAGATAGCATCAATGGCATCTGGTAGGAGTCCCTCTGATTATCTTGTCTGTGCGAAATGTGTTTATACAGATCTTGTAGGACCCCTGATGCAGGTATATTCACAAACAATAGATAAGATGGCATGCTTGGGGCATAAATTATATAAACAATTCCCTGAAAAGGTACATTATGGCCTGCATTACAACTTTGGCGGGCGGCAATCGGCGCCCGCCAAGTTGTAACCGCTGTGCGGCCTCCAATGCAGCTGCACTCCTGCGGTGGCCATTATGACATCCCCGCTGGGTCGGTGCAGCAGGGATGTCGGCCGAAACATGGGAGCCGGTGTTGCGGCCGTGCGACGGGTGCAGTTGCACCCGTCGCGCTTTTCACTGTCTGCTGTGAAAAGCTGTGTGGGGCTGTGCCAGGGGGACCCTGCACTGCCCATGAAAAGGCTGGCGGGAAGGGGACTCGTAATCCCCTGGGAAGCACTGCAAGCAGCGCTGCCCTGGCAGAATAAAACCGGGAACAAAGTGGCAGAAAACCGCCGGGAACAACGTGGCGGAAAACCGCCGGGAACAACGTGGCGGAAAACCACCGCTCCCGGCGGTGCGACTGTGGCACTTCCGCTGCGATCAGAATTCCCGAGTTTGCTGGCGGTGCAACCTCCAAAACAGCCCTGGTGGTCTTTGACCGCCAGGGTTGTAATGAGGCCCTATGTTACTGTCACACGAAAGTGGGAAAGTATATGATGTGAAGGCCTAAGTATTTCATTTATCTTTGATGTTGTTAGTGACATCTATACAGAGTGGCACTGATAACATGAACCTAAAACACCTTCCTAACTAAAAACATGGTAGCAATAATGGAAGAAATAATTAACCCCTTTGTTGTCAGGCCTTTTCCCCCTCTGGTGCCAGGACTTTTTTTGGCTATTTGGGGCAGTTTGTGTTTAGACCCTCATAACTTTTTGTCCACATAAGCTACCCACGCCAAATGTGTGACCTTTTTTTTCCAACGTCCTAGGGATTCTGGAGGTACCCAGAGTTTATAGGTTCCCCTGAAGGAGACCAAGAAATTAGCCAAAATACAGTGAAAGTTCATAAAAATAAAAATGGGAAAAAAGGGCTTCAGAAGAAGGATTGCAGTTTTGTCCCTGATAATGGCATCAACAAAGGGTTTGTGGAGCTAAAATAACCATCTTCCCAGCTTTCAGGAACAGGCAGATTTGAATCAGAAAATCACATTTTTCAACACAATTTTGGCATTTTACTGGGACATACCCTATTTTTACAATTTTTTGTTGCTTTCGGCCTTATTCCAGTTAGTGACAGAAATGGGTGTGAAACCGTTGCTGGATCCCGGACAGCTAAACATTTCTGAAAGATAGACAAAATTCTTAATTCAGCAAGGAGTCATTTGTGTAGATCCTATAAGGTTTCCTTACAGAAAATAACAGCTGAAGTAAACAAAAATGAAATTGAGGAGAAAAAAAACTACAATTTTATTACGCGTTTTACTCTGTAACTTTTTCCTGCAATGTCAGATTTTTGACAGCAGTATACCGTTACGTTTGCTGGACTCCTCTGGTTGCTGGGATTTATAGGGCTTATAGGTTCATCAAGAACCCTAGGTACCCAAAGCCAATAGAAGAGCTGCACATTTCAATGGGTTTTCATTCAATACCGGGTATACAGCAATTTATTTTCTGAAATATAAAGAGTGAAAAATAGGTATCAAGAATACCTTTGTTTTTCCAAAATGGGCACACGATAAGGTGTTGAGAAGCAGTGGTTATTTGCACATTTCTGAATTCTTGGGTGCACACACTAGCATGTGAATTACAGGGCATTTCTCAAATAGTCGTCTTTTTTACACACTGTCTTACATTTGGAAGGAGAAAATGTGGAGAAAAACAAGGGGCATTAACATTTGTTCTGCTATTCTGTGTTCCCCTAAGTCTCCTGATAAAAATGGTACCTCACTTTCATGGGTAGGCCTAATGCCTGCGACAAGAAACGCACAATGGACATATCACATTTTTACATTAAAAACTGACATGTTTTTTGGAAAGTGCCTAGCTGTGGATTTTGATCTCTAGCTCAGCTGGCACCCAGGAAAACCTTCCAAACCTGTGCATTTTTGAAAACTAGATACCTAGGGGATTCCAAGATGGTGTGACTTGTTGGGCTCTCAGCAGGTTCTGTTACCCAGAATCCTTTGCAAACCTCAAAATGTGGCCAAAAAAACACTTTTTCCTCACATTTCGGTGATGGAAAGTTCTGGAATCTGAGAGGAGCCACAAATTTCCTTCTACCCAGCGTTCCCCCAAGTCTCCTGATAAAAATGGTACCTCACTTGCGTGGGTCGATCTAGTACCCGCGAGAGGAAATGCCCCAAGACACAACGTGGGCACATCACATTTTCCTAAAGAAAACAGAGCTGTTTTTTGCAAAATGCGTAGCTGTGGATTTTGGCCTCTAGCTTAGCCGGTGCCTAAGGAAGCCTACCAAACCTGTTCATTTTTTAAAACTAGACACCTAAGGGAATCCAGGATGGGGTGACTTGTGGGGCTCTCACTAGGTTCTGTTAACCAGAATCCTTTGCAAACCTCAGAATTTGGCCAAAAAAATACTTTTCCCTCACATTTCGATGACATAAAGTTCTGGAATGTGAGAGGAGCAACAAATTTCCTTCCACGCAGCATTTTCCCAAGTCCCCTGATAAAAGTGGTTCCTCACTTGTGTGGGTAGGCCTAGTGCCCGTTAAAGGAAATGCCCCAAAGCACTATGTGGACACATCAAAATTATCAAATACAAATCCGCTTTGCAACTCCTCATTGGTTATAATTGGGCCCAATGGGTAACAGTGGCCAATGGTGATGTACACCAGCAGTGACGTTATGCAACGCCGTGTACATCACTGCCATTTTCTATCTTTTCACTCACTTGCTACCTGACCTTCAACAGGAGAGGACCTACACTGCATGTGCTGCTGTGACCTGTGTCTGGAACCTACCATGGCCTGTGTGACTGGGGACAGGGTCCCTGCCTTCACCTCGGCATAGTTGGAGAGACTAGTGGATGAGGTCCTACCCCAGTAAGGGCTGCTTTATGGGCCTCCAGACCAACAGGTGAGTACACTGTGAGCCCGATGCATGGGGCATGAATGCATGGAGTTGTGTGTGTGAATGCCTCGTGGGGGGGTTGGTGGAGGGGCCCTGGACAGCGTGCAGCATGTATGCTGGGCCATGTCTGTGCGAAAGGGAATGGGAAGGGCTATGGTGGGCCATGAGTTTAACAGGCAGGATGGTCTAACTAATACCTTTCCCTGTCTGTATTTTCTCTGCAGGTCAGTGCCCATCAAAAGAACGGCAGATGGCGTGCCATCGCCAAGGACGTGCAGACCCTGAAGATCTATGGCGGGGGTAGCACCCACTGTCGGAAAAGGTGGGAGGACCCGAAACGCTGGGCACGGAAGACGGCGGATGCCCAGCTGGGGATGGCCTCCCAATGAGGAAGGGGTGCCAATAGAACCCTGACCCCCTCTGATGGCCTGCATTCTGGCGGTGTCCTATCCAGAGCTGGATGGGCACTTGAGGGCATCACAAGGGGGTGAGTACAGTGCCCATCATTACAACTTACACATGGTAGTGTGGTATCTGGGTGGGGGATGTGTGTCTTCGGGTGCTCCTAGGCCAGGCCTTACATCGCAGAGTAGGTCCCATGTTGGGCAGGGTTCTGATGCGTAAATCCTCCAACCTAGCTAGTAGGCATCCACAACTGGGCAGGACTGTGTGGGCCCTAGGTTGGTGATATGTGTCCCTCCCCATGCCCTGGTGACTAGCATTGTTACTGGTAGTGCCATGCATATTGCGTAGGGCTGTTCCCTGTGTGTGAGGGTGGTATGCACACCAGCGGTGGTGTTGGTGCAGCCATTGACCAAGTGTATCTTTTGTCTCTTCCCCCCATTTTTGTTTTGTTACCCTGTCCTTATGTGCATTAGCATCATCTGGCGGAGGAGCAGAGGCACCGGCGATGGAGGGAGCTGCATCCCTCAGGACCCAGGAGGCAGAGTCCACTGATGCTGAGGGCACCAGTGGGACAGAGGGCGAGGGGAGCACCATGGCAGAGACTGGAGGAGACCGTTTTGCCACGGATACCTTCTCCGGTGGAAGCTTCCTGGTGGTGGCGGACACCTCTGGGACCACTCCAACAACAGGTACAACCATCACCCCCATACCAGCAACGCCCTCCCAGCAGTCCCTAAGCGAGTTGCCCGTGCCCACTCAATCAGAAAGGTGGGCATCTCCTTCACCCCAGTCACCTCAGGCCCTGCCCCAGTGAGTCCTGCTGCCCTGAGTGAGCAGGCTATTGACCTCCTGAGATCCATCTCTGTTGGGCAGGCAACCATTGTGAATGCCATCCAAGGTCTGGCAGCCCAATTGCAACAGACCAATGCATTTCTGGAGGGCATTCACACTGGCTTGGCGGCCCAACAGAGATCAATCCAGGCTCTGGCCTCCTCTCTGATGGCAGCCATTGTCCCTGTTTCCACCCTCCCCCTCTAACTTCCTCTCCCCAATCCCATTCCCCTCATCCCCAACCTATCCCAAGCACACAGACAGACGAGCATGCACACAGGACAACACACAAGAGTGGACATGCCAAACACAAGCATCACAATTCATCCCACAGGACCTCACACAAACACCATCCAGATGCAGACATACCAACATACACTACCTCCACTGTGGCCCCCTCGTCCTTCACCTCCCTCCCAGTTGCATCTACAGTCACACCTGCATGCGCAACAACCTTCATCACCAGCACACCTATCAGAACACACACCTCACTGACAGTCACCACCCAACATCCATGCACTCGCCCCCTGTGTCCTCTTTTACTGTGTCTGTGCCCCCCTCCCAAGGCACACAAACGCAAGCACTCAGACACCCAACAGCTATCCACCTCACAACAGCATCCAGCCCATGAACCTGCACCCAAGCACAGCAGACAGACACCTCCTACAACCACTCCCTCTTCCTCCACTCCCAGACCTTCTCCCTCTCCCTGCCCCAATGTCCCTAAGCAGCTTTTCCTCTCAACAATTGACCTCTTCCCTACCCCTTCCTCCTGTCCTTCACATCTGGCCAGGGTGTGTAAAACTCAGACAAGCACCTCAGACACACAGTCCATGGGCCCAGTAGTGTCCATAGCAACTCGTGGTGGTAAAGGATCCAGGCCACCAGCCGGCAACACAGAAAGGGTGTCTGCCCCAAGTGCTGTCAGGAAGGGCAAGGAGCCCTCCCCAGCTGCTGCCAGGAAGGTCAAGGTGCCACCCCCAGCTGCTGGCTGGGAAGGGCAGGGAGCAATCGCCAGCTGCTGCCAGGAAGGGTAAGGAGGAATCCCCAGCTGCTGCCAGGAAGGGCAAGGAGGAATCCCCAGCTGCTGCCAGGAAGGGCTAGGGGCCTCCACCAGCAGGCAAAAAGGACAAGAGGCCTGGTGCTGGGACCCAGTCGGAGCCCCCACCACCAACCATGGTGGTGCAGCCGTCCGAGGCTGCAGAGGATGGGCTGGAGTCTCTCTCCACCACTATCAGCATCAGCATCAGCAGCACCACCACCACCAGCAGTGGCCGGCTGTCTGAGGCTGCAGGGGATGGGCTGGAGCATCCCCCACCACCATCAGCATCAGCGGGATCCCCACCATCAGCCGTGGGCAGCCGTTCGAGGCTGCAGGAGATGGGCTAGAGCCACATCCCATAAGCATCAGCACCACCGCCACCACCAGCAGTGGGCAGGCGTCCAAGGCTGCAGGGGATGGGCTGGAGCCTCCTCCCACCACCATCAGCATCAGCAGCACCGCCACCACCAGCAGTGGGCAGGCGTCCGAGACTGCAGGGGACGGGCTGGAGCTTCCCCCCACCACCATCAGCAGCAGCAGCACCACCACTGAGCAGCCTTCTCCGCCGGCAGACAGTCTGTAGTCCTGCCTCAATGGGCTGTTGTGCAGCCTGCCCAATGCAAATCCAATGGATATGTGACCCACCTAAGAGACTGTGACCTTGCACTCCCCTGGATCAGAAGCACAGGGCACGATGCCCCCTCCAGAACCAGTGGGTATGGCACGCACTCACCCCATCCTCAGCAGGATCTAAAGCACAGGGCATGGTGCCCCCTCCAGATCCAGTGGGTAAGCCACCCACCATCCCCAGCCTCCCCAGGATCAGAAGCACAGGGCACGATGCCCCCTCCGATGCCCCCTCCAGAATCAGTGGGTAGGGCACCCACTCACCCCATCCTCAGCAGGATCCAAACCACAGGGCACGATGCCCCCTCCAGAGCATGTGGGCAAGTCACCCACTTGAGAGACTGTGGCCTTGCACTCCCCAGGACAGTGCACAGGGCAGGCGGCCCCCTCCAGGACCAGTGGTGTTGTACCATCTGCCGGCTGAGGTGCCCCTTCAGTTCCCTGTCCCCCCTGAGGTGCCTGCCTATTTTTGACCTGATGCCCCTACAGTAGTCTCTCTGTGTTATTGCAGGAGTGAAGTGGGGCCTTGGACTTTGTAATGTGGCCCTGTGGCCCACGCAGATTGAGGACTGGGCAGTGTCCCTTGTTTGTATATATATGTATGTACTTTTAGATAGAATTTTCTTATTTCTACTATATTAATATTATTACACTCACTTTCATGTATTCCTGTGGTCCTTGCATTATTCCTGAGGGGTACGGGGTCAATATGTTGTCTTACCGCTGCTGTATGTGTGTATGGTGTTGGTAATGGGGGGGGGGGTGTTGTGCGGGTTTGTGTCACTGTCTTCTTCCTCCCACCCTCCCCTGTGTGCTATGCAGCTGTACTCACCATGGTCGTCTTCCTCATCGTTGATGTTCGTGGTGGGGCAGGACGTAGAAAATAATTGGAAATATTTGCAGCTCAGGCTCCATGGCGGCATGGTTCTTCCCTGAGTCTCCAATAGTGAGTTGTTTTCCTTCTGTGCAGTGTTTCTGCCGTGCTTTTGATGCCATTGGTAGCACCCCGGAAAAGGTGGCGGATTGGCCTGTCATGATACAGTGGGCGGAACATTGGCTTCCGCCTGGCTGTTGGTGGCTACCGCAGTGGTGCCTGTCGATTCCGCCCTGGCGGTCGGTGTGGTAAAGTGGCTGTCTGTCTGAGCTCTTTCCGCCATGGTCATATTTTGGCAGTATTTACCGCCAGCCTGTTGGCGGTATTGCCACCGCTTTATCACCGACCACCCGGGTTGTAATAGGGCCTTAATGTCCGTGTTGATTAATGAGACGGGCCGGTAGGACAAATATATGTCCCCGGGTAGGTCATCCTTGGGTATGACCACAATCATGACACAATCCTGACCCGCGATTGAGGGCCTCCTCATATGCCTTGACCGGGTGAGATATTAGGGGCAATTTAAATTGCTTATAGTATTCAACCGGGTATCCGTTAGGCCCTGCTGTTTTTCCGGATTGAAGTCCAGAGATGGCTTTCCCCACCTCCTCCTCTGACAGAGGTAGGTCCAGTTCTGCCGCCAAGGATGACAGGAAAGAGGGTAGCAGAATGTCCCCAGAATAGGGGTTTCCTGCTCCGTCATGGGCTGTGGAACTCAGGCATACAGGTATTCATAGTAGGGGGAAAAAGTTCAGGTAATTGCCGGCAGGTCCTCCTGTGCTGCGCCCGCCTGATCCCTGATAAGGGGCACCACTCAGGCCGACACATAGCGGGTTGACAGCCAGTAAAGCAGTTTTCCAGTCTTGTCGCCCAGCTCTTATACTCTTTGGCTTGAGGCCTGCCAATGCTGTTGAGCCTCCACAAGGAACACCTGTCTGAACTCCACGCGCCGAAGTTCCAACTGCTGCCTCAAAAAGGGGTCGTCCGGTGCGATGCTCCAGCTCTGCTATATTAACCTCCAGCTCAGTGATCCTCCGTGCTCGCTGGGCTTCCCACCGCCTGACATACTCCTTAATACTACCTCTCAAGGCAGGCTTGCTCACTGCTCAGAGGGTCCCCGCCGAGGCCACAGAGCTCTGGTTCTCTCGAAAGTAGTGAGCTAGTTCTTGGTAAATTAATTCAACACATTCAGGGTCTTTCATATACCAGGCGCTGAAGTGCCACATGGGTCGCACATTCTGCGCTAGGGCACCCCAAGTCAGGAGGAGCAGCGCGTCATCTGAGATACCATGAGCCAGGATCTGCACCGAAGTTAAGGCCAGGAGATCCGCCGATAGGAGCCATATTAGATCTATCCGTGCTTCTGTGTGATGGGCTGCCGACCAATGGATCTACGGGTGCCAAGCCCGCCATCTGTCACACAAGCCCAAGGAGTCCGCCCAGTTCAAAAGCCACATCGAGTCTGTGCGACGTCCTGTACGTGGGACAACAGAAGTGCTGAAGTGTGTCGGATCGGGTCCAGGACCATGTTAAAATCCCCTCTCAGAATAGTAGTTCCCTGCGGTAGGAAAAGGAGCAGGGCGTGCAGCCCCACCAGGGTGGGCCAAAGAAGCTGTGGGGGAAGATAGCATGAGACGAAGTTGACCTGTCGGCCAGCCAGGCGGCCCTCCACTCCAACATCTCTCCTCTGGGGGTCGGTGTAGACTTTGTCCACTTGCATGAGTAACGTCTTATGAAGCATGAGGGCCACTCCCCTGGAGCCCCTGGAGAAACCAGAGAGGTACACCTGGTAGTAACCAAAGCAACTGAGAAACAAACATTGGGTTCCCACCCAGGGGGTCTCCTGTAAGAGGACTACTACCAGGCGATATCTCCTAATGTAACATAGGACCATGGCTCTCTTGATACAGTCTAACAGACCGTTGACGTTCCAGGAGAGTACCGTGGACATAATACAGGTTGGGGTAATGGCATTGAATGCAACTCCGGTCCTCCATCGGGCCCGAGCTGCCAAGAAACAGGGCTACTGTGGACAATCAGGGCAACGGGTTACTCTGCATGTGGCTCACTGTGTAAGGGTCTAACCTGAAAAGAACAGAATTAGTACACAAGCAGCCACACATTACAATTCCCCACAATCCATCCCAAATCCCCCTACCCCATACTTATACCCCTGAAGCATCAGTTGCACACTTTTGAAACCTAGCAAAGTACAACAAAGACATTTTGGAGGGTCCTCAAGATGTAGCAGTGCACTGTTCACAGATGTGCAACCTGACCATCATTATGAAGACAAAATAAGACCATTCCAGTCTCTCAAGCTATTGCAAATCCTGGCCCTGGGCCAGCCGCCGCCAAGCATTCCAAGTCTCAGACTCTCGGCCTCTTCCCTTCCAGCCCTTGATCACCCTGAGGGAGTCGGCTCATACGCAGCTGACGCAAACAGGGCTCGGGTGGCCATCAGGGCAGCGTCCAGTGCCCTGTTCACTGGTAGCTCAGGCATCAGCAAGGCCCCCCGGGCCACTCTTCCGCTCCCCCACCACTGCTCATGACCTCCAGGAGCAGGAGTGCTTCCTCTGCATGCGGGCCAGGAGGGGGGCTCCACCCAGCCCAGGGTTCCAGTTCCTTCCCATGGTTCCCCCTCATGCACTGGGGGCCTTAGGACATGTCTCTCAGCAGCCCACTCCGAGGCCTGCTCTGGTGAATCGAAGAAAAATGTGTTGAACTGGAAAATAACTTTTAGGCAGGTGGGAAAAAGCAGCATATAACACAAGTTCAACGCATGCAGTATCTATTTAACCGATTCGAAGAACCTGTGCTTTTGCTGCACCACCCTGGAGTGGGACAGGTAAACCAGGATTTTGGAGTTCTGGTAACTGAGGTCTGACTGACTCCTGGCTTTGTGCAGAATTGCATCGCGGTCTCTGAAGTTCAGGATCTTCAGGATTATTGGTCGGGGAGGAGCGCCTACCATCAGGCGAAGCACCAGCGAGTCCACGATAAAGATGGGGTACAATTTCTCTGCAGGCATCCAGGTACAAAACTAGGCCTCAAGTGCCACAGCCAGATCTGAAATATCCAAAGTCTCTAGCAGGCCCACCAATCGCAGGATATTGCGCTGGGCCCGGGTCTCTGTGTCCTCTGTGCGCTCATGCAGCTCCCCCAATGTGGAGGTAAATTTTGAAATCTTGCATCGGAGGACGGCCACCTCATCTTCTGTTGTGGAAATGCCGGATATGGGAGAGGTCAACACAGAGTTTGAAGACCTTGTGCTCTTTAGCTTCTTGGGAGTTCTGGATAGCTTTAAGCATGGCGCCAATGTCTGGTTGCGACGCCACTGGTGCTGGGAAGGGATCAGCTGCTTCATTCGCACCATCCGACATGGGAGTGGGGACCGTGTACTGATGCATCATAGTCTGGGCCTGGGCGTCAGGCCACGGGAATGGAGAGCCGCAGGCCCAGTGGTGACCCCGCTGTCCACTGGAGGAAGCCTCCACCCCACGGCCGCCATCAGTCCCCCACTCCACCATGCCGCCTCCTCCTCAGCAAGTCTATGTGGCGCTGTGTCATTCCATTTGCAAAAGGCGCACCCAGGGGTCCAGACCTGTGGGCCACAAACCAAGACGGGGAAGCAGAAGACGGGGCCACTCCTCACACTGGGTTGGATCCTGGATCCTCCCCTCTACACCCCCGACCACCTTCGAAGCACCTCACCTCCTCCAATTCATCCGCCTGGCCCGGACTTCCCACAGCCGAGGGCCTCAGTCCAAAGGACCCAAAAGATCTCCCCCTTCTCATGCGCTCCTGCACTGCTCTGGGGAGCCTCCCTCAAATTACAGGGCTCCACCACCATCTTCTCCTCCCCTGCTGCAGTCACGGGGGTGGGGATCGGGTCCACACCCTCCTGGGCATCTCCGTCAGCCACTCCCAGTCTCACCTCCAGAACGCTGCTGCTGTGGTCTTCTTTGGCCCTCCTCGTCTCCTGGGCCCTTCTCTGTGCACCCGGGGCCTGGCGTCTTCTGGGGCCCAGAACAGATCATACAGCACACACCATCACTAGGCCAGGTGGGCCAGGCGGGCACTGCACCTCATCTCTGGCCTGTTTACTGGGTGTCCGGGTCTGGATTCTGCTGCCGGCTTGCTGCTCCTCTGTCTCAGGGCTGGGGAGGGGGACCCAGACACCCTGGCTCTCCGCCGGATCCCTTTTCAGGGCCACTGAGGCCCTAGCGCGCCTTATGCGTTCCTAGCATTTTAAGGTCAGGTGGACCCACGGCAGGCACATCCTGCCAGTTCTGTTGGCCTCCCCTGCTGAGTTGGGAGGCTCCCCTCTGCACCTCAGTTCCCTACTGCACTGCCATGGCCCCTAGGGCCCTCCTGGGTGCGTGGTCAGGTAGAATTAAGTTGAATGGCTGGCGGACTGCGGAGCTCTACCAAAACATGCCTGCCATGCTGACCGGCTTAGCTACACTCCCAAGGGGTCTACGTTTTAGGGTAGTTATATAAGATCAAAAAACATGCATGACATTACATAGAAAACCCACAGCAGAGAACTCCCTACTGCATGCATGAAGTAACCACCAACAAATATTGAAGTGGAGCATCCCCTACGGGGAACTCCCAATTATAAAATGAAATTGCACAAGAGAAACCAAATACAACTTAGCTGTCAATGATATGACAAAGAGATTCAAATTCCTGGGGTATCCAAATAAAGTCCTTGAATCAGTCAAATCTAAGTCACATTCTAAAAAAAAGGAGAAGAATTGTTACAAGATAAACAGAAGGAAGACGGGGTGCCCAAGAACATGCTCATTACAGACTTTTCATAAAGTGCATCGGATGTTTTTCAGATCCCTCAAAAGAACTGGCACATCTTGCAGTCAGATAATGTATTAGGCACCTTCTTATCGAGTCATCCATTAGTGACATACAGAAGTAGTACCTCACTGAAGGATTTACTAGTGTATAGTCACTATAATCCAAACACAAACAAATTTCAAGATGCTATAGGAGGAATCTGTTCCTGTACAAGATGCAAAGTGTGCAAATTCAGTCAAAAGTCAAAGAGTGAAGAATACCAGGTCAGACTAAACCTATGAAGATAAAATATATTGTGACTTGTAACATGGACTACACCGTGTATTGCCTAACACGTCCATGTGAAAAACACTGTCTAGGCAGTACACCACATCCTGACAAGATGCAGATTTTAGAAAATATACATGCAGTCACAAACAAGGATTCCACGTAACCATTAGCTAGGCACTTTGAGCTATATCACAACAGTAATAGAGATTTAAATAAATATTTCTGCTGAGACTGAGTACCCCGTAGGAGAATCGGGAGGCAATAGTATCTTGGCATTGAGAAGACTTCAGTTGAGGTACATTACCAACTTGCAAACTAAGGGGCATATTTATGCACTGTTTGCACTGAATTAGCATCATTTTTTTTTTTACTCTAATTCGGTGCAAAACTAACTCCATATTTATACTTTGGTGCTAGACCTGTCTAGCGCCAAATTTATGGAGTTAAAGTAACTTTTTGGACGTGGAAACCTACCTTGCCTTAATGAGATGCAAGGTAGGTGTTTCCATGCAAAAAAAAATAACTCTGTGGCCTTATCGCCATATTTATCCTCCTGTGCAAAACTGGTGCGCGGGAGGGAGAAGGGGTCAAAGAATGTGGCAAAGCTTGCTTTGCCCCATTTCTCAACCCCTGAGTCAGGGCAGGTGTTAGGGTACCTGTGGGCCTATTTCCATGGTGGAACACCATGGAATAAGCCTACAGGTGCCCTCCCCAGGTCCCAGGGACACCCTCACCCACACCAGAAGGACAGCGGAGGATGGGGACCCCATTCCAGGTAAGTACAGGTAAGTATTTCATTTTTTAAAGTGCCATAGGGGACCCTGAAATGGGCCTCCATACAGGGCACAGGGTGCAATGCCATGCGCAGGGGACCCTTGTCCCCTGTGCTGGCCATTGGGGTGGTGGTCATGACTCCTGCCTTTTCTAAGGCAGATTTCATGTGGCATGGCAGGTTTAGCACCATAAAATGATGCTAATCTGGTTAGAATCTTTTTTTTACTCTAACCTGCCTAATGTCATTTTTTTGTGCAAAACACCCTTCTTCCATACCGTCAGCTCCACCCGACAACATAATTTTTGTTGACGCTAGCCTACCCTTTGCACCGGCTTGCACCATTCCATAAATATGGTGCCGGCAGGTGCACAGAAATTGTGCAAGCAGGTGCTAAACTTTTTTGTGCAAAACTGCGTTAGTGCAGCTTTGCACCAAAAAATATTAATCAGGGCCCAAGATGCCTAGAGACCTCAATAGTGATGAGTAATTGGCAACTCATTTAGGTCACTAGTGAGACCTAGGGATAAAAAATGCTATAAACGTATGAAATAATGACAAGCTTTCTGTATAAAATGTCTACTAAAGATTAGTAAGGATCGATAAAAGCTCTTACAGGGTGTGATTTACTGATGAATGCTGAATTCCACAACTTCTGTGTGAACTTTGAAATTAATTTGAAATTGATTGTTTCTGAATGTAGAAGTTGTTTTCCTTCTATTTAATTTGGAGGCTTTCAATTGAGACATATGCCAATATCCTATTCAAGGCGTGAATGTAATAGTCATAATAGAAAATAAGTATTAAGAGCTGAGGAAAACAAGGTGGTTGCTGTGCTCTGGGACCATGGACTTGATTTGTAGCAGTGCCTTGTTGATGTTTGCGCTTGATCTCAATCACATGTATTTCGAAAATGTTTGTTTGTGAATAACACTACTAGCAAGTACATGCTTGCATGTGTTGCTCAAATTGGGCCTAGCCACTGAAACAAATGACAAATGTTGAATGAGGAAAAGGAAAATATCTTAATGGTTACCATATGCAATATGTATGAAATGCAGTGCAATGGATAACACTTTTAATATGGCGGCCATGAAATGTAGTTGGGTAAACTGACTCTAAAAGTACTATGTTGATGTTCATGGATGTTCCTACAATGAGACTATGGAAAAGTTAAACAGATCAAGTCTGCTTTACTGTGGTTCAAACTTTAAGAAAGGTTCCTGCCTGAAAACGTGTTTGTTTGTTTGTTTGAAAAATTAACCTGATGAACTTCTAACCGTGTGAGTGCCTGTTACAGTGTTTGAAAGCTACAGGTACTTTGGATACTAAGGCCCATATTTATACTTTTTGACGCTAAACTGCGCTAACGCAGTTTAGCGTCAAAAAGTTTTGCGCCGTCTAACGCCATTCTGAAGCGCCATGCGGGCGCCGTATTTATGGAATGGCGTTAGACGGCGCAATCAGACCGGCGCTGCCTGGTTTGCGTGGGAAGAAACCACGTAGACCAGACAGCGCCGGCGTAGGGGGAAAATGGCGCATGGGCGTCTTAAAATGGGGCAAGTCAGGTTACGTCGAAAAAATCGTCTTAACCCGACTTGCGCCATTTTTTAACGACGCCCATCCCCCATCAACATGACTCCTATCATTGGAAAGATAGGAGTCATGCCCCCTTGCCCAATGGCCATGCCCAGGGGACTTCTGTCCCCTGGGCATGGTCATTGGGCATAGTGGCATGTAGGGGGGCACAAATAAGGCCCCCCTATGCCACCAAAATAAAATATAAAAAATAAAAAATAAAACTTACCTGAACTTACCTGAATGTCCCTGGGGTGGGTCCCTCCATCCTTGGGGGTCCTCCTGGGGTGGGCAAGGGTGGCAGGGGGGGTCCCTGGGGGCATGGGAGGGCACCTGTGGGCTCATTTTGAGCCCACAGGCCCCTTAACGCCTGCCCTGAGCAGGCGTTAAAAAGTGGCGCAAATGCGCCGTTTTTAGCCACGCCAACTCCCGGGCGTCTCTTTTGCCCGGGAGTATAAATACCACGTAAAGGCCTGGGAGTCATTTTTTAGACGGGAACGCCTCCCTTGCATATCATTAACGCAAGGAAGGGGTTCACGCTAAAAAATGACGCACATTCCGGGAACTTTGGCGCTATTCGCCTCTAACGCCATAGTATAAATATGGCGTTAGTTGGCGTTAGTTTTGCGTCGAAATTGCGTCAAAAAAAACGACGCAATTTCGGCGCAAACGGAGTATAAATATGGCCCTAAGATTAAAAGCAGTTGACATGGGTCTTAATGTAGATAATGAATTGCATTATTTTCTGGGTGAGTAAGTCCAATAGTTTCCCCGTCAGGAACTGAAGACCAATGTTGTTACATTATTTATGCATCATATATGGATAGTGCAGTATATGATATATTCAGATGGCAACTGAATACATATAACAGTTGTTAGAAATTGAGTCTCTAGTTGGCAGATATATGCACCATATCAAAGAAGGGATCACAAACCTAGTCAGGATAAGTCACAACACCATCCAAATTATCGTGTGCTCACCATCTGGTTGCTTGGCGCAGAGCAGGCAGGCTTCACTTAGAAGACAATGTGTAAAGTATTTGTGCAATAACTCATAAAGTAACACAGTGAAAACACCACAAAAAGTACACCACACCAATTTAGAAAAATTTATAATATTTACCTAAATAAAATAAGATAAAAACAACATAAATCCAATATGCATAAGTTAAGATATCAATTTTTAAAGGTTTAAATGAGTCTCAATCCGCAAGAATCAGTGGTTGTATCTTTTTAACACACATTACATGGGATGCATAAAAAATAACGATACACGGGGCCACTGAGGAGGAGATGGCTTGAAAACTAGGGTGCTGTGTTGGATTTTCCTGTGCGGCACAGGCAATGTGTTGTTTCATTCCACGCTGTAAGGCAATGTGACAATTTCGAGTACCACAGCCTTGGTTCCTCACTGCGATGAGGGGATATTTTGATGCCAAGGGACGATGTGTTGAAGATCCTTGACACGCTGCTATGAAGGAGCAGGCATTGCATCGATCCAATAGACGATGAAGCAATTTTCAGCCTCGAGGCAGGCGCTGCATTGATTGCTGTAGGTGCTGCATCAATTTTCGACGCACAGGGATTTTCTTCTCATGGGTGAAATCTTTGTGGCCCTGAGACTTCAGAACAGGAGGCAAGCTCAATCCAAGCCCTTGGAGAGCACTTGTGGGGAAGGCAGAGTCCTTCAGGGGCCAGGAAGCAGCAGGGCAACAAGCAGGGCAGTAGGCCTTTCAGCAAAGCAGTACAGATGAGTCCTTTGGACAGCCAGGCAGTGTTATGCAGCGGCGCTCCCCGCGGCCGCGGGCTTCGGTTACCGCGGCGCGGCACGTTTTTTCTGCCGTGGCCGGCGCCCGGGTCGTGGAGAGCGCCGCGGCCGACGCTCAGGTCGCGGGGGTTGCCGCGGCCCGGGTGGGAGCTATGGAGGCTCCAGGGAGCCAGTCTAGGGGTTGCGGCACTCGCCGCTTGCCATATTTTAAGTTCTGCCGTAAAGGCAGAAGCGGCAAAGTCTGAGACCCCGAGGGGGTTCAGGCATGGCCGCATCAGCGCAGTTTGCGCTCAACATTAATTTTCCTACATGTCCGTTTCCTGTCATTTACTTACTGGTGTTTCCTGGAACAAACCGAACCCTTACACTTGGGGTACTTTATACTCGTCTCTTTTCTTTCCAGCATGCTGACCACTTCCTGTCTGCCCAGCATGCATTGTTTTACACACATACCTAATTCACTCTTGTTGTTTTCTCCCCAATCCAAGATGGTGGTGTTCTACTTCCTGTTTCCCACTTCCTGTCCAGGGTTATTTAGGGGATTCCAATTGCTTGTTCATTACGTTGCAACACTCCTTGGTGGTAGTCACGCTCCGATTGATCTCTTCCTGCGAATCCTGTCTGTTCCTGTCCTGCCTTGTTTTCCAGTCTTCCTTGGTCCTAACGCCCTGGTGTCCCCCTTTCATTTCAGGGAGTTCCTGTGGAGGTTTTTTACCCTATGGGGTTTTTTCCTCTGGGACTCCTTCTGGAGGGCACGGACTGTAGTGGTTTGCTCATACCAAACAGCACCGTGGCTACTGGAAGGGGTCGCCCCTACCTCGGCCAGAGCAGAACCTGCCGGAACAAGGGTCGTTCCCCTACGCCTCTCTGCTTCGACAGTAAGACCATTGAAAACCGCGACAGATTGCAACGCCAAAAATTCCAGTTGCAGTCCGGAACTATGGATAACCCAGTGGCAAACACTGAACCTACTAACCAGGACCTACTGGCGACGATACAACAACAGGCTCAAGAACTCCAGCAATTACGTACTGAGAATACTGTTTATCGACAAGCCTTTGCCTCCAGGACCACAGATGTCCCTGCAGTAGCCGCCTCTACACCTCGATTTTCCGGGGATCCCACCACATTAAAAGAATTCCTGGATGCCTTGACGGTGTACTTTGCCTTTCGCCCCTCGCAATTTGTACAAGATAAGACCAAGGTGGGGTATTTGATTAGTGCCTTATCAGGACCAGCCTTGGCCTGGGCCACACCTCTAGTAACCAGAAACGATCCCTGTCTATCTAATTATTCCACCTTTATCACTACTTTTAAACAGATGTTTGAACGCCCTGGACTCGAGGCGTCAGCAGAAGAGGCTCTTTGCGAAGTCCAACAAGGGAGTCAAGATGTATTACAATACATCACCCGTTTCAGACAATTAGCTGCAGAAACAACCTGGGTGGAACGTACCTTGGTGACACTCTTCTGTAGAGGTCTCAGAGAGGACATCAAAGATGAACTAGTACATTCTGCCAGGATAGAAAACCTCAAAGGATTGATGGACCAGGCACTAACGATAGAATATCGGTTGACTGAACGAAGAATGGAGAAAAAGAAGAGTCGTTTGCCTTCTCACTCAGTACCATCCCGTCCCTTCGCCCATCGTACCGAGGAAGTCCGTCCTGAATCCAAAGTGAATACCGAGGAAGAGCCCATGCAGATTGACACAGCTCGCGGACCTTTATCCGCCAGTGAAAGGGAACATAGACGAAGGAAGGGGCTTTGCCTATATTGTGGTGCAGCTGGTCACCTAATTCGCGCTTGCCCCATTTGTCCAACCAAGCCCTTGGGAAATGCCAACTCCCGTCCCCAGTAAGAAGGGTGAGGACGGGATATCGTGATATACCTTCTATTTGCTCTTCCAGGGAGGAAGGAACTGCTCTTTTTCTCTTACCAGTTACCCTCCATTTAACTGATGGCCGCGAAGAAAGAACTTTGGCCTTATTGGACTGCGGAGCCAGTGGCCTCTATTTAGATGAAACCTGGGCCAAAGAACGACAGATAACACAAATACCCAAAGAAGTACCAGAACAGGTACATACCGTTGATGGGTCACTCTTGGCCTCTGGACCAGTACAATACACCACCCCTACCTTCTGTTTACAGTTCGGAAAACATCAGGAAATTCTCTTGTTTGACTTAATTTCATCACCACACCACGTCATGATCCTGGGAATTCCATGGCTTGCACGGCACAATCCTTACATTAACTGGGAAACAAAAACCATTTCGTTATCCTCCCATTTTTGTCAACACCACTGCTATCCGGCCGGAGATTATTGGTCCCCAAAAAGTCTCTCAACAGCACCTTCTCAGGTGGGAGGATCCATTAATGTCCTACAGGGAGTTCCCAGACATTATCAGGACTATATCGATGTATTCCAGAAGCCTGAAAAGCCTGAATTGCCACCCCACAGAGAATACGACTGTGCCATTCCTTTAGAACCAGACACCGTAGTTCCTTTTGGGCGGATGTACTCTCTCACAGAACCAGAGAAACAAATTTTGAAGGAGTACCTAGATGAGAATCTACAAAGTGGGTTGATAACTCCCTCCTCTTCACCCGCCGGGGCTCCTCTTTTCTTTGTACCAAAGAAAACCAAAGATCTGCGTCCCTGTATCGATTTCAGAGGGTTAAACAGGATCACTATCAAAGACCGGTATCCGTTACCCCTCATCAAGGACATCTTAGAAGCAGTTAGAGGAGCCCAGAGATTCACCAAGCTGGATCTCCGATGAGCCTATCATCTACTAAGAATCAGAGAAGGTGATGAGTGGAAGACCGCCTTTAGAACATCTTTTGGTCACTACGAATATAGAGTAATGCCGTTCGGACTCACTAATGCCCCGTCCATCTTTCAAAGATTCATGGATTTTATCTTTTCTGATCTTTTGCAACAAACAGTGGTGGTGTATCTTGACGATATCCTAATTTATTCGGTTCATCCAGAGGAACATTCCAAGCACGTTCGCCAAGTCTTAGAGAGACTCCGACAACATCATTTGTTCTGTAAGCCTGAAAAATGCGAGTTTGATCAGATAGAAGTAAAACACTTGGGATACTGTATAAACCAAACCGGAGTTGCCATGGACTCAGACAAAGTACAGGCTATATTGAATTGGCCATCTCCTTCTTCCATCAAGGAGACTCAATGTTTTCTGGGACTAGCCAACTTCTACCGACAGTTCATAGCAGACTTTGCCCAGAGAACCAGCTTCATTACTCAAACCCTCAAAAAGGAACATCTAAAGAAAGGTTTTTGTTGGACACCAGGCGCTGAGTCAGCTTTTCAGGACTTAAAGAAAGCCTTTATTCAAGCCCCTATTCTTCGACACCCAGACACCAGCAAACAATTCATTGTTGTCACAGACGCCTCAGAAAGAGCCATTGGGGCTGCCTTGTTACAAAAACGAGACGATGATGACCTAGAACACCCTGTATTTTATCTATCACACATTCTATCTGATTCTGAGCGAAACTATTCCGTGCTAGAACGCGAATTACTCGCCTTAAAGGTCGCGTGCACCGAATGGAGACACTTTTTGATGGGATCAAAGGAGCCCTTTGAAGCCCGGACCGATCACAGAAATCTACAGTGCTTAAGAAATTTCCAGTGCCAAAATAGCCGGCAGGCTCGATGGGCCTTCTTCTTCAGCCAATATGATTTCTATATCACCTACATCCCTGGTTCTCAGAACATCCTGGCGGATGCCCTGTCCCAACGTTATCCTGGGTGCGGTGATTCCGCGGTTCAAAATTTATTCGACAACAATAAAATCATAGGGGTAGCACAGACTTTTTTAGATCAAGTCAAGTCCGAATATGCCCATCTACATGAAACAGAACTAAAAAAGTTACGTCCACAGCTGCATATAGATCATGACTACTATTATCGTGATAAGGCCCTGTTTTTACCCACTAAAACAGTGCAAATCGAAGCCTTACGCATGTGCCATGATTCCCCTATTGCCGGTCATCGAGGAATGAAAGCGACTCAAGATCTTTTGCTTCACTCTTTCTGGTGGCCAACTCTCAAGGCTGACACTGAGGCATATGTGTTATCCTGTCCTACATGTGCTCAAGCCAAGACACCCCGAACCAGACCTGTGGGGTTACTCCGCCCATTACCTGTTCCCCCAGGCCCATGGCATACCATATCCACCGATTTTATGTGCGCATTACCTTCCTCAATGGGAAACCACGTCATAATGGTAACTGTGGACTCCTTCACCAAGATGGCCCACTTCACGGCCTTGAGAAAGTTACCAACGGCAAAGGAGTTAAGTCAGATCTTTACTCAAGAAATCTTCAGGCTACATGGGTTACCCCAAGTTCTTATATCGGACAGGGGTCCTCAATATATCTCCCGATTCTGGAATCAATTCTGCAAGACCTTGGGGATCCAGGTGGCCTTATCATCCGGGTTCCACCCTCAAACCAATGGAAAAACGGAACGACTCAATCAGGGTCTCGAACAGTACTTACGTAGCTTCTGTAACGCTACACAAAGTAATTGGGCTCCCTACTTACCGCTTGCAGAATTCTCCTATAACAACTCTCTACACAGTGCCTCTAAAGTCTCTCCCTTCTATGGCTCTTATGGTTTCCATCCCAGGGCCTTCCCAACTCCCCTGAGAGACAACTCCAATCTTCCCGCCATCTCCTCCTTCGTTCGACAGCTACGGGGTATACAACAAATTATCCATTCCAACCTTGTGTCCACCAAGTCCCGCATGAAGAAGATAGCAGATAGGAGACGCTGTGTGGCTCCTCTATATCAGGTCCATGATAAGGTCTGGCTCTCCTCTAGATTCCTACCTCTCCGACTCACCCAAAACAAATTCAAACCCCGCTTTTATGGTCCCTTTCTAATTCTCAAGAAAATCAACCCAGTGTCTATGCGTCTTCGCCTACCTCGGACATGGAAGATCCACCCGGTATTTCATGTCTCGCAATTGAAACCCTACCGTCCTGATCTTTTTCATAGGCAGTTGCCCTGTCCCCCTCCTCTGTTGGTTGACAATGTGCCTGAGTACGAAGTTCAGGAGGTCTGTGACTCTCGGTTTTTCCATGGGCGCCTCCAATACCTTATTCATTGGAAGGGATACCCTTTGAGTGAGTGTTCCTGGGAGGATGCCTCTTCAGTCCATGCTCCTCTTTTGCTCCGCCGCTTTTTTCGGCTCTTCCCCCACAAACCTGGGGCCTCGGGGGGGCATACTGTTATGCCGCGGCGCGCCCCGCGGCCGCGAGCTTCGGTTACCGCGGCATGTTTTTTCTGCCGTGGCCGGCGCCCGGGTCGCGGAGAGCGCCGCGGCCGACGCTCAGGTCGCGGGGGTTGCCGCGGCCCGGGTGGGAGCCATGGAGGCTCCAGGGAGCCGGTCTAGGGGTTGCGGCACTCGCCGCTTGCCATATTTTAAGTTCTGCCGTAAAGGCAGAAGCGGCAAAGTCTGAGACCCCGAGGGGGTTCAGGCATGGCCGCATCAGCGCAGTTTGCGCTCAACATAAATTTTCCTACATGTCCGTTTCCTGTCATTTACTTACCGGTGTTTCCTGGAACAAACCGAACCCTTACACTTGGGGTACTTTATACTCGTCTCTTTTCTTCCCAGCATGCTGACCACTTCCTGTCTGCCCAGCATGCATTGTTTTACACACATACCTAATTCACTCTTGTTGTTTTCTCCCCAATCCAAGATGGTGGTGTTCTACTTCCTGTTTCCCACTTCCTGTCCAGGGGTATACAAGTGGATTCCAATTGCTTGTTCATTGCGCTGCAACACTCCTTGGTGGTAGTCACGCTCCGATTGATCTCCTCCTGCGAATCCTGTCTGTTCCTGTCCTGCCTGGTTTTCCAGTCTTCCTTGGTCCTAACGCCCTGGTGTCCCCCTTTCATTTCAGGGAGTTCCTGTGGAGGTTTTTTACCCTACGGGGGTTTTTCCTCTGGGACTCCTTCTGGAGGGCACGGACTGTAGTGGTTTGCTCATACCAAACAGCACCGTGGCTACTGGAAGGGGTCGCCCCTACCTCGGCCAGAGCAGAACCTGCCGGAACAAGGGTCGTTCCCCTACGCCTCTCAGCTTCGACGGTGAGACCATTGAAAACCGCGACAGGCAGTTCCTCTGACAGACTCCATTTGTAGATCCAGAAGTGTCTGATTTTGGAGGGTCACAGCCCCAGTATAGATATCCAAAAATGCCTTTAAAGTGGGAGAAATGTCAGAGTGTTTTTAAAGGTCCCCTTTCAACCCAGTTCTGTCTGCCAGGGTCCCTGTGGGGGTTATCAGTCCTTTGTGTGGGGTCAGGCCATTTGCCTTTTAAGTATGAAAGCCTCTCCCCCTTTCTGCCCAGGGAGCCCCATTCAGTATACAGATGAATGCAGATGTGGCTGAGTGTCCTGTGTTAATGGCTGTCTGTGTAGAATTCACAAGGGGAGCTGTCAAGCAACACAGCCCAGATGTGGATTAGAGACTGTTAGAAATGAGGTCTTTGGTTGACAGTCAGGTTATCCACTGTTTAAGCAAGGACCCTCACTCTAGTCAGGGTAAAAGAGAATCACCCTCAGCTAACCCCTGCTTACCCCCTTTGTAGCTTGGCAGAGCAGTAGGCTTAACTTCAGAGTGCTAGATGTAAAGTATTTGTACCAACACACACAGTAACTTAATGAAAACACTACAACATGACACAACACAGGTTTAGAAAAATAGGAAATATTTATCTAAACAAAACAGGACCAAAATGACAAAAATCCACAATACACAAGTCAAGTTATCAATTAAAAAGCAAAAAGAGTCTTTATGTAGTTTAAAACACGCACTATGGGAAAATGTACCTTGGGTGCGTCAAAAATAACTCTGCATGGGCAAGTGTGCCTCAAAAAGGGCTTGCAATGCATTGATTTCACTCACGAGCGGGACCTTGCTTCATTTCACCTTTCGTCGGGTTGGGCGCAACGTTCCTTCCCTCCACAGGAGAGTGCTATGTCCATTCGGTAAGCACTCTCGGGTCCAGGCAGGCCTTGCGTTGTTTTTACACACCCAGCGGTGCTTGCGTCGGAAATCCAGCCGCACGATGATCTGAAAACCACGCAGCATGGGTTGCGATCTCCCAGCCTCTGTCAGCGATGCTGCGTGTTATTTCTCCAGCTCCGTGCATCGATTCTTCAGTCGCGTTTCCAGCAAGCGTCGATTTTCAGCCGCGGAGCCGGCTGCACTTTGTTTCTTCAGCCGCACATCGGAGTTGCTTCGATCTTTTCCCTACATGGCGCTCTATACGTGGATTTCCTCCTCTTAGGCTGACAGCTTCTCCTTTCAGGGTCCCAGGAACTGGATGGGCACAACAGGGCAGAGTAGGAGTCTCTCCAGAGACTCCAGGTACTGGCAGAGAGAAGTCTTTGCTGTCCCTGAGACTTCAAACAACAAGAGGCAAGCTCTAAATCAAGCCCTTGGAGAGTTCTTCTCAAGATGGAAGGCACACAAAGTCCAGTCTTTGCCCTCTTACTCTGGCAGACGCAGCAACTGCAGGATAGCTCCACAAAGCACAGTCACAGGCAGGGCAGCTCTTCTTTCTCAGCTCTTATCCAGGCAGAGGTTCCTCTTGTTTCTAGAAGTGTTCTAAAGTCTGTGGTTTTGGGTGCCCTTCTTATACCCAATTTATCCTTTGAAGTAGGCCTACTTCAAAGTAAAGTCTCTTTTAAATGTGAAATCCTGCCTTGCCCCGGCCAAGCCCCAGACACTCACTAGGGGGTTGGAAAATGCATTGTGTGAGGAAAGGCACAGCCCTTTCAGGTGTGAGTGACCACTCCTCCCCTCCCTCCTAGCCCAGAAGGCTCATCAGGAAATGCAGACTACACCCCAGCTCCCTTTGTGTCATTGTCTACTGTGAGGTGCAACCAGCCCAACTGTCAAACTGACCCAGACAGGGAATCCACAAACAGGCATAGTCACAGAAATGGTGTAAGCAAGAAAATGCTCACTTTCTAAAAGTGGCATTTTCAAACACACAATCTTAAAATCAACTTTACTAAAAGATGTATTTCTAAATTGTGAGCTCAGAGACCCCCAAACTACACATGTCCATCCTCTCCCGAAGGGAATCTACACTTGAATCCTTTTTAAAGGTAGCCCCCATGTTAACCTAGGAGAGGGATAGGCCTTGCAACAGTGAAAAACGAATTTAGCAATATTTCACTGTCAGGACATATGAAACACATTGCTTATATGAGCTACCTTAACCATACACTGCAGCCTGCCCTTGGGGCTACCTATGGCCTACCTTAGGGGTGTCTTATATGCAAGAAAAGAGAAGCTTTAGGCCTGGCAAGTGGGTACACTTGCCAAGTCGAATTTACAGACACTGCAGTGGCAGGCCTGAGACATTATTTCAGAGCTACTTATGTGGGTGGCACAACCAGTGCTGCAGGCCCACTAGCAGTATTTGATTTTAGAGACCTCTAGTGCACTTTACTAGGGACTTACTAGTAAATCAAATATGCCAATCATGGATAAACCAATTACATACAATTTACACAGAGAGCATGTGCACTTTAGCACTGGTTAGCAGTGGTAAAGTGCTCAGAGTACAAAAGCCAACAGCAACAGGTCAGAATAAATAGGAGGCAGGAGGCAGGAGGCAAAAAGATTGGGGGTGACCCTGCATAAGCAAAAAAGTCCAACAGAGACACGCTTAAGGCACAGAAGGCAATAAGGGCAGAAAAATGGCCACTTTCTAAAAGTGGCATTTCTAAGATAGTAATATTAAATCCAACTTCACCAGTAAGCAGGACCTGTTACCATTCTGGTCATACTAAACATGACAGGGCTTCTCCTTTCCTATCCGAATCTACCACTTGAAAGTATATAAGGGCAGTTCTAATGCTGGCCTATGAGAGAAGCAGGCTTCACAGTAGTGAAAAATAAATTTGTGAGTTCTTCTCTACCAGGACATGTAAAACAGACAAGCACATGCCCTGCCCTCCCACTGACCCTCGGGTAGGTCGCTCCCCTGCTCACGCAGCGCCTCCAGTCCCTGACTGCCTTCCTCTCCTGTGAGTGTGCCCCCCCCTTCTTGCCCGTGTACCCCGAGTGCTTGTGCTTGTGCTGACTGAAATTCCCTTTTCTCTCCTTGTATCCCGTGCGTGTGCCCCCGAGTGCCGTGCGCCGTCCTCCCCTCTCAGCCCCTCCTTTTAGTAGATTTCAGTAGGCTCTTGCTCCCTTTTCGCCGTCTTGCCGCTTTTTCCCGCCGCTCCTACCGCGCTTTTCCCGCCGTTTTTTGCCGCTCTTTTTTGCCGCTCTTTTTTTCCCGCTTCCAGCTCCCCTGCCCGCCCACCTCCCGCCTCCCAGCTGACCCCGCCTCCCCACCTACCCCTTAAATGGCGGCCGCTGCGAGGCCGCGCAGCGGACGCGCCGCTGGCGCGCCGAAGGCGCGCCTAAGGCAAGCCCGTCTGCGCCCGCCCGCGCCTCGACCGCGCCCAGCGCCCGAACCCCTGGCCCCCGCCCCCCCGCCTGACCTATGACTCCGCCACCCTCGCCAACCTCAACCCCGGCCGCGCGCCGGGCTGCTACCGCGCCACCCCCAAACGAACCCACGGACCCTTCACCTGCAGCAACTGCCGCTTCACCTGCCTACGGACCCACACCGCCACCACCAAGAACGACGCCCCCGGAAGCAACCTCGAATGCATCCTGGTCAACACCCGCTCCGTCCACAGGCACGCCATCGAACTGTGGAACCTCATCAACTCAACGAACCCAGACATCGCCTTCCTCACCGAGACCTGGATGAACCCCTCCTCGGCACCCGACATCGCCATAGCCATCCCCGACGGCTACAAAATCATCCGGAGAGACCGCTTCAACCGCACCGGAGGAGGCATCGCCATCGCACACAAAAGCTCCATCAGCATCTCGACCCACACCGACAACTCACTTCCCGACGCCGAACACCTCCACTTCGCGATCCACATCGACCCCAAGACAACCCTAAGAGGCACCCTCATGTACAGACCACCAGGACCCCGCACCAAGTTCAGCGAAGACATCGCAGACTTCGTCAACCCCCACGCACTCTCATCCACCGACTACATCCTCCTAGGAGACCTCAACTTTCACCTGGAGAACCACACCGACAACAACACCACCGCCGTTCTAGACAACCTCGCCAACATGGGACTGAAACAACTGGTCAACACCCCCACCCACTACGCCGGACACACGCTCGACCCCATCTTCTCCTCAAGCAAACACATCACCTTCAGCCACACCACCGAACTCACATGGTCGGACCACAGCTGCGTCCACTTCAGCTTCAAGAAAACCACCGTGCATCACCACACCAGGCAACCACCAAAAAGACACTGGAACCGAATCACCACAGAACAACTCGCAGCAACGCTTTCCCTGAACCAACCCACCAGCACCAGCAACCCCAACGAGGCCGCCAACAACCTCACCAACTGGATCTCCGACTGCGCCAACCTCCTGGCCCCTCTGAAGATCCAAACCAACACCAACAACCACAAGAAAAGCTCCTGGTTCACCACCGAACTCAAAAACTCCAAGAAAGAATGCCGCCTCCGCGAGAAGACATGGCGCCTCAACCCGACAGAGGAAAACCTGACAGCTCTCAAGGACACCACCCGCCAACACCACCAACGCCTCCGCACCGCACGAAAAACAGCCTACCAGAACAGACTTGACAACAACGCCCACAACAGCAAGGAACTATTTGGCATCGTCAAAGAGCTCTCCAACCCGGACGCAGAAACCAACCCCATCCCTCCCTCTCAGGACCTCTGCGACTCCCTCGCGACCTTCTTCCACCGCAAGATCGCCGACATCTACAACAGCTTCACGACCACCAACATGAACCCGCACCCGGAAGCCGCAAACGACATCTCCACCATCCTCGCCTGGAACCCTACCACCACCGAGGAAACCACCCGCGTCATGAACTCGATCCACTCGGGATCACCCTCCGACCCCTGTCCTCACCACATTTACAACAAGGCCGACAACATCATCGCACCCCACCTCCGAGACGTCATCAACGCCTCCCTCACCACTGCCACCTTCCCTGAAAGCTGGAAACACGCAGAACTCAACGCCCTCTTAAAGAAACCTACAGCAGACCCCACCGAACTCAAAAACTTCCGGCCTATCTCCCTCCTACCGTTCCCCGCCAAAGTGATTGAGAAAATCGTCAACGCTCAACTCACCGCCGCCCTGGAAACCTCCGACTCCCTCGACTCCACTCAGTTCGGATTCAGGGCCAACCACAGCACCGAAACCGCCCTCATCGCAGCCACGGACGACATCCGAGCCCTGACCGACAAGGGTGAAACCGTGGCCCTCATTCTCCTGGATCTCTCTGCAGCCTTCGACACGGTCTGCCACCGCACCCTGATAGACCGCCTCTGCAGCGCCGGCATCAGAGGCAAGGCCCTGGAATGGGTTATCTCCTTCCTCTCCGGAAGGACCCAGAGAGTCCGCCTCCCCCCCTTCAGATCCGCAGCCACGGAGATCATCTGCGGCGTACCCCAAGGATCCTCCCTCAGCCCCACCCTATTCAACGTCTACATGACCCCCCTGGCAAACATCGCACGCAAACACGGACTCGACATCATATCCTACGCCGACGACACCCAGCTCATCTTATCCCTCACCAACAACCCCACATCAGCAAGGACCAGACTGCACGACGGCATGAAGGAAGTAGCGACCTGGATGACAGACAGCCGACTGAAACTGAACACAGAAAAAACGGAGGTCCTCATCCTCGGCCCTACCCCCTCCGCATGGGACGACTCCTGGTGGCCCCCCGCCCTAGGCAGCACTCCCCAACCGACCAACCACGCACGCAACCTCGGCTTCATCCTGGACTCCTCCCTCTCGATGACCAGACAGGTCAACTCGGTGACCTCAGCGTGCTTCAACACCCTCCGCATGCTCCGCAAGATCTTCCGCTGGATCCCCATCGACACCAGGAAGACCGTCACCCACGCCCTTGTCACCAGCCGCCTGGACTACGGGAACACTCTGTACGCCGGCATCACCACCAAGCTGCAGAGGAAACTTCAACGGATCCAGAACGCCGCAGCACGACTCATCCTGGACATACCTCGCCACCACCACATCTCCGGACACCTGAGAAAACTCCATTGGCTCCCGGTCAACAAGAGGATCACCTTCAGACTCCTCACCCACGCACACAAAGCCCTCTACAACCTCGGACCCAAACTCATCAACTCCCGCGTCTCCTTCTACACTCCTCCGCGCACTCTGCGCTCCACCGGCCAGGCCTTGGCAGCCGTTCCCCGCATCCGCAAAACCACCGCCGGAGGAAAATCCTTCTCTTTTCTGGCAGCGAAGACCTGGAACTCCCTGCCCAGTCACCTTCGCGCCATACCCGAACACCTCCCCTTCAGAAGGCAGCTCAAGACCTGGCTCTTCGAGCACTTACCCCCTACCCCCCAGCGCCTTGAGACCCTTATGGGTGAGTAGCGCGCTTTATAAATGTGATTGATTGATTGATTGATTGACTTACATAGCACCCTGCCCTATGGATTACCTAGGCCCTACTTTAGGGGTGACTAATATGGAAGAAAAGGGGAATTTAAGGCTTGGCAAGTAGTTTTAAATGCCAAGTCAAAGTTGAAATAAAACTGAAAACACAGGCCTAGCAATGGCATACCTGAGACCTGGTTAGGGACCTACCTATCCGGGTGGCACAATCAGTGCTGCAGGCCCATTAGTAGCAATTAATTTACAGGCACCGGGCACATCTAGTGTACTTTACTAGGGACTTACAGGTAAATTAAATAGGTCAACTGGGTATGAGCCAATGTCGCTATGTTTTATAGAGAGAGTGCATGCACTTTAGCACTGGTTAGCAGTGGAAAAGCGCCCAAACACGTTCAGAAAAAGAGAAGGAAGGCAAAAAGCTTGGGGTAAGCCTTTAGAGAGGGCCATTTTCCAATACCAGTTTAATCATGAGCAACTAAAATGTCATGCAATGTTCAAATTGAAAAATGGTGCACTCTGACATCCCAACTTTGGACCTTACCCTCCCCCATATCCTTTGTTTTATATATGCTTTAATTGTGTTACATGTTTATAAACCAACTTGTTGTTTGCTTGCACTTTATATTTGTGTTGCTAATAGCAATCAATGAATAACAGTTGTGGCACCCATAGCATATAGAGTACTATCATCTATCTATTCTTCCCTCTTCTATGTGTTGGGTTAGCATGGTGCCTTGAGACTGCACTGGTGTTACTATTTTGACTTCTGTTCACATGAAGATCTAGTAATACAGAGGCTGTAATTATGACTTCATCAGATGGAAAAGGCCATCCGCCGAAGTCCCGTGGTCAGGGTACTGCAAGTGCGGTCCCATTCCTGCAGCCCCTACTTCGAGTTTCCTGCTGGGTCAGCAGGAAACAGCCCACAACATTGACGCCGGTTCATATTTTAACCAGCAGCAATTTTATGGTGTGTAGGGTGTACCAGCACATGTCGCACCATTTCACTCTCTGCAAACGGGGCTGGCAGTGGGGGGCCCTGCACTGCCCATGGTAAGTATATGGGCAGGTCAGGGGCCCCTGCACCCCATTTCCACCAGCCTTTACATGGCAGTGCTACTCCCAGGTAAAAACTGGCGGAGAGGGGGGTCGTAATCCCCAGGATTAGGACCGGCAGCCTTTCCAGTGCAGAAGTGTTGGTTCTGTTGTTCCAATCGTAGAGCAACCGCCAAGGTCGTAATTGTGGATGTCTGTCCACCACAATTGCGGTGGTCCAAGCACCATTGTGGCCCTAGTGGTCTAAGGACCGCCAGGGTTGTATTGAGGGGAAGAGTGTGTAGGATGAAGTCTATTAGAAATAAGTCCTACTATAGCTTAAGTTGTAGGTGAGATTTACCTTATTCAAGACCTATTGCATGGCGCTTACATTTGAGAGAACATTTTCTAGCCTTTGACTACACACATTGGACTACAACGGGTGTCATGCAACTCTAGCTTCACATTTGTATTCATTATAGGTGATATCGCACTTATTGTGGCTTTGACAAAATTCTATCTTTTTCAGGATATATCGAATAGTGGTTTATTTTTAAAGATTATTACTGATGTATTGCATGCATTGGATTATGATGGTGTCACCTGTTAGAAATGGGGTCTTTGGTTGACAGTCAGGTTACCCCCTGTTCAAGCAATGACCCTCACTCTAGTCAGGGTAAAAGAGAATCACCCTCAGCTAACCCCTGCTTACCCCCTTGGTAGCTTGGCAGAGCAGTAGGCTTAACTTCAGATTGCTAGGTGTAAAGTATTTGTACCAATACACACCGTAACTCAACGAAAGCACTACAAAATGACACAACACCAGTTTAGAAAAATAGGAAATATTTATCTAAACAAAACAAGACCAAAACGACAACAATCCGACATACACAAGTCAAGTTATATATTTTTAAAAATTAAACTCAAAAATAGCGCTTAGATACAAAAATGCTTCGATGAGATGTTAACACGGCGTCATGACGGAGTCGTTCCCAACAAGCCGACACCAGCGGCGCCGGACATGAAGTCATGTAGATCCCCAAGTACAGTACCTTTGGTGAAGAGTGAAAACAAGCCAATGCGCAAAGTCGGGGATCGCAGCGTCTGTGCGAAACGTTGAATCCGCACACTTTGAGCGGCGTCGGTCACGGCGTGGTGTGGCGACTTCCACGGAGTCACGGACTTCAGCTGGGCTGCATCGCGTCGGGCCTGCGAAGAGCGTTGCGTTCCAGCAAAGGTTACGGCGTCGGGTGCAGGAGGCGTCACCGGATTCAGCAGCGGCGTCGGTCCGCAGTCGTTCGAAGTCGTTTGCCTTGGATTTCCACCAGCTCTCGTTTCAAGGGCCCAGGGACTGGATAGGGCACCACTTGTCAGAGCAGGAGTCTCTCCAGAGACTCCAGGTGCTGGCAGAGAGAAGTCTTTGCTGTCCCTGAGACTTCAAACAACAGGAGGCAAGCTCTAAATCAAGCCCTTGGAGATTTCTTCACAAGATGGAAGGCACACAAAGTCCAGTCTTTGCCCTCTTACTCTGGCAGAAGCAGCATGGCAGGAAAGATCCACAAAGCACAGTCACAGGCAGGGAAGCACTTCTTCCTCAGCTATCAGCTCTTCTCCAGGCAGAGGTTCCTCTTGGTTCCAGAAGTGTTTTCTAAAGTCTGTAGATTTGGGTGCCCTTCTTATACCCATTTTAGTCTTTGAAGTCACCTTTCTTCAAAGGGGACTCACACCTACTTGTGAAATCCTGCCTTGCCCAGGCAAGGCCTCAGACACACACCAGGGGGTTGGAGCCGGCATTGCCAGAGGCAGGCACAGTCCTTTCAGATGAGAGTGACCACTTCACCCCTTCCTCCTAGCAGAGATGGCTAATCAGGAAATGCAGGTTACACCCCAGCCCCCTTTGTGTCACTGTCTGGTGTGAGGTGAAAAACAACCCAACTGTCAAACTGACCCAGACAGGGAATCCACAAACACGGCAGAGTCACAGAATGGTTTAAGCAAGAAAATGCTCACTTTCTAAAAGTGGCATTTTCAAACGCACAATCTCAAAATCAACTTTACTAAAAGATGTATTTTTAAATTGTGAGTTCAGGAACCCCAAACTCCACATGTCCATCTACTCTCTAGGGGAATCTACACTTTAATCATATTTAAAGGTAGCCCCCATATTATCCTATGAGAGAGACAGGCCTTGCAACAGTGAAAAACGGAATTGGCAGTATTTCACTGTCAGGACATATAAACCACATTACTATGGCGGTCATTCCAACCCTGGCGGTCGGTGTTAAAGCGGCGGCAAAACCGCCAATAGGCTGACGGTAAAAAAAATTGAATTCCGACCGAGGCGGTAACCGCCAACAGAGACCGCCACTTTAACACACCGACCGCCACGGCGGTACAAACAAACAGCGCGGCGGTCACCGCCAACAGACAGGCAGGAGTCAATGTACCGCCCACAGTATCACAACCTACCAATCCGCCACCTTTTCCGGGGCGGTAGCCCCGCCGATAAAAACACGGCGGAAACAGCCATTTCGAAGGGAAAACGCTCACCTCCATACACCCCACGAGGAATCAGGACAGCATGGAACCCGAACTCCACATACTCCCACCGATAGTCTTCCTGCTCCTCTACCAGGAGCACGAACGCCGGCGCAGAAGACAACGGTGAGTACTGTAACTATGACACAGGGGAGGGGGGAGGCAAAAAATTACAGGGACACACATACGCGACACACCCACCCCCACCCTCACCCACTACAACACACACATCAATGCATAGCAATACATCACAGTTACACCCCCCCAAGCCCCCCGGAAAAATGTAAAGACAAAAGGAAATTATTTTAAACATTGAAATATATTGCAATACTGCCAAAAAATATATATACACATCAAAAACTCTTATATACAGAAATGTACAAGTCCGAGAATTGTAGCAGGCATTGTCCGTGGACCACTGGGCCCAAATCACATGGGCAAAGCCCACACAGGATACCTGACTCTAACGGAGAGAACACTGCAGGGGCATCAGATAGCAAGACTACAGGCACCTCAGGGGGAAGGAAAGGGGGGGCACCTCAGCCAGATGAGTGCACGACGCCAGATCCACGAGGGGCCTCCATGCCCACTGTTCAATCCTGGGGAGTGCAAAGCCACAGTCTCACAAGTCTATACAGTGGGTGGGCTGCCCACTGCTCAATCCTGGGGAGTGCAAAGCCACAGTCTCACAAGTGGATAACAGTCTCCACTGGTTCTGGAGGGGGCCTGGTGCCCAGAGTGCTACATCCTGCTAAGGACAGAGGTAGTGGATGCATGTCCCCACTGGTTCTGGAGGGGGCCTGGTGCCCAGAGTGCCTTGTGCAGCCCTGCCCGACACAGATGCGGCCCAGCCCCTGCCGCTCATGGGCCAGCGGTGCCTGCGATGGAGTGGCCAGTTCAGCTGTGCTTGAGACGGCGGTGCCCAGTTCAGCGGTGCTTGAGATGAAGGGCCCAGTGCAGCGGTGCTTGAGACGGCGGTGCCCAGTTCAGCGGTGCTTGAGATGAAGGGCCCAGTGCAGCGGTGCTTGAGACGGCGGTGCCCAGTTCAGCAGGGCCTGCGATGGAGTGGCCTGTTCAGCTGTGCTTGAGATGGCGGTGCCCAGTTCAGCTGTGCTTGAGATGAAGGGCCCAGTGCAGCGGTGCTTGAGATGAAGGGGCCAGTGCAGCGGTGCTTGAGACGGCGGTTCCCAGGTCAGCGGTGCTTGAGATGAAGGGCCCAGTGCAGCGGTGCTTGAGATGAAGGGCCCAGTGCAACGGTGCTTGAGACGGCGGTGCCCAGTTCAGCGGTGCTTGAGATGAAGGGCCCAGTGCAGTGGTGCTTGAGATGAAGGGACCAGTGCAGCGGTGCTTGAGACGGCGGTGCCCAGTTCAGCGGTGCTTGAGATGAAGGGCCCAGTGCAGCGGTGCTTGAGACGGCGGTGCCCAGTTCAGCGGTGCTTGAGATGAAGGGCCCAGTGCAGTGGTGCTTGAGATGAAGGGCCCAGTGCAGCGGTGCTTGAGACGGCGGTGCCCAGTTCAGCAGTGCTTGAGATGAAGGGCCCAGTGCAGCAGTGCTTAAGACGGCGGTGCCCAGTTCAGCGGTGCTTGAGATGAAGAGCCCAGTGCAGCGGTGCTTGAGACGGCGGTGCCCAGTTCAGCGGTGCCTGCGATGGAGTGGCCTGTTCAGCTGTGCTTGAGACGGCGGTGCCCAGTTCAGCGGTGCTTGAGATGAAGGGCCCAGTGCAGCGGTGCTTGAGACGGCGGTGCCCAGTTCAGCGGTGCCTGTGATGGAGTGGCCTGTTCAGCTGTGCTTGAGACGGCGGTGCCCAGTTCAGCAGTGCTTGAGATGAAGGGCCCAGTGCAGCGGTGCTTGAGATGAAGGGGCCAGTGCAGCGCTGCATGAGACGGCGGTGCCCAGTTCATCGGTGCTTGAGATGAAGGGCCCAGTGCAGCGGTGCTTGAGACGGCGGTGCCCAGTTCATCGGTGCTTGACATGAAGGGCCCAGTGCAGCGGTGCTTGAGACGGCGGTGCCCAGTTCAGCGGTGCTTGAGATGAAGGGCCCAGTGCAGCGGTGCTTGAGACGGCGGTGCCCAGTTCAGCGGTGCTTGTGATGAAGGGCCCAGTGCAGCGGTGCTTGAGATGAAGGGCCCAGTGCAGCGGTGCTTGAGACGGCGGTGCCCAGTTCAGCGGTGCTTGAGATGAAGGGCCCAGTGCAGCGGTGCTTGAGACGGCGGTGCCCAGTTCAGCGGTGCTTGAGATGAAGGGCCCAGTGCAGCGGTGCTTGAGACGGCGGTGCCCAGTTCAGCGGTGCTTGAGATGAAGGGCCCAGTGCAGCGGTGCTTGAGACGGTGGTGCCCAGTTCAGCGATGCCTGCGATGGAGTGGCCTGTTCAGCTGTGCTTGAGACGGCGGTGCCCAGTTCAGCGGTGCTTGAGATGAAGGGCCCAGTGCAGCGGTGCTTGAGACGGCGGTGCCCAGTTCAGCAGTGCCTGCGATGGAGTGGCCTGTTCAGCTGTGCTTGAGACAGCGGTGCCCAGTTCAGCGGTGCTTGAGATGAAGTGCCCAGTGCGGCGGTGCTTGAGATGAAGGGGCCAGTGCAGCGGTGCTTGAGACGGCGGTGCCCAGTTCAGCGGTGCTTGAGATGAAGGGCCCAGTGCAGCGGTGCTTGAGACGGCGGTGCCCAGTTCAGAGGTGCCTGAGATGAAGGGCCCAGTGCAGCGGTGCTTGAGACGGCGGTGCCCAGTTCAGCGGTGCTTGAGACGGCGGTGCCCAGTTCAGCGGTCCCGGCCATGGCGGGGTGCTCATTTGCCACCTGTCCTGTGGCTGGCGGGGCTCTCCTGCCCATCTGTCCTGTGGCTGGCGGGGCCCTCCTGGGCAGCTGTGCCGGGGCTGTTGGTGGCCTCCTGCCCACCTGGAATGGGGCTGGCGGGGCCCTCCTGGCCTACTGGGCTGATGTCGGTGTTGTCGGGCGTGCTGCGCTTTCCAGCCTTCCCTGATCGCCTGTGGCCCTTCCCCACCTTGGGTGGTGTGCCAGCTGTCTCCACACTCCCTGCCGGAGCCCTGGTAGGGGTTTTAGTCCCTGGTGTTTTCACCCTCTCCCGCCGGCCACTGCCTATCTTGGGATGTTTCTCCGGGGGTGGGCTGCCCGTGCCTTGGCTTCGTACCAAACTGGCTTCCCTGGTGGGTGGGGCACTCCCCATCCATGGCACACTGTGATGACAGGGGCCGATTTTGTCGTGGCTGAGGTCCTGACTGTAGTCCTATGACATGGACTGGGTGGGGGAGTTGGTGGAAAGAGGTTGAGTTTTGACAGGAAAAACTTTGGGAGCAGTGGGACGGGTAGGTGTAGTGGGTATGGGAGTGGAGGAAGAGGTTGTGGTTGTAGGAGTTGTAAGTCTGGTGGCTTTGGGTGCAGGTGCTTGGGCTGGAGAAGGGGGGGCACAGACACACTGGGAGAGGACACAGGGGACGTGTAAATGGCAGTGGGGGTGGTGACTGCACGTGTGCGGGGTGTTCTGGTGTGTGTGCTGCTGAGCGACGTAGTGGCTGAAGATGTTGTGCATGCAGGTGTGAACGGAGAGTTGACAAGGAGGGAGGAGGGAGACGTGGAGGATGGGGACACAGTGGAGGCAGTGGGTGTTGGTATGTCTGTATGTGGATGTTGCTTGTGTGACTGCCTGTGGGATGTGTGGTGCTTATGTCTGGCTGAGCTTCCCTTGGGTGTTGAGGTGTGTGCAGGCTGGTCTGATGGTGTGTCTGGGATAGGCAGAGGTACAGGTGATAGGGTATGGGTGGAGGAAGTTGGAGGGGGGAGGCTAGAGACAGGGACAATAGCTGCCATCAGTGCCGAGGCCAGAGTCTGGAACAATCGCTGAAGGGCCACCTGACCAGAATGAATGCCCTCCAGGTATGCATTACTCTGGTGCACCTCCCTTTCTACACCAGGATGGCATTCAAAATGGTAGACTACCCAACAGTGAGCGTCCTCAGGAGGTCAATGACCTCCTCACTGAGGGCAGCAGGGGTGACTGGGGCAGCGCCTGAGGTGCCTGGGGCGAAGGAGATGCCCACCTTCCTGAGTGAGCGGGCACGGGCCAAACGCTGAGGGGCTGCTGGGAGGGCGGTGCTGGTGCGGTGGGTGGCGGCTGTACCTGTTGTTGCGGGGGTCACAGATGTTGCCGCCACCACAAGGGAGCTCCCTTCAGAGGACAAGTCGGTGTCACTGATGTCTGCCCGAGTCCCCGCTGTGGAGCTCCCCTCGCCCTCCGTCCCACTGGTGAATTCGGAGTCCGTTGTGTGGCCCTCCATGGCATGTGGGATGCAGCTCCCTCGTGCTCCGATGCCACTTCTCCTCCGCCTGATGATGCTAATGCACACATGAACAGGAAGACCACAAAAAAGGGGGGGGGAAACAGAATATAGACATGTTGAGTGCATGCATTGGCGACACCGTTGGCGGACAGGACAGACACAGAAGCCCCCTGCACTACGCCGCGCACTTGGGGTCGACTACTCAATCCCTGGGACATGGCCTACAAGCCTATGGACGATATCTGCACACATAGATGACACAGAGCCATGAATAGCTGTACTTGGCACCCTACAGAGGATGGGGGCACAGGGCCATGCCTTACGGAGGGGCCTAGCCTACAGAAATCGCCCTGGCCTAGGGATACCCACAGCCTTCCTCCCCCACCCAGACACCTCCACTGCGCGCAAAGTCAGCAGAATGAGAGTGTACTCACCCCCTTGTGTCTGCTGTGATGCCCTCACGCGCCCATCCAAATCGGGGTAGGCCACCGCCAGGATCCGGGACATCAGGGGGGTCAAAGTCCGACTGGCACCCCTCCCACGTTGGGAGGCCATCCCCAGCTGAGCCTCCGCCGTCTTCCTGCTCCAGCGGCGGATGTCCTCCCATCTCTTCCGGCAGTGGGTGCCCCGTCTGTGGTGGACCCCCAGGGTCCGGACGTCCTTGGCGATGGCACGCCAAATATCGATCTGGTGGGCGTTGACCTATATGAAATGTACAGGTGGAGAAGAATAGTCATTACCTTCTGCACCCTCAATGTGAGTTGCCCCCCATCCCTACCCTTGCCATGTGGCACATGCTCTCACCGTCGTTTGATGCATGCCTCAATCGCTCCCCTCCCACCCATCTTTCATCCACCCCACTCAACACAGGCATAGCCCATACAGCATGGTCCCAGTGTATTTACCTGTTTGTCTGGAGGACCGTAGAGTAGCGCGTACTGGGGGAGGACCCCATCCACAAGTTTATCCAACTCCTCCGCAGTGAAGGCAGGGGCCCTTTCCCCAGTCGCATGAGCCATTGTCTCTTCCAGACCGAGGTCACAGCAGCACTTGCAGTGTAGGTCCTCTCCTGTCGAACATCAGGTATCGAGTGATTAAGCAGATCGAAAATGGTGGTCACGTCCGCGGTGGTGCACATCGGCATTGGCTCCTGAGACCCATAGGGTTCAATGTTAACCAAAGCTGCATTGCGCCGCGGTCTTCGACCGCCTACCGCCACAGTGTACAACGCCAGCGCAGTTACCTCACATCCTATTGTCGCACTTTACAGGTCAGGCAGCCGCCATTTCATGGGCCCACATGGCTTACTTTTTACTGCGTCACACATACCTAGGCCTTGCATCAACATTCATACAAGCCATTCTATGGATTAAGAATCTTGTTCTGTGCAAGCTGTGGTTACGTACCTGTGGGTTGATTGACTCTGTGCTCGCTGTCCTTCATAGGCACCGTCCGCTGGGACATGGGAGGAGATGGAGGCATCCTCCAGTGTTCAGACCGCTGGTGGACCTGTCGACAATGGAGGAGAGACATGTCATACTGACATACAGGCTTGACCGTGCCACTATTCAGGAACTGTGTGCCCAGCTGGAGCCAGAGCTGATGTCAGCTATCCGCCAACCCACAGGAATCCCCCCTCAAGTGCAGGTGCTGTCAGTGCTCCATTTCCTAGCAAGTGGGTCATTTCAAACAACAGTGGCCATATCATCAGGGATGTCCCAGCCTATGTTTTCCAAGGTGTTGTCCAGAGTGTTGTCTGCCCTGCTGAAACACATGCAGAGCTACATCATTTTCCCTGAGGTGGGGGATTTGCCTACAGTGAAGGGTGATTTCTATGCCCTTGGACATATCCCCAACATCATAGGTGCCATTGATGGGACCCATGTGGCATTGGTCCCCCCCCCACAGAAGTGAACAGGTGTACAGACACCGGAAGAGTTATCATTCCATGAATGTCCAGATGGTATGTTTGGCAGACCAGTACATCTCCCATGTTAATGCCAAGTTCCCTGGCTCAGTGCATGACGCGTACATCATGCGGAATAGCAGCATCCCTTACGTGATGGGGCAACTCCAGAGGCACCGTGTGTGGCTAATTGGTGATTCTGGTTACCCCAACCTGTCATGGCTACTGACCCCAGTGAGGAATCCCAGGACAAGGGCAGAGGAACGCTACAATGAGGCCCATGGGCGAACTAGGAGGGTGATTGAGGGGACCTTCGGCCTCCTGAAGGCCAGGTTCCGCTGCCTCCATATGACAGGTGGATCCCTATTCTACTCACCAAAGAAGGTGTGCCAGATCATCGTGGCCTGCTGTATGCTTCACAACCTGGCTTTGCGACGACAGGTGGTTTTTCTGCAGGAGGTTGGTCCAGATGGTGGTGTTGTAGCAGCTGTGGAGCCTGTGGAGAGTGAAGATGAGGAAGCCAAAGAAGACGACACAGACAACAGGAACACAGTAATACAGCAATATTTCCAATGACACACAGGTAAGAATACACACCGGCATACTACATGTACTTAAACACTACTACCTCTCTACTGTCTGTCGTTTTCACCCAGTGTATGGTAACTGAGTTGTGACTTTCCCTTCCGATTTCACAGATGTGGGCCCCACTGTGTGACATCTGCTTTGTTTCCCCATGGACTACAACTGTGTGACATTGGTATGTTGGCATCACAATGTAAATAAGCATTTTGGCACGGTAATGTCTAATACATTTGTTCAAAATCACAGCCAGACTCCTGATTGTTTTGTGCAATAACTGTATTTATTAAAGTGCTTTATATTGGAGGGTGGTTGCAAATTGGTGAGGGGTGATGGTAGAGGAATGTCCATGGCAGAGTCCAGACTATTAGTATCACAGGTGCATTGTCCAAATGCCTGTGGAAAGTGGAGCTGGGACAGTTTAAGGATGGACAGGGTGACAATGTGGGACAGTGGGATGACAATCAGGGTGGTTTCCTTTCCTGGCGGGGGTCTTGGCATCTTATCTGTCTTCTTCCTGGATCTCAGGGACCGCTTGCGGGGTGGTTCTCCTTCTGCAGGGGGTGGAGTGCTGGTGGCCTGTTGGTCCTGTGCGGGGCCTCCTGTCCACTAGCGCCGGCGGAGGTGGTAGGCAGTTCTTGGTCCATGCTAGTGTCAGGGGCCCTTTGTGGTGCCACAGTGTCCCACAATGTGGTGACTACCAGATTCAGAACCCCTACGATGGTGCCCAGGGTGGAACTGATGGTTCGTAGTTCCTCCCTGAACCACAAATACTGGTCCTCCAGCAGGCGCTGGGTCTCCTGAAACCTGGCCAGTACCGTCGTCATCTTCTCCTGGGAATGATGGTACGCTCCCATGATGTTGGAGAGGGCCTCATGGAGAGTGGGTTCCCTGGGCCTGTCCCCCCCCTGTCGCACAGCAGCCCTCCCAGTTCCCCTGTTTCCCTGGGCCTCTGTCCCCTGGACTTTGTGCCCACTACCACTGCCCCCAGGTCCCTGTTGTTGTTGGGGAGGTGTGTTAACCTGGGTGCCCTGTAGTGGTGGACACACCGCTGATTGACGTGTCCTGGGGACAGAGGTATGGGCCCGCTGGGTGGGTGCTGTGCTGGTGTTCCCAGAGGGGGGAAGGTCTGCTGTGGCCTGTGGCTGTCTGAGGGGAACCAACTGTCCCGAGGTCCCCGATGGGCCGGGCTGGTCATCTAGATCCTGGTCAACAGAGCTGCTGTCATCACTGTGGGCCTCTTCTGGGGGTGGAGTGGACATTTGTGGACCCTCCTGTGCGGTGACGTTGCGTTGGGGTCCTGCAGGGGTATAAAACCATGATTATTGCATCTGTGTGTGGCATGGTGTGCAATGGGTGGGTGCCCGTGTACCCCAGTGCTTGCATTCCTGTGTGGGGGCTTTTGTGACGCTGGTTTGGGGGGGGATGGGTATGTGCAGTGGGCATGCTTTGGTGATGGGTGTCCATGCTTTGTGGTCGCATGCAGGGCTTGGTGTTGGGATGGGTGGGTTGTGATGGTGAGACATTTGCAAGGAGTAGGAGTGATTGGGCTGAGCATGAGGGTGGGGGTATGAGTTGGCATGATGGTGGGGTGGGGGGGATGAAGTAGTGAAGATGAGACTTACCAGAGTCCATTCCTCCAGGTACTCCGCCGAGGCCCTCAGGATGCAGGATCGCCAAGACTTGCTCCTACCATGTTGTAAATTCTGGGGGAGGAGGTGGGGGTCCACCGCCAGTCCTCTGCACTGCAATGCGGTGTCTGGATACCACGGAACGCACCTTCCCCCGTAGGTCGTTCCACCGCTTCCTGATGTCATCCCGATTTCTTGGGTGCTGTCCCACAGCGTTGACCCTGTCGACTATTCTACTCCATAGCTCCATCTTCCTGGCAATGGACGTCTGCTGCACCTGTGTTCCGAATAGCTGTGGCTTTACCCGGATGATTTCCTCCACCATGACCCTGAGTTCCTCCTCAGAAAACCTGGTGTGTCTTTGCGGTGCCATGGGGTGGTGTAGGTGATGTGTGGGGTGGATTGTGTGGTGCTAAGTGTGGTGATGTGTATTGGTGTGTTGTGTGAAGTGCATGGTAATAGTGCTGGGTGATGGTAATATGCGCGTCTGGGTGCTCGGTTCTCTATTTCTCTCTGCGTGATACCGATTTTTTTGGAGTGGGGGTTTGTGGGTGATGTGGGTGTGTGTTTTAAATTTAATTGGGTGTGTTGGAGTGGTGTGCGTATGTGTATCAGGTGTGTGTATTTGGAATTGTCCAATGTGGCTGTGTTTTGTAAGTGTGTGTGTATTTTGAGCGCGGCGGTGTGTACCGCCAATGGAATACCGCGTTTGATAGACCGCTGCGTGGAATCGTGGGTCGTGATAGTGTGGGTGTATTTCTGTTTGCGTTACGGTGTCGGTTCGGTTATCGCCAGTTTCTCGCTGGCCTTTGGTGTGGCGGACTTTTGTGGGTGTCTGTATTTTGGCGGTTTCCGTGTTGTTGGTCAGAATGACCGTGGCGGTTTACCGCGGCCGCGGCGGTATGTTGGCGGTCTTCTGACAGCGGTATGCACCTTTTACCGCCAATGTTGGAATGACCACCTATACGTCCTACCTTATCCATACACTTCAGCCTGCCCTTGGAGCTACCTAGGGCCTACCTTAGGGGTGCCTTACATGTAAGAAAAGGGAAGGTTTAGGCCTGGCAAGTGGTTACACTTGCCAAGTCGAATTTACAGTGTAAAAATACACTTACAGACACTGCAGTGGCAGGTCTGAGACATGATTACAGGGTTACTTGTGTGGGTGGCACAACCAGTGCTGCAGGCCCACTAGTAACATTTGATTTACAGGCCCTGGGCACCTCTAGTGCACTTTACTAGGGACTTAACAGTAAAACAAATATGCCAATCATGGAGAACCAATTACGTACACATTTTAAACAGGAGCACTTGCACTTTAGCACTGGTTAGCAGTGGTAAGGTGCCCAGAGTAACAAAAACAGTAAAATCAGAGTCCAGCACACATCAACAACCTGGGGAACAGAGGCAAAAAGTTAAGGGAGACCACGCCAAGGATGAAAAGTCTAACATGTGTCCCCCCCAGCTAAAAGTGGGGAGCAACTACCCAACCTCATGGGAGTTCTCATCACTAAGGCGGAAGAACCTGGACAGACCATCAGCATTGGCGTGCTCTGTACCAGGACGATGTTCCACCGTAAAGTCCATCCCCTGTAGGGAAATGGACCACCTCAACAGATTTGGATTCTCACCCCTCATCTGCATTAATCATCTGAGGGGCCTGTGGTCGGTCTGAACTCGGAAGTGAGTCCCAAACAAGTAGGGTCTTAGCTTCTTCAGTGCCCAGACCACAGCAAACGCTTCGCGTTCTATGGCACTCCACCTACGTTCCCTTGGTAGTAACCTCCTGCTAATGAAGGCTATGGGTTGATCTAGGCCCTCTTCATTAAGCTGTAAGAGTAATGCTCCAATACCATGCTCTGAGGCGTCTGTTTGCACAACAAACTCCTTGGAGTAGTCAGGTGCCTGCAGCACAGGTGCTGTGCACATGGCAGCCTTCAGGGCATCAAAAGCGTTCTGGCAAGCCTCTGTCCAGATCACTTTCTTGAGTTGCTTCTTAGAAGTCAACTCAGTTAAGTGGGTAACAATGGTACCATATCCCTTAACAAACCTCTGGTAATATCCTGTGAGACCTAAAAAGGCTCTCACTTCAGTCTGGGTCTTGGGAGGCTCCCAAGACAGAATCATGTCAATCTTAGGCTGTAGGGGTGCCACCTGGCCACTCCCCACCTGGTGTCCTAAGTACACCACAGAACCCTGCCCTATTTGGCACTTGCTCGCCTTAATAGTGAGGCCTGCCTTCTGCAGGGCCTCTAACACTCTCCAGAGGTGTTTCAGGTGTTCCTCCCATGTGGAACTAAACACAGCAATGTCATCAAAGGTAGGTGGCACTGAACTCATCCAGTCCTGCCAACACCTGGTTGACCAACCTCTGAATGGTGGCAGGGGCATTATTCATCCCAAAGGGCATCACATTGAAGTGGAAGTGCCCATCTGGGGTAGAGAATGCTGACCTCTCCTTTGCCCCCTCAGTTAAGGCAATCTGCCAGTACCCAGATGTTAAATCAAACGTACTGAGGTACTTGGCAGCTCCTAACCGATCAATGAGCTCATCAGCTCGGGGGATGGAGTGTGCGTCAGTCTTGCTGACCGCATTGAGACCCCTGTAGTCCACACAGAACCTAAGTTCTGGAGTGGCACCAGGAGCAGTAGCCTTTGGGACCAAAACCACTGGGCTGGCCCAAGGACTGCTGGAGTGCTCAATAACCCCTAGGGTTAACATTTTGGAGACTTCCTGCCTAATGCAAGCCCTGACCCTGTCAGTCACCCTGTAAACCTTATGTTTAACAGGTGTACTGTCCCCAGTGTCCACATCATGTGTGCACAGGTGTGTGACTCCTGGGATCAGGGAAAACAGCGAGGTGAACTGTCCCAGCACGTGGCGACGGTCCTTCTGCTGTTCCTCAGTCAGGGAGGGGGAGAGGATCACTCCGTCCACAGACCCATCTTTCTCTCCTGCAGACAGGAGATCAGGAAGAGGCTCATTCTCTTCCTCCACCCCGTCATCTGTCGCTAGGAGCATGGATAGCTCAGTTCGCTCAAAGTGTGGTTTGAGGCGGTTGACATGTAGGACCCTCAAAGGATTCCTGGGGGATTGCAAGTCTACCAGATAGGTGACCTCGCTCTTTCTTTCCACCACCTCAAAAGGCCCAGTCCACTTATCTTGGAGTGCCCTAGGCTCCACTAGTGCCATGACCCACACTTTTTGTCCAGGCTGAAACTCAACCAGAGTGGCATTCTGGTCGTACCACCGTTTCATATCCTCCTGGCTTGCTTCCAGGTTCTCTTGAGCGAGACTCCTGAAGCGGGCAGTCTGGTTTCTTAGTGCCAGCATGTAGCTAAATACATCCTGGGGTGGTTTACTAGGAGCTTTCTCCAAAGCCTCCTTCACCAGACTGAGCGGTCCCCTCACAGGGTGGCCATAGATGAGCTCAAAGGGGCTAAAGCCAAGTCCCTTTTGAGGCACCTCCCTGTAAGCGAACAGAAGGCATGGCAAGAGGATGTCCCACTTACGCCTCAAGGGCTCGGACAGGCCCTGAATCATGCCTTTCAAGGTGCGGTTGAATCTCTCAACCAGACCATTACTTTGGGGGTGGTAAGGTGTGGTGAACTTGTACGTAACCCCACACACCTTCCACAGAGACTTCATATAAGTGGATATGAAGTTTGTACCTCTATCAGATACCACTTCCTTGGGGAACCCCATGCGGGTAAAAACTCCCATCAAGGCACGTCCCACCACGGGGGCAGTGATCGTCCTTAGAGGAATGGCTTCTGGGTACCGTGTGGCATGGTCCAACAAGACCAGGATGAACCTGTTGCCCATGGCTGTCTTGGGATCCAGAGGCCCAACAATGTCAATTCCTACCCTTTCAAAGGGAGTACTGACTACCGGTAAAGGTTGGAGGGGAGCTTTGCATTTCCCCCCACTCTTGCCACTTGCCTGACAAGTCTGACAAGACCTACAATAAGCAGCTGACTGCTTGTGCATCAAGGGCCAGTAAAAGTGGGAGACAAGCCTCTTATAGGTCTTGTCCTGCCCTAGATGTCCTGCCAAAGGCACATCATGAGCCAAACCCAGTAGGAAGGCCCTGAAGCACTGGGGTACCACCAGCATACGAGCTGACCCAGGCTAAGGAACCTTAGGCTCACTATACAGGAGGCCATCCTCCCAATAAATCAGGTGAGTACCTGGCGCCGTAGCCCTTCAAGAGTAGGGCACTCCTTCTGCGCTGTGCAGAATGCTTCCATGGTGGGTCCCCCTTCCTGCTGCCACTGCGACAGCTCAGGGACCTCCCCCAGTTCAGCCACCTGTTCCCCTGTAGGCTCCGGGGCATCAGCCTCAGGTTCTGCCTCCTCCCGGACCGTGGGAACTTCTGGGGCCGGTTTCCCGCGCCCCCTGCCCTTCCTCTTCTTGGCGGTCCCCTGGGCCACTGTTTCAGGCTCCAGGGGCTCTTGACTACCTGATTGGCTGCCATAGACCGGGTGGATACGCATACCCACCCAGGCAGACCCAACATCTCCAAGTGAGACCCGTGTTCCATCTCCTTCCAAGGGGAATCCTCCAGATCGTTACCTAGCAAACAATCAACACGCATGATTGGACTCACAGCTACTTTCCAGGAATCTGAGACCCCCCCCCCATTCAAAGGGAACCTGCGCCACTCTGCAGAGGCGCTCAGAGTTGTCTACCGCAACTACTTGGTGAAGTACCCGGGGATCAATCTGCTGATCAGACACCAGGTGACTCCTCACTGTAGTCACACTGGCTCCTGTGTCTCTCAGAGCCTCCACCCTCTGTCAATTGATGGTCACCCATTGCCTGTATTTCTTAGTGTTATCAGGCACTAGGTTTCTCTGGACCATCTCACTGTCCCCTAGTGAGACAAGGGTCATTTCTGCTGGTTCCTACCCACCTGAAACCAACTCCTCCCCAAGCGCTACACTGGTCAAACCCTGGGACGGTGCACCAGTGGGTGCCAGTGTACTTTTGGGGCATTTGGGGTCCCCCCTCACATGACCCACCTGGTCACATGCATAGCACTTACGTGGGGGACCACCTGCCACTGGCTTCCCTTTGGACAACCATGGCTTCTTTTCACTGGGGGGTTGGGAATCCTTACCCTGGGAATTAGTTTGGGGCCCTTTAGAGAACTCCCCCTGTTTGCCCTTACTCCCCCTTTCTTCTGAGAGGGACCCTGCCCACCCTTGGCGTGGTCTCCCCCATACCTCTTTTGGACCCTGGTGCTCTCCCAGCGGTCCGCTTCCTGCGCAAGCTTCCTGGGGTCAATCAGCTTGCTGTCAATGAGGTGCTGGCGCAGCTCTGGAAAACATAAACTGTACAAGTGCTCCCAAGAAGTTAAATTGTAAAGCCCCTCATACGTGTTTACCTTACTGCCCTTCACCCAACCATCCAGTGACCTGCAAAAAGAATCAACACATTCCAACCATGTTTGGGATTCCTTTCTCTTGTAGGATCTAAACTTCTCCTTGTACTGCTCAGGGGTGAGACCATACCTGGTGAGTAAAGCCTCCTTCATGACAGGGTAGGTGAGACTCTGAGCATCCCCTAAGGCCGTCAGTGTGTCCCTCCCCTCTGCCTCAAAATGCTTCCACAGGGCTGCCCCCCAATGAGCTTCAGGGACCAGGTTCATGTGGAGAGCTGACTCATAACCCTTGAACCACAAGTAGATATCATCCTCCCTCTTATAATCCCTCACAAGGTCTTTTGGGATGTGTACCCTTCTCTCCGGCTGCACTGTAGGATTGCTGCCACCATCCCTACTGGACTGGCTCCTCTGATCTAACTCCTTTAAGTTAAGCTCATGAGCCAGCTGCATCTTCCTTTCCTCAAGGACTGCTCTTCTCTCATCTGTTTCTTTCTCCAGATTGAGCTTCTGCAGCTCCAATTGGTATGCCCTCTCTGCCTGTCTGTCCTGCAACTCCTCAGGTGTCAGACCCTTGGATGAGACACTGCTACCTGCCCTGGAGACCTTCTCCCTGGACATAACAGGACCACCCACAATACCATTGTGTACTGAACACTCTTCCTCATCTTCCTCATCTCCCTCATCCTCTGTGTGCCCTTCAGTGCTCTTGGCTGCCACCCAGGCCCTCCGCGCCTTTTGCAGCTCCTCCTTCCTGGATGAGCTCTTAATGGAACAGTCCAAACTCTTACAGAATTGCTTCAACTGAGCTTTGGTATAACTCTCCAATTTCTCAAGGTCAAAGTCAGATCCAACTGATGCATCTCCAAGTAGAGACATGATGAAAGGTAAAAAGAGTGCAAAGTTCCAAATGCAGAAACAAGTTCCCAAATGAAGTTCAAAGTCAATCAAGGATCAGCGAAAAAGAAAAAAAAAGTGGACGTAGGGAAAAATCCACAAAAAGAGAAAAAGCTAAAATCTCAAGACAAGCAGTATGTGGTCACGTAGTGGTCTGAACTCAAGCAGTAGTGTACACTTAATTACTGTATGTCAAGTACAAATACAAGTCCAAATCCCAACCGCTGATCACCAATGTTGGAAATGGGGTCTTTGGTTGACAGTCAGGTTACCCCCTGTTCAGGCAAGGACCCTCACTCTAGTCAGGGTAAAAGAGAATCACCCTCAGGTAACCCCTGCTTACCCCCTTGGTAGCTTGGCAGAGCAGTAGGCTTAACTTCAGAGTGCTAGGTGTAAAGTATTTGTACCAACACACACAGTAACTCAATGAAAACACTACAAAATGACACACCAGTTTAGAAAAATAGGAAATATTCATCTAAACAAAACAAGACCAAAACGACAAAAATCCGACATACACAAGTCAAGTTATACATTTTTAAAGATTAAACTCAAAAATAGCGCTTAGAAACAAAAATGCTTCGATGAGATGTTAACATGGCGTCGTGACGGAGTCGTCCCCAACAAGCTGACACCAGCGGCGCCGGACACGGAGTCGTGTAGACCCCCAGGTACAGTACCTTTGGTGAAGAGTGAAAACAAGCCAATGCGCAAAGTCGGGGATCGTGGCGTCTGTGCGAAATATTGAATCCGCGCACTTCGAGCGGCGTCGGTCACGACGTGGTGCAGCGACTTCCACGGAGTCGCAGACTTCAGCGGGGCTGCAGCGGCGTCGGGCCTGCGAAGAGCGTCGCGTTCCAGCGAAGGTTACAGCGTCGGGTGCAGGCGGCGTCACCGGATTCAGCAGCGGCGTCGGTCCGGAGTCGTCCGAAGTCGATTTCCTTGGATTTCCACCAGCTCTCCTTTCAAGGGCCCAGGGACTGGATATGGCACCACTTGTCAGAGCAGGAGTCTCTCCAGAGACTCCAGGTGCTGGCAGAGAGAAGTCTTTGCTGTCCCTGAGACTTCAAACAACAGGAGGCAAGCTCTAAATCAATCCCTTGGAGATTTCTTCACAAGATGGAAGGCACACGAAGTCCAGTCTTTGCCCTCTTACTCTGGCAGAAGCAGCACTGCAGGAAAGCTCCACAAAGCACAGTCACAGGCAGGGCAGCACTTCTTCATCAGCTATCAGCTCTTCTCCAGGCAGAGGTTCCTCTTGGTTCCAGAAGTGTTTTCTAAAGTCTGTAGATTTGGGTGCCCTTCTTATACCCATTTTAGTCTTTGAAGTCACCTTTCATCAAAGGGGACCCACACCTACTTGTGAAATCCTGCCTTGCCCAGGCAAGGCCTCAGACACACACCAGGGGGTTGGAGCCGGCATTGTCAGAGGCAGGCACAGTCCTTTCAGATGAGAGTGACCACTCCACCCCTCCATCCTAGCAGAGATGGCTAATCAGGAAATGCAGGTTACACCCCAGCCCCCTTTGTGTCACTGTCTGGTGTGAGGTGAAAAACAACCCAACTGTCAAACTGACCCAGACAGGGAATCCACAAACACGGCAGAGTCACAGAATGGTTTAAGCAAGAAAATGCTCACTTTCTAAAAGTGGCATTTTCAAACGCACAATCTCAAAATCAACTTTACTAAAAGATGTATTTTTAAATTGTGAGTTCAGGGACCCCAAACTCCACATGTCCATCTACTCTCTAGGGGAATCTACACTTTAATCATATTTAAAAGTAGTCCCCATATTATCCTATGAGAGAGACAGGCCTTGCAACAGTGAAAAACGAAATGGGCAGTATTTCACTGTCAGGACATATAAACCTTGTCCATACACTGCACCCTGCGCTTGGGGCTAACTAGGGCCTACCTTAGGGGTGCCTTACATGTAAGAAAAGGGAAGGTTTAGGCCTGGCAAGTGGGTACACTTGCCAAGTCGTATTTACAGTGTAAAAATACACTTACAGACACTGCAGTGGCAGGTCTGAGACATGATTACAGGGTTACTTGTGTGGGTGGCACAACCAGTGCTGCAGGCCCACTAGTAACATTTGATTTACAGGCCCTGGGCACCTCTAGTGCACTTTACTAGGGACTTAACAGTAAAACAAATATGCCAATCATGGAGAACCAATTACATACACATTTTAAACAGGAGCACTTGCACTTTAGCACTGGTTAGCAGTGGTAAAGGGCCCAGAGTAACAAAAACAGTAAAATCAGAGTCCAGCACACATCAACAACCTGGGGAACAGAGGCAAAAAGTTAAGGGAGGCCACGCCAAGGATGAAAAGTCTAACATCACCCAACTCTAGTCTGTCATTTGCGTTTACTTTAGGTGACAATGTACTCATTGCAACTCTGATAAAATTATGGTTCTCTTCCTACAGTAATTTTTATCATTAAATTAATATGATAAGCATTAGTAAACAGAATTGAAATGGACTTTCTGCTTTGTATGTCCCAATATAACTGAGTAGACCAGTAGAAAAATGATTATCCTGTTAAGACAGCGGCTCTCTTTTTACTGCAATTATGAGGTGTTGGTCCTTTGTTGATACTATTGACTCATAATTTCCTATAAATGTGATACCCAATATGGCAGCCACACAACACACAGTTTTTGAAGCCTGTGGCCCTCCATGTCCTAGACTGTATTACTTTCAAGGGCAAGTGGGCTTACGAAGGGTTTATATATGACCTGGACTTTGTTATAAAATATATTGGCTGGTAGATGATGTTGGGTTTCATGTTTTAGAGAACAGTATATTCGTGCCATACTGAATGGATACTATGGGCGTGATTACAACTTTGGAGGAAGGTGTTAATCCTTCCCAAATGTGACGGATATGCCACCAGCCGTATTACGAGTCCATTATATCCTATGGAACTCGTAATACTGCTGGTGGTAAATCTGTCACATTTGGGACGGATTAACACCTCCTCCAAAGTTGTTATCAGGCCCTATACAAGTTACTTCATACTACATTATTTAGAAGAGTGTGGACAAGTGAACTCACAGTGTAGTGTGTACAATGGACGCAGGGATCAATATTAGATTTTTATGCTTTATATACTCCACAGATAGTCAAGGAATGTAATTGAGTTTCCATGTGGCACATTTGTTGCTTAACTTGTAGCTCGAGGTGACCAGCATGCCAACTTGGATATGAATCAAGGTAAGTACTCACTATTTCTCTGACGTATATAGCATAGCATTTATTTGGATGTACACACACACTGATGCTTGCAGTGAGCACTGTGGTTTTATTTTTCGCTCTTATTTGACTTGATGCTGGGTACTTATGTGTACACATTCTAAATACATAATAGAGACTAAACTTTAACTCTGCTTTTAATTTCTTTCTCTTTATATTCTGGCTTGGTTCTCAAACTGAACATTTGTGGGATAGGCTTCTCTTTCTACCTGTACTCATTCTGATACATAGTAGGATGATATGCGTTGATTGAAAATAAGAGCACATGGGGTCTTTGGTGACGGTCTGTACTTTGCCATGAAGAGTATTCCTGATGTTATGTTCTTTGACATTTGTAACTCGAAGGAAGTCTGCTAATTTCTCCAGCAATATGGATGAAACACGTGTTGGCTATTGATGCTATTTAATGACAAACCTGTGATGAAACCAAGACAGTGAATGATATTACTTCACGATGCAAGAATAACATGTTATTTGAAGAACAACTCACAGCAGCATCTTCTGTGATATATTGGTGGAGTGCTTGGAATCCTTTGTTTTCTTTTGGCAGACTTACTGACTTTTGAAGAAGTGGTGGCTTTCCTATTTTCTGAGCACCCAGGTTAACTCTCAAAGTATCCACCTTGACAAACAATAAGGACATTGTTACTGGAAGTGCGTCTGCCATATCCCCAGCCACCTACCTTTCTTGAACCACCCAAGTAAACCCTACCCAAGGTGCGACTTTAGTTGGCAAGAAAATCAGGTCAGTCCCGCTTTAAACTTTCTGTCACCTGAAAGTCTAGTTCAGCTAAACCTTGTGTACACCTATCATACTTCAGCACTTTTCACATTCATGGTTATCTTTATTTTGTGACAATACTTGGATTCAATCCCCAGATCAGTCTTGAACAGCTTTATGTTATCAATGTAGATGGGTTCTTGTTAAAGAGAGATTTCCCTTCACAGATGTTCTGAATTCAGTCTATCTGCATGCTGTTTTTTTGCCATCTGTGATTTTGCCCGGTTAGTGACTGTTCCTTTCCTTAGTTTTTTTTTTCCATGAGCTACTTAGTGTGGCATGATGTTGAACTCTTAAGGGATCTTGAACTATTGATTGGCAGTGCAAGCCAGAAAATATTCTTCCTTGTTGACTCATACTCCTATAATTGTTTTCCTATCTAGGGTACATGTTGCTAGTGAAGTTTAACTCTACTAACACTATCTTTTTTGACTGGTATTCACCCTCAACCAGGTATTTCCCGGAGCTAAATTCTTAATTTAAAGTCTATTCATTTTTACATCCTGTGATGATATGACACTGAGTTAAATAGTGCACTCGAGACAGAGAAGGTCATTTTACTTTCCCGCTGGGCAGGCGGGCGACCGCCAAAAGGCCGCCCTCCCGCCCAGCGGGAAAGCCCCAGCAACGATGAAGCCGGCTCCGAATGGAGCCGGCGGAGTTGCTGGTGTGCGAAGGGTGCAGTGGCACCCGTCGCAATTTTCAGTGTCTGCTTTGCAGACACTGAAAATCTTAATGGGGCCCTGTTAGGGGGCCCCTGCAGTGCCCATGCCAGTGGCATGGGCACTGCAGGGGCCCCCAGGGGCCCCACGACACCCGTTCCTGCCAGCCTCTTCCTGGGGGTGTAAACCGCCAGGAACAGGCTGGCGGGAAGGGGGTCGGAATCCCCATGGCGGTGCTGCTTGTAGCGCCGCTGTGGAGGATTCCCTGGGGCAGGGGAAAACCGGCGGGAAACCGCCGGTTTCCCTTTTCTGACCGCGGCTTTACCGTCGCGGTCAGAATTGCCCCTGAAGCACCGCCAGCCTGTTGGCGGTGCTTCCTCCGTCCCCGGCGGGTCGGAATGACCCCCTATGTCTGCATCTCTTTATTAGACCCATCTCACTGTAATTTAGCAGTCAGTATTTCCCTTTCACTTGCATCTGATAATATAGGTGAATGTTGAGTCCATACATCCTTACAAGTGCACAAACGCTAGCCTCATACTCTGAACCAAACTGTAGTGATGAACTATTCTATCCATCACAACAACCACTTCTGACCACATGATTTATGTGAGACAAATAGTCGAAGATGAGGCATGGAAATGGAATACGACAAAAAAAAGAAAGAGGTTTTCAATCTCTGTCTATTCATTCTTCTGGGAATGGATGCAGATTGGAATGGCTACCTAAAGACAAATAGGGAAGTGTTTAGCAATCTCTCATGCAAATGCTGCATCTAATTTCAAGAAAGAAAGTATATATACCTTTAGAATATCTCTATGTAACCAACTCTCTGTTTCTTGGAATGAAGCAGACTTTCCTGAACTTGAAATACACCAAAATAAAAGTGACCACTGAATCATAGGAAGAGAACTACCACTTACTTCATACATCTGCAGCTTCTCAAATTCATTCATTCAACCTTAAAGAACTGGAAAGTAATTTAACATTTTTCATTTCTCCATATTTCCTATTTTGATGACACATATACGACTTACTAAATGTCAGCTATACCTTAGTGAACGTTCCTTAAATTTACAAATACCAGTGGTACCTTGACAATAAAGTTATTTCTCTATCTTTACAAAAGAACCCATGTTTAAAATACCGTAATAAGTGCATAAGTGATCTGGTTTGTAATATCTATTCAAAAAATATTTAGACTTCATTTCCAAAGCAGATTAGTTCAAAGATGGTTCCCCATAAATACAATGTTTCAAAGTTTGTTTTCTCAAAGAACTTGACTTTGAGAATTCTCTGAAAATGTGAATGTATTCAGCAATTTTTTTATAAGATAATGTTTCTCAAACATGAACCACACATCTATGAAGAAAGGGTCCTGGCTGCAGAAATATTGCATCTCAAATGTAAAGCAAGGACCTAGTGAAACATGAGGAACGTTATCCAAGGAAGTCACTGACATCTGCAAACGCAAAAGTTTTGTATTTCTGGAGCTTGTAGTTAATAAAGTGACTGACACTTGAATGGCAAGTCCTGCTTCCAGAGCCACTCCCTGACACCAACTCTTGAAAAGCCATACTAAAAATGTAAAACGCTGTGTTCCGTTGGTACTTTCTTTCTGAATTTGTTTTAAATTCTGTGCATGAGTATGCCTAAAACATTGTTCTGAAGAAGTGATTGGAGCATAATGATTTGTATATAAAGTCAGGGCACCCCTATCAATACCACTGGGTATGGGCATAAACATTTGTATGCACCGTATTAGCTGAATATTTCTCTTGTTCCATCTCAGATATGTTTTTGCTTTTGTGTACAACATGAGGTCAGAGAAAGATAGGTGATTCTCTCACATCAGTTCCCCTTATGAGTCCAGTGACAATTGTTGTAATGGTAAGACCTTTACACGTTCATAGTCAGTCCAGGCATACATATACTCAACAAACCCTCAAAATCCACCTTATACCATCCACATCCCCTCTACAGCCGATATCTCCTAGCAGATCAATAGCCTCAAGTGCAAAGCGTTTGTGCAATTGCAAAGCCTGCATTTTGTAAATTACAGGTTTTGGAACTAAAAAAATGCAGCTAACAGGGTAGAAAAGCCACAGTGCAATTGAGGAATATGTTTATTAATCACAAAGTACACTTTGTTGCCACTATGAACCACAGGTGCAATTGGGTGTTTATTACACGCTCCCTCTCCTTTGTGATTTACTGTGCAATGTGTCAATACTGTGACGTTGTAAATCAATGATCTCTTACAGATGCCCGAAAGGTGGGTGATAATGTGTTCATAAAGTAGAAGCTATCCTAGATTGACAGTTACTCCTCACTCCTGCCAACCTTTGGGCTGAGAGTAGAAAGCACTCTTTTATTTTAGAAAGCAGCTTTTGTCCTTTTAAAGGAAAGGGACTACTTTTTACCTACTGTCCTTGCAATTGTGGCTGCTGCAGTAGGAGCTGTTGTTTTGGTACTATGGTAGCTGGCGTGGCAAGTGTTGTGTATTCTGTGTTGTCAGCTGTAGTGGAAGCTCCTGTCACTGCTATGGATTCTGCTGTTGTTGCTGCATTTGTCCATGCAGTGGGTAAAACTATGGTCACTTATGTTGTTCTTGTCTTGCTGAAAGCTGTTGATGCTGTTGGAACCTTTTGATGCTGCTTGTTGTGCTGGATCCTGTTGATGCTGCTGATCCTTTCATGGAGACAGCTGTAGACACGAATGTAGTCACAGCAGTGGTTTGTTTTGTGATCCACACTGCAGTGGCTGCTTTTTTCTGTTCTTTTAATGTTTGAGGTATTCACAGGAGTCTTTATTGCTGCTCTCAGGACAGAAAATCTTACTGCTGTGATTCCTGCTATAGTGGTATATGTGGCTGCTGGTGCAGACTCGGGTGTCTTCACAGTTGTATATGCTGCTGTGGTCTCTGTCACAGTGATTTCTGCAGGCCGGTCTGTGGTCCCCACAGTTTTGGTGGGAGCTGTTGTGACTGCTTATTACTCTATGTTTGTGACTCATTCTGCACATGCTTGTGCTAGTACCTGTGGTTGTGCTTTGACTCTTATTGCAGCTGTAGTCCCTTAAAACAATTGTGGCTGTTGTTGCTACTTCTGGTGTGGTAGCTGTGGTTGGTGGTGTTGTTCCTGCTGTAGTTAGAGCTCGAATAGCTGTATGGCTGTTTGTTATGGTGTTAGCATTGGTCACTAACATGGACCCTTCTATAATTATGCCTGTAATTACTATTGCAGTACCTGTTTTGATTGCAATTGTAGATGTAACTGTCACGGCTGTTATTGCATTGCTATGATAGCTGTTATGGTTACTGTTGTTGGTGTGTTGGCAGCTATGATTGCATCGGATGTCAGTGCTATTGATCCTGCTGTAACAGCTGTTGTTGCAGCTATAATCTATGCTGTTGCTACAAATGTAGTCACTGATGTCCCTTTGCTTCTGGGGGCTGTTGTTGCTGCCATTGCCCCTCCCATAGTGGAAGCTCTGTTCACTTCTCTGGCTCATGCTGTGGTTACATTGGTGTTTGGTGCTATGGTCCATACTGTGCTGGCAGCTGTTTCTGTCAATGACATTGTGGAAGCTGTAGTAGCTGCAGTGTTCCCTGTAGTGGTTGATGCTCTTACAGCAGATGTAGTCACTGTCATCAGAACAGCAGTTGTTATTGATGTGGTCCCTGCTATGGTGGTTGATGCGATTGCTGCTATAGTCTTAGTTGTGGTTACAGTTTTTGTTGTTGATTTGTTTCTTGTTGTTATGTTGTCCCTGCCTCTGATCCCTATTATGGCTCCAGTTGTGGTAGAAGCTATAGTCTCTGTTGTTGCTTTTGTGCTAGTGTCTGTGGTTGCAGCTGTTGTGGCTCATGCTTAAGAACCCCTTTTGACTGCTGTGATCTATGCTGCGGTTGCAGCTATTGTGCTGTCATTTTTGCCTCTGATATGGTAGTTGTGATTGGTGCTATGAGCCCTGTTTTGGTTAGAGCTATTATAATTGTTTAGGTCCCTGCAATGGTGCCAGCGTTGTTTACCGACATGGTCTCTGCTACCACGACAGATGTGGTTGTCACTGTGCAGTTTTCTTTGCTGCTAACAGCTGCAGATTCTGTTTTGGTGCCATGGGGGGCAGTTGTGGCAACCTCTATGGCTGCTGTGTTAGCAACTACAGTGGCAGCTATTATCACTTCTGTTGTTCTAGTTGTTTCTATGACTGTTGGTATTGCTTTATCTATGCTGTGGTTACAATTGTGTTCACTCCTTTTTTCACACTCTTGATGGTAGTTGTGGTTGTTGTTCCTGCCGTTCTGTCAGTGGTTGGCACTACTGTGCTAGTGATGTTCCAACAGCTGTGGTCACTGCTATTATGACATCTGTTGCTACTGCAGTGGTGGTAAAGACTAGAAATGGAAACAGGCATTATTAATTTATGTAGAATATTTCCTCATGGGAAATTTTGCTATTTATTTTTCATGTTTTTTCCCATTCAGAGAGAGACCAATTGTAGATTTATTTATCTCAAGAACTGTGTATGATGAATACTTACTAGAGACCAGCCCAAGGAAAAGTCGCAGGATGGACAGAGAAAGAAGGAAAATGTTCTTTATTAGAAACATCCTCACCCACCAGGCTTATCCCTGGTAGCATGCTTCATCATTGGGTTTTTTCCTGGTCCGCTGCGGATCAGGGAGTGCTAAGACCAACGAATTACATGGGAGCGCTGATGTTGCTACATTGTATTGTCGGACTCCCATGTCATAGATCCGCCGGGAAAGGGGTGTGCTGTAGTCACACACTAAAGATTAGGCAGGATATTAGGCCGTTCGTGGTTGTCAAAATCTTGATGCGATGTAATAGAGATGGATAGCACTTACTTCTTCAAAGCGACACTCCCGCTCTGTACCTAAGGCTCACCTTTCCAGGGTCTGAAATGCTCAAAGCCCTCCTTGAAACCCCTCCTTTAAAAGGAGAAAGAGGAAAGACCAATACGTATTATGACATTTAATACAGCCTCCAGTCAAGTAAGCAAGATCATCAACAAACACTGGCGTATACTCAACAGTGGCTCATTGAAGATCCCCAATCTCATGTTTTCAAACAAATGGGGGAAAAGTCTTAAAGACATGCTTGTGCACACTCGTCCACTCCTCTTTTGCCAGAAACCAGGTGGTATCAATTACCTACTACCACACAAAGGACATTACCCATGTGGCAATTGTAGTGTGTGCCATCTAACAAAGGTTACTAAAAGGGTCACCTTTAATGACAAGATAACACGGGACATAAGAGACTTCTGTAATTGTAATACCCAACAAGCGGTATATATGATCACTTGCCCATGCAACCTACATTTTGTAGGGATGACCACACGCAAAGTTAAGAATTGCATTTGTGAACATTGCAGCAACCTGAGTTGTGGATGTGCTACAACCAAAATGTCCACCCATTACAAAGAAAAAGCATACACAGTGGAGGATTACCAGTGGGTCATCCTGATACATAAAAAGGAGTTTACCAGCGATTCCATACTGTTTGAAAAAGAACAACTATGGATCTATAAATTACGTACACACCAAGTAGGTCTTAACAAGAACGTCCCTTGGAGCCAGCTGATGAAGCATTAACATCACATTAATCATCACCTGGAGGCACACATCTGATTTTCACAGGTGCACAAGGGTAAAACAATGAAGTTTCTGTCCAATTAGTCATGCGTATACTATTGCACCTACATCATTAACAATACTATCACTCATTCGGGTTTCTATTATTGACAATGAGTATTATTACCAAAAAGACAAGTAGTTTCTTCCCAGAATCTGTTAACCTATAAACACCCCTTTGGTTTATTTCCGCTCCTCCTTTCCCCCATTTTTTCCCTCTTCTCTCTCCCTCCAACCCTCTTCCCCCTCTCTTCCTTGTTTCCCCCTTCCCCTCCTTCGCCCCACTCTCCCCCGCCCACCCCTGTTGTTCGCAACCAGTGCTCCAGTGCTTTTACGGCACTGTCAAAGGACACCTATTTTAGGGTCCTTGCACGCCTCCCACATTCCATGGGAAGGGCAATCTTAGAGGTTTAGCAGTCTAGTGCTGCCGGCTGCAGCATGCCTGGATGCGCACATTGCAGTCCATTAAAACTCGGCTCTGGTGTGAGCTCGAGTGTTTCAGACCCCGGGGAGGGGAGCCTTAGGTACAGAGCAGGTGTGTCACTTTGAAGAAGTAAGTGCTATCTATCTGATTTACATCGTGTCACAGATTTTGACAACCACGAAGGCCCTAATACTCTGCCTAATCTTTAGTGTGTGACTACAAGCACACAAACCCTCCCGGCAAATCTATGACATGAGAGTTCGACAATACAGAGTAGGTTACGCATGCATCACACGGGTATTTGCAGTGTGCTTCATATGTTTAAATGTTTAAATGTTTTACTTGTAGTAAGTCATGTATTGTCTAATATGCAGGTGCATTGATATTCATGAGTGTCTCTTCCTACGAGTGGGAAGCAGTTTGCAATTTGGTGGGATCACACCCACAAACAATTTATAAAGCAGCTCAATATCCATGAGAGCTGTGACAATTAGTGCTTTTTATGTCCACAGGTACTATGGACGGACATTGTAATTAATAGGTATCATCTATAGGCATCACTTCAGTTAGGTGCATTATACTACACTATATAGCATGTAATATTAATGCTCTCAAACAGTGGTTAGTCGTACTAGTAATGACACTAAGGCGTCAACTCTGGCACTGAAGAGGAGCCTAGGGATAAGGCTCTGAAACATATAGAACAGGAAGTAGGGTACATAACATTCCCTACTTCCAATGCCCCCTTTTAATCATACCATCTTAGTGAGATCTAGTAAATCATCAAAATAATTTGGAGGCAGGTATTTTTAACTCACCCGAGACCCCACCACTTCTATCCCTCTTATGATCCACATTGGTTAGACTACAACAGTGCTCCTGCGTAATTCGTTGGTCATAGCATGCCCTTCTCCACAGCAGAACAGGAAGAAACCCAATGATGAATCATGCCACCAAGGGATAACCCTGGTCGGTGTGTTTTTCTAACAAAGAAAATGTTCCTTCTCTCTCTGTCCATCCTGTGGCTTTTCCTTGGGCTGGTCTCTAGTTTGTAATGTTACATAGACTATACAAAGGACAGACTTAGCCCAATTACCTCCTTTTCCCCTTTGTTTGTGTATTATGAATACTTGAAATTTTACTTCAAAATGAGCATGAACCTGAGGGGGAAAAATGGTCAACAAATGTAGACTAACATCCAGTGCTCTCTGTTTATCGATCCTGTATACATTCACGGAATAAATTCAAGAATCATCAGAAACTTCATTTGAGTTTTTGGGGATGTATTTAAAAATATTGATGTTAGGAGAAAAAATGTATATGTATATATTAAAATATTTGATTTAATTATTTAAGAAAAAATAAGACAGTAGTATTTGTGTTACATTTACCTCTATAGATAAATGGAAGTGTTCTTTGATGTCACAGGTACTTTCAGAAAATTGTGTAGTCATCCTAGAGGACAGTAAGCTAATGTACACAAAATGGTAGATGTTGCTTTTTATTCCTTTTTTTAAGTCTAACCAAAGTTTAAAGTAAAGTACGCATACTGATTGATTTCCAAAAAATTAAATATCTGACAAGAAAGATATTTATTGTGATACAAAATGTTGATGATTTTTATTTTGACTTTCCTCAGAAACTTCAGCTGCCATCTTGGTTGGCGAAATCTATTTTTTCATTATGTATATGTTTAGTACAAAAAAATATTTTTAATAGTTTGAGATAATATATATATTATTTAATATGCATGATAAAGACAAGCATGGCAATTTATTCATTGTAAAGACATTTTTAATAATAGTCTAGGTACCTGCATGATGGAGGCATTTGTTATAAAACCTGCTTGGTAAAGGCATTCGCTCCAGAACATTAGTGGGGCCAGATTGCATCTAGTATCTAACCTGTGGTTTCACAGTGGCAGAAACTGTTTCCACCTCAACCAGTTCAGACAGGACTTTTAATGCAAAAAATGACAAAGTCCCTTTTTGAATTAGGATTTTTTTGACCTTGGACTTCCATACTTTTCGGTGGGACCAATTCACTTGCAGTATCCAACCAAGGCTCCATTGCAGTGAGCCTCAAAATCCGCCTAGGTCCCAGTCTACAATCACCAGTGATTATCATTGGAACTTTGTGCTTTTTTGGTGTTATTTCTACATAAAACTTTTTTTTTAAACCTCTAGTTTCCCTTATTGGATTTTTGTTGTTTTGATGTAATTTTATTACTAAATCTTACTAAATTTTTTCTGATTTGGTTCAGGATTTTTATTGCTTGGTGTTGTGGCTTTATTACTGTTTTGGTGCTGCATAAATACTTTACACATTGCCCTACGTTAAGCCAGTCTGTTTTGTGCCATAGCTGCCAGGGTTTGAGCTCAGTTTAATGTAGAGACTTTGGGCTTGATTTAGATCTTGGCTGTGTTACAGCCAAAACACTTCACTGGAGGACTCGAAAACACCGTCAAGTAGAAGGTGTTCCACCCACCATATTTAGATGTATTATGGCTGAGTCACAGAGCACTATGACGGAGGCTGTTACTAGCCATTAGGCAGGCAGTTTCCCGCTGACCATATTTAGAAGTTACAGTCATGCAGACAGTGTACTGCCGGCGGATTGCTAACAGAGGGTGGCTGTCGCTAGACTCAATGGACTGTGAACAAAGGCAGTGGCTACGGAATAGAGGTAAGCCCCCCACACACACACACACTGTACCTTAGCCACATGTGTCCACCTGCACAGCACATGACACAACATACATATACACACCATTATTCATTGCAATCCAAACACCGCACAACACGTACATGCTGAAAACACATAGGGGGTAATTACAACATTGGCGGTAAAAGCCACTTACCGCCATGCAGAAGACCACCAACACACCACTGCATCCGCGGAATTCCGCCACAGCTATTATGACCCACATCTCGGAATCCAACAAAATTCAGACACCCACACAAGTCCGCCACACCAAAGGTCAGTGATAAACTGGCGAAAACAAAACCTCCTCCGTCACGCCAACAGAAAAACGCCCACACTATCACGACCCACAAATCCACGCGGCGGTCTTTCAACTGCAGTATTCCATTGGCGGTACACACCGCCGCGCTCAAAATACACACACATCTCCAAAACACCACCACATTGGACAATTCGAAATACACACACCTGATACACATACACACACCACTCCCACACACCCAATACAATATAAAACACCCACCCACACACCCCTCCGACCACAAATCACGACCGAAGGCCAGAGAGAGACACCACCATCAACAAACTAGCATCCACAGGCACACAACACCATCACCCACACAACTTCCACGCACCTCACACAACACACCACTACATATCACCACACTTATCACCACACACACCACCCCACACATCACCTACACCACCCCATGGCATGGCAAAGACAGCCCACGTTCTCGGAGGAGGAGCTCAGGGTCATGGTGGAGGAAATCTTCCGGGTAGAGCCACAGCTAATTGGATCACAGGTGGAGCACACCTCAATTGCAAGGAAGATGGAGCTATGGCGAAGAATAGTGGACAGGGTCAACGCAGTGGGACAACACCCAAGAAATCAGGAGGACATCAGGAAGAGGTGGAACGACCTACGGGGGAAGGTGCGTTCCGTGGTCTCAAGACACCACCAGGCGGTTCGGCGGACTGGCGGCGGACCCCCACCTCCCCACCCACAACTAACAACATGGGAGGAGCAGGTCTTGGCGATTCTGCATCCTGAGGGCCTCGCAGAAGTCAGTGGAGGAATGGACTCTGGTAAGTCAAATCTTAACTATTACATCCTCCACCCTACCTGTGTGCCATCACATACCCCCACCCTCGCCCTTACCCCTATCACTCCAACTCCTCACAAATGTACCAATATCACAAACCACACATCCCAACACCAAGCCCTGTATGCAACAACGACGCATGGACACCCATCACTAAAGCATGCCCACTGCACATACCCATACACCCGCCTAAACCATCATCACACAAGCTCACACACAGGAATGCCAGCACTGGGGTACACGGTCACCCACCCATTGCACACCATGACACACAAAGATGCAATAATCATGCCTTTCCACCCCTGCAGGACCACTACCCAACGTCACCAGACAGGAGGGTCCAGACATGTCCACTCCACCCACAGAAGAGGCCCACAGTGATGACAGCACCTCTGTCCACCTGGATCTAGATGACCAGCCTGGACCATCGGGGGCCTCGGGACAGTCAGTTCCCCTCACACAGGCACAGGCCACCACAGACCTTCCCCCCTCAGGAAACACCAGCACAGCACCCACCCAGCGGGCCCATACCTCCGTCCCCAGGACACGTCAATCAGCTGTGTGTCCACCACTACAGGGAACCCAGGATAACCCACCACCCCAATGACAACAGGGACCTGGAAGCAGTGGCAGTGGGCACACGGTCCAGGGGACGGAGGCCCAGGAACACATGGGAACTGGGAGGGCTGCTGTGCGACAGGGGGCGGACAGGCCAAGGGAACGCACTCTCCACGAGGCCCTCTCCTCCATCATGGGAGCCTACAACCACTCCCAGGAGACGATGGCAACGGTACTGGCCAAGTTTCAGGAGACCCAGCGGATGCAGGAGGAACAGTATTTGGGGTTCAGTGAGGAACTCAGAACCATCAGCTCCCCCCTGGGCACCATCGTAGGGGTGCTGAAGGAAGTACTCAACACCAGGAGGGACACTGGGGCACTACAAGGGGCCCCTGACACTAGCATGGACGATGAACTGCCCACCACCTCTGCCGGCGCTAGTGGACAGGAGGCACCGCCACAGGACCACCACACCAGCACCCCACCCCCTGCAGATGGAGAACCACCCTGCAAACGGTCCCTGAGATCCAGGAACAAGACAGAGCATGATGCCAAGACCCCCGCCAAGAAATGAGACCACCCTGATTGTCATCCCACTGTCCCACTTTGTCACCCTGTCCATAATTAAACTGCCCCATCTCCACTTCCTATGCCCATATGGGCACTGCACCTGTGAGACTAATAGACTGGACTCTGCCATGGACACTCCTCCGCCATCACCCCTCACCATTTAACTTCCCCCTCCAATATTTTGAATTTAAATAAACACACCTAAAGCACCAAAAGATCTGGATTCTGTCTGTGATTTCGAAATAGTGTATTTGCAATTACAGTGACAAAATGTTCTTGAAATAGTAATGTCAACATACCGATGTCACACAGCTCTAGTCCATGAGGAATCTAAGCAGATGACACACGTTGGGACCCACACCTGTGAAAACGTAAGGGAAAGTGACAACTCAGTGACCATACACTGGGTGAAAACGACAGACAGGATAGAGGTAGAAGTGTAAAAGTACATGTAGTAGGCAGGAATGTATTCTCACCTGTGTTTCACTGGAAATATTGCTGGATCACTGAATCCCTGTTCTGCATGACTTCTTCCTCTGCTTCCTCCTCATCACTGTCCACAGGCTCAACAGCAGCCACAACACCGCCATCTGGACCATTCTCCTGCAGAAAAGGCACCTGTTGTCGCAAAGCCAAGTTGTGAAGCATGCAGTAGGGCACGATGATCTGGCACACCTTCTTTGGTGAGTAGAATAGGGATCCACCTGTCACATGCAGGCACCTGAACCTGGCCTTCAGGAGGCCAAAGGTCCGCTCGATCACCCTCCTAGTTCTCCCATGGGCCTCATTGTAGCGGCCCTGTCCTGGGATTCATCACTGGGGTCAGTAGCCCTGACAGGTTGGGGTAACCAGAGTCACCTAATAGCCACACACGGTGCCTCTGGAGTTGACCCATCACATAAGGGATGCTGCTATTCCGCAGGATGTAGGCATCATGCACTGAGCCAGGGAACATGGCATTCACATGGGGGATGTACTGGTCTGCCAAACATACCATCTGTACATTCATGGAATGATAACTCTTCCGGTTCCTGTACACCTGTTCGCTCCTGTGGGGGGGGACCAAAGCCACATGGGTCCCATCAATGGCACCTATGATGTTGGGGATATGTCCAAGGGCATAGAAGTCACCTTTCACTGTAGGCAAATCCTCCACCTGGGGGAAAACAATGTAGCTCTGCATGTGTTTCAGCAGGGCAGACAACACTCTGGACAATACGTTGGAAAACATAGGCTGGGACATCCCTGATGCCATGGCCACAGTTGTTTGAAAAGACCCACTTGCAAGGAAATGGAGCACTGATAGCACCTGCACTTGAGGCGGGATTCCTGTGGGATGGCGGATTGCTGACATCGTGTCAGGCTCCAACTGTGTACACAGTTCCTGGATTGTGGCACGGTCAAACCTGTAGGTGATCAAACAGGTCCACCAGCAGTCGGTACACCGGAGGATTCCGCCATCTCCTCACTTGTCCCAGCGCACGGTGACTATGAAGGACAACAGCGAGCACAGTGTCAAACAACTCAGAGGTATGTACCCACAGTCTACACAGAACACCAATCATACACAAAACGTGGCCTGTATGTGTGTTGAGGCTAGGCCTAGGTATGTGTGACGCAGTTGGTAATTAGGCCATGTGGGCCCCTGAAATGGCGGCTGCCTGACCTGGAAAGTGGGACAATGGGATGTGAGGTAACCGCGCTGGCATTGTACACCGTCGCGGTAGGTGGTCGAAGACCGCAGCGCAATGCTGCACTGGTTAACATTGGACCCTATGGGTCCCAGGAGCCAATGATGATGTACGCCGGCGGTGATGGTACGCACCGCCGCGGACGTGACCGCCATTTTCTATCTGTATAATCACTCGATTCCTGATCTTCGACAGGAGAGGACCTATACTGCAAGTGCTGCTGTGACCTCGGTCTGGAAGAGACAATGGCTTGAGCGTCTCGGGAAAGGGCCCCTGCCTTCACATAGGAGGAGTTGGAGAAGCTCATCGATGGGGTCCTCCCCCAGTACACGCTACGCTACGGTCCTCCAGACCAACAGGTAAGTATACAGGGAGCATGTTGTATGGGCTATGCCTGTGTGGAGAGGGCTGGTTGTAAGAAAGAAGGGGACAGAGTTCTCCGTGCATGAAAGACGGTGGGTGCATGTGCCACATGGCAAGGGTAGGGATGGGGGCCACTCACTTAGACGGCGCAGTTGGTAATGACTTCTCTTCTTCCCCTGTACATTTCTTGTAGGTCAGCGCCCACCAGAAAAAGGATATTTGGCGTGCCATCGCCAAGGACGTCCTGACCCTCGGGGTCCACCACATACGGAGCACCCACTGCCGGAAAAGATGGGAGGACATTCGACACTGGAGCAAGAAGATGGCGGAGGCTCAGCTGGGGCTGGCCTCCCAGCGTGGGAGGGGTGCCCGTCGAACCATGACCCCCCTGATGTTCAAGATCCTGGCGGTGGCCTACCCGGAGTTGGATGGGCGCTTGAGGGCATCACAGCAGACACAAGGGGGTGAGTACACTCTCATTCAGCTGACTTTGCGCGCAGTGGAGGTGTCTGGGTGGGAGAGGAGGGCTGTGAGTTTCCCTAGGAGAATAACTATAAGGGGGTTCCCTGAAAGAATACACGTAGCTCAAACAGGGAAATAATCAACGTAGGGAAAACTACTAAAGGAGCTGCTCGAATACACATGAAGATACAATAATCTTCAAGAATGAAACACTATAGTTTTTGATGGTTGCAACTCTATTGCAACGATTATTGTATCTTCATGTGTATTCGAGTAGCTCCTTTAGTAGTTTTCCCTATGTGGGTTTCCCTAGGCCAGGGCGAGTTCCGTAGGCTAGGCCCCTCCGTAAGGCATGGCCCTGTGGCCCCCCACCCAACTCTCTAGAGTGCCAAGTACAGCTATTCATGCACCTGTGTCATCTATGTGTGCAGATGTCATCCATAGCCTTGTAGGCCATTTCCCATGAATTGCACTGTAGAGCCCAAGAGCGTGATGTAGTGCAGGAGGCTTCTGTGTCTGTCTTCTCTGCCAACGGTAGCGGTAATCCATGCACTGAACATGTCTTTCTTCTGTTCCCCCCCATTTTTTTTGGTCTCCCTGTTCTTGTCTGCATTAGCATCATTAGCATCATCAGGCAGAAGAGCAGTGGCACCGGAGCACGAGGGAGCTGCATCCCACATGGCCATGGAGGGCCACACTACAGACTCGGAAATACACCAGTGGGACGGAGGGCGAGGGGAGCACCACGGCAGGGACAGGAGCTAAAACCAGCAACACGGACTCGTACTCCGATGGGAGCTCCCTTGTGGTGGCGGCAACATCTGTGCCCCCGAATCTACAGATACAGCCGCCACCCCCCCTACCATCACCGCCCTCCCAGCAGCCCCTCAGCCTTCGCCCTGTGCCCGCTCACCCAGGAGGGTGGGCATCACCTTCGCCCCAGGCACCTCAACCCCTGACCCTGTCACCCCTGCTGCCCTCAGTGAGGAGGCCATTGACCTCCTCAGGACCCTCACTGTTGGGCAGTCTACCATTTTGAATGACATCCAGGGTGTAGAAAGGCAGTTGCAACAAACCAATGCATTCCTGGAGGGCATTCATTCTGGTCAGGCGGCCCTTCACTGAGCCTTTCAAACTCTGGCCTCAGCACTGATGGCAGCCATTGTCCCTGTGTCTAGCCTCCCCCCTCCAACTTCCTCCACCCAGACCCAATCCCCTGTACCTCTGCCTATCCCAAGCACACAATCAGACCAGACTGCACACACCTCACCACACAAGGGAAGCTCAGGCAAACATAAGCACTCACGCAAGCATCACACACATACAGACACACCAACATCCACTACCTCCACTGTGTCCCCCTCCTCGTCATCTCCCTCCTCCCTCTCAGTCTCGTCTACACTCACACCTGCATGCTGCACTACCTCTACAGCCACTACGTCCCGCACCAGCACACCCACCAGCACACCCCGCTCACGTGCAGTCACCACCCCCACTACCATACACACGTCCCCTGTGTCCTCTCCCAGTTTGTCTGTGACCACCCCCTCCGAAGATACACAAACGCAGGCACACACCCACCCAACAGCCATCCACCTCACGACAGCCTCCAGGGCATGCACCTGCACCCAAAGCCACAATACGTACACCTTCAACAACCACCACCTCTTCCTCCACTCCCAAACCCCCTCCAGCTACTCATCCCAGTGTGTCCAAACAACTTTTCCTGTCCAGCCTTGACCTATTTACCACCCCCACCCCCCGTCCAACTCATAGGTCCTGAACTTGCACCTCAGCCACAACATCTCCGGGACCAGTGGTTCCTGTGGTCACAGGTATGTGGAGTGCACCGGCCACAAGGACAACCAGTGTGGCATGGAGCCACAGCACAGCCAGTCCCCCCACCTGTGAAGCACCAGAAGTTGGCCAGTGCCCGGCGGGAGAGGGGGAAGACTCCAGCCACCCAAGCCGCTCCCAGGTGTCCTGGTGGGAGTGTGGACTCAGCTGTGACTCCTCCCAAGGTGGGGAAGGGCCACAAGAAACCCGGCAAGTCTGGGAGGAGCAGCACGGCAGAGAAGACTGCCATCATCCCCGCTGCCCAGGAGGGCCCCGCCAGCCCCATCCTCGCTGCCCAGGAGGCCACCGCCAGCCCCATCCTCGCTGCACAGGAGGCCACCGCCAGCGCCATCCTCGCTTCCCAGGAGGGCCCCGCCAGCCACAGCCCAGCTGCCCAGGAGGCCACCGCCAGCCCCATCCTCGCAGCACAGGAGGCCACTGCCAGCCCCATCCTTGCTGCCCTGAGGCCACCGCCAGCCCCATCCTCGTTGCCCAGGAGGGCCCCGCCAGCCACAGCCCAGCTGCTCAGGAGGGCCCCGCCAGCCACAGCCCAGCTGCCCAATGAAGGACCGCCAGCCCCAGCCCAGCTGGGCAATGAAGGACCGCCAACTCAGGCACCGCTGAACAGGGCACCGCCAACTCAAGCACCGCTGAACAGGGCACCGCCAACTCAAGCACCGCTGAACAGGGCACCGCCTACTCAAGCACCGCTGAACAGGGCACCGCCAACTCAAGCACCGATGAACAGGGCACTGCCAACGCAAGCACCGCTGAACAGGGTACCGCCAACTCAAGCACCGATGAACAGGGCACTGCCAACTCAAGCACCGCTGAACAGGGCACCGCCGACTCAAGCACCGATGAACAGGGCACCGCTAGCCCATGAACGGCAGGGGCACCGACGCAACTGGGACCGTCACGGGGTGCGTGATGCACTCTGGGCACCAGTCCCCCTCCAGAACCAGTAGAGACATGTATCCACTACCTCTGTCCTTCACAGGATGAAGCACTCTGGGCACAGGTCCCCATCAAGAACCAGTGGAGACATGCATCCACTAACTCTGTCCTTCACAGGATGAAGCACTCTGGGCACCAGTCCCCCTCCAGAACCAGTGGAGACATGCATCCACAACCTCTGTCCTTCACAGGATGAAGCACTCTGGGCACCAGTCCCCCTCCAGAACCAGTAGAGACATGCATCCACTACCTCTGTCCTTCACAGGATGAAGCACTCTGGGCACCAGTCCCCCTCCAGAACCAGTAGAGACATGCATCCACTACCTCTGTCCTTCACAGGATGAAGCACTCTGGGCACCAGTCCCCCTCCAGAACCAGTGGAGAGATACATCCACTACCTCAGTCCTTGGCAGGATGAAGAACTCTGGGCACAAGGCCCCCTCCAGAACCAGTGGAGAGATGCATCCACAACCTCTGTCCTTGGCAGGATGAAGCACTCTGGGCACCAGTCCCGCTCCAGAACCAGTGGAGAAAGGCATCTACCTGAGAGACTGTGGCTTTGCACTCCCCAGGATGAAGCAGTGGGCAATCCACCCACTGTAGAGACTTGAGAGACTGTGGAATGCACTCCCCAGGATTGAACAGTGGGCAAACCACCCACTGTATAGACTTGAGAGACTGTGGCTTTGCACTCCCCAGGATTGAACAGTGGGCAACCCACCGACTGTAGAGACTTGAGAGACTGTGGCTTTGCACTCCCCAGGATTAAACAGTGGGCATTGAGCCCCCTCATGGATCTGGCGTCGTGCACTCATTCGGCTGAGGTGCCCCCCTTCCCCTCCCCCTGAGGTGCCTGTTGTATTTCTATCTGACGCCCCTGCAGTGTTCTCTCTGTTTTGATCTGGTATCGTGTGTGGGCCTCGCCCATGCATTTTGGGCCCAGTGGTCCACGGACTATAAATGGTGCAATACCTGGACTACTATTCTTGGTGTATATTTTGTTAATAGTGTTTATATGTATATTTTTGTGTACTGCATTTTAATATATTATAATGGTTACACTCATTTTCTTTTGTCTTTGCATTCTTCCGGGGCGGGGGGTTGGGGGGTGTTACTACAATGTATAGATATGTATTAGTGTATGTGTTGTAGTGGGTGAGGGTGGGGGTGGGGGTGTTGCGTGTGTGTGTCCCTGTTTTTTGCCTCCCCTGTGTCGTAGGTGCAGTACTCACCGTGTTCTTCGCCGCTGGCATTGGTGCTCCTGGTACAGGAGCAGGAAGACTATCGCAGGTAGGATTTGGAGTTCCGGGTCCATGGTGTCGTCGTTCCTCGTGGAGTGTGTAGAGGTGAGCATTTTCCCTTCGAAATTCCTGTTTCCGCCGTGTTTTTATCCGCGGTGAATCCGCCCCGGAAAAGGTGGCCGATTGGTAGGTTGTGATACTGTAGGCGGTACTTTGTCTTCCGCCTGTCTGTTGGCGGTGACCGCCAAGCTGTTTGTCTGTACCGCCGTGGCGGTCAGAGTGTTAAAGTGGCTGTCTTTGTTGGCGGTTTCCGCCACGGTCGGAATTCCAATTTTTTTACCGCCGGACTGTTGACGGTCTTACCGCCGCTTTAACGCCGACCGCCAGGGTTGTAATGACCACCATATTGACATACATCCATGACTCACACATACACACCATGGACACTGCTCCCACACACAGCACAATCACAGTGACCAACACAGCTTCACTCGCATCTACACAAACACACTTACACATATGCAACAACTGCACACATCATAACAACGACCACCACACAACACTCACATGAATGTTTCACACACCAACACCACATACAATTAAACATACAGAATAACATCAGACCCATAAGCAAGTGGTACACATACCGACATAAATACATCACCCATTTAAGCTTCCTCCACCTCTACCAGCCAATCGCATTGCACACATACGTACACGTACAGAGTCACATACACTACAGGGAGCCCAAAATCACAGGCACAGGTCCCCTCCAATGTGCACACATGAACACAGTTGACAAGTGTGATTGTACCAACATTGTGGTGGCCAGCATTCATTTGGCAATGAATACTGACACCAAAATCACAAGTGTGTAGGTGTGAGACATGTGTCTTGCAGTAGTGTGTCCCCATCCATGTCTAACCACATTGTGTTCCTGACACATGCATGTCACAGTAATTTTTAAACAATTACTGTGACATCTATATAACTGCAGTTGTCCCGCACAATGTACAGAGCCAATGCGGGTTCCCTACCTTTGAGTCCGTTGATGGGGGTCATGTTTTCTCTATGGTCTGGTGGCAACAGTGATGCCTTTTCCAGTCATGTCCAGTCAAAAATGGAAGTGGAATCGGGAAAAAGAGTACGTTTTTACCTGATTTTTCACCGAACTGTCAACTCAGGTGTGGAGGTCGGAACACCACAGTTGGCTTAGTGGGAGGGCACATCCAAATCTGCACTGCAGTGTAGGTGGCTAGAGTACTGCCTCCAGCCAGTATTTCCTATGGTGCCGTCAACGAGGGGGGAAGTTTCTTGGAAGAGACAGTGGGACTAATGCAGGCTTTTGCCTATGGGACCCGCAAAATCTAAATCTGCTTAGCGGACCGCCAAGGCAGCTGAAGTGTTCAGTCAAAAAAACAACCGTGGGAATGTTAGCCAAGGTCTAAATCAGGCCCTTTGATTGTTCACCCTGACAAACATTGTGATATTGCTTGAGGTGGGCAGCTATCCGAAATATTAATCAAGTTTCTTACAGTGATCTACTATGTTTTTCCTACAAGCCTGATCTGTTTGCAGCTGTACTAAAGAAATACATTCTTACTATTGCAGTTCCATTCATGAGTCAATATATCGCTCGCCTCTCTACAAGGAATGACCTCTCTCAAACAGACCGCCTTTTCAAAGCTATCCTCGGACATTTCAATTTCCAGGCAAGGTTAATAACGTTTATGAAACTGTGAAAAACAAGCCGACAGACCATTGTAACTGCCCTAAATAATTTCCTCAATTTCCTTCTCATAACGACAGCCATTTATGGTCACGGTTGGTCCATGAATGTCCACCCCTGGTTTGGAATGCTGTTAAAACATTGATGCATTTCACCCTCCAGTGGTCGATATGAAAGCGCAATGTAAGTCGTGCAGTTTTTATTGTTCATTTCCTATTGTAATGAAGCTTGAATTTCCACTACAACTGCTTCGAGGATATCACTGCGTACTATGGATGACATTATTTTTCACACTGATGCATTGCAGACGACAATAATGACATTTAAGATCCAGATGCCTCATCTTCCTGTTTGACAATTACATTATTTGTCTGCAGATTGAATGGACTGATAAAAGAATAGAGCATGCTCTTCTTTGGATAATACCGCAACAAGTCACGCTTGTGATTTACCTTAAGATAACCAGGCAATTTCATGTTTTTACATCACTGGGCCAGTGAGGTGCTCAATCATTTGCAGAACTGTATATCGATAGACTTAATGAGCCAGAGATAAAGTTAATTTCATCATTCATCTTGATAAGGTTGACAGTGATCCATATTTCGCCTAATTGCTGTGAATGTTTAATGAATGTTGTTAATATGCATTAGAAAATAAAAAACGTCCAGTGGAATATAACGTGCCGTTCATATTGCGAATCTTCGAAGGAGAAACGGTTTTGTATGTTTTTATTTATATGCATATTGTTAAGTGTTTTTAGGTCCATGATATTGCATTTCATTACACTGAGGCACAAAACCCATAAACAGCGTAACCGAAATGATGCAAATTAGCATGTTTTAGGTGTGACAATAAAGGGTGAGTTAGAACCTTGAGCTACACGAAATAAGGATAAATATTATGCCACGTGCTGCAGCCAGAAGATCATATAAGCTATTTAAAGGACCTTGCTGTCTCTGCCCCCTTATTCTTTTTTTCGTGTATATTTCTTCCCAGCTTCTTCCGGAGGTTTGTTTGTTGTATGTGGTTATAACGGGAAATTTTCCAAAATAGCTGAGAGCCATGTTCTTTTGAAGAAGTGTTGTTTTAGTTTTGTTTCAAGGCTCCTTTGTGTATTTGAGGCCCAAGCCCATGCCTTGTTTGGCAAGTAGCTGCATTATATTTGGACCACTTTTCATTTATTAGGCTATGTGAAGCCTCTCTGCTGCAATCTGTGAAAAATATTGCCATACCTAGGCAAACACAATATTTTTACACTTCTATCCCTGTTCTAGAAACATAACAACTGAGTTAAAAATATTAGGGGATAATTGGAGTAGATGTTATAGGTTGAAGTTAGGTTGAAGCATGAGTACTAGAAGGGGTTAGCAAACAGGCAGGGTAAAGGCTATAACCACACATAGATTGCACGTAATCAGCTGTGTGAGATAATTAGCATTTCGGCAGGCCATATTTCTCAAAGAAGCTTGGTCTTAACCGCTTCGCTGATAAGTCTTTTCCTCCTCCAGTGTTATGCCTTTCTTTTATTATTTGGGGTAGGTCGCAATTAGGCCCCTCATAATTTTTAATCACATAAACTATTCATGCCAAATTTGCGACTTTTTTTCCAAAATCCTGGAGATTTTAAAGTAACAAAGGGTTTGTGGATTCCTCTGGTGGGGACCAAGAAATTAGCCAAAATACAGCTAAAATTCGTTTTTGGGGGGAGAAATAGGTAAAAAGTGCTGCAGAGAATGCATCTGTTTTCCCTTGAAAATGGCATCAACAAAAGGTTTGTGGTGCTAAAATCATCATCTTACCGGCTTACAGGAACAGGCAGGCTAGAATCTAGAAAGCCAAATTTGTCAATACAATTTTGGCATTTTACTGGAGCATACCCCATTGTTCCTATTTTTTGTGCTTTCAACCTCTTTCTAGTTAGTGATAGAAATTGGTGTGAAAGCAATAGTGGATACCGGAAAGCTATACATTTCTGAAAAGTATAAAAAAAAGACTGAATTCAGAAAGGGGTAATTTGTGTAGATCCTTCAATGTTTTCCTATAGGAAGTAACAGTTGAAATGAAAAAATATTAAAATTGAGTTGAAAAAAAAAATGGCATTTCTGTCTATGTTTTCACTGTAACGTCTTTTAACTATGACAGATTTTTGGAAGAAATATATTGTTACATCCGCTGGACCCTTATGGTGGCAGGGCTATATAGAGTTTGTAGGTTCTCTAAGAACCCATGCTACCCAGGGTCAATAATTGGGCTGCCCCTTGCAGTTTTCATTGCTAACTGGGTACATAGCAATTCATTTGGTAAAAAGAAAGAGTGAAAAAAAGGTATCAAGGAAACCTATGGATTTCTGAAATGGGCACAAATTATGAAGTATAGAATCAATAGTTATTTGCACATCTCTGACTTTGTGGCTGGTTACACTATCATGTGAATTAGAGGGCATTACACAAAATGACTTCTTTCTTACACAATATCTTACAGTTGTAAGGCACAAATACTGAGAAAGCAATTGGTAATGACACTTGTTCCACTTGTTCCCTCAAGTCTCCAAATAAAAATAGTACCTAACTTGTGTGGGTAGGTCTGCGGCTCGCAACAGGAAACACCCCAAAATTCAATGTGGACTCATCACATGTTTCTACTGAAAACAGACGTGTTTTTTGCAAAGTGCCTAGCTGTGGATTTTGGGTTCTAGCTAAGCCAGCTCCTAGCGAAAGCTAGCAAACCTGAACATTTTTTTAAAGTAGACACCTAGGGGAATCCAAGATGTGGTGACTTGTGAGGCTTTCACTAGGTTCTTCCTCTCAGAATCCTTTGCAAACCTCAAAATTTGTCTAAAAACATTTTCCATACATTTCTGTGATGGAAAGTTCTGTAAACTGTGGGGAGCCACAAACATCCTTCTACACAGCATTCCCCTATGTCTCCCAATAAAAATGGTACCTCACTTGTGTATGAAAAATCAACACCCAAAAGAGTCAAATCTCCTTTTCCTTGCCACTGGGATGATACGGTTTAGGGTGTGTGGGGGCAGAAATACTGTGCCCATTTAGAGGGTGTATGGGCATTGTCATGGCCATTCTCGGCAGCCCCTACTCCTAATAGTCCCTGGTGCCTAGTAGGCTTTCTGACCCCTGGGTACAGATCAGGGGCTATTGCCCTCATCTGCCCTCGAGAGGGTAAAGGACTGTGCCCATTTTTTTTAGGGTGGGAGTATTGGCATGCCCATACTGGGCAGCCCCAACCCCTACACTAATATAAAAAAAAATCCCTGGTGCCTAGTGGGATTTTTTCCCAACTCCCCCATGCAGGGCAGATCTGGGACTATGGCGCAGAAAGACTGCCCATTTTTGGGGGGCAGAGCATTGATAGGGCCATCATGGCCAGCCCCACTGCTACACTAATAATAAAACAATATTCCCTTGCTGCTAGTGAGCTTTCTGCCCGCCTGGGACAGATGGACAGAAAGACTGCGCCCATTTTTTCTGAGGGGTGGGACATTAACAGGGCCATCTTGGCGCACACCCACCCCTAAGCTATTTAAATAAAAAATGCCCTGGTGTCGTAGTGGGCTTTCTGCTCCGCGGGGGGGGGGCAGATTGAGGGCTTTTGCAAAGCAGACAGTGAACATTGTGACAGTGCTGACAAGGGGGGCCCATGCACCCTTTTTCTGCCAGCCTTTTCATGGCAGTGCTACTGACATGAAGTCGCTGGTCGGAGAAAGAAGTCGTAATCCTCAGGGCAGTCCTGCTTTCCACGCTGCCCAGGCAGATTAGGACTTCCACAACTGCCAGACCATCAGGACGACTAATCCTGGTGGTGCTGGTAGTCCGACCGCGGAACGGCCAACCCTGTCGTAATATGGTACTCAGACCACTGCTTTGGTGACCTCGTCTGACCGAACCTCATAGTCATGAGACTGCCAGGTTCGTAATGAACCCCTATATCTTTGCCCCTGAACAGCACTGAGCTGTCTTTCAGCTTGGCTTGTATTTAACAAATATATACTTACAAACTGTGAAACCTAATCAGGTACTCTCCCTAATTATGTCATTCTCATATATTCCTATGCATTACAGTGTTGTTGTTTTTACATACACAAAAAAGAATGTATCAACAGTTTATAATTAAATATGAATATCGTTTTGCAGTGGTTTGAAAAATCCAGTAGGTTTGAATCTGCTTGCTAATTTGTATGGTTGAAATAGGCACTGAAGCCATGTTATTGTATATTTTCCCATTAGAAATTTGCAACCTCTTTTTTATACTTGACAAAAGGACGTGGGATTTTATGAGATATTGAGCCCAGTATTTTATTTATGAATTATATATTCTGCTCAAAGATGTCTTGTGTGTTCTAGGTCAGAAGATACTGCCACGTGCTCATTAGGTAATCTTTTGCTGAAAGTAGCAAGTTTCTGTCACATAGTTTCCAGAGATGTGCATTGAGTAAAAGCATATAGATATACTTGTATACATTTTATGTAATTTAGCATTATGCTCAAAATGATTTTGTCATACTGGAAGACCAGTTCAGGTGAAATGACGACTGTCCTTAATTCTTTTTTCTGTGTTGCTTGCTCCCTATTTTGTATTGAAAGTTAATTTGACCCTAAGCTTAACAACATTTGTGTTTTATTTTGAACCAATGGTGCAGTTGCCAGGAAACATCTCAATAGAAATATGATAGGGGAGTGTTGGATCAACCTCCACAACACGATCCCAGGCGCCAGAAGTTTCTCCAGGGGAGCTAGGGTGGAGAACAACTCAGCCTTGGACCTGGTGAATTGGCAAATAATATGAGAGGAAATCGAACAAAATTGTAAGTACAGTCTAACTGTGCTAAATGTTTGTTTGTTGCATGGTTTCATGGCTTGTATTCTTTTGGGACTAGTGTAGTGTCAAAAAGGGTGTGCACAATGTTATCCAGATAGGAAATGGCAGGCAATGTAAAAGGAAAAGTGGTTGAGTAGGCAGGATTGGAAGGAGTCCAGATGAAAAACGAAAATGAGTATGAGAGTGAACCCATGGTTTGAACTGAACAGGTTCTAGAATTTGTACAGCAAGGGGAAGGATAGGCAGGAGTGCCAGTACCTGGAGCGCTGAAGAATGAATGTGGGAAAAAAGAGATCATCATGGAACACAGGGAGATCTTTGGAAATGAGTGCCTCATAACGTTCCCCCTCCATCCATAAGAGCAGTTAGAATATTGAATAAAGATAACCTCATCCTGTTTTCTGTTTTCTTCTGTACCTCCTTCTACAGGATGAGCTGCAGACAGTGGACCTGTTGCCCCTTTCCCCTGTACCATTGTTTGAGCAAGCAGTAGGGAATGGTTATGGTGATCAGACAATCTAAACATAGCGAGCCCCCACAGAAAGTGACTCCTGGTCATATTAGGTAAAAAGAACTGCAACAAACACATATGCAAACATTTGAGAGAGAGAGTGGGACTCGCTAATGAGGATGGGAAGAAGCCTTTTCCCGAACATGATACCTCCAATATAGAAACAGTGGATCAATAACAGAAAAAATTGAAAGATCCTAAAAATAAGATAAATACAGATTACCAGAAACACTTTAGAAATGGCATGATGAGGCACACAAACACAAATATGAATCCAAAGTTGGGAGTATGAAAGATACCCAGGAGAAGTTATAATACCAAATTAGCCACTTAGATGACAGAGTTTCAGCCTATGCTCCAACTGCTCTACCTCTTCTGTATGTATTACCTCGTCATTGAATCACAAGGATAATGAGAGTGAGGACACAAGAATTTGTTGAACATCTTCCATATGGCTGCTGAGGGTGGAGCTGATGACGTGCCCAGAAACTGAGCAACGCCTGTGCAACCCCTGGGGGCTGGAGCACAAGCAGGTAATGGCTATGATGATCAACTGGCTAGCAGTAAAACTAGGTCAGAAGTTGATTCCATTACTTATGTTACTGTGTATCAGTCTACAGCATGCACAGGTTCTGCTCTGAGATGTAGAGAGTGGTTGGAACAAAACTCCTATGTTATCTTAGAAACCTTGAGGCAGACTGCAAGATGGCTGTTTAGAAGGTGACCCTCTTCTCCAAATAAAAGTGATGGTGATGATGAGACCCCGTTTTCACTTATCTCCTCTTGAGGGACTACCCTAGAGCAGTCAGTAGGGTTAGGGTCCATGTCCCTTGGACCCCATCTGATTAAAGGAGCATCAAAAACAAGTGTCCAGTACTTGTGAAAATCACTCTCCATTCTAGGAACTGCCAAGTGTGTTTGTGGTTTACAGGCCCAATTGGGCAGACAGGAATCAGTTACTATGACTGATGGTGCTAAGTGAGGTGAGAGAAAAACTGGAGGAAAAACCACCATGACCAAAAGTGGTCCCTAGGAATGATGGACATTGAGTGTTGTGAAGGATGTATTGTTGGATGCTATTACCGAGATATGCCCAGTTAAAACTGTTTGGAATAAGATCTCAAATTACAATAAAATAGGGGTGGGGCACCAGCTGATTATTTACACATAACCATATGTTTGAAAGGAATGCAGGCATAGTCCATCTGACAGATACATCTCAGGAAACAGTAGGTGCTGCTTTTCTACAGGAATTATTACCAATTTTTAAAAGTCAGTTGACAACCATATGTATTGAATGGCAGACAAAACAGTCAGTCGAGCTGGGGATAGTCGTCAATCACTTTGTAGCCTCGCGGGACAAAAGAAAAGAAAATGTTGAATAAAAATGAATGTCTTTGAAATTGTAGTATATGCCAATGGCAGTTAAGGAAAGGGTGTGAAGATACCCACAAAGGAGGATGGCAAAGGAGGGCAGGGAGGCGGAATGAAAGGGGCTTTCTTTTAGCACCACATGAGTCTGTGCCCCAAAAACAGATGTAAGGATGTGTTTCACATTAAATAATAGGGGCATAATGCTGAAGGCAGCTTTTTGAGTAAAATGTGTAACTTAAGGTAGTTCTTTCAGAATTTTCCATACTTTCTCTCTGGGAAATGAGGTGATTTTAACCCAGGTCTAGTTTTAGTGTGATTTGTTACATTTGGATATTAGTGTTGCATGTTATATATAATGACTTGTATTATATTCATTAGAATGGCCAAGTTTTAAAGTCTTCCATATTATTTTTTATTGCCTGACGGTGTATGGAACTGAGACAAAGACAACTATATATGACTCAGCTAACATTGGAGTTCAGAGACCTCACAGCTAAATGCTAACTCATGAGAAGTCAATAAGAAAGTACCAAAGAAATGGGCTTCTACCAAGAAAGTGGCCAGTCAGGAAAAGTCTGTCTCCATTCTCAGAAAGATCACTGACAAAAAAAAACTTGGCTTCAAACCATTTTCCTTTTTAGACAAACGTGTGCAACACAGTGTACCGTTTTACCCTCATTTGGGCCAAATGATGTTGGCATCAACCCTGGATCAACAGTAACATCACCAAAACTAAGGTAGATGTCTCTCAGATCGACAGTGACTGCAGTCATTACTGAGATAAATGGGCCAGAAATCAATCAAATAGTCCAAGTAAATAGAATCTTCCCAGCAAACCTAACAGAACTAAAGCCTGCTTCCAGTGATCATCCTAAGGAAGGAACGGGCAGGAAGTTAAGTGTTCATCACAGCCGGATGCAATGCTTGCTCTTCCATCATTTATGTTGTCTTCACCATGTACTTCTTCAAGAAAAAGACAAACTTCTCCATCTTCTCCTTAAAGGGTAATTATGTGAAGGCTATTTGTTGAACCTGGCCCCCTCTGCAGGGTCACCCCCAAATGTTTTATCCTTTTTCCCTCCACGTTTTGCTGAATTCAGTTTTTGTTGCACTTAGGACTTGTGCTAAAGTGCTTGTGCTCACTCACCTGGAACATGGTTAGATTGGCATATTGAATTTACTTTTAAGTCCCTTGTAGAGTGGTATACCATGTGCCCAGTACCTGTAAATTAAATGCTTCTAGTGGGCCTGCAGCACTTATTGTGCTTTCCACTTAAATAGCCCTTTACAGCATATCCCAGGCCTGCCATTGCACCCCGAATGCAGTTTTAAACTGTCATGTTGACTTAGCATTTAAACCCCCTTGCCAATCCTTCAACTCCCTCTAAGACCTGTCAGCCTTAGGATGGTCTTCACCCAGACTTCTTGCCTCTTCTCCGCCATTTTTGTGGCCTTATAACTCTGAGCACTTTACAACTGCCAACCAGCGCTAAATTGCATGTGCTCACGCCTTAAAACAGGGTAATAATGGCCTACCATCAATTGGCATGTTTAATTCACCTATAGGTCCCCGGTAAAGTGCACTACATGTGCCCAGGGCCTTCAAATTAAATGCTATTAGTGGGCCCACAACACTTGACCCCAGGACCAAAGTGACCCCAAAGGGTTGCCTCTTGTTCTTCTGAAGTCTCAGGGACACAAACGACTTCCAACTCATCACTTACGGCACCTGGATTCTGACACCTGTGATTCTTGCCTTGCCAACTGGTGCCAACCCAGTCCTGGGCCCTTGTAAGTGGGTATAAAGTGCTGCTCCAGTCCTAAATCCACACATTGATGCTGTCGGCCGCTTGGAACTGGCACATCTCTCTCAATGCTGACACATCACTGCTGCGGCGAGGATCAGGGACACCATATCATACTCAAATCCAGTGCATCACTGCTGAAGCAACATCACATTGCCGACTGCATGAATCATCTCCTTCATTCCTGACGGATCTCTGACTTTGCATGTCTCAGAGCTGATGTGTCCCCTACATCCACTGGATCAACACCAACACATTGTCTCATTTGCTTCTCACATCTTGTTCGCGGTATTGACACAAATCCGAACCAAGGTACTGTTTCAGTGGGCCAAGACTAGTCCCTGAATCTGACGCACGCACCATTGTGGTCAGCCTGGTGTTTCAGATTTGACCTGGTCCAGCATGACCAGAAAGCCCGGTTGCACTTTATGCTTTTAAGCATTTTAGCACTTCACTTCAGCCTATTCTTTAAAAATTCATATCTTGAGTTTTACTAATTGGATTTTTGTTGTTTTGTTCATTACATTAAGTTATATTTGTCTAACCTTGTGTGGACTATTTTTGTATGGTGTTTTCACTGTTTCACTGTTTGTAGTTTTGCAAAAATACTTTACATATTACTATTTAAGCCTGACTACTCTGTGCCAAGGGAGTGAGCATAGGCTAATTTGAGGTATATTTGTTTCTTTCCTAGGTTAGGATTGTGGTTCCTACTTGGATAGAGTACATACCTCTGCTAACCAGAAACCAAATATCTAACGCTCCCATTTGATAACATATATGTCCCCTAAGGTAGGCCATAGGTAGCTCATAGGACAGGGTGCTGTGTAGTTAAAAGATTTGACATGTACTTTTAAGTTGTACATGTCCTGGTAGTGAAAAACTCCTACATTCATTTTTCACTAGTGTGAGATCTACCCTTCCCATAAGGCAAAATTGGTGATTTCTTACTACATTTTCTAAGCTGTAATTTTCAATTGGGAGTAGGTAGCTAGGTCATGTTTGATATCTATGGAAATGGAATGATAAATTATCTTTAAAGTTAAAGTCATATTTTTCATTACAATTTTGAAAATGCCAAGTTGACCTCTCCTGCCTTATACACTTTGGCCCTCATTCTGACCTTGGCGGGCGGCGGAGGCCGCCCGCCAAAGTCCCGCCGTCAGCTTACCGTTCCGCGCTCGAAAGACCGCGGCGGTAATTCTGACTTTCCCGCTGGGCTGGCGGGCGGTCGCCTTCAGGCCGCCCGCCAGCCCAGCGGGAAAGAGGCTTCCACGATGAAGCCGGCTCGGAATCGAGCCGGCGGAGTGGAAGCTGTGCGACGGGTGCAGTTGCACCCGTCGCGTATTTCACTGTCTGCGCAGCAGACAGTGAAATACATTTAGGGGCCCTCTTACGGGGGCCCCTGCAATGCCCATGCCAGTGGCATGGGCACTGCAGGGGCCCCCAGGGGCCCCGCGACCCCCCTACCGCCATCCGGATCCCGGCGGTCGGACCGCCGGGATCTGGATGGCGGTAGGGGGGGTCGGAATCCCCTCGGCGGCGCAGCAAGCTGCGCCGCCGTGGAGGATTCAATGGGGCGGCGGTACACTGGCGGGAGCCCGCCAGTGGTGCCGGTCCGACCGCGGCTTTACCGCCGCGGTCGGAATCCCCATTGGAGCACCGCCGGCCTGTCGGCGGTGCTCCCGCGGTCCTCCGCCCTGGCGGTCTTTGACCGCCAGGGTCAGAATGACCGCCTTTGTGCCTTTAGCCTGTCTTGGGTCAAATGACTGGGTGTAGCTGACTGTTTGACTTTGGAAATTCCTCAACAGTCACAAGAGAGAAAGATTGGCCTTATAGGTCCATCTGGTGGCAGGATGGGGCAGAGCTGAGCAAAGCCCCACTTGCAACAAAATAGGGTGTGCTTTGCCTTCACACAAAGGGCCCAGTCCCTACCCATTGTCACTGCAGGAATATCCATGCACTTCAAAAAAACCCTTCTATAGGCTTCTCCCACCTTTTGGAAGAAGGGCACCAGGGTATACCAAGAGGACCTTCAGACCCACCCTTCGGTTTACAAATGGACATGCAGAGGGACTCTCAGAGGACTGCCTGCTGTTGTGACCTGCTGAGCACTCTGCATGACTGCTGCTGTACCTAAAAGGAGTGCTTTGCTGTATGGAGCCTGCCACGAATGCTCAGAGACCAGCCCTGCCGTTGATCCCTGCATCTTTGCCAGAACCTGTAACTACCAAAGTGACCCCAAGGGCTAGTTTTCTGGCCTCCTATTCAGAGCCACAGGGACACAAAAGGCTCCCATCAGTGAATGCTGCAACCCAAGAGGTGTCCCTACAGTCCTGGGCCTTTGGTTTGATGCTAAATGTGCCCATATGGCCAACTCCCAAACGTAAGGACTTAAAAATTTTTTGTCCAAAACTGCTCTGAGATCGAGGAGAGGACCGGAACCAACCTGCTTACCTAGCCTCCTGAGATGCATCGCCCGTCGAATTGACTTTGCGGCTTCACATTCTACATTCTGTTCCACAGCAGCTAATCCTTTCCAGCCGTCATTTGCCATAGTGATATCCGGCCTTGTGGGACTGTCTTCCGCTACAGCCCCCTGTCTCAACTTGCTGGAGATTATTGACTTCCATTTAACGGACCAAGTCCAGACGCAGATATCTTCCATGAGGCTTCGATCCCAGAGTATCTGTTGTTGACGCTCCCTTGTGGGACACCTCCTGCAGGCTTGCCCTTTGAATTTTACTTTTTCAGAACATTTTTATCAGAAATTCGTCTAAGTCTGAAGATAAGTGATGACCGGGTTGAATCCACTTCCTGTATTTGAACAGGGCTCTATCATAGTCCGCATTTTTTGCTTTTACCAAGATGTCCAGGGTTTGTGCTTTGCTGTTTTTAGGTGCTAATTTTTACTAAACACTATAAAACTTCATAGCTCCAGTTCTACTGATTGGAATGTTGTCATTTTGGTGTCAAATAAAGTATTACAATGTATTCTGTTTTTATCAAATGGTCTGGGATTTTTTTCTGGAGTGTTCATTTATTACTCTTTGTGTGCTGCATAAATACTTTATATATTGCCTCTAAGTTAAGCCTGACTGTTTTTTGTGTCAATCTACTCAGGATTAAGCACCGTTTAATCCAGTGGTGCTTTGTGGTTCACCCGCCGCGGTGCAAGCCGAACATTCGGCTCGGGCCGCGGCGCATGTCGGGAAGACACGCCGCGTCCCCAGCCTGTTGTGCAGCATTCAAGGCCCCAAATTGGGCATGGGGCCTTGTTCCTTCATTGCGCGACACGCTTTCAGGCAGGTCTAACCCTCCCCCACTCACCTGTTATTGTTGTCTTCTTCTTTTCTTCACTCTTATTTGTGCCTCCCTTTATGTTTTTTCTTCTTCCCATATTAAAATGGTGTCTTTGCACTTCCTGTTGGTCGCTTCCTGTTTTTTTGGTATTTAAGGGCTGTGATTCTTTCCCTCCTTGACTGCAATACTTTCTGTTTGGATGGTGCCTTCGCTCCTGCTTCCTTGTGTCAGATACTGGGTCACATTTGTTCCAGTGTTTTTCCTGTTCTTTTTTGATCTTGTATCTACTTTTTGATTTTGCTCCTGTTTCAGAAAATGTTCCTTTTTGGAGGTTTTTTCCCCTTTTAGGTTTTTTTTTTCCCTCTGGCACTACTTCTGAAGGACACGGCCTGCCCTTGGCGTTCCTATCGCCTACAGCTCCGTGGCTACCAGAAAGAGTCACCCATACCTGGGCCAAGGCCGAACATTCAGGAACAAGACTCTCGCCACTCGTTCTACGGACTCCAGGTTAAGGCAGAGCGTAAGTCCAAGAATCCAAGAACAAGGGATGACATCAGGAATAGGTGGAACGACCTACGGGGAAGATACGTTCTATTGCAGCAAGACACCAACTCACTGTACAGAGGACTGGCGGTAAACCTCCACCTCCTCCCCCACAACTAACAGCATGGGAGGAGCAAGTCTTGGCAATCATGCATCCTGAGGGCCTGGCAGGAGTAGCAGGAGGACGGGACTCTGGTAAGTCAACTCTATATTACTCTCACCCCCTACCTGCATGCCATCACATACCCCCACCCTTACCCTCACTCCCATCACTCAACCACCTCCCACACACCCCACTATCACAACCCACTCATCCCAATGGCAAGCTCTGCATGCACCACCAATGCATGGACACCACTCACAGACCTGCATGGACAACTATCACTACAGCATACACACTAGAGACAATCAGCTAGCCCACCAAAAAACAACTCACACAAGGCAAAGCTGCCAGGGCAATAACAAACATAGAGGGCAACCCACCTGTGCACAATACGTCACACACAGAAACAATCACACTGCATTTACATCCCCACAGGTACCCCAGCCAATGTCAACGGAGAAGAGGTGCCAGCAACATCCAGTCCCCCACAGAAGAGGCCCAAAGTGATGACAGCAGCTCTGGTCACCTGGATCTGGATGACCAACCTGGCCCATCAGAGACCTCTTGACAGTGGGTTATGCGGGTACAGTATCACACCACCACAGAGCCTCCCCCCTCAGGAAACACCACCACTGCACCCACCCAGCGGGTCCATACCTCTGCCCCCAGGACACAACAATCAGCAGTGTGTCCACCACTTCAGGGACCCCAGGGCACACCACAAAGGGCACACCACAAACCCAAGACAATCAGGGACCTGGGGTCATTAGCAGTGGGCACACGGTTCAGGGGACAGAGGCACAGGACAACAGGGAAGCTGGGAGGACTGCTGTGCGCCAGGGGTGGACTGGCCCAGGGAATCGACTCTCCAGGAGGCACTCACCGCAATGCTGGGAGCATACCAACATTCCCAGGATACGCTGGGCCAGATCCTAGACAAGATGCAGGAGAACATGTGGCTGCAGGAGAGACAGTTCCTGTGGATCAGGGAGGACTTGAAGTCCATTAACACCACCCTGGTCTCCATTGCAGGGGTGCTGACAGACATGGCAAACAGTATGAGGGAGGAAGTTGCACACCAGCGGGCCCCTGACACTAGCCAGAACACTGAACAGCCCTCCACCTCCACTGCCGCTTGTGGACATGAGGCCCCACCACAGGACCAACAGGCCACCGGAACCCCTCCCCCTGCAGAAGGAGAACCATCCCGCAAAAGTTCCCTGTGATCCAGGCAGAAGCCAGAGACTACTGCTAAGACCCCCTCCTGAATGTCACCCTTGTGTCCCACTCTGTCACCCTGTCCACCTGGAACTGCCATTGCTCCCCTTCCTATGCCCCCTTGGACAATGCACCTGTTCTACAAATAGACTAGACTCTAACCTGGACTTTCCTCCCTCATCACCCCAGCCCATTGCACTTTCCCCTTTTCGTCAGAGCACTGCAATAAAAACACTTAGAAAAATACAAGTATAGAGTATATCAAATGATTTCAAAATGTATTTGTTTAACAAGGTTCATAAATTGCAATTCAACTGTACAGTAATGTTTACATAGGAAAGTCCTGTAGTTGCCTGCAGTAAACACACCAGGAGCAATAGTGGGGCACCAACATCTGCATAATGAGATGTCAAAGGGGACTCTGAGTGGGCATGGAAGTAGGAATTCTTAGCCTGCCAGTGACAATGCCACACATCAAACTGTCAATGAAATGTAAAATTACACCCTCTTACCTGTGTGCCATTGGAAGTATTGACGAATGACTGCACTTCTGTTGTCCTCATCCTCTGCTTCTTCATCTTCACTGTCCACAGTGTCCACTGCTGCCACACAGCCATCTCCAGCCCCCACCTCCTGCAGAAAAGGCACATGCCGTCTCAAGAGAAGGTTGTGCAACATACAGCATGCCACGATGATATGGCAGACATTCTTGGGTGAGTATTACAGGGATCCACCTTTTAGATGGAGGCACCAAAACCTCGCCTTCAGGAGGCCAAATGTACATTCAATAATCCTTCTTGTTCACCCATGTGCCTCATTGTAACATTCCTCAGCCCTTGTCCTGAGATTCCTCACAAGGGGCAGTTGCCATGAGAGGTTGGGGTAACCAGAGTCACCTGTAAATATCGAGGGACAACTGTTAGCCACACACTAACCCTTATGGCCGACACCGTTAGAAGATACTAACTCCTGAGGCGAATAGCCGGGAGCACGCTCGGGTTTTTTTTTTTTTTTTAAACAGAATTGTATTGATTTGTGTGTTTTTACCTGACAAGCACTTCCCCCTGAGCACTCCCCAGCCCTTCCTGTTTTTGGGATTCCCCGCGCAGTCGAGCTAAGGGCTGACGCGGGTCTGAAATCTCTTGGCGCCTTTTCACCACTCAACTCTGGCCACGCCCACACCCGGGAGGCCACGCCCACTGAATCCTCTACATAAGGCGCGCTGAAGCCAGAGCCCGCAGTAGAAGATACTAACTCCTGAGGCGAATAGCCGGGAGCACGCTCGCTTTTTTTTTTAAAAACAGAATTGTATTGATTTGTGTGTTTTTACCTGACAAGCACTTCCCCCTGAGCACTCCCCAGCCCTTCCTGTTTTTGGGATTCCCCGCGCAGTCGAGCTAAGGGCTGACGCGGGTCTGAAATCTCGTGGTGCCTTTTCGCCACTCAACTCTGGCCACGCCCACACCCGGGAGGCCACGCCCACTGAATCCTCTACATAAGGCGCGCTGAAGCCAGAGCCCGCAGTAGAAGATACTAACTCCTGAGGCGAATAGCCGGGAGCACGCTCGCTTTTTTAAAAAAAAAACTGAATTGTATTGATTTGTGTGTTTTTACCTGACAAGCACTTCCCCCTGAGCACTCCCCAGCCCTTCCTGTTTTTGGGATTCCCCGTGCAGTCGAGCTAAGGGCTGACGCGGGTCTGAAATCTCTTGGCGCCTTTTCGCCACTCAACTCTGGCCACGCCCACACCCGGGAGGCCACGCCCACTGAATCCTCTACATAAGGCACGCTGAAGCCAGAGCCCGCAGTAGAAGATACTAATTCCAGAGGCGAATAGCCGGGAGCACGCTCGCTTTTTTTTTTAAAAACAGAATTGTATTGATATGTGTGTTTTTACCTGACAAGCACTTCCCCCTGAGCACTCCCCAGCCCTTCCTGTTTTGGGGATTCCCCGCGCAGTTGAGCTAAGGGCTGACGCGGGTCTGAAATCTCTTGGCACCTTTTCGCCACTCAACTCTGGCCACGCCCACACCCGGGAGGCCACGCCCCCCCCTCCCTATAAAATCATGTGCCACACATGCGCCCGTCTGCGCCCGTCCGTGGCCGGACGGGGACAGGGGCCACCCCCCCTGTCCCTCGCCCCATGATTCAATATAACCCAGCTGACCTTCTCAAACATAATCCTCCCAGGGAAGCTCGCTGCCTCCACCGCTACCACCCCCTAAGCCTTCCATCCGTCTGCCAATCCTGCAATACCAGACTAAACAGCACTCAGCAGACATCGGACCAGCAAAATTATTCCTTATTACTTTTAAACTGTAGATCTCTGCCAAAACATAGTGCAGATATCTCCCTATTAATAGAAGACCGGGCACCTGATGCCATCTTTCTGACAGAGACTTGGCTGACTCCGGATTGTGACCCCGACGTGATCCAAGCACTACCCTCTGGCTACAAGATCTCACGCAGAGATCGCACGCAAGGTAAGGGAGGAGGTATTGCAATTATTCATAAATCCCAGTATCATTGTTACTGTACCCCAGACCCACTTCAGGACTGCGAAAGCATGGCTTTCTGCCTGAAATTTACCCGCCAATGACAGTCTAACAGGAGTCCTCGTGTATCGTCCCCCAGGCTCACTTTACGACTTTCACTCCCTACTCCCTCCGCTAGCAGCAGAATACGTAATGTCATCCTCCAACTTTACGATTCTTGGAGATTTCAACATGCACTTTGATAATATCAATGACGGCACCACTAGGGAGCTAGTCGGAAGCCTGGCTGCGATTCAACTGGAGCAACTAATCCAGTCTCCTACCCACGACAAGGGCCACCTGCTTGACCCTGTCTTCACTAATTGCCCCAACCTTTCGGTCGGCACCATCAAACATCTTCCCTGGACCGACCACTTTCTTATCCCCCTTGACTGGAAGATCCACAAATTCACTCCTCCCATTCCTACACCACGTAAAATGAGGAAATGGTCTAAGCTTCCACTGGTACAATGGTCAAATCTATTATCTGACACAAAGCAGTCTCTATCCCAAGACCCCATACTTGACAATAGCAAAGTCCACAAATGGATCGAGGACTCCATCGATTCCATTCTCCCCATGAGGAGAACCATTCTAAAAAGAGCACGAGCAACCGCTCCGTGGTATACAGACAAGCTTAGGAAGAAAAAACAGCAGTGTAGACAATCTGAAAGAAAATGGCGCATGGGATACGACCCCGTCGAAAAAATCAGGTATAGAGAAGCCATTAGGACCTATAAACTGGAAATCAATACAGCCCAATCCATCTACTTTAGAGAGAAGATTATGTCCGCTAAGTCCAAACCAAAAGAAATCTATCAAATAGTTAAGAGCCTTTCCAAGATCTCCGCTCCGGCCGCTCCAGCCGAAAACCCCACAGATAGATGCAACAAGTTAGCTGAATTTTTTTACCAAAAAATAAATAAAATCTATTCGTCATTCTCAACCCCTGTACCTGAACCCATAGCCACTGAACCTTGTTCTCCTACGCTGAATGAATCCCCCGCGCAAGCAATGCTAAACAAATTCCCACTAATGGACTCAGACTCACTTCAATCCCTGGCCTCACAAATAAAGTCTGGCTCCCCCTGTGACCCTGTACCCCCCGTATGATGAACATGGTTAGCCAAGTCATTTTCCCCACTATCTTGGAATTCCTCAACGGCTCTATATTAAAGGGCGTAGTGCCCCCAACCTGGAAACAGGCGATGGTGAGAGCACTACACAAAAAACCTACCCTCAACCCGAATGACCCAAATAACTATCGTCCAATCTCCCTGCTACCCTGGATAGCCAAAATTTGGGAGAAACATATTAACATTCACCTCACTAAATTCCTTGAAGAGAACTAGCTTCTGGATTCCACCCAGACCGGATTCCGTCCCAAACACGGCACAGAAACAGCCCTCCTAGCCGTGACGGAGGAATCCAGGAGGATCCTGGATCAGGGGGGATCAGTGGCAGTGGTCCTCCTGGACTTAAGCGCCGCGTTCGACACTGTCTGCCACAAAACTCTTCTTTGCCGGCTATCTCATCTGGGACTCGCTGGGGCCGCCCTTGACTGGCTGAGCTCCTTTTTGAGCGGAAGGACTTTTCAGGTCTTCGATGGCGACTCCTGCTCCACCAGTAGATCCCTGGATTGTGGGGTGCCCCAGGGCTCCTCCCTAAGCCCCACGCTGTTCAATGTGTGCATGAGACCGCTGGCTGGTTTTGTCCGCCAATATGGTATGAAAATCATTTTTTATGCGGAGGACACCCAGCTGGTGGTCTCCCTGGCACAGAAGAACAGCGGGTCCCCTCGGGACAATCTGGCGGCCTGCATGGAAGAGGTGAGGAAATGGATGACAGCATCCTCATTAAAATTAAACGGGGATAAAACCGAGGTCATGCTCCTCGGCCCCTCCACCCTCACTGACTTCGACCGGCTATGGCCCCCTAGTTTAGGCCCACCACCTACTCCGAAGGAGAATATTAAAAGCCTGGGAGTGTGGCTTGACAACTCACTCACTCTGAACACACAGGCCACCAAAACTTCAGCAACTTGTTTCGGCATCATCCGGATGCTGAAGAAAATGTTGCCTCTCCTACCTTTCGAAGCCCAACAGGTGGTTTTTCAGGGCCTCATCCAGTCCCGGATAGACTTCAACAACGCTCTCTATCTGGGATCCCCTGAATTCGTGCTGCAAAAACTACAGCGAATCCAGAACTGTGCTGCACGTACGCTACTTAAGATACCGAGAAGAGAATCTGCCAAAACGGGAATTCGATCACTCCATTGGCTCCCGTTGAGGGATAGAATAAAATATAAAGCCCTATGCATATCCCATCAAGCATTTCACAGAGCAAACCCAGAGATCAATCATTCTCTTCTCACTCCCTACCTCCCCGGGAAAATGCTGCGCTCATCCAACGCATTTCTAGCCACCGTACCTAGAATTAAGAGGTCAAGAGCAGGAGGCAGGGCATTCACCCTCAACGCCGCCAAATTATGGAATTCACTTCCCCTATCCCTTAGATCCAATCCCATCCTCCCTTCCTTCCGCAAGGAATTAAAAACTTTCCTGTTCAGGAGCTAATTCCTCATTGACTCCCTCAGTGAACCGTTTTTTTCTACTCAGCGCTTGGACGCCTTAGGGCAGCAGTCGCGCTTTATAAATCCCCTTTCATTTCATTCATTCATTTCATTTCATTCATACCCATACACCAAGATCCCATGGGTGGAAACCAGGGCTCCTGTGCCTCTGGAGTTGGGCCATCACATTTGGGATGCTGCTATTCCTCAGGATAAAAGCATCATGCACCAAACCTGGATACTTAGCACTGACATGGGAGATGTACTGGTCCGCCAAACACACCATCTGCACATTCATAGAGTGAAAACTTTTACGATTTCTGAAGACCTATTCATTTTGCTGGGGGGAACAAATGCAATATGTGTCCCATCAATCGCACCAATGATGTTGGGGATATGTCCCATTGCATAGAAGTCAGCCTTCACTGTGGCCAAATCCTCCACTTGGGGGAAAAGAATGTAGCAGCACATGTGTTTAATCAGGGCAGACAACACTCTGGTCAGCACTATAGAGAACATTGGTTGTGGCATTCCTGCTGCCAAGCCCACTGTCACCTGGAAATAACCTGTTGCCAAAAAATGGAGCACTGATGGAACTTGCACAAGAGGGGGAATCCCAGTGGGGTGACGGATAGCAGATATCAGGGCAGGCTCCAATTGGGCACACATCTCTGTAATTGTGGCCCTGTCAAGTCTGTAGGTGAGGATAATGTGCCTGTCCTCCATTGTTGCCAAGTCCATCAGGGGTCTGTACACGGGGCAATGTCTCCATCTCCTACTCATCTGCAGTGGTTGCAATCTATGGGGTAAAATAGTGAGCAGCCGGTCATTATATGTACATTGTAACCACTTCAGTTCAATGCATATTGTGATTGTTACAATTGTCTGGTGACATATGTCCAGAATGTGAAATAGTGAAGTGTAACACAGTTAGGGTCCTCCCCCCCTCCTGAAATGACGTCCGCCTGTCCAATATGGAGGGACAGGTGGAAATGAGGTAATTCCGCTGACGTTGTGTGCCATTGTGGGAGGCGGTCGGGAACCGCCGTGCAACTCCTCATTGGTTATCATTGGGCCCTATGGGATACAGTGGCCAATGGTGATGTATCCTGGCGGTGATGGTACGCACCGCTGCGGACGTGACTGCCATTTTCTATCTGTTCACTCACTTGCTACCTGACCTTCAACAGGAGAGGACCGACATTACATGTGCTGCTGTGACCTGTATCTGGAACCTACCATGGCGCGTGTGACTGGGGAAAGGGCCCCTGCCTTTACCTCGGTGGAGTTGGAGCCATTAGTGGATGGGGTCCTACCCCAGTACCGACTGCTGTATGGGACTCCAGACCAACAGGTGAGTACACTGTGAGTAAGATGCATGGAACATGAATGCTTGGAGTGTGAAGGCCTCATGTGGGGGGGTTGGTGGACGGGCCTTGGGCAGCGTGCAGCATGTACGCTGGGCCATGTCTGTGCTAATGGGGATGGGAAGGGGCATGGTGGGCCATGAGTGTAATAGGCAGGACCGTCTGACTAATACCTTTCCCTGTGTGTATTTTCTCTGCAGGTCAGTGCCCATCAAAAGAAGGGTACATAGCGTGCATCGCCAAGGACGTGCGAATCATGGGGGTCTACGGCAGACAGAGTACCAACTGTCGCAAACGGTGGGAGGACCTAAAATGCTGGGCACGGAAGACAGCGGAGGCCCAGCTGGGGATGGTCTCCCATCGAGGAAGGGGTGCCCATCGAACCCTGACCCCCCTGATGGCCCGCATACTGGCAGTGGCCTATCCAGAGCTGGAAGGCCGCTTGGGGGCATCACAGCAGGAACAAGGGGGCGAGTACAGTGCCCTTCATTTCTACTCACGCCTGGTGGGGTTGTATTCGGGTGGGGGATGTGGGCCTCTGGGTGCCCCTAGGCCATGCCTAACATTGCAGAGTAGGCCCTATGTTGGGCATGGATCTGATGTGAAATTCCTCCAACCTAGCTAGTAGACATCCACTACTGGGTAGGGGTGTGTGGGTCTCAGGTATGCAGCAGTTGGCGGTATGTGTCCCTGCCCATGGCCTGGTGACTAGCATTGTAACTGGTAGTGCATTGCCTAGTGCGTAGGGCTGTTCCTTGTGTGTGAGTGTGTTGTGGACGCCAACGGTGGTATTGGTGCTGCCATTGACCAAGTGTATCCTTTGTCTCTTCCTCCCCTTTTTGTTTTGTCATCCTGTCCTGTGCATTAGCATCATATGGTGGAGGAGCAGAGGCACCGGCGACTGCGGGAGATGCATCCCACAGGACCCAGGAGGTGGAGTCCACCGACGGTGAGGGCACCAGTAGGATGGAGTGCAAGGGGAGCACCACAGCGGAGACTGGACGGGACAGTTTGGACACGGATACCCTCTCTGATGGAAGCTCCCTGGTGGTAGCCAACACCTCTGTGCCCACCTCAGATACAGCCGCCACCCCCGTACCAGCACCGCCCTTCCAGCAGCACCTCAGTGAGTAGCCTTTGACTGCTCACCCAGGAGGGTGAGCATCTCCTTCGCTCCAGGCACCTCAGGCCCTGCCCCAGTGAGCTCTGCTGCCCGTAGTGAGGAGACTATTGACCTCCTGCGATCCTTCTCTGTTGGGCAGTCAACCATTGTGAATGCAATCCAGGGGCTGGCAACCCAAATGCAACAGACAAATGCTTTTCTGGAGGGCATTCACACTGGCTTGGCGGCCCAAAATAGATCACTCTAGGCTCTGACCTTCTCTCTTATTGCTGCCATTGTCCCTGTTTCCACCCTCCAACTTCCTCTACTGAATCCCATTCCCGTCTACCCCAACCTATCCCAAGCACACAGGCAGAGGAGCAGCACACAGGACAACACACGAGTGGACATGGCAAACACAAGCACTACACTTCATCCCACAGGCACTCACACAAACACCATCCCGATGCAGACATTCCAACATCCACTGCCTCCACTGCGGCCCCCTCCTCCTCGTCCTCCACCTCCCTCCCAGTTGCATCGACACTCACACCTGCATGTGTCTGTGCCCCCTTCTCCCAAAGTACACAAACGCAAGCACTCAGACACCCAACAGCCATCCACCTCACATCAGCATCCAGCCCATGCACCTGCACCCAAACACAGCAGACACACACCTCCTACAACCACTTCCTCTTTCTCCACTCCCAAACTTTTTCCCTCTTCCCGCCCCAATGTCCCTAAGAAGCTTTTCCTCTCCGCCATTGACCTCTTCCCTACCCCTCCCCCACTCCTTAATTTCAGGCCAGGGTGGTCAAAACCCTGCCAAGCACCTCAGCCACCCAGTCCACAGGCACAGTAGTGTCCCCAGCAACTCATGATGGGAAAGGATCCCCGTCACTAACCAGCCAGACGGAAAGGGTGCCTGCCCAGAGTGCTGCAGGAATGAAGGGCAAGGAGCCCTCAAGTGCTGCAGGAAGGAAGGGCAAGGAGTCAGCCTCAAGTGCTGCAGGAAGGAAGGGCGAGGAGCCAGCCCCAAGTGCTGCAGGAAGGAAGTGCAAGGAGCCGCCCCGTGGTGCTGCCGGATGGAAGGGCAACAAGACAGTCCCAGCTGCTGGAAGGAAGGGCAAGGGGCCTGTACCAGTAGGCAGTAAGAACAAGGGACCTAGTGCTGGGACTCAGTCAGAGACCCCACCACCAACTGTGGGGATGCAGCCATCCAAGGCTGCAGGGGATGGGCTGGAGCTTCCTCCTACCCCCACCCCCACCACCAGCTCCACCAAAAGCACCGCCACCAGCACCACCATCAGCAGCAGCACCAGTGGGCAGCCACCTGAGGCTGCAGGGGATGGGCTGGAGCTTCCCCCCACCACCACCAGCTCTGCCAGCAGCACCACCAGCAGCACCACCACCAGCAGCAGCAGCACCAGTGAGCAGCCATCCAAGGCTGCAGGGGATGGGCTGTAGCTTTCCCCAACAACCACCACCACCAGCACCACCACCAGTAGCTGCAGCACCAGTGGGCAGCCGTTCAAGGCTGCAGGGGATAGTCTGGAGCTTCCCCCACAAACACCACCAGCAGCACCAGTGGGCAGCTGTCAGAGGCTGCAGGGGATGGGCTGGAGCATCCCCCCACCACCAGCAGCAGCAGTCTCAGCACCACTGCCACCACTGAACAGCCGTCACCGCCGGGGGACATTCTGTAGACCTGCGTCCATGGGCTGTTGTGCAGCATGCCCATTGCAAATCCAGTGGGTATGACACCCAGCTCAGAGACTGTGACCTTGCACTCCCCAAGATCTGCGTCACAGGGCACAATGCCCCCTCCAGAGCCAGTGGAGATGCCATCCACTCACCCCATACTCTCCAGGATTAAGATCACAGGGCACCATGCCCCCTCCAGAACCAGTGGAGATGTCATCCACTCACCACATCCTCTCCATGATGAAGATCACAGGGCACGATGCCCCCTCCAGAACCAGTGGAGATGCCACCCACTCATCCCATCCTCCCCAGGATGAAGATCACAGGCACATTGCCCCCTCCAGAACCAGTGGGCAGGTCACCCACTTGAGAGACTGTGGCCTTGCACTCCCCAGGACAGAGTAATGGGCATGTTGCCCCCTCCAGAGCATGTGGGCAAGTCACCCACTTGTGAGACTGTGGCCTTGCACTCCCCAGGACCAAGCACAGGGCATGTTGCCCCCTTCAGGACCAGTGGCGTTGTACCATCTTCCGGCTGAGGTGCCCCCCGTTCCCTGTCCTCCTGAGGTGCCTGCCTATTTTTGACCTAATGCCCCTGCATTGTTCTCTTCGTGTTGTTGCAGGAGTGAAGTGGGGCCTTGGACTTTGTGATGTAGCCCTGTGGCCCACGAACATTGAGGACCGGGCGGTGTTCCTACATTTGTAAATATGTATATACTTTTAGATTTGGATGCACGCATTGCTACTATTTTATCTTATTACACTCTTTTTAATCTATTGTAGTTGTCCTTTCATTATTCCTGATGGGTATGGGGTAAATATGTTATGGTACTGCATCTGCTTGTGTGTATGGTGTTGGAGGTGTGTGTTGTGCGTGTGTGTGTCACTCTCTTTTTTTCCTCCCCCCTGCCCTTTGTGCTAGGTGGCTGTACTCACCGTGGTCGTCTTCGCCGTCATTGGTGTTCGTAGTGAAGCAGCACGTAGAAGAGCATTGGAAAGACAAGCAGCTTGGCCTGCATGGCGGTGTGGTTCTTCCCTGAGTCTCCACAGGTGAGTCCTTTCACTTCTGTGCTCTGTTTCCACCAGGCTTTTGATATCATTGGTACCGCCCCGGAAAAGGAGCTGGATTGGACTGTCATAATACAGTGTCTTCTGCCTGGCTGTAGGTGGTTACCACCGTGGTGCCTGTTGATTCTGCCCTGGCGGTCGGTGTGTTAAAGTGGCTGTCTGTCTGAGCTCTTTCCGCCATGGTCATAATTTGGCACTATTTACCGCCAGCCTGTTGGCGGTATTATCTCTGCTTTATCACCAACCGCCAGGGTTATAATGACCTCCTAAATTATTAATGTAGCATATGAGAGGCTTAGCTAAACTTGACTTTTTATGTTTGGATGACAGTTTTGAATGCATCTTTCTAAGTGTCTCTGCATGTGGTGCTTGCTTGGTCTTTAGCTGACTACACTCCAGCATCTCTTGGCTTCTCAGTTTATCTTGACTAAAAGGCCCATTTAATTTCCTTTTCTTGATCAACAGGCCTGTTTCTTATCAGGTGCAACAATATGGATGCACAGGACACAACAATGAGGAGGAGACTAATCTCTGGCTATTTACTTACATAGGTGAAGAGGCACACCACTATCAGCTGGCAACAGTTTTTTTTAATAATGCTGTTTATGACCTTGAGTGGAATTAGACCTGGCATCCTTGGTGTGGTTTCCCCTATTCTTTTGCCTCTAATTCCTGTGTTTTGACTGTGTGCTGGACTTTGCTTTTGCTGGTTTTTGTTACTCTGGGCACTTTGCAACTGCTTACCAGTGCTAAAGTGCAAGTTCTCTCTTTGCAAACTGTATTTGTAATTGGCTTTTCCATGATTGGCATATTGGATTTACTAGTAAGTCCTAGTAAAGTGCACTAGAGGTGCCCAGGGCCTGTAAATCAAATGCTAATACTGGGCCTGCTGCACTGATTGTGCCACCCACAAGAGTAGCCCTGTAAACATGGCTCAGACATGCCACTGCAGTGTCTGTGTTTGCAGTTTTAAACTGCCAGTTTGACCTGGAAAGTGTACCCATTTGCTGGCCCAAACGTTCCCTTTTTGTACATTTAAGGCACCTCTAAGATAGGTCACAGGTAGACCCCATGGGCAGGGTGCAGTGTGTGTTAAAGATAGGACATGTACTGATGTGTTTTACATTTCCTGGAAGTGAAATGCTGCCAAATTAGGTTTTCACTTTAAATATCTTTTAAGTGTAGTTTCCCATTGGGAGTAGATGCAGATGTGGCGTTTGAGGTCTTTGAACTCACAATTTTAAAGTACATTTTTCTGTAAAGTTGTTTTTTAGATTGTCAGTCTGAAAATGCTACTTTTAGAAAGTGGGCATTTTCTTGCTCAACCAATCTGTGACTCTGCCTGATTGTGTATTTCACGTCTGGGTCAGACTGAATGTTGAGCTGTTGTGAATTCCCTCTAGACAGTGACACAAAGGAAGCTGGGGTGTGGCCTGCATATCCTGATGAGTCTCCTGGGCTAGAGTGGGGAGGAAAGAGCTGACACTTACACAGGAAAGGGCTCTGCCTGTCCTCACACAATGCAGTATCCAACCATGTGGTGTGTGTCTGGGGGCCAGGCCTGGGCAAGGCAGGATCTTGTGGACAACAGAGACTTTCATTTGAAGTTTGCCTACTTCAAAGGCAGAAAGGAGTATACATAGTGGACTCAAAACCCCAGACTTTTAGAACACTTCTGGATCAAGAAGAATGTCTGCCAAGGAGAAGAGCTGAAGAGCTGGAGGAGGAGTACTGCCGCTTTGCGGTGTGTGCTTTGCTGGGATGGTCTGCAGTTGCTGCTTCTGCCTTAGACAGGGCCAAGACTGGACTTTGCTATGTATCCTGCTTGTGAAGTTTCTCCAAGGGTTTGGATTGAGCTTGCCTCCTGTTAAGAAGTCTCAGTGACAGCAAAGACTTCACCTACCAGCCTCTGGGTTCTCTTGCTGTGGACTCTAAATTGCCAGGTGGTGCCTATTCCCGTTTCTGAGCCCTTAGGAGTGAAAGCTAGTGAAAAAACAAGTTCACCGACTTCAGATGATGCCTGGACAGATGCTGCTGCTGGATCCTGCAAAGCCACCTGCAACTGAAGCCATGGTCCCAATGGAGTGCGACAACCCCAGCTGACCCCACAGGCCCGAGGCCGCTGCAACCTCACTGAAGTCCACGACTCCATGAGTCCCGAAATGGTGTGTCACCGACATCTATGACACCCGACACTGTCGGAAGTGTAAGGAACGGATACTTCGCACTGACGCCGCCTCAAAGGTTTCAATTAACTAAGGACTTGTTTTGCACAAGCCTAGGTCCTTGTTTCAAAAGATTTTAGTTGGATAGCTAAGTTATGACATAACTTATATTTTTAATAACGTATGGCACAGAGCTTTGTATTTGGTTCATATATTTTATATACCAATAAACAGATTTGCTCTATAGTTCTTCAAGGTATAGGTGCTCATTAAGAATTATTTTAGATTATTGCTTATTGTGCTTTTAATTAACAAAAAAATAAAGATTGATTTGATTTGATGCTGCCTCATCTCCACAGCTCCTCAGCAAGAACCCGCCTCTGCTCCTCTGCTCTGCAGCCAAGGAACCAATACCGCACCGGATCCAGCTGCATCACATTCCCCGAATCCGTGCACCGGCTGGTTTCCTCATTTTCACAAGGTGCTGTACCTGGGGGTCCGTGCGACTCCGTGACCAGCGCCATTGGCATTGGATGGTTGGTAACAACTCCGTCACAATGCCATAATATCGCCATATTGAAGCATTTCTGTTTCTAAGCGCTACATTAAAGTGTGTGTTAAGACCTTTTGTGGTGTATTCACTGTGGTGTTGTGTGTGATTGTACAAATACTTTATAAATTGCCTTTGAAATAAGCCTGGCTTCTTGTGCCAAGCAGGGGTTACCCTAGATGTGTATCTCCCTTACCCTGACTAGAGTAAGGGTCCCTGCTTGAACAGATTGCAAACTGACTGCCAACCAGAGACCCTATTTCTAACAAGTGGCAAATGAATACTGATTAAGGTGGTGGACATTACAGGCACAGATAAAGTTTCCCATTTAAAATGTTTTGGTGATAAGTCATTCAAGGTACATTGTCTGTGGGTGGTACTAAAATGTACCTTTTATTAATTGCAGCTAAGCCAAAGTATGGACCTCAAACTGAGACCTCACAAACTGTTTACCTTGACTTTAACAAAGTATTTCTACCCATTTGTTGGTCGACTTCTTAAAACTCTCTCCTTCAAGTGTGAGATCAATTGTGCTCTGATCTAGTTCATCAATCAACATGTGATTTAAGCAATGTTAAACCTATCTGGGAGGGCATCAAATATACAAAGACTCAATCCACCATCCTTCCAGTCCATTGGAAATCCTAGGCCTTGAAGTGGTCAGCGATAGGATATGTAGTATGTACTTTTCTGAATATAATCCATGCAGCATTGAGTAACAATTTACTAAACAAAAAATCCAGGCTTGTAGATTTCTAAATAATACATTGCAATCCATATTTTACATGTAACATATATAATTGTGTTATATTTGAAATCTGAACTACTTTTGATTAGAAACATATAGGAATTGTTGATTCAATAAAGGCCATTGCCTCAGGAGTACTGCCGCAACTGATACTCACCACTTTTCTGTATTTGTCACTGACTCTGGACTTGAGTTAGCTTTTGGTAGACAGGGTACTAAGACACAAATATCCTCTATCCACCAAACTCTCAGTCCATCTACCTCATTTAGAGACAGGTGGTCCTTAAGTATTCCACTGACAGGACCCCCATCAGCTCAGTTGACAGAATAGTTCCTTTAATGGCCAAGGAGTGTAGGGGGCTGTCAAAGAAAGGACATTTCACCAGCTCCAATATTTAAGATAAATGATATGATGCCTTTTTTTCCTTCTAGTCACCACAGGAAAAAAAATCAATAATGACACCCTACTGCCTGGATAAAAAAACTCCCAGGGTGTGGGTATTGTTAATTTTTTGCTTTCCAAAAACTAACTCCTGCTTTGGAAGTTTCTTTCGAAAAACAAAACAAACTCTAAAGTTGGTGGATTGCTGTCATTACGACAATGGACATCCACTAAACTTTTTATACACTGAAAGAAACTACTGTGATGGACTTTCCCTTCAATATAATGAGATGGACACTGGGACAGTTGTCATTTCTAAATATGATGAGCTGTGGTTTGTAAGTTTATAAATGGATATAATGATGATATGACAAGATTTTTTGTCTAAGTTACAGTAAAGCTGGGTTTATGGCTCAAGGACCTTAGTGGCATAAAAGGCTCATACAAGTAACACCTTGTTCCAGCCTTGCTGTGGATGCCCATAGAAGTGTGTTGAAGTAGACAGGAAGCAAGAAGTGATGTAACTTCCTGTTGAGATCGATGTGAGGAACTACAGCAGTTACTTTCTGTGAGATGGATGGCGGGAAAAAAGGACCGCTTGTTTGCCTTCTTCTTTGAAAGATGTTTTCACAGGAAACAAGTGATGTCGCCTCCTGTTGAGATAGAAAATGAAGTGATGCCACTTCTTGCAGAGGTAGATGCTGTGAGTGCAATCATGTCACTTAATGTGGAGAAGGATGCTGGGAATCACTGTGATGTCACTTCCAGTGGCGATTCATGTAGAGATTTAGGTGAACTTCTCCAGCTGCTTCTTATGAGAAGATTTTGCAGAAAACCACGCATATATGCATACAGTAGATGAAAATGGGACAAGTATGCTGTTATGCAGAACATACTACACAGTTTGTAACTGAAAGAAAGTTTGAGGAGTCCACAGCAGGCATTGTTTATTTTTTGTCTCAATTTCTATATCACGCCAGATGCTGACTTGTGTGTATTTTTACATTCCTTCCTATGCTGGTATTGTATAGGTAATGAGAATATAATGGCATAGGTGTACTGACTCCTCTAACCTCCCGGTCAGCATCTGTTCTCCATACTCTGTGCAGCTCCACCTGTTTGCTGCTTCTGCTGCCTCTGCTGTGAGTGAACTGAGAGCCTGCCTGTCTCTCAGTTTGAGGCCCAGCTCCACCTACAGGCTCCCGCCTCAACCCCATGGCTTAGTGGCTGTCTGAGTGTATGTATTGCTGCCTTTTTTCTTTTAGCTCTTTTTTCTGTCATCTTTATTTATTTTTCCTTTCTTTTCATTCTTGTCTCTTTCTCCCCTTCTTAATGGCAGCTGCTGCGCACTGAGAGATCAACTCCTCTGACCTCCTGGTCAGTGTCTGTTCTCCCTCCTTTGTGCAGCTCCACCTGTTTGCTCCTGCTGCATCTCTGCTGCAAGCACAAGGAGAGCCTGCCTGACTCTCAGTTCGAGGCTCACCTGGAGGCTCCTGCCTGCACCTAATCCCTGGTGACCTAGTGGCTATCTGAGTGCAAGTATAAGCTGTCTGTTTTCTTTTTGCTATTTTTTCTATCATCTTTATTTATTTTTCCTTTCTTTTCATTCTTGTCTTTTTCTCTGTCCATTCACTCTCCCCACTCTCCGTTCCCTGCCGCTGCTGCCCCTGCGCCCCTCCTTCTCCCTCCCATGAAGCATTTTTCCACCCTTCTGCCTCCCAGCTGACCGGACTCCCTGCCTCCCTCCCCTTCTTAATGGCAACTGCTGCGCACTGAGAGATCAATCCCTCTGACCTCCTGGTCAGTGTCTGTTTGCCCTCCTTTGTGCAGCTCCACCTGTTTGCTACTGCTGCATCTCTGCTGCAAGCGCAATGAGTGCCCTCCCGACTCTCAGTTCGAGGCTCACCTGCAGGCTCCTGCCTGCACCTAATCCCTGGTGACCTAGTGGCTATCTGCATGCAAGTATAAGCTGTCTGTTTTCTTTTTGCTATTTTTTCTGTCATCTTTATTTATTTTTTCCTTTCTTTTAATTTTTGTCTCTTTCTCTCTCCTTTCAGCCTTTCACTCGTCCCGTGCTTTGTTCCCTAACACTGATGCCCCTGAAGCCCGGCCTCCTCCCTGTCATGAAGTGTTTTCCTGCCCTCCTGACTCCCAGCTGACCAGACCCCCTGTCTCCCTCCCCTTCTTAATGGCGGCAACTGCACAGCCACATGCAGAGGGCATGCCACCGACACGCCAAAGGCAAGCCCATCTGCACTTTTCTGTGCCTGAACCGCGCCCAGCGCCACAAACCCTGGTCCTCTAACCTTCCATCGCTACAACTCGGAGACCCTCCATGTGCTGAACACAGGACGCCCCGCCGCTGGCCTTTTTGTATCAGCCAGAAACACCCATGGACCCGCTCTCCTGGCTGTACTGCCACCGCACCCTCACCCTACACCAAGCTCCAGGCCCTCCCACCACTGAGCCACTGAACACCAACCCAGAGCACCTCAGCTGCATCCTCCTTAATGTTTGATCCCTCCACAAACACACTGAAGAACTCTGGGACCTTCTAGACTCCACCCGCCCAGACATCACCTTTCTCACAAGACATGGACAAACCCAGCGTCTGCATCAGACATAACTATTGCCGACCCCAGAGACTACAAACAGGGGGCGGCCTGGCAATCATAGACAAATCCATCCCCCCCTGGCAACCAACACGGAAGAACACTCCCCACTCAGGGAGCACCTCCATTTCCAGATTCACTCTACCCCCAAGTCTACCTTCCATGGCACCCTCATCTACAGACCACCCGGCCCCCGCACCAGCCTTCAATGACTCCATTGTCAGCATCATCTCTCCTCTCACCTGCTCAAACTACTTCCTCCTCCGTGACCTCAACTACCACATTGACAACAGCAATGACACCAACACTGCTTCCTTGCCCGATAACCTCACCACAATAGGACTAAAGCAACTGGTTACCTTGCCAAGACATGTCACTGGACACATACTCTATGCCATCTTTTTGACCAGCAACAACACCTCCACGTTTCACTGGACTGACCACCACTGCACCCATTCAACCATCACCTCACTGACTATCCACCTCTGCATACTCTGAGCCCCAAGCAGAAAATGAAACCAGGTCACTGAGGAACAGCTTACCAACACCCTCAGCAAGTCCCCCCACCCCTCACCGCAGACGCTAACATCTCAGCACAGAACATTCACCAATGGATCTCCAAATGCACCAACACCCTAGCACCTCTCAGTAAGATCTCAGTCAAGCGCCAACTCAAGAAAGCCAGCTGGTTCTCCCCCACACTTCAGGACTCCAGGTGCACCTGCAGACGGCTAGAGAAAAAATTGAGAAAAAGCAAGTCCCCAGAAAACCTGTAGGCCTTCCGAGCTGCCACCAAATCTAACCAACACCTCATTAGAGTTACCAGGAAAGCTGCCCTAGAGGACTGTATCAGCGCCACAGCTCCCAACACGAAAGAGCTCTTCACTGTGGTCAAGGAGTTTGCCAAACCCCGATGGGAAGCAGCAAACATTCCTACATCTCAAGACCTCTGTGAAAGGCTAGCCACCTTATTCCACTGCAAAATCAAGACATATACAACAGCTTCAGACCCCAAGACCCTCCGAGCCCTCCTACAAACCCCCAGCTCAGACCCTCCCAAACCATCACAGATCCTGCACTGCTGGACCACCCTCATCACAGATCAGACCCACACCATTATGAGCAGCATCTACTCTGGAGACCCTACAGACCCCTGCCCTCACCACATTTTCAATAAAGCCAACACCTCCATCGCACCCAATCTCTGTCACACCCTCAACTGCTCCATAGATACAACTACCTTCCCAGAGGACTGGAAGCATGCTGAGATCCCCCCTCCTGAAGAAACCCACGGCCGACCCTCTGCAATTCAAGAATTGCCATCCATTCTCTCTGCTGCCTTTCCCTGCCAAGGTCATCAAGAAGGCCATAAACACTCAGCTCCATAAGCACATCGAGGACAACAACATCCTGGACATCTCCCAATCAGGTTTCAGGAGCAACCACAGCATGGAAACCTCCATCCTTGCCACCACAGAAGACATCTGCTCACTCCTCGACTGCAGCCATACAGCAGCCCTCATCCTACTGGTCCTATCAGCCGCCTCCGACACAGTTTCACACCTCACTCTCTGCTCCACACTCCACACAGTTGGCATCCATGGAAAGGCCCTACAATGAATACGTTCCTACCCGTCTGGCAGAACCCAGAGAGTCAGACTCCTGCCTTACCTGTCAGAACCTACAGATATCAGCTGCAGAGTTCCACAGGGCTCCTCCCTGAGCCAAACACTCTTCAACATCTACATAGGCCGCTCGCAGCCATCATCAGGAACCACAGGCTGAACATTGTTTCCTATGCCGACGACAACCAGTTCATCATCTCTCTGATCGAAAACCCTACAACTGCAGAGAAGAATTTCCACAACGAGATAGAAGCTGTCATCGCCTGGATGAAGGATAGCTGCCTCAAGCTAAACTCTACTGGCAAAGAAGAGGGGGGGAGTATCCTATAACCCTCGCCTGCTTAGGATACCAACTTAACACTACGCACACAAAATATTAGCAAGCTAAACTCTGACAAGACCAACCTCAGCTTTATCCTGGACTCAGCGCTCACCATGACCCGCCAAGTCAAATCGGTTTCATCCTCCTGTTTTCACACTCTTTGACTGCTCTGAAAAATCTACAACTGGACCCCAAAGCACTGCCGCAGCATTGTGACCCACGCCCTGGTTACCATGAGACTCGACCATGGCAACGCCCTCTACGGTAACACCACCCAGAAGAACCTGAAGAAACTACAGCACATCCAAAACACCTCTTGGCCGACACACCCTGGACATTCCCTGCTGTGAACACATCTCCAGTCACCTAAGAGATCTCCACTGGCTTCCTATCAAGAAAATAATTAACTTCAAACTCCTCGTACACACACATACAAGGCAGTCCATAACCTAGGACCCGCCTACCTCAACCACCGGATCACCTTCTACTCCCCCACCAGACCTCTCTGCTCCACTCAACAAGCACTAGCCACCCTACTCCAAATATGGGAGAACTCAGGTGATGGAAGATCCTTTGTTTTCCTCGTGGCAAAGAGCTGGATCACCCTCCCCCTGCACCTCATGCAGTCACAATCGCTGAATCAGGTCAGGAATTACTTTAAAACCTGGTTCTTCAACTGAAGCTCAGAGGACAAACCCCCTCAGTGCCTTGAGACCCTTACAGGTGAATAGCTGTGCTATATAAACATTGATTTGATTTGACTGTCTTCAGTCACTTATTTTATTATAGAGAGCTAATGCCATGACAAGGTATACTCAGGAATTACATTATATTTTTCTGTCATTATTGTGTCATGAGCCTATACTTATTTAGAAAAAAGACCTTTGTGAGTAATTTGGCATACTTAGGCCCTCATTACAACATTGGCGGTAAAAGCCGCATACTGCCGTGCAGAAGACCGCCAACACACCGCCACGGCCGCAGAAAACCGCCACAGCTATTATGATCCATAGCACGGTCAGTGATAAGCGGGCGATGACAAAACCTCCACCGTCACACCAACAGAAATACGCCCACACTATCATGACACACGAATCCACGCGCGGTCATTCAACCGCGGTATTCCATTGGCGGTACACACCTCTACTCTCAAAATACACACACATTTACAAAACACAGCCATCTTGGACAATTCGAAATACATACACCTGATACACATACACAAACCACTCCCACACACCCAATAATATATAAAACACACACCCACATCACCCACAAACCCTTACGACAACAAATCACGAACGAAGGCCAGAGATAGACACCACCAACAACAATACAAGCATCCAAGGCACACAACACCATCACCCACATAACTTCCACGCACTGCACACTACACACCACTACATATCAGCACATTTATCACCCCACACACCACCTCACACATCACTTACACCACCCCATGGCATGGCAACGACACCCCAGGTTCTCGGAGGAGGAGCTCAGGGTCATGGTGGAGGAAATCGTCCGGGTAGAGCCACAGCTATTCGAATCACAGGTGCAGCACACCTCAATTGCAAGGAAGATGGAGCTATGGCGAAGAATAGTGGACAGGGTCAACGCAGTGGGACAGCACCCAAGAAATCGGGAGGACATCAGGAAGAGATGGAACGACCTACGGGGGAAGGTGCGTTCCGTGGTCTCAAGACACCACCTGGCGGTTCAGCGGACTTGCGGCGGACCCCCACTTCCTCCCCCACAACTAACAACATGGGAGGAGCAGGTCTTGGCGATTCTGCATCCTGATGGCCTCGCAGGAGTAGGTGGAGGAATGGACTCTGGTAAGTTAAATCTTAACTATTACATCCCCCACCCTACATGCATGCTATCACATACCCCCCACCCTCACCCTCATCACTCTAACTCCTCACAAATGTCCCAACATCACAAACCACACATCCTAACCCCAAGCCCTGCATGCAACAACAAAGCATGGACACCCATCACTAAAGCATTCCCACTGCACATACCCATACACCCCCCTAAACCATCATCACACAAGGTCCCACACAGGAATACAAGCACTGGGGTACACGTTCACCCACCCATTGCACACCATAGCACACACAGATGTAATAAACATCCTTTGTTACCCCTGCAGGACCCCTACCCAACGTCACCGGACAGGAGGGTCCACACATGTCCACACCACCAACAGAAGAGGCCCACAGTGAGGACAGCACCTCTGTCCAACTGGATCTTGATGACCAGCCCGGCCCATCGGGGACCTCGGGACAGTCGGTTCCCCACACCCAGTCACAGGCCACCACAGTGCTTTCCCCCTCTGGGAACACCAGCACAGCATCCACCCAGCGGGCCCATAACTCCGTCCCCAGGACACGTCAATCAGCAGTGTGCCCACCACTACAGGGAACCCAGGATAACCCACCACCCCAACAACAACAGGGACCTGGGGGCAGTGGTAGTGGGCACACGGTCCAGGGAACGGAGGCCCTGGAACACAGGGGAACTGGGAGGGCTGCTGTGCAACAGGGGGCGGACAGGCCAAGGGAACCCACTCTCCACGAGGCCCTCTCCTCCATCATGGGAGCCTACCACCACTCCCAGGAGACGATGGCAACAGTACTGGCCAAGTTTCAGGAGACCCAGCGCCTGCAGGAGGAACAGTATATGGGCTTCAGGGACGAACTCAGAACCATCAATTCTACCCTGGGCACCATCGTAGGGGTGCTGAAGGAAGTACTCAACACCAGGAGGGACACTGTGGCACTACAAGGGGCCCCTGACACTAGCCTGGACGATGAACTGCCCACCACCTCTGCCGGCGCTAGTGGACAGGAGGCACCGCCACAGGACCACCACACCAGCACCCCACCCACTGCAAAGGGAGAACCACCTCACAAACGGTCCCTGAGATCCAGGAACAAGACAGAGAACGATGCCAAGACCCCCGCCAAGAAATGAGACCACCCTGATTGTCATCCTACTGTCCCACTTTGTCACCCTGTCCATCCTTAAACTGCCCCAGCTCCACTTCCTATGCCCGTTTTGGTAATGCACCTGTGAGACTAATAGACTGGACTCTGCCATGGACATTCCTCCACCATCACCCCTCACCATTTTGCTACCCCCTCCAATTTTGAGCACTAAAATAAACACCATTAAAGCACAAAACAATCTAGAGTCAGTCTGTGATTTCGGAATACTGTATTAGCAATAACTGTGGCAAAAAGCTCTTTCATTTGTAATGTCAACATACCTATGTCACACAGCTCTAGTCCATGAGGAATCAAAGCAGATGTCACACTGTGGGACCCAGATCTGTGAAATCGTAAGGGAAAGTGACAACTCAGTGACCATACACTGGGTGAAAACGACAGACAGTCGAGAGGCAAAAATGTTTAGGTACATGTAGTAGGCAGGTTTGTATTCTTACCTGTGTTTCACTGGAAATATTGCTGGATCACTGAGTCCCTGTTGTCCATGTCATCTTCCTCTGCATCCTCGTCTTCTTTGTCCACAGGCTCCACAGCTGCAACAACACTGCCATCTGGACCATCCTCCTGCAGAAAAGGCACCTGTCGCCGCAAAGCCAAGTTGTGGAGCATACAGGAGGCCATGATGATCTGGCACACCTTCTTTGGTGAGTAGAATAGGGATCCAACTATCATATGGAGGCACCTGAACCTGGCCTTCAGGAGGCCGAAGGTCCGCTCGATCACCCTCCTAGTTCGCCCATGGGCCTCATTGTAGTGTTCCTCTGCCCTTGTCCTGGGATTCCTCACTGGGGTCAGTAGCCATGACAGGTTGGGGTAACCAGAGTCACCCGCAAATGGCGAGGGACAACTGTTAGACACACTCTAACCTGGAGGGATATCCCCAGACCCAGACAAACATTCCCACTGACTAGCTTCCAGGTGCTCACCTAATAGCCACACACAGTGCCTCTGGAGTTGACCCATCACATAAGGGATGCTGCTACTCCGCAGGATGTAGGCTTCATGCACTGAGCCAGGGAACATGGCATTCACATGGGAGATGTACTGGTCTGCCAAACAGACCATCTGTACATTCATGGAATGATAACTCTTCCGGTTTCTGTACACCTGTTCACTCCTGTGGGGGGCTACCAAAGCCACATGTGTCCCATCAATGGAACCTATGATGTTGGGGATATGTCCCAGGGCATAGAAATCACCTTTCACTGTAGGCAAATCCTCCACCTGAGGGAAAACGATGTAGCTCTGCATGTGTTTCAGCAGGGCAGACAACACTCTGGACAACACGTTGGAAAACATAGGCTGGGACATCCCTGATGCGATGGCCACTGTAGTTTGAAATGACCCACTTGCAAGGAAATGGAGCACTGACAGCACCTGCACTTGAGCGGGGATTCCTGTGGGATGGCGGATAGCTAACATCAGGTCTGGCTCCAACTGGGTACACAGTTCCTGGACAGTGGCACGGTCAAGCCTGTATGTGATGATAACATGTCTTTCCCCCATTGTCGACAGGTCCACCAACGGTCGGTACACCGGAGGATGCCAACATCTCCTCACATGTCCCAGCGGACGGTGCCTATGAAGGACAACAGCGAGCACAGAGTCAAACAACTCAGAGGTACGTACCCACAGCTTACACAGAACACCATTCATAATCTAAAAAGTGTCCTGTATGTGTGTTGAGTCTAGGCCTAGGGATGTGTGACGCAGTTGAAAATGAAGCCATGTGGGCCGCTGAAGTGGCGGCTGTCTGACCTGTAAAGTGGTACAATGGGATGTGAGGTAACTGCGCTGCATTGGTTAACATTGGACCCTATTGTTCCCAGGAGCCAATGACGATGTACGCCGGCGGTGACGGTACGCACCGCCGCTGACCTGACCGCCATTTTCTATCTGTTCAATCACTCGATACCTGATCTTTGACAGGAGAGGACCTACACTGCAAGTGCTGCTGTGACCTCGGTCTGGTCTGGAAGAGACAATGGCTCGAATGTCTGGGGAAAGGGCCCCTGCTTTCACATCGGAGGAGTTGGAGAAACTCGTGGATGGGGTCCTCCCCCAGTACACGCTACTCTACTGTCCTCCAGACAATCAGGTAAGTACACTGGGAGCATGCTGTATGGGCTATGCCTGTGTGGAGAAGGGTGGATGTAAGAAGGAAGGGGGAAGAGTGCGGCGTGCATGAAACAACGGTGAGTGCATGTGCCACATGGCAAGGGTAGGGATGGGGGCCAATCACTTTGACGGTGCAGTTGGTAATAACTTTCTCTTCCCCCTGTACAATTCATGTAGGTCAGTGCCAACCAGAAAAATATATATTTGGCGTGCCATCGCCAAGGACGTCCGGACCCTGGGGGTCTACCACAGACGGAGCACCCACTGCTGGAAAAGATGGGAGGACATTCGCAGCTGGAGCAAGAAGACGGCGGAGGCTCAGCTGGGGATGGCCTCCCAACGTGGGAGGGGTGCCCGTCGCACCATGACCCCTCTGATGTTTGGGATTCTGGCGGTGGCGTACCCAGAGTTGGATGGGCACTTGAGGGCATCACAGCAGATACAAGGGGCTGAGTACACTCTCAGTCTGCTGATTTTGCGCGCAGTGGAGGTGTCTGGGTGGGGGAGGTGGGCTGTGGGTTTCCCTAGGCCAGGGCCAGTTCCGTAGGCAAGGTCCCTCTGTAATGCAGGCCATGTGGCACCCCACTGCACCTCTGTAGAGTGCCAAGTACACCTACTCATGCCCCTGTGTCATCCATGTGTGTGGATGTCGTCCATAGCCTAGTAGGCCATTTCCCAGGAATTGAACAGTGGAGCCCAAGAGCGTGGCATAGTGCAGGGGGCTTCTGTGTCTGTCGTGTCCACCAACGGTTGCGGTAATGCATGCACTCAACATGTCTTTCTTTTGTCGTCTCCCCCCTTTTTGTGGTCTCCAGGTTCTTGTGTGCATTAGCATCATCAGGCGGAGGAGCAGTGGCACCAGAGCATGAGGGGGCTGCATCCCGCATGGCCATGGAGGGCCACACTACGGAATCGGACTTCACTAGTGGGAAGGAGAGCGAGGGGAGCTCCACGGCAGGGACAGGAGCTGAGACCAGTGACACGGACTCGTCCTCTGATGGGAGCTCCCTTGTGGTGGCGGCAACATCTGTGCCCCCCCATATACAGGTACAGCCGCCACCCCACCTTCCAGCACCGCCCTCTCAGCAGCCCCTCAGCCTTTGCCCTGTGCCCGCTCACCCGGGAGGGTGGGCATCACCTTCGCCCCAGGCACCTCAGGCCCTGCCCCAGTCACCCCTGCTGCCCTCAGTGAGGAGGCCTTTACCTCCTCAGATCCCTCACTGTTGGGCAGTCTACCATTTTGAATGCCATCCAGGGTGTAGAAAGGCAGTTGCAACAAACAAATGCATTCCTGGAGGGCATTCATTCTGGTCAGACGGCCCTTCAGCGAGCTTTTCAGACTCTGGCCTCAGCACTGATGGCAGTCATTGTCCCCGTCTGTAGCCTCCCCCCTCCAACTTCCTCCACCCAGACCCAATCTCCTGTACCCCAGCCTATCACAAGCACACCTCTAGACCAGCAGACACACACGTCAACAAACAAGGGAAGCACAGGCAAACATAAGCAACACACATCCCACATGCACTCATGCAAGCATCACACACATGCAGACACACCAACATCCACTTCCTCCACTGTGTCTCCCTCCTCCTCGGCTCCCTCCTCCCTCCCAGTCTCGTCTACACTCACACCTGCATGCACTACCTCTACAGCCACTACTACCATCACCAGCACACCCACCACCACACCCCGCTCACGTGCAGTCACCACCCCCACTACCATTCACACGTCCCCTGTGTCCTCTCACAGTGTGTCTGTGACGCTCCCTCCCAAGATACACAAACGCAGGCACACACCCACCCAATGGACATCCACCTCATGACAGCCTCCAGCCTATGCACCTTCACCCAAAGTCAGCAAACGAACACCTCCTACAACCACAACCTCTTCCTCTACTCCCAAACCCCCTCCAGCTACCCGTCCCAGTGTTCCCAAAAGACTTTTCCTGTCCAAACTTGACCTCTTTCCCACACTTCCCCCACCCCGTCTGTCTCCTAGGTCCCGAACTAGCACCTCAGCCACAACATCTCCGGGACCAGTGGTGCCTGTAGTCACCGGAATCTGGAGTGCACTGGCCACCAGGGAAGCACAGACAGTCCCCCACCTGTGAAGCATCAGAAGTTGGCCAGTGCCTGGGGGAGAGGGGGAAGTCTCCAGCCACCAAACCCGCTCCCAGGAGTACAGGTGAGAGTGTGGAGTCAGCTGCAACACCTTCCAAGGTGGGGAAGGGGCAAAAGAAACTCAGCAAGTCTGGAAAGAGCAGCACGGCGGAGAAGACTGCCATCATCCCCGCTGCCCAGGAGGCCACCGCCACCAGCCTGCTGCCCAGGAGGCCACCAGCCCTGCTGCCCAGGAGGCCACCACCAGCACCAGCCCAGCTGCCCAGGAGGCCGCCGCCAGCACCAGCCCTGCTGCCCAGGAGGCCACCGCCACCAGCCCTGCTGCCCAGGAGGCCACCGCCAGCACCAGCCCAGCTGCCCAGGAGGCCACCGCCAGCACCAGCCCAGCTGCCCAAGAGGCCACCGCCACCAGCCCTGCTGCCCAGGAGGCCACCGCCAGCACCAGCCCAGCTGGCCAGGAGGCCACCACCAGCACCAGCTGCCCAGGAGGCCACTGCCAGCACCAGCCCAGCTGCCCAGGAGGCCACCGGCACCAGCCCTGCTGCCCAGGAGGCCACCGCCAGCACCAGTCCAGATGCCCAGGAGGCCACTGCCAGCACCATCCCAGATGCCCAGGAGGCCACAGCCAGCACCAGCCCAGCTGCCCAGGAGGCCACTGCCACCAGCCCTGCTGCCCAGGAGGCCACCGCCAGCACCAGCCCAGCTGCCCAGGAGGCCACCGCCAGCACCAGCCTGCTGCCCAGGAGGCCACCAGCCCTGCTGCCCAGGAGGCCACCGCCACCAGCATTGCTGCCCAGGAGGCCACCGCCATCACCAGTCCAGATGCCCAGGAGGCCACCGCCAGCACCAGCCCAGATGCCCAGGAGGCCACCGCCAGCACCAGCCCAGCTGCCCAGGAGGCCACCGCCACCAGCCCTGCTGCCCAGGAGGCCACAGCCAGCAAAAGCCCCGCTGGGACAGAGAGGACCACCAGCAGAAGCCCCGCTGGGATAGAGAGGACCACCAGCACATGCCCCGCTGGGACAGAGAGGACCGCCAGCACCAGCACCGCTGGGACAGAGAGGAGCGCCAGCACAAGCCCTGCTGGGACAGAGAGGACGGCCAGCACAAGCCCCGCAGGGCCATGAAGGACCGCCAGCACAAGCCCCGCTGGGACAGAGAGGACCGCCAGCGCCAGCACCGCTGGGCCATGAAGGACCGACAGCAAAAGCCCTGCTGGGCCATGAAGGACCGCCAGCAGCTGAGTCACTGCAAAGGAGACCACTGCTCCAAGCACCGCTGAACAGGGCACCGCCGTGTCAAGCACTGCTAAACAGGGCACCACCATCTCAAGCACCGCTGAACAGGGCACCGCTGTCTCAAGCACCGCTGAATAGGGCACTGCCGTCTCAAGCACCGCTGGCCCATGAGCGCCAAGGGCACTGACGCTACTGAGTCCGTCACGGGCAGAATGAAGCACTCTGGGCACCATGCCCCCTCCAGAACCAGTGGAGAGATCCATCCACTACCTCTGTCCTTAGCAGGATGAAGCACTCTGGGCACCATGCCCCCTCCAGAACCAGTGGAGACTGTAATCCACTTGAGAGACTGTGGCTTTGCACTTCCCAGGATGGAACAGTGGGCAACCCACCCACTGTAGAGACTTGAGAGACTGTGGCTTTGCACTCCCCAGGATGGAACAGTGGGCAACCCACCCACTGTAGAGACTTGAGAGACTGTGGCTTTGCACTCCCCAGGATGGAACAGTGGGCAACCCACCCACTGTAGAGATTTGAGAGACTGTGGCTTTGCACTCCCTAGGATGTAGCAGTGGGCAATTCACCCACTGTAGAGAATTGAGAGACTGTGGCTTTGCACTCCCCAGGATATGGCAGTGGGCAAACCACCCACTGTAGAGACTTGAGAGACTGTGGCTTTGCACTCCCCAGGATATGGCAGTGGGCAACCCACCCACTGTAGAGACTTGAGAGACTGTGGCTTTGCACTCCCCAGGATGGAACAGTGGGCAACCCACCCACTGTAGAGACTTGAGAGACTGTGGCTTTGCACTCCCGAGGATATGGCAGTGGGCAACCCACCCACTGTAGAAACTTGAGAGACTGTGGTTTTGCACTCCCCAGGATGGAACAGTGGGCAACCCACCCACTGTAGAGACTTGAGAGACTGTGGCTTTGCACTCCCCAGGATATGGCAGTGGGCAACCCACCAACTGTAGAGACTTGAGAGACTGTGGCTTTGCACTCCCCAGGATTGAACAGTGGGCATGTGGCCCTCACCTGGATTTGGCGCTGTGCACTCAACCGGCTGAGGTGCCCCCCCTTTCCCTCCCCCTGAGGTGCCTGCTTTGTTGCTCTCTGATGCCCCTGCAGTGTTCTCTCCGTCATGGTCGGGGATCTTGTGTGGGCCTCGCCCATACCTTGTGGGCCCAGTGTTCCACTGACTTAATTGGAGCACTACCTGGACTACTATGCTTGGTATATATTTTGTACATGTTGTATATATATATATATATATATATATATATATATATATATATATATATATATATTATTGCCTACTTGATTTTAAAATATCACAATGGTTACACTCATTTTCTATTGTCTTCGCATTCTTCCGGGGGGGGGGTGTAACTGTGATGTATCAATATGTAATAGTGTGTGTGTTGTGGTGGGTGAGGGTGGGGGTGTTGCATGTTCCGTGTGTGTGTCCCTGTTTTTTCCCTCCCCCCTCCCCTGTGTCGCAGGTGCAGTACTCACCGTGGTCTTCTCTTGGTAGAGGAGCAGGAAGACTATCGCAGGGAGAATTTGGAGTTCCGGGTCCATGGTGTCCTAGTTCCTCGTGGGGTGTGTAGAGGTGAGCGTTCTCCCTTCGGAATCCTGTTTCTGCTGTGTTTTTATCCGCGGTGAATCTGCCCCGGAAAAGGTGGCGGATTGGCCTGTTGTGATATTGTGGGCGGTACTTTGTCCTCTGCCTGTCTATTGGCAGTGACCGCCGCGCTGTTTGTTTGTGCCGCAGTGGCGGTCGGAGTGTTAAAGTGGCTGTCTTTGTTGCCGGTTTCCACTACGGTCGTAATTTTTACCGCCGGCCTGTTGCCGGTCTTACAGCCGCTTTAACACCGACCGCCAGGGTTGTAATGACCACCTTAGTCTTAAATTACTTTAAATGAAGTTTAAATGTGCGAATACTGCATTATGCGTAAAGTAGCTTCCCTTGACACAGGAAATGAATACTACATGATTATACTCTATCCCGGAAAAGTGTGGCAAGGAAACTTAATTTTGAAATGTTCTGCCCAACATAAGCTGCGATTTCTGCACGTTTGAATGATACTTTGTCTAAATTTGCATTTTAATACTACTGTAAGCTTTTCACCTCGATCTTATACCACCGCTTTCGTCGTCATGGAGAAGACATGAATGAGCCTAAATTATTTTAATTTTAAAATTGCCACATTTAATCCAGCAACAAAGTTGTGTATTGTATTTTTTAAAATCCCCACAAATGATGAGTTGCTTCTCTAGAAAAGTAGGAAGTTTCCAAAGATCTCCTTGTGATATAAATATGCAGTGTTACCCGGTTAGATGTGCAGTAGTAAACTTTAAATTAAGGGGCTGAAGCAAAAGCATTTCAATTGACCAGCAAATATTATCTTCAACGGACGTACTAGAAATGGCCTTTTAGTAGGTGAGTTTACCATTTTATGGCAGGGCCCTTTTACTACAACAACAAGCTTTGGTGTCAAAAGAAGGCTCTAGCACAGGAAATCGCACCATAGCCATATGGGCTGGATAGGAAGGCAAGCAGGAGTCTTTTATGCCATCTGAAATCTCTGTTCAAGATCAATCGCAAAAGCTGAAAAGGCACTCAGGCTAGAAATATTGGCCACTTATGAGGTTAAAAACTTCCCTTCTCTTCAATCAATGTTATCCAAGCAGTGGAACAGTTATTTTTCACAATGTTGGTTAAACTTGTCTCCTGGGGGAGGATGGTCAGCCAGGGTGGCCGGCTAGATGCGCCTTGCTGCTGATCCCGCCATGGCGGATTAATCCTTCAACATCCTGCATTTTGAAGCCTGTGCCGACTCATGAAACACATTGGCGCTTGCACTCCTCCCTGGTTGGGGTGCACAGAACTTCACAAATGCCAGCATCTTCACCGAGGAGACAAATTTGGCCTGGCAAGGCAGCTTTGGTGACTACAGTGGCCGGAGGAAGTCAGGCGAAGCAACAGCGGCCTGGAGGCGTAGAGGCAGCCCTTGCATGTAAGGTGGCAAGCAGCCTTGCTCAAGAGGGACCCTGAACTGTTTCTGAGCTGGATTGTCGAGCGTTGCAAGGGGAAGGGAGTTACCTGCGGAGGTCCAGAATCCTCCACCTCTAAGATGGCGGCTGCTCTGGAGAAAGACTGTGCCGAATGATGGTGGCCAACGAATGCACCCTGAACTTGTTACCTGATTGTGGCCTAGGGGGGAAAAGGTGACAAATCCATGTCTGGACTCGGGTTGTGTGGAGAACGGGTACACCTGTTGGCCCACTGCCTCTTGTCCTGGAGAGCTCTGGATAAGATAGCATTGGAGTCTTGCACTGAAGTCCTTTGCGAGGTGAGCGCAGCTGCCAGCATAGAAACTGGGCGATGTATGGCTGTGATGTATTTGAGCCTGGCTGTGTGCTTGTGATGCCCAGGACACTGGCCCTCACCTGCACCTTTAAAAATAGAAGAGGGATGTTGGTGTGCAGCCCAAATTGCAGCCGGGCAGAGTGGCGGTGGGCAGACTGGCATTGGCAGGGGGTGTTTCTGCTGAGACCTGAGAGCTTGGTGATTTTGCCCCCTTTGATCCACTATCATTACTGGCACTGCAGGCAGGAGGCGAAAGAGCCACTTGGAACTCACAGGCCAAGATTGGTGAAGTATGTGGGCCGTGGAGACCCTGACTGACGCAGAGAGACACCTGTACCTGCTACATGTACTCTGTGGAGACTGCAGAGATAGATCAGAATGTGAGGGATGCCCCCCAGAGTGGCAGCAGCAAAACATTGAGGCTAGGGGTGCATGGGAGAGGGGTCGCGCGACTGTGCCTACCAGTTGGGCACATCTGATTAAGAGGGTCAGTATAGCTGGTAATGCCTGAACAGAGTTGTAGCACAAGTGTTAAGAACTCTACCTCTTACAGTGAGTGGTGATACCAACAGTGGCGGCTGGCAGCTTTAGGAGGGAGGGGGGCGGGACACACACACACACACATACACTCACTCATTCTTTCACACACAGACACGCACGTACGCACATCCATTAACAACACTCACACCATTCAAACATGCACACAGGCACCAAACATTCATTTTAAAAGATCGCACACACTTATTCTTTCACACACACACGCACGCACATCCATTAACAACACTCAAACATGCACGCGCGCACCAAACATTCAATTTAAAACATCACACACACAGACACACACACACACACACACTTACCTTCAGCCTCCAGGTCCCAGGAGGGTTGGGACTGCTGCCTTCCCTCATTGTCTGACCTTAGGTCAGCCAATGAGGGAAGGCAGCAGTACCATCCTCGTCACAGAATGGGATGGGGTCAGTGAGACTGCTGACCCCACCCCACTGATTGACACTCGCCCTGGGCACTTCAGGGCTTAAACCTGAAGCACCCAGGGAGAGTGTCAATTGGTGACGCTTTCCTCGTCACCCAGGGGAGGGCCTTGAGGCACCTTTGCTGAGCCAAGGAGGTCACGCCCATAGGAGATGTGACCTCCTCAGCCCAGCAAAGGTCAGCTCAGGCAGCCAGGAGTGTGCGCAAATCGCACATGTCTGCTCCTGGCTGCCTGAGCTGAACATGGAGAGTGTCTGTCAGGCTGACCTTTGTTCAGCCTGACAGACACTCTTCATGAGGGGCAAAAGGTGGGGGGGCGTGGCCCCTCCACCCCAAAGGACGGGCCGCCACTGGGTACCAACTTGTTAGAATGGGAAAAGTTAAAGGTGTTAAGGAGGTGCAGACAAATAAAATAGAGCAGTACTCTGTAATGGGCTCTGGCCCACAGGGACCTATCCAGGAAGAGTGGGCCAACCAGGGGCCTGGGATGCAGGCACTAGCTACAACCAAAATGGCAGCAATACAGAGCTAGAGAACTACCCTGGAATCTAAGATGGACACTATAGCGATATATGTCATTAACCTCCGGCTGTACCTGCAAAGGGGGGCTGAATGTGTGACAGGTGCGGAGGACAACATTACTGCTCTTAAACAGGAAATCAAGACACTCAAGGCCACAGTGGTGGGCCTAAAGTGCAGCTCTAGATAAGTGGAGGTCTACCTGGAGGATGCAGAGGTTCACTTTAGGCAAAATAATATATGTCTCTTTGGCTTTCTGGCACAAGTGAAGGGTCCTTCGGCTGAACACTTCCAGGAAGATTGGATTGTAAATACACTTAAACCCCATTGCCACTCTACTGTTCATGATTGAAAGTGCACACCCTGGCTTGGTGGTGGTGTGGTGGCTGGGTGCATCCCCTCAGTCCCTTATTGCTCTCTGGCTCAATTATAGAAACCTCAATGTGATCCTCAATGAATCAGGGATTTGTAAAGGGTGGCTACTCACCTGTGAGGGTCTCAAGGCACTGGGGGCAGTAGAGGGTGATGAGGATCAGTCGAAGAGCCAGGTCTTGAGGTCCTTCCTGAACTGTGACAGCATGTGCGCACCCCCCAAGATATGAGTAAAAACAGATCCTTATTTTTACAGGCTATACCTTTAAAGATCTAAAAGCCAGGAAAAACTTTATGCCAATAAGAAAACAACTGCAAGACCATAACATTAAGTATAGTCATATGTATTAAGTGAAGCTTAGGGTGCAATATCAAGGTAAATTTCAGTTCTTTGAATCAACTTAGGAGGCAGCCAACTGGCTGGACTTGCTGGACATCGGACAGGAGTGGCGAGACTCAAGACAGTGGGGACTACGCCAGTCTGACAGAAATAAGGCAAAGTCGCAGAACCCCTCCAAGACTTCTGAATACACTCCTGAATAGGCAGTGAGTGGACGCATCCTGGTCTGCCCGGATGGGACATTGAGGAATGAAACTACTATTATGATGACCCAGAACTACTTCTCCCAAATCTGAGGGGTGCCCGACACGCTGAGTGACAGCACAGATTCCGGATGAACAATTTAACTTTGCCTGACACCTATAGTTTTGTACAGAATGCCAGGTAACCGCCACAAGGCTTAGGACTGAATTGACTTATTGTCTTATAAAATGGTGCGGGTGTTGGTGGGAAGCCTTTTGTAGTCTGGAACTCATTTAAGGATCTCAATGGTGATATCTGACCAATATAAATTTATATTGATTATCATTCTCTTCTGGATCCACGGTTAGGAGATGCCAAGGGCCCTGTCTCCTCTGGACTGCTGAGTACCTTTGGGGGGGCTGCATTAAATCTTTGAGATGAAAGTGGGAGGGGGGACAGATGTATATCACACCCTACTCTGGTTATGCTTGCGGGCACTCATATGGGTAGCACTATGAATACAATTCCAGAAAGCACACGTGGAGGTGGATGCTGAAGGGAAGTATGCCATAATTATTGGAACACCGTGTGGCCTAATGAATGTTTATGTGCCCAACTTGAATGATGGCACCTTTTTTGGAAAGGTGCTGGTGACAGCATGGGTGACCCCCTGAAACTGAGGGAGACTTTAACTGTGTGATTGACAGTGTTGTAGATAGATCCACTCCAAGTCCCAATACTAAGCCCAATATGACATTGGGCCTTGCACAGGTACAGAAAGGGATGGAATCCATTGACATCTGGTGATTAAATTAAATTAAACCTGAACATATTCATGCTGCATCCCTGCATTGGGTACACATAGTAATCTTGACTACTTCTTAATACAATCCAAAGCAACACAGAGGGTGGTGAAAACATCATATTTGGGTGGCTATATCTATGATCACTCCGCCCTACTGCTGACATATTCTCCCAAATATCACCTAAGATACCGCTGTGGCGGTTCCAGGCAGAGGCACTGACAGATACGGTGTGCCTTAACACATTGAAAGAGGCTATTGAACAATACCTTGATACTAACTGGAACGGTGCAAGCTGCAGGGCCATTGAGTGGGATGCACTGAAGATGGTCCTTCAGGGTGTATAAATGGTGACATTGGTGGGTATACGGCACACCTTGAAGAGGGAACTGATTTATGGTAATGCAGCTTTGGTGACTCTAGCGTGGTCACTTTGATACACCAGGAGCCCGGGCTGAATGGGATGGACAGTGGCATCAAGTGTGTGAGCTATGAGACCAGTTAGACAAGCATGTTCAAGCTACAAGCTGTTGTCAACTGGATATGTTGATGGTGGATCTGAAAATTCATAGCCATATATTGACAGTGAGATTACTGCTGTACCTCCTATGTCTGATCTATGTGGGTCAGTTGGGTTTTTTGCCCCGTGAGAACACATTACACAATCTCCAACAACTGACATGTGCTCCATGCAACTAATTTAGAAGATGACCCATATGCAGTAGCTTTCCTGGATACAGAGCAGGCATTCAACTCAGTTAGCTGGGACTATATCTGGTAGGTATTGGAAGTGATGGGGCTGGGTTGCACTTATACAAAGTGGGTAAAACTGTTATAAGAATGCCCGACTGCAAGAGCCTACAATGGTCAATGTGTATCATCTGCAATAGTTCTGCAAAAGGGTATGAGGCAGGGGTGCCCATTGTCACCCCTGATGTTTGCCCTAGCAATGGAGCCCCTGGCGTGCCAGTTCTGTTATGTTCTGTGGGGGTTGGGTGTATGGGTAGGTCATATGGATCATATAGGCCCTCATTATGACATTGGTGGTAAATACCGAATACCACTGTGATGACTGCCGCCAGCATACCGACGCAGAGGCGGACCTCCATCTGCCAGATTATGACACATACACACAAAACCGACAGAAAACAGCCACAGCCACAAATCCGCCAGACCCACTAAAAGTGATAAACTGGTGGTACTACCACCCATACTGTTATGCCACAAATACAACACCCTCCAAATAATGACCCTCAAATCACCACAGTGTACATTCCACAGCGGTAAACTATTGGCGGTTTACACTGCCGCAGTGGAAATGGCCACCCAAATACAAAACAAAACAACATTAGCCAGAACAAAAAACCCACACCTGACACAAATGCACACACCCCACCCACCCACAGCACTATAAAACACCCCCCACATCACCCACAATCTATTGCAAACACAAGAAGATGGCTACACTTTGCTACGTCAAGCCTAAAGAGAACTGCACACACATATCACAACTACCTCTTCATCCATCACACACCACACATCACACACCCCACCACTTCACATATCACCCTCTGAACAACATACACACACCACACAACACCCGTGTCCCTACAAATGTACCCCCGTTTCCACGATGAGGAGTTGCGGGTCATGGTTGTGGAAGTAGTCAGGGTAGAGCCACAGCTGTTTGGAGCACAAGTCCAGCAGATTTCCATTGCCAGGAAGATGGAGCTATAGCGGAGGATCATGGACAGGGTGAACGCCGTGGGAGCACATCCAGGCACAAGGGATGACATAAGGAAGAGGTCGAATGACCTACGGGAGAAGGTGCGTTCCGTTGCATCAAGGCACCAGCTAGCCAGCAGGAGGACTGGCAGTGGACCACCACCTCCTCCCCCACAGCTGACAGCATGGGAGAAGTAAGTCTTGGCAATCCTGCATCCCGAGGGACTCACTGGAGTAGCCGGAGGACTGGACACTGGTGTGTCAACATTTACTACCTATCACCCCCATACCTGAATGCCACCATGACCCCTCACCCTGACACCCATCACCCTAGTCCATCCCACACAGTGTACCGCCACAATTACCAAAATTAAATGCCAAGCCCTGCATGCCATACCCACTGCATGAACATCCCTCCCGGCTCTGCATGTACATCCACCACCAATGCATGCACAGCATGGAGAACTAACAATCCCACAATCCATCTCTATATACAACCAAAAGTGGCAGGGCAACAGCACTAACACTGGGGAAGCTACTGATGTGGAATATGTCACAGACATGTAGCATAATACACCACTTACATCCCCACAGGTGCCCCAGCCAATGTCAGGGGCAAGGAGGTGCCACGGCTACCCAGTCCCCCACCAGAAGATGCCCCCAGTGATGACAGCAACTCAGGAGCTCTGGATCTGGATGAACTCCCTGGCCCATCTAGGACCACTGGTCAGTCGGCTACCCCATTCCACAGATAGTCCATTACAGAGCCCCCCCTCAGAATCCAACACCACAGCAGCCACCCAACGCCCCAGACCTCTGTCCCCAATACACGTCAATCAGTAGTGTGCCCACCTGTACAGGAACCCGAGTCCACACCTCACAGGCAAGACAATGAGGGTCCTGGTGTCACTGGGAGTGGGCTCACCATTCAGGGGACACAGGCACAGGGGGCCAGGGACGGTCGGAGGACAGCTGTGCGCCAGTAGGAACTCACTAATGTCCTGGGTGCATACCAACAAATCCCAGGTCAAGATGGGTCAGGTATTAAACATCATGCAGGAGAACCAGTGGCTGCAGGGAGAACACCACCAGGAAATCAAGCAGGAATTGCAGGCCTTGAATACCACTATGGTCTCTATTGCAGGGTTGCGGGGTGACACGGCCAACATCATGAGGAAGTAAACAGCACACCAGCGGGCCCCTTCGATAAGCCAGTGTACTGACCTGCCCTCCACATCTGCTGCAGTTAGTGGACAGGAGGCCCTGCCACAGGACCCACAGGCCACCAGCACCCCTCCCCCTGCAGAGGGTGAACCACCCCACAAATGTTCCCTGCGACCCAGACAGACACCAGAGGCAGTTGCCAAGACCAAGACCACCTCCAGGAAATGAGCCCTTCCTGAATGTCCTCCTTGTGTTCCACTGTGTCACCTTGTCCACTATGAACTGCCAATGTTCCCCTTCCTCTGGCCCTTTGGACACTGGACCTGTGCAACAAACAGACTGGCCCACTACACTGGACTTTTCCCAACCATCACCCTTTCTATTGCACTTTGCACTGTATACTACAGTAATTAATAAACACCCCTGGACACAATTTGAGTAATAGTGCTTTATCTGAAGTAAACTTACATTGTTTTGAACTGTTTTGAACTGCATTGTCCTGTGCAAATGTCCAGTAATATGTTAATCCATCCTACATATGTGTCTCAGCAGTCTGTACACATCACAGCATCAGACTGCAAGATGGAAAGCCATAGGTGACAGTCAGTTGGGATGCAAAGGCAGCGACTGGCATAATGCTACAGCCACACAGCACAACACTTAAATGGAGAAATGTTTAGTTCAACAGTCTTAACTGAGTGTCATTGGAAGTACTGCTGTATCATATGTGTCCTGTTGTCCACATCATCCTCCTCTTCCTCACTGTCCTCACTGTCCACTGCTGCCCCAGGTGCATTGTCACCCCCTCCTCCTACAGATAGGGCACATGATGTCAGAGGGCCAAATTGTGCAACATGCAGCACACAACAACAATCATGCAGACCTCCTCAGGGGAGAAGCATAGGGATCCACCTGTCAGATGGAGGCACCTGAACCTGTCCTTCAGGAGACCGAAGGTCCTTTCAATAATCCTCCTGGTACGCCCATGAGCATCATTGTACCTATTCTCAGACCCTGTTCTTGGTTTCCTAAAAGGGGTCAGGAGCCAGGACAGGTTTGGGTAGCCGGAATCACCTGCAAGAAGTGAGGGACACAAATTAGCCTTGCACAATGGCAGGGGGTATGACTCCTGAAGGCATACACTGACATACATTGGGTTGGGCCTCATGCTCAGCTACAAGCCACACTCTGTGCCTCTGTAGTTGTGCCATCAGCTGTGGGACATTGCGATTCCTCAGGACAAAGGCATCATGCAATGACCCAGGATACTTGACAGTGACATGGGAGAAGTACTGGTCAGCAAGGCACACCATCTGGACAGTGAGTGAGTGGAAACTCTTCCTATTCCTGTACACTTGTTCATTGACCCGGGTGGGGGGGGTGGGACTAAGGCAATATGTGTCCCGTCAATGGCCCCAATAACATGTGGTATATGTCCCATTGCATAGAATCCAGCCTTCACAGTGGGCAATTCATCTTCATGGGGGATTGTGATGTAGCTGCTCATGTGTTTGAGCAAGTCTGCGAAAAACCCTTGCAAGCACAATCAAGAACAATGGCTGTGACATTCCTGCAGCCAAGCCCACTGTCACCTGGAAAGAGCCTGTTGCAAGGAACTGGACCACTGATAGTACCTGTACAAGAGGAGAGATTACTGTGGTGCAAAGGATTGCAGGTAGCAGATCAGGGTCCAATTTCGCACACAGTTCTGTGATTGTGGCCCTGTCAAGATGATAGGTGAGTATGATGTACCTGTCCTCCAGTGTAGCCAAGTCAACAGGGGGTCTGTACATAGGTGCTTGCCTCCTACTCCTATTCCTCCGCAGTGGTTGTTTCCTAAGGGACCCAAAAATGAGCAGGGAGTGGCAACAGGTACTATGGACACAGAGCATATTTGTATGTTGGACACTGGAATTGTCCAGGTGTGTACATTCGACAACAATGACACACTTTTCAATCAGTACATGTGTACTAGCAGTAGAAAATGGCTACCACCTGTCCTGTATGCAGGGATAGGTGGAATTGACCTCACTCCACCGACGTTAGGCGTTATGGCGGGAGGAGGTCTACACCGCCGTGCAACTCCTTATTGGCTTACATGGGCCTCTATGGAGTATAGGAACCAATGATGATCAACGCCAGCGATGACGTTGTTTACCACCGCGGCCGTGACTGCAATTTCCTTCTATGACTTCACTTGAGTCCTGATTTTCCACAGGACCACATCTCCACTGTGTGTGCTGCTGTGATCTGTGTCTGGAACCTGCCATGGCCGTGCAACAGGGGAAAGGGCCCCAGCCTTCATCTTGGAGGAGTTGGAGAGGCTCGTGGATGGGGTCCTACCCCTGTATGGGCAGTTGTATGGGCCTCCAGACCAACAGGTGAGTACACCATGGCTAAGTTGAATGTGACATGGCTGCATGGAGATGTGTGCTTGCTGGAAGTGTGTCATTTGGGGGTATGGCTGGTGGCAGTGTTTGTGCAGTGGTATGGGTCGTGTGTGCTTGATGAGGGGCAAATGCAGTATGTGAGCCATTTATTTGACAGGTTGGATTGTATGGTTAATGGTGTCCTTCTGTCTGTGTTTCCTCTGCAGGTCAGCACCCATCAGAAGAAAGGGATGTGGCCTGCTATCACCAAGGACGTGCGGACCCTGGGGGTCCATAGCCGGCAGAGCACCCACTGCAGGACTACGGTGGGAGGACCTGAGACACTGTGCCAGAAGACAGTGGTGGAGGGCCTTCCAACAAGGGAGGGGTGCCTGTCGGAACCAGACCCCCCTGATGGCCCGCATACTGGACGTGGCCTACCCAGATCTGAATGGTTGCTTGAGAGTGTGAGTACAGTGTGCGTGACAACCATCTATGTTGCCTGGCATGGTATTTTGGTGCAGGGTTCTAGTCAGTGGATGCCCCAATATGCCAGCTTAGACATTGCAGTCTGGTCCAACTTAGGTATTTGGGATAAAATGCATATTTTAGATGGCTAGGTAGCAGGCTTTCCATGTCAGACAGGACTTAGTTGGTTCCAATTGATGTGCTTCTGGCAGTGTCTATCTCCTACCTGCTATGGTACCTAGCCATTGATATGTCAGTGTGGTCCATACTGCCCATTCTTAGTCCCTGTGTGTGATGGTGATATGTATGACATCTGTGCCATTGTTGCTGTGATTGACCTTGAGCTTCTTTTCTTTCCCTCCCCTCTCTCTCCTTTTGACATCCTGTCCATGTGTGCCTTAGCATCATCTGCCGAAGGAGCAGGGGCACTGGCGAGTAAGGGAGCTGCAGCCCAGGAGGCAGAGTCCTCTGACGTGGAGGGGACCAGTGGGATGGAGGGTGAGAGGAGCACCACAGGGTGGACAGGAGTTGATTCAACTGACTTTGATACCTCCTCTAATGGGAGCTCCCTGGTGGTGGTGGTGGACCGCTCGGGGACCACCCCAGCTACATGTTCAACTGCCACTCCCGTACCAGCACCATCCTCCCAGTAGCCCCCCACCGAGTTGCCAGTGCCCGCTCACCCAGGAGGGTGGGCGTCTCCTTCGCCCCAGGCACCTCAGGTCCTGCCCCAGTCAGCCCTGCTGCCCTCAGTGAGTAGGCTATTGACCTCCTGAGATCCATCCCTATAGGGCAATCAACCATAGTGAATGCCATCCAGGGGCAGCATCCCAGATGCAGCAATGCAATGCCTTCCTGGAGGGCATTCACGGTGGCTTGGTGGCCCTACACAGATTGTTTCAGGCTCTGGACTCCTCCATGATGGCAGTCAGTGTCCCTGTTTCTTCTTTTCCCCCTCCAACTACCACTTCCCAGTCCCAATCTCCTCACCCCAAGCCCATCCCATGCACACATTCTGACAAGCATGCACACAAAACAAAAGACGACTCACACCAACACAGGCAGCACACTTCAGCCCACAAATACTCACACAGCCAACACACAGATGCACAACAATATCATCCACTGCCTCCACTGTCTCCTCTCCTCCTCCTCCTTCACAGTCAAATCCACACTCAGACCTACATGCACTGCATCAACAGTCCCAGAACCTGCCACCTGCACAGCTTTGCCCACAGTCACCACAACAGCAGACCAGCAGACATGCACTCCATACACCGCATGCACAGTCACCACCACCACCATCACCACCTCATGCAGCACACCACCTTACTAGCAGACACCACCATAACATCCATCCACACATCCTATTTGACCCGCCCCTCTCCAAAGACACACAAACGCTCGCACTCAGACCCCCAACAGCCATCCACCTCACACACACACTGTTCATGCTCCTGCACCCAAGTACAGCACACCTCCTCCTCCTAAAACCAACCCCTCTACCTCCACTCTCATCCCTCCTCCCACAACCCACCCCATGGGCACTAGGAAGCTTTTCCTTTCCCGCCTTGACCTCTTCCCTCTCCCTCCCCCCTATCCTGCCAATAAGAGAAAGGTCCCAACCCCCCCAGCCCAGTACTTCTAACCCTGTTCCACCCCCAAAGACTTGAGCTGCCACTAAGAGGCACATGAGTGCGACTTCGGTCCCCCACCCCAAGCCCACTCCTCTGTCCCCAAAATGGAAGGGTAAAGTACCGCCCCCTCCCAGACCCAAACCCAAGGATCCCCCTCCCAAAAATAAATCCCCCCAGCTCCCAACCCCGCCTCCAGAGCTGCCTGCCTATTTCCAACATGATGCCCCTGCACAGTGAAGTTCTGATTTTGTCAGGAGTCAAATTTGGGCTTGGACCTTGCACTGTGGTCTTATTCAGACTTTTTATTGGCCACTGGCCCTGCATGTGAATATGCATTGATGTTCATATTTTGGATATGTGCTCTTCATCCAACTGGATTACAGTGGTTGGAACAGAGGTATGTGTCCTTGTAGGAGGCTGGCCTGGCTTATAGTGGGTACCTGGTGGTACTTACACCTTGTGCCAGGTCCAGTTATCCCTTATTAGTAGATTAGTAGTGTTCTAGCAGCTTAGGCTGATAGGGGTAGCTAAAGCAGAGCAGCTTAGGCTGAACTAGGAGACATGCGAAGCTCCTACTATACCACTTATATCATATAGCACTATATCATAAGAATCACAATCCTCAGAGTTATTAAAAATAAAGATATTTTGGGAGTCATTACAACATTGGCAGAAAAAGCCGCTTACCGCCGCGCAGAAGACCGCCAATACCCCACCGCGGCCGCGGAATTCCGCCACAGCTATTATGACCCACATCTCGGAATCTGCCGAAATTCAGACACCCACACAAGTCCGCCACACCAAAGGTCAGTGATAAACTGGCGAAAACAAATCCTCCACCGTCACGCCAACAGAAACACGCCCATGCTATCACGACCCACGAATCCACGCAGCGGTCTTTCAACCACGGTATTACATTGGCGGTAAACACCGTCTCGCTCAAAATACACACACATTTCCAAAACATCGCCACATTGGACAATTTCAAATACACACACCTGATACGCATACAAACACCACTCCCACACTATCAATACTATATAAAACACCCACAAACCCCTACAACCCAAAATTATAGACGAAGGTGAGAGAGAGAGCACAGCATAGACAACCCCACCACACAGAGGCACACGACACCATCACCCACACAACATCCACGCACAAAACACCCCACACCACTACACATCACCACACTCATCACCACATACACCACCCCATGGTACGGCAATGACACCCCAGGTTTTCGCAGGAGGAGCTCAGGGTCATGGTGGAGGAAATCGTACGGGTAGAGCCACAGCTATTTGGATCACAGGTGCAGCACACCTCCATAGCTAGGAAGATGGAGCTATGGCGAAGAATCGTGGACAGGGTCAACGAAGTGGGACAGCACCCAAGAAATCGGGAGGACATCAGGAAGAGGTGGAACGACCTACGGCGGAAGGTGCGTTCCGTGGTCTCCAGGCACAACATCGCTGTTCAGCGGACTGGCGGCGGACCCCCACCTCCTCCCCCACAACTAACAACATGGGAGGAGCAGGTCTTGACCATTATGCATCCTGAGGGCCTCGGAGGAGTCGGTGGAGGAATGGACACTGGTAAGTCAAATCTTAAGTATCATATCCCCCACCCTACCTGCATGCTATCACACCCCCCACCCTCACCCCCTCCCCTATTACTCCAACTCCTCACATATGTACTACTAACACAAACCACCCATCCCAACCCCAAGCCCTGCATGACATAACAAAGCATGGTCACCCCTCACTAAAGCATGCCCACTGCACATACCCATAACACCCCCTAACCATCATCACACAAGCCCTCACACAGAAATGCTAGCACTGGGGTACACGCTCACCCACCCATTGCACACCATTACACACACAGATGCAATAATCATGCTTTTACACCCCTGCAGGACCACTACCTCACGTCACCAGACAGGAGGGTCCAGACATCTCTACCCCACCCACAGAAGAGGCCCACAGTGATGACAGCAGCTCTGGCCAACTGGATCCAGATGACCAGCCCGGACCATTGTGGGCCTCGGGACAGTCGGTTCCCCTCACACAGGCACAGCCCAACACTGACCTTCCACCCTCTATTAACACCAGTACAGCACCCACCCAGCGGGCCCATACCTCCGTCCCCAGGACACGTCAATCAGCTGTGTGTCCACCACTACAGGGAACCCAGGATAACCCACCATCCCAACAACAACAGGGACCTGGGGGCAGTGGTAGTGGGCACACGGTCCAGGGGACGGAGGCCCAGGAACACAGGGGAACTGGGAGGGCTGCTGTGCGACAGGGGGCGGATAGGCCAAGGAAACCCACTCTCCATGAGGCCCTCACCTCCATCATGGGAGCATACCACCACTCCTAGGAGACGATGGCTACGGTCCTGGCCAAGTTTCAGGAGACCCAGTGCCTGCAGGAGGAACAGTATTTGGGGTTCAGGGAGGAACTCAGAAAAATCAGCTCTGCCCTGGGCACCATCGTAGGGGTGCTGAAGGACATACAGAATACCATGAGGGACACTGTGGCACTCCAAGTGGCCCCTGACACTAGCATGGACGATGAACTGCCCACCACCTCCGCCGGCGCTAGTGGACAGGACGTCCCGCCACAGGACCACCACACCAGCACCCCACCCCCTGCAGACGGAGAACCACCCCGCAAGCGGTCCCTGAGATCCAGGAACAGGACAGAGCACGATGGCAAGACCCCGCCAAGAAATGAGACCACCCTGACTGTCATCCCACTGTCCCACTTTGTAACCCTGTCCATATTGGAACTGCCCCAGCTCCACTTCCTATGCCCATATGGGCAATGCACCTGTGAGACTAATAGACTGGACTCTGCCATGGACATTCCTCCACCATCACCCATCACCATTTTACCACCCCCTCCAATAATTAGCACTTCAATAAACATCCTTGAAGCACAAAACACTCTGGAGTCAGTCTGTGATTTTGAAAATGTGTATTAGCTATGACAGTGACAAAATGCGTTTTCAAATGTAATGTCAACATACCTATGTCACACATCACAAGTCCATGAAGGATGGAAGCAGATGACACACGTTGGTAACCACACCTGTGAAACCGTAATGGAAATGTACAACTCAATTACCAAATACTGCTTGAAATTGACAGACAGGATAAAGTTAGAAGTGTGAAAGTACCTGTAGTAGGAAGGAATGTGTTCTCACCTGTGTGTCACTGGAAATATTGCTGTATGACTGAGTCCCTGTTGTCAATGTCTTCTTCCTCTGCTTCCTCCTCATCACTGTCCACAGGCTCCACAGCTGCCACAACACCGTCATCTGGACCATCCTCCTGCAGAAAAGGCACCTGGCGACGCAAAGCAAGATTGTGAAGCATACAGCAGGCGATGATGATCTGGCACACCTTCCTTGGTGAGTAGAATAGGGAACCACCTGTCATATGGAGGCACCTGAACCTGGCATTCAGGAGGCCGAAGGTGTGTTCGATCACCCTCCTAGTCTGCCCATGGGCCTCATTGTAGCGTTCCTCTGCCCTTGTCCTCGGATTCCTCACTGGGGTCAATAGCCATGACAGGTTGGGGTAACCAGAGTCCCCTAATAGCCACACCCGGTGCCTCTGGAGTTGACCCATCACATAAGGGATGCTGCTATTCCGCAGGATGTAGGCGTCATGCACAGAGCCAGGGAACATAGCATTTACCTGGGAGATGTACTGGTCTGCCAAACATACCATCTGTACATTCATGGAATGATAACTCTTCCGGTTCCTGTACACCTGTTCACTCCTGTGGGGGGGGGGACCAGAGCTACATGGGTCCCATCAATGGCACCTATGATGTTGGGGATATGTCCAAGGGCATAGAAGTCACCTTTAACAGTAGCCAAATCCTCCACCTGAGGGAAAACTATGTAGCTCCTCATGTGTTTCAGCAGGGCAGACAACACTCTGGACAACAAGTTGGAAAACATAGGCTGGGACATCCCTGATGCCATGGCCACTGTTGTTTGAAAAGACCCACTTGCTAGGAAATGGAGCACTGATAGCACCTGCACTTGAGGGGGGATTCCTGTGGGATGGCGGATTGCTGACATCAGGTCTGGCTCCAACTGGGTACACAGTTCCTGGATTGTGGCACGGTCAAACCTGTAGGTGATGATTAAATGTCGCTCCTCCATTGTCAACAGGTCCACCAGCGGTTGGTACACCGGAGGATTCCGCCATCTCCTCACATGTCCCAGCTAACGGAGCCTAGGAAGGACAAAAGTGACCACAGAGTCAAGCAACTCACAGGTATGTACCCACAGCTAAACAGAACACGAAACATAATCCAAAAAGTTGTCTGTATGTGTGTTGAGTCCAGGCCTAGGTATGTGTGACGCAGTTGAAAATGAAGCCATGTGGGCCCCTGAAATGGCAGCTGCCTGACCTCTAAAGTGGGACAATGGGATGTGAGGTAACTGCGCTGGCGTTGTACACATGCTGAATTGGTTAACATTGGGCCCTATGGGTCCCAGGAGCCAATGACGAAGTGCGCTGGCGGTGATGATACGCACCGCCGCGGACGTCACCGCCGCGGACGTGACCGCCATTTTCTATCTGTTGAATCACTCGATACCTGATCTTCGACAGGAGAGGACCTATACTGCAAGTGCTGCTGTGACCTCGGCCCGGAAGAGACAATGGCACGTGCATCTGGGGAAAGGGCCCCTGCCTTCACTGCACAGGAGTTGGAGAAGCTCGTGGACGGGGTCCTCCCCCAGTACACGCTACTCTACGGTCCTCCAGATCAACAGGTGAGTACATAGGGTGCAAGTTGTATGGGCTATGCCTGGGTGGAGATGGCTGGTTATAAGAAGGAAGGGGGCAGAGTTCTGTGAGCATGAAGGACTGTGAATGCATGTGCCACATGGCAAGGGTAGGGATGTGGGCCTCTCACTTCGACGGTGCAGTTGGTAATGACTTCTCTTCTTCCCCTGTACATGTCATGTAGGACAGCGCCCACCAGAAGAAGGATATTTGGCGTGCCATCGCCAAGGACGTCTGGACCCTTGGGGTCCACCAGAGACGGAGCACCCACTGCCGTAAAAGATGGGAGGACGTTCGCCGCTGGAACAAGAAGACGGCTGAGGCTCAGCTGGGAATGGCCTCCCAACGTGGGAGGGGTGCCTGTCGCACCATGACCCCCCTGATGTTCCGGATCCTGGCGGTGGCCTTCCCTGAGTTGGATGGGTGCCTGAGGGCATCACAGCAGACACAAGGGGGTGAGTACACTCTCATTCAGCTGACTTTGCGTGCAGTGGAGGGGTCAGGGTGGGGGAGGAGGGCTGTGGGTTTCCCTAGGCCAGGGCGAGTTCCGTAGGCTAGGCCCCTCCGTAATGCAGGCCATGTGCCACTCCACCCCACCTCTGTAGAGTGCCAAGTACAGGTATACATGCCCCTGTGTCATCTATGTGTACAGATGTCCACCATAGCCTAGCCATGTAGGCCATATTCCAGGAACTGCATCAGTAGAGACCAACAGCGCGGCGTAGTGCAGGGGGCTGCTGTGTCTGTATTGTCCGCCAACGGTAGCGGTAAGCCATGCACTCAACCTGTCTTTCTTCTGTCGTCCCCCCTCCCTTTTTGTGCTCTCCCTGTTCTTTTGTGCATCAGCATCATCAAGCGGAGATACAGTGGCACCGGAGCACGAGGGAGCTGCATCCCACATGGCCATGGAGGGCCACACCACGCACTCTGAATACACCAGTGGGACGGAGGGCGAGGGCAGCTTCACGGCGGTCACCAGATCAGCAACCAGCGACACGGACTCGTCCTCCGATGGGAGCTCCCTTGTGGTGGCGGCAACATCTGTGCCCCCCACTTCTACAGGTGCAGCCGCCACCCCCCCTACCAGCACCGCCCTCACAGCAGCCCCTCAGCCTTCGCCCCGTGCCCGCTCACCCAGGAGGGTGGGCATCACCTTCACCCCAGGCACCTCAGCCCCTGCCCCTGTCACCTCTGCTGCCCTCAGTGAGGAGGCCATTGACCTCCTCAGGTCACTCACTGTTGGGTAGTCTACCATTGTGAATGCCATCCAGGGTGTAGAAAGGGAGTTGCAACACACTAATGCATTCCTATTCCTGGAGGGCATTCATTCTGGTCAGGCTGCCCATCATCGAACCCTGCAATCTCTGGCCTCAGCACTGATGGCAGTCATTGTCCCTGTGTCTAGCCTCCCCCCTCCAACTTCCTCCACCCAGACCCAATCCCCTGTACCTCTGCCTATCCCAAGCACACCATCAGACCAGCCTGCACACACGTCAACACACAAGGGAAGCTCAGGCAAACATAGGCACCACACATCCCACAGGCACTCACACAAGCATCACCCACATACAGACACAGCAACATCCACTGCCTCCACTGTGTCCCCCTCCTCGTCGTCTCCCTCCTCCCTCCCAGTGTCGTCTACACTCTCACCTGCATGCACTACCACTACAGCCACTAGGACTCGCACCAGCACACCCACCACCACACCCCGCTCACCTGCACTCACCACCCCCACTACCATTTACATGTCCCCTGTGTCCTCTCCCAGTGTGTCTGTGTCGCCCCCTCCCAAAGTACACAAACGCGGGCACACACACACCCAACTTCCATCCACCTCACGACAGCCTCCAGAACATGCACCTGCACCCAAATCATCAAAAGTTACACCTCCTACAACCACCTCCTCTTCCTCCACTCCCAGACCCCCTCCAGCTACCCATCCCAGTGTTCGTCAGAAGCTTTTCCTGAGCAACGTTGACCTCTGTCCCACCTCCCCCCCTCCAATTCATAGGTCCCATACTAGCACCTCAGCCAAAAAATCTCTGGTACCAGTGGTGCCTGTTAGAGGTATGTGGAGTGCACCGGGCACCAGGGCAGCCAGTGTGACACGGAGCCAAAGCACAGCCAGTCCCCCCCTGTGAAGCACCAGAAGTTGGACAGTGCCCGACAGGATAGGGGGAAGGCTCCAGCTGGCAAAGCAGCTCACAAGGGTCCCGGGGGGAGTGTCGACTCAGCTGTGACTCCTCCCAAGTTGGGGAAGGGGCAGAAGAAAGCGCCAAATTCTGGGACGAGCTGCACGGCGGAGAAGGCCACCATCATCCCCGCTGCCCAGGAGGCCACCGCCAGCTCGATCGTCACTGGTCAGGAAACCACCGCCAGAGTCAATGCCCAGGAGGGCAGTCCGATCATCACTGGTCAGGAGACCACCGCCAGAGTCAGTGCCCAGGAGGGCAGTCCCATCGTCAGTGGTAAGGAGACTACCGCCAGAGTCAGTGCCCAGGAGGGCCCCGGCAGCCACAGCCCCGCTGGGCAATGAGGGACCGCCATGGCAAACACTAATGCACAGGTCAGGGACAGCAAAGTCAAGCACTGCTGAACAGGGCAAAGAACGCCATGGCAAGCACCGCTGAACAGGGCAAAGCCCGCTGAACAGGGCAAAGACCGCCATGGCAAGCACCGCTGCACAGGTCAGAGACAGCAAAGTCAAGCACCGCTGAACAGGGCAAGCACTGCTGAACAGGGCAAAGACCGCCATGGCAAGCACTGCTGAACATGTCAGAAACTGCAAAGTCAAGCACCGCTGAACAGGGCAAAGACCGCTGAACAGGGCAAAGACCGCCATGGCAAGCACCGCTGAACAGGGTAAGCACCGCTGAACAGGGCAAAGACCGCCATGGCAAGCACCGCTGAACAGGGCAAAGACCGCCAATGCAAGCACCGCTGAACAGGGCAAGCACCGCTGAACAGGGCAAAGACCGCTGAACAGGGCAAAGACCGCCATGGCAAGCACCGCTGCACAGGTCAGAGACAGCAAAGTCAAGCACTGCTGAACAGGGCAAAGACCGCCATGGCAAGCACCACTGAACATGTCATAAACTGCAAAGTCAAGCACCGCTGAACAGGGCAAAGACTGCTGAACAGGGCAAAGACCGCCATGGCAAGCACCGCTGAACAGGGCAAGCACTACTGAACAGGGCAAAGACCGCCATGGTAAGCACCGCTGAACAGGGCAAGCACCGCCAAGTCAAGCACCGGTAGCCCATGTGCGGCAGGAGCAGTGACGGAACTGGGACCGTCACGGGGAGAGTGATGCACTCTGGGCACCAGTCCCCCTCCAGAACCAGTGGAGAGCAGCATCCACTACCTCAGTCCTTAACAGGATGAAGCACTCTGGGCACCAGTCCCCCTCCAGAACCAGTGGAGAACAGCATCCACTACCTCAGTCCTTAACAGGATGAAGCACTCTGGGCACCATTCCCCCTCCAGAACCAGTGGAGACTGTCATCCACTTGAGAGACTGTGGCTTTGCACTCCTCAGGATGGTACAGTGGGCAAACCACCCACTGAAAAGACTTGAGAGACTGTGGCTTTGCACTCCCCAGGATGGTACAGTGGGCAACCCACCCACTGTATAGACTTGTGAGACTGTGGCTTTGCACTCCCCAGGATGGTACAGTGGGCAACCCACCCACTGTAGAGACTTGAGAGACTGTGGCTTTGCACTCCCCAGGATACATCAATGGGCATGGAGCCCCGTTGTGGATCTGGCGTGGTGCTGTCATCCGGCTGAGGTGCCCTTCCCTTCCCCCTGAGGTGCCTGTTGTATTTCGATCTGATACCCCAGCAGTGTTCTCTCCGTTTCTGATCAGGTATTGTGTGTGGGCCTCGCCCATGCATTTTGGGCCCAGTGGTCCACGGACATTGAATGGTGTATACCTGCACTACTAATCGTGATGTATATTTTGTTGAATGTGTATATATATCTGTATATATTAGCTTACTGTATTTTGATACATTACAATGGTTGAACTCATTTCCTTTTGTCTTTGCATTCTTCCTGGGGGATTGGGGGTTGTTACTGTGATGTTTGGATATGCATTGGTGTGTGTGTGTTGTAGTGGGTGAGGGTCGGGGTGGGGGTGTTGCGTGTGTGTCCCTGACTTTTGCCTCCCCCTCCCCTATGTCGTAGGTGCATTACTCACCATTGTCTTCGGCGCCGGCGTTGCTGATGATCGTAGAGGAGCAGGAAGACTATCGCAGGGAGTATTTGGAGTTCCGGCTCCATGGTGCCCTCCTTCCTCGTGGTGTGTGTAGAGGTGAGCGTTGTCCCATTGAAATGGCTGTTTCCGCCGTGTTTTTATCCACGGTGAATCCGCCCCGGAAAACGTGGCGGATTGGTAGGTTGTGATACTGTGGGCAGTACTTTGTCTCCTGCCTGTCTGTTGGAGTGTTAAAGTGGCTGTCTTTGTTGGCGGTTTCCGCCACTGTCATAATTCCCTTTTTTTTTCGCCGGCCTGTTTGCGGTCTTACCGCAGCTTTGACACCGTCCGCCAGGGTTGTAATGACCCCCTTTATTTTAGTGACAAAAATATCTCAGAGGATATACTTCCTTAGGAGGTAAGTAAAATACACAAAATATACACACAACCCAAATTCAGGTAAGTAAACAGTTAGAAAAGTAGTGTACACACTGTAGAATACAATAGGATACAATAGGCCTAGGGGCAACACAAACCATATAACCATATACTAAGAAAGTGGAATGCAAACCACTGAGGGACCCCTGGCCTAGTGTAGTGTGTAGAGGATCACTGTGAGTGTAAGAAAACACTAAGGGTGTCCAAGATACCCCACCCCAAGACCCTGAAAAGAAGAAGTAAAGTGACCCTACTTCCCCAGAAACACACTAAAGTCGTGATGAGAGATTCTGCAATGACCACAACAGACTGCAAAGCACTGAAGTCGGATTCCTGGACCTGAGGAACTGTAAAGGAAGGGGACCAAGTACAAGAGTCACAAAAGTGTCCAAGATGGGCAGGAGCCCACTAAACCCCGGATAAAGGTGCAAAATGTCTGCCTCTGGGTGGAAGAAGCTGAAGATTCTGCAACAACAGAAGGTGTCAGGAACTTCTCCTTTGCACAGAAGATGTCCCACAGAGTGCTGGAGCATTTAGAGTTATTTCTTTGGAGAAAGACCACAAACAAGCTTCGCTAGCTGCAAAAGTCACATTTCAAGAAAAAGGGGCTGCCCAGGCCCAGGAAGGACCAGGAGGTCGCCACTTGGAAGAGGAGACTGCAACACAGAGAGCCCACGCAGCAGAAGGCAGCACCCGCAGAAGTACTTAAACACAGGTTCAAGAAAACTGAGCTCAGCAGTCATCTCAACACTACAAAGGAGGGTCCGACAAAGCCGGTGGTCAACTCAGTGAGTTGAGCAATGCAGGACAGAGTGCTGCGGACCTGGGCTGGGATGTGAACAAAGGATTCCTTGCAAAAGCACACAGAAGCCCTAGCAGCTGCAGTTCATGCAGTATACAGGATTACTGTCTGGAGAGGGGAGGCAAGGACTTACCTCCTCCAATTTTGTACAGTTGGGCCACTGGACAGTCCGGGTCACTTGGGTCTTCCACCTGTAATGCAGGGGCCATGCTCGTCAGCATAAGAGGGGTCCCACAGTACCGGTGACGCTGATGTTTGGTGCCTGCTGGAGTAGGGGGAAGATTCTGTTGACCTACAGGAGATTTCTTCTTGGCTTCCAAGGCAGGGTGAAGGTAGACAGCCCCCAGAGCATGCACCACCAGGAAACAGTTAAGAAAGCCGGCAGGAGAGACCCTAAATAGCCCTCAGAGGAGGATTGGCCACCTAGGCAGGTAAGCACCTGTCAGGCGGGGTCTCTGACGTCACCTGCTGGCACTGGCCACTCAGATGCCTCCATTGTGCCCTCACACCACCTCTGGATTCAAGATGGCAGAGGTCTGGGACACACTGCAGGATCTCTGGGCCCAGCCCTGGGGTGGTGATGGGAAGGGGAGTGGTCACTCCCATTTCCTTTGTCCAGTTTCATGCCAGAGCAGGGGCTGAGGGTTCCCTGAACCGCTGTTTATGCAACGAGGGCACCATCTGTGCCCTTCAAAGCATTTCCAGAGGCTGGGAGAGGCTACTCCTCCCCAGCCCTTAACACCTTTTTCCAAAGGCAGAGGGTGTAACACCCTCTCTCAGAGGAAATCCTTTGTCCTGCCTTCCTGGGACTGGGCTGCCAGACCCCAGGAGGAAAGAACCCTGTCCGAGGGTTGGCAGCAGCGGTAGCTGCAGTGAAAATCCCAGAGAGCTAGTTTGATAGTACCCGGGGTCCATGGGATTTGGCATGGGGGGACAATTCAATGATCTTAGACATGTTACATGGCCATATTCGGAGCTGCCATTGTGAAGCTACATATAGGTATTGACCTCTATGTAGTGCACGCATATAATGGTGTCCCCACACTTACAAAGTCCGGGGAAATTACCCTGAACTATGTGGGGGCACCTTGGCTAGTGCCAGGGTGCCCTCACACTTAGTAACTTTGCACCTAACCTTCACCAAGTGAGGGTTGGACATATGGGTGACTTATAAATTACTTAAGTGCAGTGTAAAATGGCCGTGAAATAATATGGACATTATTTCACTCAGGCTGCAGTGGCAGTCCTGTGTAAGAATTGTATGAGCTCCCTATGGGTGGCAAAAGATATGCTGCAGCCCATAGGGATCTCCTGGAACCCCAATACCCTGGGTACCTAGGTACCATATACTAGGGAATTATAAGGGTGTTCCAGTGTGCCAATTAGAATTGGTAAAAATGGTTACTAGCCTACAGTGACAATTTTGAATGCAGAGAGAGCATAAGCACTGAGGTTCTGATTAGCAGCACCTCAGTGACACAGTTAGTCACTACAACAGGGACACACATTCAGGCCACAAACTATGAGCACTGGGGTCCTGGCTAGCAGGATACCAGTGAGACAGGCAAAAACAACTGACATACAAAATGGGGGTAACATGCCAGGCAAGATGGTACTTTCCTACAGTCCTGGCTTTTTTTGTTCCTGGGTTCTGTTACTGTTGTTTAACTCTGCTGATGGTTCTGGGTGTGTGGTGTGTTGTGTCACTCTCACCTTCCCCCCCCCATCCCTTATGTGCTAGGCGGCTGTACTCACCGTTGTCATCTCCGCCACTGAATCCTCTGTGTCCCTGGAGGTGAGTGTTTCCTTTTATATGATGTGTTTTCACCAGGCTTTTGGTGGCAGTGCTACTACCCCGGAAATCCTGGCAGTGTGCTATATGGATCCATTATAATATGGTGGACGGATCCTCGTCTTCCACCTGCCTGGAAATTGCTACCGCTATGCTCAGTGTTCATACCACACTGGCGGTTAGTGTGGTACATTGGCTGTCTATGGGAGGAATCACCGCCATGGTCATTACCGCTGGCCTGGCGATGCTACTACTGCCATTGCCATGTGGTAGTCACCTGACCGCCAAGGTCATAATGACCACCATAGTCTTGCTCTACCCAGATGATGCAATGATTTATCTCTGGCACCCTGACTTATCAGCCCCAACCTTGCTAATGTCATACAAGCATTTAGAGAATTCTCAGGCCTTCAGGTTAACAGAACTACGTCAGTTTTATTTCAGATAGGATCATTGAGTAAGGTGCCAATGGATCTGTTGCCATAGGCACAGATCCCGTGGATGATGGATAAAGTCGGATATCTGGGCGTCTACATCACGCATGGGGTGGAACAAACCTACAAGTTAAATCTAGGATGTGTGATCCATAATCTTTTTCCATCAATAAAGTTATGGAACACACTACACCTGTCCTTAATGGGTAAGGCAGCCCTTATTAAAATGGTTGTATTACCCCGATTTCTATGCTTCCTGCAGTGTGCAATGTATGAGATCCCACCTCAGACCTTTAGGTAAATGGACAGCCTACTAGTTCAACTCTTGTGGGCTGGAAAATGGTGTAGGTTTGGGTTAGCTAAATTTAAGAGAGAATATGACAAGGGGAGTATGGAGGTCCCGGACCTTGAGCCTTATTATTTGGCTGCACACCTCCAACATGCGATTCACTGGTTGGATGGCGAGAAAAACTGGGAAAGGTCTCTCCTAGTTGCCTCCCACGATGGCTACCAGTTGGGCAAGCTCCTGATAAGAGGAAGGAGTGCCCCATACACACTACTACACATGATACCACTGACATGCTGCTTGTGGGATAGAATCGCGAGATGAGTAATCCAGCGAGTGCCGTATGCTCCAGACCTATACATATGGGTTTTGTGCCCCTTTGCCCAAATTGCCCAGACAATGTTGATCGATAAGTGTCAGGAAGATGCTTGTATTATGTTGTCTGACTTATACCCAGGAAACCATTTTGTAAAGTTGCAGGATGTTTTTGAGTCATTTGGACAATTTGTGCAATTTACGAAGATAGCCACCACTTCTATATAACTTTGGCCTTCCATTCCCTGAGGTCCTGGAGCCCACACAGATGGTGGCTACAATGGTATCCCTGGCTGGGAGATGTAAGCAAATAACTCACCTGTACTGAGAGCTATAGACGGAGGAAATATGCATGAGGTGGCAAAAGGGGTCTCTGTAAATGCATGTTTTAAATTGATACAAAATAACTTCATTCACATGGCATATCTCTCGCTGAAACAACTCCATGCCATTTATCCTGATAGGACATCAACATGCGTCCATTGTGGCAGTTTGAATGCAGATTTCTTATATGTTGTATGATGTTGTTCTGTTATCTAAGCCTACTGGTGGAGATATTTGCCTGTATAAAACTAGTAGCTGGGTGGGTGGTCCCCTGCATGATCAAGCCGTGCCAACAGGGATTATTTCCAGAAATCGGTGAGCAGGAGTTTTGCAATGCTAGGGTTCATAGTAATCAAGTGACGTATAGTGATCCATTGGTTGAGTCCCAGACCCTCCACTATCTGGGCTTGGGTGTCTGTCATGATAGAATGGACGGGAGTGAAGGAGGTACACATGCGATGGACTAGATGTGACAATAAAGTGGCAGATTGCCTGCTTTCCTGGGGTGGGGGTGACACAGACGTTGATGGAAATATCAGAGGACCCCACAAGCATTTAACTATAGGATTCATATACTCGGAGAGCAGTGACCCTGATGGGAATAGTATTGGTGGTCCAGCAGTACCACTGTTCACAAACAATCCATGAAACATCCACAAAGCGGGTCACACAAGGTAACACATCTGGACTCACAATTCTAAATTTTACTGGAATATGGAAGTGGGGGGTGGAAAAGGGGTATGGGCGCTACTTTGGGTACAAAAATCCCAATTTAAATGTTTCTACAGAATATAGATGAATAATTGTTTGTTAAATTGGTGAGTATCTATTGACCTACACATTAAGAATACTTAATAATACCACTAAATTAAGCCTGACTGCTTTATGCCAAAGCTACTAGAGGATTAAGCACAGGTTAATTTGGTGACTTTTCTGGTTCACCGTGACAAGGATTGCATTTATTATTTGAGTGGTGCTTCCACCTCTCTCAACTAATAATGCAATTTCTTATAAACTTCAATGACAACACTCAGACATTTTCTTGAAGATTGTTTTCATCAACATAGGCTTTAATCAATACCTCCAATACACTCCTATTGTAGCATACTAATCATAAATACCTCTAGGATGGTTGCTCTTATTCTCACCTAACACTAGATTCTGGTGATGCAGTTATCTTACTTACGTAATTTCTCTTGGACCTTCCTTTTGCCTGAACTTCACAGTATTTGTATATGTTTTATCACTCTGATTATTTAATTTTCTCTTTATGTTATTGGTTCCACCATTGTGAACATATGACCATTGGAAGCAATGTAAGCTTAGGTATAATGTACAGAACACATTACCCCCATTGCTATATCTGCTGTGTCTTGTAAAGGAGGCCTATCTTCATACAGAGTAATGGTTAGTATGAAACGATGCAACCGAACAATAATAGTGGAGGCTCAAAGCCCGGATGCTAAGTGTAGTTTTGTAACTATCTTGAACTGCAAGAAGCCACGCTAAACCCCAGTGTAAGGTTTTAGCAAGTATTTTTATAACAAAAAGGACAATGATGAAATAAGCACATGGAATAAAGTATGGACAAATACAGCACAGAGAATCTAATTACAAAATATTTAACAAAGAAACAACCTACTACTTCTCTTTGCATCCAATTTGAAGAGACCCTGCAGCAATCCAAGGAAATACTCAGTCTGTACTTGGGAATTTTAGCTTCAGATGTCAAACATGGATTTGGCTCATTCCTGTGTGCATATCTTACCTAATTGCAAGATGTGCTGTTTTAAATAATTAAAAAGCTGGCAATTGTAGCCCTTCGCCATACATGTCTTTAAGAACAAAGTTGCCAATTTCGTGGCAAAAAGAGCAGAATGTAGTACCTCCACATCCCATAATAAAGCTCTCAAGTTTTTTGTGAATACATTGAGTCAATCTTGGCCGAAACATATCTTGGATGTCACGTCTTATAACTCCTGGTCCCACTTTGGAGTCAAGACACTGTTAACCTTTATTAATGAAAGCATCAAAGCAGGGTTGGTGCACATTGATAATTACTACATTTTGTTTATTATGGGGTTTTCGACTGTGGCTGTTTGGAATTATGTGGACTACCTCCAGCATCCTTGTGGGCAAATGTTGAAAGGTGGGTTATTAGTTGTGTGGCCTGCATAAGTAATGTGTCCGCACTCGACCACCACTGGGAACCAAACACCTGATTGTGGCGCTTGACTACGATAGGGTAGCATTGCAGAGCAGTCCAAGGCTTTCTCAAGGGGGGTGGTTTGGGCTAGTAATCGCCATTCACCAGCACACAAAAATGACACTCAATAAATGATTGTCCAGTCTGTGCTTTTGCTTCTGATGAAGTAAAAGTACATTTATTCCACATACTTCTCAATACTTTGCAACAATTTACAAATATTCACAAGCTGATGGAATTACTTCCATCAAGGGGAAATATAATCCAACAACCCACGTGGCAAAAACATTTACTTGTATCCCAATGCAATATTTGACTGTAATTTGGAGTGAGAGCACTTAAATATTGCAATAAAGTACATCTACTTTGATCAGAGGTGGCTGTCGGTCTCATTACGCAAATAAGCATGAACAAGAACCGGTACAGACATGTTGGAATACTTTGTGCTGTTGATTCTACTTTCAGATTACTCTCAATAACATTGTGTAACACCATCCTGCACCCTTAGAGAGTGCTTTGTCATATGGCCTTTCCCAAGCCATGCTACAGGTCTCCATACTGGGACCATACCTTTTCCATCCTGCTGTTAAACACTGCCAATTACAGTCTTTTGCCCCTAGAGGGTGCAGACCCATCAGCAAAGAACAACAGTTCCAGCCAGTAGAGCGTGATCAACACATTAAACCCTTTGAGGGTTATAATTCTCATGTCCCACTTAACTTAGGGTGGGGACACAAAACTTTGCATTGGGGGAGGCTGCACTGCTCCTGTAGCTCTCCCTGTCCATAGGCGCTTTGTTGGTGGTGGACCCATCTTCCCGGGGCCACCACAAGTTGGCAAGGAGCCTAAACAAATCACGGTGCCCCTCAACTGTGGTGCAGGATGCATATGAGATAAGCAGCTCTCCTGCTGTGCTGGGCAGACCTGTGATGTCACCCATAGTTGTTCTTCACCACCTGGGGGTGCCTGGTCCCACTCGCAACAGAAGGTATGTGGTCCCACATAGAGGAGCGGCACAGGGAGCCCACACATGGCCACCCCCACCGACTCCCTGCCTGACCAGCACCTCCAGGTGCTACCGCAAGAGCCAGCCTGCCATATAGTGTATGCACACTCCTGTGTGCAGCTGCTGCGGCTGGTCGGACCATCCCGGGCCATGGACAGCACTTCCCCCTCTTCCTTTACATTTCTGGGGCCCCAAGATGGGGTTAGGGGCCCCTCCTCACCTTCATAGTGAGTGCAATGGTGCTCCCTGACTTCCTCCTCTTCACTGGGCCCCGGAATGGGTTCCGGGGCCCCTCTGGGCATCTCCACGGGGGCACGAAGGTGCCCCAACTTCATTTTTGGTGTGTGGCCCCAGGATGGGGTCTGGGGCCCCTCAGGCATATTCACATGGAGATTGATGGCGCTCTCTGGCTTTGTCTTCAGCAGCCGGCACCTTCCTCAGCCGGCGGCCATCTTTTTGGGGGCAACAGCATCCCCTGGCTTCACTTACCTTGGGTCCTCGAGATGGGGTCCGGGCCCCATCCAGCACCTTCACAGGAGGTACAATGACACCCCAACTTTACTTTGGACCCATGGCCCTACCCCCAACTTTGTAGGGAGCGTGATGACGCTTCCCGGGTTTGCTTCTCCCTGGGGCCCCGGGATGGGGTCTGAGGCTTCCTGCTCATCTTCCAGGTTGGCCCGCCGGCACCCCCCTGGCTTTACATCTTTTGGGGGCAGGCCCTGGCCCACCCCAGGGGCACAATCTGGAGAAGCGGCAGAGCCCTATGCGTTTTGCTTGAAAAAAAGGTGCATAGAAACCAATCTGGCTATCTGGTCGCACTCGACCAGGGCAAAATTAAAATTAGATGGCGACCCCATTAGAGCTCTGCTCGGCTACAGTGAGTGGAAAGCCTCTGTTAAAGTTTCACCTTTGGGCTTAGTCCCTCATTATGAACTTGGTGGCAATCACTTCCGACCACCGTGGTCGGTGAACAGTAGACCGTCAGTGGCAGAAGACTGAACACCACCGAATTATGATGCCAAAAAGTCAAACCTCCAAAAATCTTGCAACCTTGACCCATCGCCAGGGCCTACGATGTTGGAAAGGCAGTACACCCCACCCCACCACCACAATGCAGACAAATTCTCTGCCCACCAAAAAATGAAGTACAAATCAGCATGGCGGATAGTGGATGCTGAACGACCATTGGCGGTATGGACCGCCACGGCCAGCAATGGGACCCACCAACAACAAATGCACACATTGGCAACTTTGAAACACACACACCTCACACACATCCACAACACTATAAAACACCCACAAACATACCCCACAATCCTTTGCAGCGCCAATAGCACAACTGAGATTGACAACACAACACGCATACACTGAACACAACATAACACAAGTCACACACACAAATACACCACCCAAGCACATACAAACTCCAAAACACCTTTATAAGCCCCACACATAACCACACAACAGCACCCCACCAATACACCCACAACACACAACCCACAACACACACCATGGCACCCCCTAAGCACCCCCGCTTCACAGATAAGGAGCTAAGGACCATGGTGGACGAAATACTCAGGGTCGAGCCACAACTATTCGGGGCACAGGTGTAGCAGACACCCATGGCCAGGAAGGTGGAGCTATGGCAGACAATAGTCAACAAGGCCAATGCAGTGGGAAACCATCCGCGCACAAGGGATGACATCCGGAAGAGATGGAACGACCTGCGTGGGAAGGTTCAGTCAATGGCATTCAGGCACAACATCGCCATACAAAAGAGTGGTGGAGGTCCCCCACCTACTTCTCCCGATTACACCGACTTGGAGGAGAAGGTCATGGCTATCCTGCACCTGGAGGGCCTCACTGGACTCACGGGGGGAATGCACTCGGGTAAGTCAACTACAATACCTTAACAGTCACCCCACCTATAATGCATGCATCACCCCACCCCTCTCACTACCACCAGGACCCCATCCCCACCCAGTCCACAACACGCACATCCAACTATCCTGCATGCCCACAATCCCACAAACAGACCTCCATCCTGCCACCTGAGCACAGTCACCTACCCCTGCATGGACTCCCAGTGGCACTACAGCACCCACAATGTACCTCCACCACCCACATAAAATGCACAGATATGTACACAAAGGGACCTTGCATGCCACAACAGGGGAATATAAGCACAAAATTGGGCAGAGCTGTGCATCAATTGCCAAAAAAGTACCTGACACCCACATGTCCATTCCCCCCAACAGGCACCACCACCCATGCCACCCGGACGGAAACACCAAGAGTGCCAGTGCCCTACACAGAGAAAGAGGCCCCACTCAATAGAGTGGAGAGGGATGTATGGAAAGTGAGGAATACCCTGGCCCATCACACAGTCCTGGACTGTCACACTCCAGCAGCCCCACCCAGAATACCACTGACAGCCCTACCACCCAGCCACCATCATCAGCTCTGGCCAAACGACCTCACACCAGTGTCTCCCAGCCACAGACTGGCGGCCCACATTCACAGAGGCCACAGTCTCCACCCACCAACAAGCAGGATGATGAAGGGCTCAGTGCAAATGAGACTGCCAGACCTGTGCAAGGGACACAGGCACAGGGGGGTGAGGGCCAGTGGGAGGACATCCGTGGCCCAAGGGGGTAGCCCAAGGATGGATTCAGCAGCCCAGGAGGTAATATTTGAGGTCCTGGAAGCATACCATCATACTCAGGACAGGATTGGCCAGATCCTGGCCACCTTGCAGCAGAATCAGAGGCTGCAGATAGCACACCACCAGGAGGCCATGGAGCAATGGAAACAGCTCAATGCCACCATGGCCACCATTGCAGGGGTGCTGCAGCACCAGTACCACAGCCAGTCTGAGACCTCCACCCACCTGCAAGCCCCTAACAATAGCCAGGACACTCCCTGCATCTACATCTGCAGCAGCTACTGGACTGGTGGCACTGCCAGAGGACACCCAGGAAACCAGCACCCACACCCCTGCAGCCTAGCTCCAGCTTCGCAAACGTGCCCTCAGAACCAGACATGCCACTGAAACATCAGCGAAGACCAAGCCCAGCGCTAGGAAGTGACTGTGCCCTGAACTGTCTTCCTTGTGTGCCACTGTGCTCCCTTGTTGACTTGCCACTGCCATCACACCATCTACCAATGGCCACATGGAACAAAACCCAGTGCTACCAACAGTTGTGCATATGTATCTGAGTATGGATATGCACCATATGCCCACTCCCTATCGGAGTATAGGCAGATCAGCTGGTTTCTGGAGTTGAGATCCCCCTCCTCTTCTTCCTCACCATCACTCTCATCCACTCTCTCAGGTTGCATGGCTGGTTGGACAGCACCCTCCTCTTGCAGAAGGGGGTTAGCTTTACTCACAGACATGTTTTGCAGAATGCAGCAGGCCACTACAATCTTACACACATTATCAGGGACATAGCACAGGGATCCTCCAGAGGGATGGAGGCAATGAAATCTAGCCTTCAGGAGACCTATTCTGTGCTCAATCACCCTCCTAGTATGTCCATGGGCCTCATTATAATTCCTCTCTGCATCTGCCCTGGGATTCCTCACAGGTGTCAGGAGCCAATGCAAGTTGGGGTAGCCAGAATCACCTACAAAAGTGGGTGAAACAGGACCTTAAGAAACTGACTTCACATGCATATTGGCTGGCTGTCAGCTATGTATAGATCCAGAGTCATACACACTCACCTATGAGCCATCCTCTGTCCCCTTGTAGTTGTCCCATCAAGTGTGGTGCGCTGCTGTTTCTCAGGCCAAAGGAATCATGGGCTGAGCCTGGGAACCTGGCATCAGCCGTACACACCGATTGTATATTCATGGAGTGATAGTTATTTCAATTCCTGTACACCTGTTCATTCACTTTTGGTGGTATGAGAGCTATCTGATTTCCATCAATGGCACAAACACCTGTGGGATGTTGGCAAAGGCATAAAATCCAGATTTGATGGCAGGAAGTTCAGCACTTTGGGGAAACTGGACATATGTTTGCAGGTGTTGGATAAATGCCCACTGTCACCTGAAATGAGCCTGTAGCCACAAAATGGAGAACAGATAGCACTTGCACAGTTGTAGGGATGGCATGCTGATTCCGATTACCCTGTTTTAGTACAGGATCTATTAAAGCACGGAGGTCGTGGACAGCTCTATTCACTCTGTAGGTGATAATGATGTGACGTTTCTCCATAGTTTCCAAATCAACCAGAGGTCTGTAAACAGATGGGACCCTCCCTCTCCACCTGTGGTGGAGTAAAGAACACAAATTGAGTGTAAACATACACTTGCGTCACATGATGTCACTGTATCAATGTAGGTGCAAAACGTAGGTAACACACACAGACACAAAGTATGAAGTACACAGTCAGGCATGTGTGCTGAGTCAACACTGTCATAATGGCCTCCCAGTGTGGACACAATTCCAAAGGTGGGTGCATGTGAGGATTCTACACTCATGTCAGCAAGTGACTAAGTTCGGAGATTTTCAGGGCCTGGATGAGACCCCTGGCCAGGCTATGGTGACGTGGCGGTAGTAAAATGGCAGCCTCCTGCCATTCACGTATGAGGGAATGGAAGTGACTTAATTCTGCTGGCGTTATTCATCATGGCGGAAGGTGGTGTTCACTGCCGTGCACCCTATCATTGGATTACATGGTTGTCAATGGGGAACCTGGGCCAATCATGATCGCCACTGGCGGACGCCATGTCATTAGACCCTTGACACTCGACTCCTGATTCCCGTGCAGGATAGTACTCCACTGCGTGTGCTGCTGTGTCCTGACTCTGGTCCATGAGATGGCGTGGGTCACAGTGGAACGGGCCCCACCCTTTACCACAGAGGAGCTAGAGAAGCTGGTGGACGGGGTCCTACCCCTGTATGTCAAGTTGTATGGGTGACCAGAGGAGCAGGTGAGTTGGCGTCTGTCATCCTTTGATGTGTGTGATTGTGGCGGAGGCCTGTATCCATGTGAGTTCGATTTGTCTGGCATGTACTGTATATGAGTTAATAACATGGCTTTTAACAAATGCTATTCCATAGGGAACAACATGTCATCTGTATTTGGTGCACACATACTGAAGTCTGTTTTTTTTGCTCTGTGTGTCCCATGCAGGCCAGCGCCCATCAAAAGAAAGGCCTTTGGCAAGCCATCGCCAAAGAGGTGCGGACCCTGAGGGTCTACAACCGGTGAAGCGCCCACTGCAGGAAGCGGTGGGAGGACCTGAGGCGCTAGGCCAGGAAGACCGGAGAGGCCCAGCTGGGGAAGGCCTCCTAATGAGCAAGGGGTGACTGTTGTACCCTAATCCCCCTAATGGCCCGCATTCTCGCAGTGGCCTATCCAGATTTGGATGGGTGCTTGAAGGCAGTACAGCAGCCACAAGGGGGTGAGGACCAACACTGTTGTCATACTGCTTTGATGGATGTATGCTGGTGCTGTGGTATGTATGCTTTCTAGTGCCAGGCACTTGGACAGGTGTGTTCCTGCAGTCCTGCCCCCTAAAAAGTCCCTGGGATTGTGTGAGGGCAATTTTAGGCGGTCCCAATAGACCCATGGGGGGAACGCATTCTGTCATCTGCTATGCTTTGTGGCCTCATTGACTAGTAAGTGCATTGGCTGGGCATGGTCTCCCATGGGTGTACTCAACACAGTTTATCAGGTCCGTGTTTCCTGTGGGTAATGTTGTGTATTCTGGGCTAATGGCCACTAGTCAGGGTCATAGTCATGACGTATGTTGTAGGTGCTGCGTGTAGGTGTGTGACCTGGATGGGTGTGTGAATCAGAGATGTACATTTATTCAGGTTTTGACAAAGTTCTCCCATATTTTGTACCGCCACCTCTGTGCTCTTGTGTCCTTTGTGTACATCAGCATCATCTGGTGAGGGAGCAGTGGCATCGGCGACCAGTGGGTTGGAGGGTAAGGGGAGTACCACAGGAAAGGAGGTATCAGAGTCACTGGAGGTAGTGACTCTGATACCTCCTCCAATGGGTGCTCCCTGGTGGTGCGTACCCTACTGGGCACACCCATTCTATGCCATCTTCCACCAACCCCCATGCCATCACTGCCCTCCTAGTTGCTCCCCACCCATTTGCCCGTGCCCGCTCACCCAGGCGGGTGGGTGTCTCCTTTGCCCCAGTCACCTCATCCCCTGCCTCAGTCTGCCCTGCTGCCCTCACAGAGGAGGCTCTTGACCTCCTGAAACCATTTCTGTAGGGCAAACAACCATCGCGAATGCCATCCAGAGGCTGGCATCCCAGATGCAGCAATGCAATGCATACCTGGAATGCATTAACAGTTCCATGTCTGGCCTAAGAACATCTTTTCAGGCTCTGGCCTCTTCTTTGATGGCAGACAGTGTCCCTGTTTTTTCAGTTTTTCCGTCCTTCCTCCCACCACGTCTACCCCTTCCAGCACCCCACTCTCTTTACCCATCCCATGCACATGTACAGACAGCCATGCACACACATCAACACACAAGAAGCACACAGACAAACACAAGCACCACACTTCCCACCACAGGCATGCACACACCCAACATACCAAAGCACCCACAACAACATCCACTTCCCCCAGTGTGTCATCCTTCCCCACTACCCTGTCTGTCACCTCACCATGCACACCCACATGCACTGCACCCTCAGTAACTGCTGCTGCACCCATTCATGCAGTCACCACAACATCTGACATCCAGACATGCACTCCAGACACCACACCTGCACTCACCACGACTACATTGACAGACACTTGCAGCACACTCACCAGACCTGCAGACACCTATACAACATCCATGTGCACTGCCAGCTTGTCTTGTCCCACTGTGTCCACCTGCCTCCTCCCAAAACACTAAAAAATTTGCAGACATCCACACAACACACATCCACCACACATCAGCATACTTTACAGGCACCTGCATCCATGTCTGGCACATCTACAACTAGAACAAGCACTCCCTCAACCTCCACTCCCACACCTGCCTCCACACCCCTTCCAACTGCCCCTAAGAAGCTTTTCCTCTCCCGTATTGACCTCTTCGAACCCATTGGCCCACCCCGTCTCGGCCATAAATGTGCCCATCTCCTTGCCCAGTCCACTCCTTCCACGTCCAAGTCCGCCCCAGTCCGCCCTTCCTATTCCCGTGCCTCTATCCCAGGGAGGAAGAAGCCCTGTGTTGCCCCAGGTCCCTCTGTCACCCCCCGGTCCAAGCACACTCCCCCTCCTTCCAAGGGCAAGCCCAAACCTAAGCCCAAGCCCTCCCTTCCAGAGGTAAGTCCCCACCCCGCCACACCCTGCCCCTGTTCCCTGAGGTGCCTGGCTGCCCCATTGATGCCCCTTTCAAGTGGAGTACCCTTTGCACATGTGGGAGTCAAGTTCAGTCTATATTGGTCCTTCAAGGATTTTAAAATGGACTGGCTAATGGCCTTATTTGGACAATATTTTTTTTGGGTTCAAATAAACTTTGAGTGCCTAGTAGTGCTGTGGGTACAATATAGTGATGTTGTTCAGCGTTTCACTGAGGGGGTATAGTGTGCACATGTGTGTACTTTTGTGCGGTCTTTGATAGCTTGTGTCTGGTAAGTACATCTTGTTATGGTATGTATGGCTTGGGATGGTGGGAGAGGCTGGGAGTGCATTGCGGGATGGGTGGGGTGGGTGTGTAACTGTGCCCTTTCTTCCCATGTGTACTAGGTTGCAGTACTTACCATCCTCGTCTTCGTCGGTGGTCACGGTCTTGGAGGTATATGGCAAGAAGCAGCACTGGCATTATTTCTAACTCTCGCTCCATGTCTGCATCGGCATGTTGTGTGTGCCTCTGGTGAGTGTTTCCTTTTATATTGTTCATTTCCACCACGCTTTGCCTGGCGTGGGTTCCCGCCTCGGTGCTTCCGGAGGTCTTGTGTTTCATTATTTGGTGGGCGGGTAGGTCCTTTCTTCCGGCCTGTGGGTGGCCTCCTCCGCCGTCGTTGGAACTACAAAGATGGTGGTGTGTGGATGGACCGCTACTTGTTTCTCATGTGCTTCATCATTTGGTAGTTATCGTCACCGCCGGCGGGCGGTGTTTACCACCATGTTCATAATGACCACTTTAGTCTTTTTCTTGAAGATTTTCTTCACCAGGATGAAGTCACAAGTTGGATCTGACCGCCGTGGAGCCCTCTTTGGATGCGCATTGCAGGAGACCTCGGTGAAGGATCCTATGTTCAGACTTAGATGATTTTTCATGACAGAAGTCTTTGTCCGGGATGAACTTGAAATTGAAGCTGACCTCCCTAGAGCCCTCCTCGGATCCACTGCACAGTAAACCTCAGTCAAATTTTTATGTTCAGACTTTAAAACGTTTATGGAGCTTTTTTCTCTCTGACGTCGGGCGACCCTCCACAGCAATCTGATTTTGAGTCAACATCGTCAGATTGCCTTTCCATGAGCCCCCGGTGTAATCATGGAAGCCTGGGGCTCTGGAGCTTTTCAGCAGGATGAACCTGCAAGTCAGGCCAGGTCACGGTCTACATAAGCTGGCTTGACTCACGACGTCGGGTGGGTCCACTTTTGGAGCTTTTTTCGAAAGTTGCTTCAAACTTCTCCAAAATTCTGGATGTTCTTCCAGAAGGTCTTTGAAGGTTCTTCAGGAGTCCACAACTCACCCCAAGGTTACAGAAGCTCTGGGTTGCTCCTTGAGGGTCATGACTAAAACTCTCAGAATGCACCTGGCTCAAATCCAAAAATGACCACTGGTCAGCTGGTCAGTCTCTTCAGGGCTTGATGCAGGGGACTCTGGTCAGCTATTTTGTACCTGTAGCAAACAGGGAGTTCTTGAACCAGTAGAAGACAGGAAACATCCTTTTAGTGATGAAGGCCAAGAGTGATGCTTGTGCAGTCCTTCAGAGTGTAGAGTCCAGGTGCAGGTCAGGGGTATAGCAGGACAGTCCTTCTTCTTCTTGTCTAGTTCCTTGTGGGGATCTGAGGTGGAGGTGCAGCTCTTCCAATTGTATCCTTACTCCTGGGGTGGAAAGTAAGGGGGGACCTCTTGACCAATCACATGCAGGCCACCACCCTCTTGACTGACCACTTTGTGGAAGTGTAGCAAAAATCAATCCCCCGGAGCAACACTCTCCCAAAATCCAAGATGGCAAAAATTAAATCTCAGAGGTTAGGTATGGCTGAGCCACTCACTGGTATGGCTAAGGTTCCCTTAACAGAACCCTGCCTTAATCTAATCAGGGTACACCTGGCTGTCTGAGGTTGCAGGAAATAGGGGAGGTACAGTTTGAAGACCAAATTTGGCTGCTCTTCCCCATCCTGTTTCACCATCTGCTGAGGCAGAACTCCTCCCACTAAGTGCTTCCTTTATGTCAGCCCAGGCCATTTCCCACCTCATCAAGGCAGCCTGGCCAATCTGAGAATGGCACTACAGAGCTGAAACTGGTAACTTTTACGAAGAGTTCTAAAACTCTTTCTAGGTGCAAGGTATATTAAATTCAACAGTGTCAAGTTTTTGGATGTATTATAACCTTTAATTTGATACTACACATGTCATATTTAGATCTGTTCTATGGAAAATAAGACTTTATTATTATAGAATAAAGTCTCCCCATGTTAGCCTATGGAGCTCATTCACTACAATCGGGAAACATGAATTTAGCTTTGTTTCCCCCACCAGGGCTTATAAAACATATTTTATAAAGTCCCTGCTTATAGTTACACTGCACCCAAGCCTCGAGGCACCAGGGCACACGTTAGTGGTGACATATGTAAAATAAGGTAACTTAGGACTTTGGAAGTACTTTTAATTCTAAAGTCGAATTCAGAGTTAACTTCAACTTAAAATTATCCAGCAAGGCAGGCCTGTCTTCAGAATGACACTGGGCACCACAGCAGTGTACCTATGTGTGTACTACCTATGCTGGGGTCCCTAAAACTACATTTCCTACCATATACTAGGTGCCCATAGGTAGGTTGGTTGAGCCAATTATAATTAGCCTAAGTTACATATTCATTTAATAAGAGCACAGGCCCTGGGACTGTTTAACAGTGCCCAGGGCATATCAGAGCCAGGAAAACCCAAGCATAAGTGAAAAATGGGAGAAAAAAGTTAGGGGGCTGCTGCAATCAGCCGTTTTTCCACAGTGCCCCTTCCCACCTTGGAGTACCAACACGCTTCTCAAGCCACACACTGGTCCCAAAGATGCAAGATATTGCTCCTCTTCTTTCTTCTGCCCTCCCTGTGCAGTCAAACTCAAATATGGGCAGCAGGATACCAGGGCATGAAACGCTCTAGGGTGACTATGGAGCCCTTTGCTTCACAAAACCACTGTGGTCTACTGTGGTGAGTCTCAGGGTCACCTTGGGCAGGCAAGACCACTGTGGAGTTCTCTACTTCTAGTAAATGCAGAAGTAGAATGACAGCCCAACTGGTCCTCCCAATGAACACACTGCAATTCTGCTCAATGAGGGTGATTTCCTGATCCTTTTTGGGAACAAATGACACCAAAGGTGTCCCAAAACCTCAGGGCTTCTGCTACCATCTATTCAATACTGCATATGAGTGGCCAACAACTCTTCTAATGTCTCTGGAGCCATTGAACTGATTTAAATTGTGTATGTTACTTGTTGTCACTGATGGCACACTCTAGTCAATAGGATTGTTGAAGGTTGCACCAGACCTCCACAATTTTTATCTCACTTTCTGGATAGTGAGGTGTTGATTTTCAAGTCCCTGACATGTCTGCTTCCTCTGTGAAAACCTGGACTTCACACCCAATCCAGCACTTGGAAGTCTCCTGTCTTTTGGTCTTCCTACAACAGCACTCCACAATCCTCAAAACAGACCACTCTCACTGCCTGCACTCCTAAAGCATCCAGTCCTTCTACCACTTGCACGGTACCTGTTAGCCCAGTATGAGCCTGGAATGCCTGATTCTGTGGCAACCAGGACCACTCCAGAGAAGCCCATCTTTCAGGTTTTCAGCAGGTCCACCCTTTACTGTCCCTGAGATTGGACAGAGAGTTGAAAATTGCAAGCCCAAAGTGCCCTCTCACTTCAGCAAGGGATTCATCCATGATATGAATTTGTCATTCTCCTTCAGCTGCCTTCATTCTTCTAAAAGATTCTTCCCTGTGCATGGGTTTAAAATGGAGGTGGAGAGTGCTAGAAGATGGTAGTCCCTACCTAATACAGAGATGCCACTTCATCCCTCCATCCTCACTTGCAATTACAGAGAGCACCTCACTGGCTGTACAGGCCGCCTGCACAGTATCAAAAGAACAGCGGTTCTTATTAGAAATACATGTGGGTTTGAGAGAGCGTAGTATAAATATCATATATAATAGACGTGAAACACTTACACTTGACAAAGCAATATTAATAAATAATAAATAAAATGCATTAATAAACGTAAAGATGTACTCATTTATGAACACTAATGTTGAATAATAATAATAATAATAAGGTATATGTATTATTACAATCAAAACTGTATTCATTAAAACGTGTATGTCTTAAGTTAGCATGAGTTGCGAACTCGCCGTGTAACTCTCATTTAAAGCTTATTTTTCCTGTTTTCTGTGTGCGGACTCGCAAATGACTATGACCCAGCTATTGTTCTCTTCTGTATTAACTCAAAACATGGAGGAATCTTCCCATCCGCATGCTAACAGTTTTAGTATAAAAGATATGTGCTTCGAAACAGTAATGGACACTCTCAAGGACGATGAGACGAGGGAAAAAGAACTCCTGACCCGAGACGTGTGCCAAGATGGTGAAGTAACCCCGGACGTACCACCTACGAAAATGCTGATTATGAAGACCAATTGAAAGACAATTCAATATCAAGAAATAACAAATGCATTACTTAATGAATAATTTGATTGGTTACCAATGATGGAGTGTAGTTAATAACCAATAGAATTAAGGGGATTGGACTTTGAGAAAAGGGATAAAAACTCATGACACAAGAGACGGAGAGCAGTTAGGGAGGGATGACATCAATTGCATCCAGAAACTCTGTCACTCTATTTGGTGATTTGAGACTTAGACAAAACTACCATAGCCTATAACCCGCCCTATTATACTTTCCTCCATATGAGGAGAGTGTCCCTTGATTCCATTTTAGATAGATTGACGGTGAACCATCTGATGTCCTGAAGACGAAGACGGATCTTGTATGCTGACTTAACTCGAGGAGGGTAATTATAAATGCTAACAGAATCTATATGCCTTTCTTTCTAGGTACCAACTGCTGTATATTTAATTAGGTATCTTAGTTAGATGTTTTCCAAATTGATGTTCTAAATTGTTTTTGCATGAAGCCCAACATGCTAATGCTAATCGGAGGTTAGATGAGGTATTCATTTGACGGACGGAGCTGCCGTGACTGACATGTAGCTATGCTGAACTGATATTCTGTTGTTTATCATGCACTATGGTCTATTCTATCCTAACATGTCTATCCTATGATTCTGATCATTGCATTGATGAAAGTTCATCATAATTGCCACTTTGTGATTATGCTTCTTGGTTTGAGATTAATACGTTTACTATTAGATTGTAATCAATAGGGAATAAATTCAAAAATTTTCCTTCAAGGTGTGGTTATTTGAGTCTAAGTGCGCCGAAGGTTCATTAATGGTTATTGTGAAATATATTTGATGCATGGTAATCTCGTCTTACGGAGACTCACCACTGGGTCAAAAGGTTCATCGACCTAAAACGAGTCCTGATGTGTATAATTTAACATAGACGGACGCGTTAACAGTTCTGGTAGCAGAGTACGGTTTGGCCCTTGGGGGCCCTAGGACGGAGTTTTCATTGTTTATTTTGTTTTCTGTGATAATGAAATTTGGCAAAACGATGAGTGGCTAGGTTCACCATGGGCTTTCCTGGGATCTCGGAGCCTGCCGAAGATGAGTTGGGAATGTTCTCGGCGCCATAGTATGTGTGGTTAGGGTCTTTGCGCTTGCTCAAAGCTTATGCATCTTGCAGAAGATTGTGAAGATTTGTGTGTATTTAGGCCAAAATAAGTGTCGTTTAGCAGGAGTGGGCGTACTCCATGGTATGAGAGTAGGGAAGTCGGCGTACTTCATGTGAATGCAGCGCTTATTATTCAAAATTATCCACGTGGTTGGTAAAGGTACAGGCCTGTTGAGGTCTAAGACTCCGGAGTAGGATGAAAAATATGGTTTATGTTGTAATCTGTGCGATTTAATAGGTCAATCGGGCGTGGTTGACAAGTCAAGTTTGAGTCACAACGTATGTGTGAAACCTTCGATGGAGATTTGACAAGTTCTAAAGTGCACTAGAAGGAGTCATTGACAAGTCGAGAGTAGGATTTGCGGGTCAAATTCTGCTTGCGTATGAGGGAACTGAGAAGGAGAGAGTAGCGGCCGAGGCTTCAAGTGAAATCTCTGTAAAGTTCTGAAGCGAATGCGTTACCCTTCCTGTAGTAAATTGCCAGATTTGTATTGTCATTTAAGGTGTTTGCAATAAATCGCATTAGTTTGTATGAGTTGTAAGAAGTTAGTGAGGTGTGGACAAGCCGCAAGACTTTGTCAGCTGCAGTGTGTATGAGTGTGACGTCAGTGGTGCCGCGCTGGGATAGGTCAGATGTTGAGAGGGGTCGCGCACGGATTGGCTGCCGTTCGTGAGAGGCAATAGGGTGAGCAAAGGGCAGGTGAAGAGTGTCCTGGGAACTAAGCCGTTTCCTGATTAAATCTAAACTAAAATGAATTTTGTTAAAGCATTCAAAAGTGCTTTGAGGGGAGATGTGTATATCGTTGCAACAGATGGGGAATCTACACCGCCTGAGGGTACTCCAGCTTATACAGTTATGGAGGAAAAAGGTGTTGCACCTTGTTTGTGGTTAAAACAATGGCGCAAGTTGACAGAAAAAGAAGGGTGTCTAGCGTTTTCCGGAACATGGGACGTTCAATCAAAAGGTATTAGAAAATTTGAGGTGGATGTTAAGTACACAGAAACCACCTCCGAGACCAGCACAATACGAGGCTCTAGCGATCTGGGTTCTGATGGCTCTTAAACATAGGCAGGAAAGGTTTCACAGGAGATTGACAAGAGCAGAGAAATCGTATGCAGAATCAAGGTGGGATAACGAGAATAAGATGTGGAGACGGGGAATCGTAGATGGGTTAAAGCTGTTTCCAGCGATAACACAGGGAGAAGAGACTCAGGGAAAGAAAGCTTCTTGCAAAACTAACAAAGGCTCAGACAAAGTTAAAGAACAAAAAAGGACCTGGGAAGAAGAGGATGATTCAGAGGATGAGGAGTTTATGGATAGGTTACTACATGACCGACCACCACCTTATGCGGTGAGTGACAATGTTCCGAGCACTAGCTTGGATCCTCGGAACAAGACACAGGAGAAGGGAGTTACTGATACGGTACAGACTAGCGATACAGCTTCGATACAGAATGGTGACAGTGTACCTACTGCACCAGACGTACCGATACAGTTACAACCTCCACCACAGATAAAAAGAATTTATCCCGATGTTCCAGTACTCGAGACTACTACGAACTTGGTGGTGCCGCCAGACCCGATATATACAAAACCAAGACTGGTTCAGATTGAGTCAACCCCACAGTTAGTGTCACAACCACCACAACTGATACCGGGGTATAACCCAGTAGCGGGTCCTTTGAAAGAACCTGCACCGGGATTATTAGAGCAGACCTATGGTGTTGAAGCTCCTCGAAGTCTGGGATCAGGTCAGACACCTGCCGCAATATCACTACCTATCACTGTTGGTCCCCCAGTACCGTTATATATGCCCAAGAGAGAACAAGGACTTGTGAACAGGGAATCATGACCCATGAAGCCATAAGAGAAGGGTCCATTAGAACTCCACAAATAATGGCCCAGGGAGGTCAGGTTTCTGAGCGATCAAGACCCTTAATGGACCTCAGTCCAATAGGGGCACCTCTTGAGGCAATGCGGCAAGCAGGTTTGGGAGTCTTGACTCCTCAAACCATGAGTACAAATACTTCATATACTCCAATGATACATACAGGGAACATTTCACTGCAGGGTTTTACAGTACAACAGTTAAATGAGTGGTTGGAGAAAACTTGTACATCACAAAAGGCTACAGCAACTACAGTAACCGAAGCAAATCCTGATAAAGAAAAACCAGATGAATACCTGAATCTGGTACGGCTAGGTGCAGAAGCTGCTGAGTTGGTGGAAGGAACAATGGGGATGAATAGGTTAGAATCTTACACTGAGGCAGAACTGAGATATTTATGTCCTAAGATTACCAAAGAGGTGGGAAAAATACACCAGAGATTAACGAATCTGGCAGATAAATATAACATCGATATTGGGAACACGAAACATTTGAAACGAAGCTACAGATTAGACTTCGACACAAAAGATTTTGAACACATGAGATCCGCAGGTATGAAAACACACCAGAAAGAATTGCTGCAGAGTGCGCAAATCTGGGGAGCTTTAGAGAAATGGGAAAACAGATGGGCAAAGAAAAAAGACAAAGGAAAGAGGGATAGCAGAGAGTCTATCGAAACAGCGACCGCACCCAATCTGGATTCAGTAAAAATCCTGCCCATGAGAGAAACAGCTGGTGGTGTTTTAGTCCATGTGCCATGGTCCAGGGGAGACATTTTGTCCTTTACAAACGATTACCCGAGGTTGAGAGAGAAACCAATCGAGTGGTATCAGCAGACAGATAGATTTGTGAAGCTTGCAAAATGTCTTTGGGAGGACTTGAATACTTTATTTGAGATTATTGTCCCACCAGATTTGTGGCTTGAGTGCAAAAGAGGGGTGGATTGGCCCACAAAGGAACCGGCAAGGGATAAAGTGACGGGAGCACCTTCTGAAGAGGAGATGAAATATTATCATAAAGTGATTGAGTTTTTGAAACAAAAAGTGTCACCGAAGGTGACCGATTGGCAGAAAATCGACCGGACTTCGCAAGAGGTTAAGGAGTCAATACATGCCTATTATGAGAGATTGTTAAAAGCATTTAAACATTACAGTGGTACTGAAGCGATCGAGCCGAAGGACATGAATCATCTTGTGTTCAGATTTGTTGAAGGGCTGAGACCAGAGGTTGGTCAGATGATTAAGAACCATTTGATTTGTTGGCAAGCTAAACCGATTGACGAGGTGTTGCAGTATGCGAAATACTGTAGTGATGAAATTTAGTTAAAACAGAAAAAGCTGAAAGAAAAGGTGATGGTGATGCAGATAAGAGCTGCACAGGCTGGAATTCAGGGAAATGGTGTTCAGCAAATGATGCATCAGCAACCGCAAATGAACGGTGGATTTCAGGTACAGCCGAGAGGTAGAGGTCGTGGCTTTGTGAATCGTAATATAGACATGAATAATGCTGCCATTCAAAATGATGGGCAGATAGTGAAGAGGATGTCACCTTGTCACGCGTGCGGGGGCATGGGACATTGGAAGCGGGATTGTCCAAATATGGTGCATGATGGTACAGTTCAGCAGAGAATGAATGTTGGGGCACAACAGAATCCACGAGGTCCAAGAATGAGACAACAAAATCAGAATTATCAAAATAATTTGACGCAGATGTCAGGGGTACAACCCATGCAGCAAATGCAGATGCCACGGTTCCAAACTGTGTCAGTACAACCAATACAACAGCAGATTCCTATGGTGCCTAGACAGCAAATGCAGTTACCTCTAGCCCCGATGGGTCAGCAACAGGTGATGCTTCCTCAGCAGGTCACAGGTCAGGTGTCGAGTCAAAACAACACTGTGCAACAATTCCCATTGCGAGGTGAAAATGAGACGAATGACGAATGGTCAGATGACAGTTCAGACAGTGAAGAGTGCAGACTTGCAGCCTCATTAGAAGTAGATCAGAGAGGCCCATATGTAGAGGGAAAAGTAATGGGCTATAAGGTCTCATTTTTGGTTGACACTGGAGCTACACGCTCTACAGTCCGCAGTATGGAAGTACCAAGGTTACCTTTATCAGGACGCACAATACGAGTGGTTGGTGTGGCTAATCAGTATTTGACAAATCCAATTACCGATCCAGTACAGGTTGAAATTGGAAATTTCCAAGGCCTGCATAGGTTTGTCGTATGCGACTCAAGTCCAGTATCCTTGCTGGGAAGGGACTTACTATGCAAAACTAAATGTTCAATTACCTGTTCCAACGATGGAATAGAAGTTCAGACAAACAGTGGTGATGAAGGTGATGAGGACCAGCTCATAGGAGGAGGGGAGACGAGCGAAGATTACCCTCTAATTACCTTATTCCCAGTGTTCACACTAATCGACTTACCTGCTGACCTACAAGGGTACGTAACAGAGAGAGTGTGGGATTTGACAGGAAAAGAGGTTGGATTAATTAAAGGAGTTAATCCAGTTAAGGTGCAGATAAAACCAAATGCAGAATTCCCACAAGTACCACAATATCACATGACTCAAGACGTACTCATTGAAGTGACACAGATTATTGCAGATTTTCTCAGGCAAGGAGTTTTGAAAGAAGTTTTGAGCAGTCCATGTAACTCACCTATTATGGGTTTGAAAAAGCCCTGTGGGAAGATTCGGATTGTGCAGGATTTGAGAAAAATAAATGAAATTGTGATAAAATGCTGCCCTGTGGTTCCTAACCCAGCGGTAATAATGTTCCAAGTTCCTTGCGATGCTGAATGGTTTACCGTAGTAGACCTATCACAAGCATTTTTCTCGATACCATTGCATGAGGAAAGTCAATTTTTGTTCAGTTTCAAATTCCTGGATAAGGTGTATAGTTGGTGCAGAATCCCTCAAGGGTTTTCTGAATCGCCATCTATCTTTAATCAGATCTTAAAGAAGGATTTGGAACCTCTTGTACTACCTTTTAATTCAACCCTTGTGCAGTACATTGATGACTTGTTGATTGCATCCAAAACCAGAGACAGTTGTAAATATGATACCATTGCATTATTGAACCATTTGGGAAAAAACGGGCATAAGGTGTCACCTAAGAAGCTGCAGTACTGCCAGAAAGAAGTAAAATATTTGGGGCATCTAATTGAGAAGTGATCCCGAAGGATATCAAAAGAGAGAATAACAGCTGTCATACAAATGAATCCCCCAATAACAAAAAGAGATGTCAGGATGTTTTTGGGAATGGTGGGTTATTGCCGCCAATGGATACCAAATTTCTCAATCATTGCAAAACCCTTAATAAAACTGACAGGAAAAGATGTCAAAGATGAGCCATATACAATCACTTTGACAAAAGAAGAACTTTAGTCATTCCTTGAGCTGAAAGAATGCATGTGCAGTGCCCCAGTATTAGGGATGCCTGATTATGAAAAACCTTTTCTGTTGTTTTGTCATGAACGTGATGCTTGTTCTTTGTCTGTTTTAACACAGGTCCACGGAGATGCAAATCGCCCTGTAGCATATTTTTCAGCTACTTTGGACCCTGTCGCAGCAGCTCTACCGGGTTGTTTGCGAGCAGTTGCAGCAGTTGGTCAAAGCATTTCCCAATGTGAGGGCATAGTAATGGGATACCCTATGACAGTTTTGGTTCCACATTCTGTTGAAATCTTGTTAACAAGAACGAAAACACAGCACATGACAAATGCACGACCTACCAAATATGAGACGATTATTTTGGGATCACCAAATGTTACACTAAAAAGATGCACAGTACTGAACCCGGCAACTCTACTTCCCAATGAAAATACAGAAATCAAAGAGGGGGAAGAATTTGAGCATGATTGTATCGAGGTGACTGACCTCTGTACCAAACCTCGCCCAGACATACAGGACACCCAATTAAAAGAAAATGATTGCATTATGTTCGTGGATGGGTCCTGTTTAAGAGATTCAACTGGAACATTAAGAGCTGGCTATGCAGTGTGTACAATGTCTGGCATAGTCGAAGCCTCCTGGCTTGAAAAGGTATTTTCAGCACAAGTGGCAGAATTAATAGCTCTTACAAAGGCCTGCCATGCTGCTGTAAATTTGAAAGTTACAATTTATACTGACAGTAGGTATGGATTTGGAACTGTACATGATTTTGGTCAGATCTGGTTACAAAGGGGTTTCATGACCTCTTCCGGATCACCTGTGAAAAATGGAGAACAGATAAGAGATTTGTTACATGCAATTCAGTTACCTCTTGAAGTTGCCGTGGTAAAGTGCAGTGCTCATACCAGATCACAAGACTTTGTGTCAATGGGGAATGATTATGCAGATCAGGTAGCCAGATTTTGTACCTTAAATTGTATATCATTCAAAGAACAGTGGGAATTGTTACCTCAGCCTGAAAATGACACAACTTTGAATCTAGCACTACAAGTGGTTGATACTTTAGATGAGTTAAAGACACTACAAAACCGTGCTAATAAAGAAGAAAAACGCTCCTGGCAGAAAATGCAATGTACACAAAGAGCAGATGATATATGGGTCTCAGATGATGGAAAATTGGTCTTACCTAATAGTCTACTGTCACAATTTGCCCGAATATATCATGGGCAAGCACATTTAGGAAGAGACGCCATGATCAGATCTTTTAAAGTTGATTGGTTTAATCCAAAATTCAGACATGCCGCAGAAATTACTTGTCACAGGTGCATCATCTGTCAACAGATGAATGCTGGAAAAGGAACAGTGGTAAATTTGAGCCACATTGGAAGAGCTGGAGGTCCATTTAATAGGATGCAAATGGATTTCATTGAAATGCCTGTTTATGGCGGATTGAAGTACGTGTTGGTGATTGTGTGTGTTTTCAGTCATTGGATTGAGGCATACCCTACACGTAGAAATGACAGTCTCACAGTTGCAAAACTATTGCTGAGGGAATTAATACCACGATTCGGGTTCCCGGTTTCTATAGAATCAGATAGGGGAAGACACTTCGACAATGAGGTGATCAAGCTTCTGTGTGCAGCACTCAACATCGAGCAGAAGTTACACTGTAGCTATCGCCCTGAAGCATCAGGACTAGTTGAACTGATAAATGGTACCTTAAAATCAAGAATAGCGAAAATGTGTGCAGCAAGAAACATGAAGTGGCCAGATGCATTACCGCTAGTACTGATGTCCATGAGAAACACACCAGATAAGAAAACAGGATTGTCCCCCAATGAAATCCTCATAGGTAGAGCAATGAGGCTACCAGCGGTACCTGCAAATGCACTAGTGAATATTACAGATGATATGGTGTTGGATTACTGCAAAAATTTAGCTGACGTGATACGCTCTTTCTCTCACCAGGTAGAAGCTAACACGTTACCACCAATCGGCGAACCAGGACACTCTCTGCAAGCTGGAGATTGGGTGGTTGTCAAGAAACACGTAAGAAAATCGTGTCTTGAGCCACGTTGGAAAGGGCCATATCAAGTGATATTGACAACCACTACTGCTGTGAAGTGTGCCGGGGTTCCCAACTGGATACATGCCAGGCACACAAAGAAGGTAACGTGTCCTGTTGAAGAGGAACTTGAAAATTCCTGTACAGCAACTTCGAGAGAAGAAGTCTCAGAATCAGAGATCAGTCAAGAAGGATCTGAGACTACAGGAGAGCCTGCTGAGAACAGCAGCGTTCCTCATACTATCAGAGAGTTCGAGAGAGGTAACGGAGTGCCAATCTCAGTGGAGGCAGCAGGAGAACAAAGACAAGGAGAGGTTCTCCCAGAAGCAGACGAATACAATTCAGAACCAGAATACAGTATTGAACAAGAAGGAGAGAGAGACGGAATAGTGACAAATCCAAATCAAAACGAATCAGACTCTTCTGATCGAATTCCAAGCCTATCGAGAGAAAACACCATATCACAAGAGAAGGGTGCTGTCCAACGTCCTGAAGGAAATCACCGAAACAAGACACATAGAGGTGATACATGGCCAGAAAAGTCACCTTTTAGAATAAGAAAATTAACAAACGAGACAATAATAGAAGAAAGCGATACCTCACAGGTGGATGATCTGAGTGAAGGGGAACAGAAAGTTGAACGAAGATTAAAAAGAAAGAGAATAGCAAACCGAAGGTATACAGGTCCTGAATGGGCATATGCTACGACCTCTGAGTGGCAACAAGAATTCTTGGCATTCTGTTTTGATCGAGAAGTACCTGGCCAATACTACGGTACCTGAAGGAAAACAACAGGAGAATTGTGCAAAAGAATATATCGAAAGAAAAGAGACTTTATAAGTTTACCGGAAAGAGACAATTAAAACCTGGATTTGACTTATAAGAAACCTGATTACGACAAGCTGCTATCCTGAATTGACAAAAAGGGTCCTAGAGTGAGAGAAGACGCTGTAAATACGCAGAAAGAGTTTGCCATCTTAAAGTTGATTGTTGATCTGCTCTTCTGATTCTATACAAACATGGCTTATAGCAATAAAGGAAGTAAAGTGTGTGGTTGGTTAGGACTTATGATAGGTGTTGTATGCGCAATAATAATTGTGGGAGTGATTGTGAGAATGCCGTGGAGAGAGAGTGAAACAATTAATGCAACTTCAAAACCTGAGACTACCATTACAACTAATAAATTATCGCCGTGGGAGAAATTCGAACAAGATACTAAACATCTTCATGAGGGAACTAATACGAAGAGGGAACTTTCTACTAACGTCTTCTATCGCTTATTAAATGAGTATGTGGAAACTATGGATACGAAAGATTGTTATGTGTGTACTAAAATTCCTTCATCTGTGCAGGAGGGGGTTACTTATCATAGTCTCCCTCTTACTTATGGAATTAGCTGCAGCCTGTTACTAACGAGATTCTATAATCAAGAGCATGTACAATACTTCTATTCAAATCTGGATGTTGTGTTTTCTTTTGTGCCTGTAATTGAATTCCTAAATAAGCTAGCTAAAGAGCATGATATAAAATTAGTGAGAGGATTCTTTGAGCCAACACTAACATTTGGAACAGCTTATGCACACCGCAACAATTTAACATGCTTACTGTCTTCTGTAGAGAAAAGCTTTTTAGATCACACAGATGATAGACGCAAAGCACTAAAAGAGAAATTAGAAAAAGGTTTAGAAAAACGTACATATGCAAATGATTATGCTTTCACTGCCATTAAGACACAAGGCAAATTAGCTATAGATGCATTACACGTAGGTAGGCTATGTATATACAGACCAAAATCTGATCAAGACAATTTGTTTGTGGGTACGAGTGAATGTAGGCATGTGTTTTTGTTTCAGAGTAAATGGACCTTCATGTTAAATGGACAAGACCCAGCGATTCCTGGAATCTATTACATCTGTGGGTTAGATGCATATTATCGTCTCCCAAAGGGATGGTATGGGACATGTTATTTGGGAATAGTTTTCCCAAAGATATACCAGATTGATGACTTAAAACAGATATCTAAATCTTCTGAAATACAACATTCTAGACAAAAACGAGAATCAGTGGCGGCTGTCATTGGTGACATATTTGGAGCAATAATCCCATCAGTTGGGGTTATCTTGAATTCTATGAAAATTCAAAAGTTGTCTACTATTGTGGATAACATGCTGACAAACTTTACAGGAGCAATATTATTAATGGATACTGAACTAGCTGCAGAAAGAGCTATGACTCTTCAAAATCGGCTTGCTTTAGACATTCTTTTAGCAAAGAATGGAGGTGTGTGCAAAATGCTTAATGAACGTCACTGCTGCTCTTACATACCTGATAATAGTAAGAAAATTAGAAATATGCTTACTAACCTGACTAGAGATAGTGCAGATTTGAAGGAATTGAAAGAACCTGGAGTTTGGGAAAAATTTTGAAAAGGAATTGCCCGGATAGGAAACTGGTTTACCAACATTTGGAATGGTGTTCTTGCAAAAATTATGTTGGGCCTACTGATTGTTTTAATTTGTCTATTAGGATTATGGGGAGCATGCAAAATTAATGACAAAATTAGAAGAAACTTATCAAAAAGAGTCAAACAGAATGAAGAAAGTGAAAGAGAGAAAATGTTCAATGAAATATGGGAAAGTACACATAAAGGGCAAGATGTTGAAATGCGCATTATGCGCAAGGTGAAAAATTGAAAATGAAGAATTGTGTGATGACGTGCGTCATCAGAGGAGGGACTGAGAGAGCGTAGTATAAATATCATATATAATAGACGTGAAACACTTATACTTGACAAAGCAATATTAATAAATAATAAATAAAATGCATTAATAAACGTAAAGATGTACTCATTTATGAACACTAATGTTGAATAATAATAATAATAATAAGGTATATGTATTATTACAATCAAAACTGTATTCATTAAAACGTGTATGTCTTAAGTTAGCATGAGTTGCGAACTCGCCGTGTAACTCTCATTTAAAGCTTATTTTTCCTGTTTTCTGTGTGCGGACTCGCAAATGACTATGACCGAGCTATTGTTCTCTTCTGTATTAACTCGAAACATGGAGGAATCTTCCCATCCGCATGCTAACAGTTTTAGTATAAAAGATATGTGCTTCGAAACAGTAATGGACACTCTCAAGGACGATGAGACGAGGGAAAAAGAACTCCTGACCCGAGACGTGTGCCATGATGGTGAAGTAACCCCGTACGTACCACCTACGAAAATGCTGATTATGAAGACCAATTGAAAGACAATTCAATATCAAGAAATAACAAATGCATTACTTAATGAATAATTTGATTGGTTACCAATGATGGGGTGTAGTTAATAACCAATAGAATTAAGGGGATTGGACTTTGAGAAAAGGGATAAAAACTCATGACACAAGAGACGGAGAGCAGTTAGGGAGGGATGACATCAATTGCATCCAGAAACTCTGTCACTCTATTTGGTGATTTGAGACTTAGACAAAACTACCATAGCCTATAACCCGCCCTATTATACTTTCATCCATATGAGGAGAGTGTCCCTTGATTCCATTTTAGATAGATTGACGGTGAACCATCTGATGTCCTGAAGACGAAGACTGATCTTGTATGCTGACTTAACTCGAGGAGGGTAATTATAAATGCTAACAGAATCTATATGCCTTTCTTTCTAGGTACCAACTGCTGTATATTTAATTAGGTATCTTAGTTAGATGTTTTCCAAATTGATGTTCTAAATTGTTTTTGCATGAAGCCCAACATGCTAATGCTAATCGGAGGTTAGATGAGGTATTCATTTGACGGACGGAACTGACGTGACTGACATGTAGCTATGCTGAACTGATATTCTGTTGTTTATCATGCACTATGGTCTATTCTATCCTAACATGTCTATCCTATGATTCTGATCATTGCATTGATGAAAGTTCATCATAATTGCCACTTTGTGATTATGCTTCTTGGTTTGAGATTAATACGTTTACTATTAGATTGTAATCAATAGGGAATAAATTCAAAAAATTTCCTTCAAGGTGTGGTTATTTGAGTCTAAGTGCGCCGAAGGTTCATTAATGGTTATTGTGAAATATATTTGATGCATGGTAATCTCGTTTTACGGAGACTCACCACTGGGTCAAAAGGTTCATCGACCTAAAACGAGTCCTGATGTGTATAATTTAACATAGACGGACGCGTTAACAGGTTCATACTATAAAGACAGACTTAGGGCCTGATTAGAAATTGGCGAATGGAAATAATGGGATTTAGATTTCGGGGGATGGGATATCTGTCACCGTTGTGACAGATTAACCCATCCACCAATATCTAAATTAGGCCCTTAATCACACAATGTAACAGGACTGTTGAAGGAACCAACAGGAAAGGAAAATAAGTAGTCACAAAGAGAATATTTGAAGAATATGTATTTTTCTTGAAAGCAAATGCATGACAGGCGAAGTGCCTCAAGTGAAAAGCGGATCAACCAAATAGAAAACATTACATTAGATTACAAACAAACAGAATTTTTTTTTTACATGTTACCAAAACCACAACAAACGACCACATAAGATATATCAAATTAATTTGAGCCTTTTTGACAGTCAAAGGAATCAAAAAATTGGACTGTTGTGTGTGTGTCGACGATGTTTCGACCCCCTTTGTAATATGGGGTCTCATCAGAAGCCATTGATAGAGGGGACAGCAGAAAATATAAAACAGGTGTGACTACTTGGTACTGGGACAATGACAATAAAGCGTCTGAATCATTACTCTTCCACACCATACCAGATGCGTTCAAAAGTACAACACTGAGTGCATCTCACCAAAGTGCTGATAAAGAAAGGGGAAAGGGTACTCCCGTCGGGCAAACTGAACCCGAACTGAGTGAAAAACAAAGATAAGTAGTAAATATGTTTTTGTTTCACAACATGTCCGGAACAGAAGGACTGTTATTGAAAAACAATATGCCACTATCAATAATTTAAAGGATGTGGCAGCAGTCATTGGAGGAATAAAAATAAGAAGGTTTACCCCAAAGGAAATGGATTGGCTTAAAAAGCAAATTGCTTATGCTAGGCCCCACGGTCCGCAGTACAAGTAGAGAATAGCGCAGATGCCGCACGGTTCCAGTGTGTTTTTAGGGATCAAAAATGCCGGCTATAGAAATCAAGCCTCGCCACTTAGCTAACATCAGCGAAAAGGCGGAGGTACAGAGCGGCAAGGAATTAATCCAAGTAGGGAAAGCGGAGAGCACACATCCTGCCTCGCTGCCCGTGAAGGCACTTCTTCCTTAGGAATGCCTGAGGCGAAGATAAAAGCTAGGCTTGCAACTGAAGCGTCCCAGGCCTAAGGTGCCCTGGAATGAACACGAATATGAAAACGAACTGATTTGGTTGCCAGGGTGACTCATAAAACACAGCTCGTGCATCATTTTATCGGGCTATGCGCGTAAAATGCAAATTAAAGGTTAGGGGAAACATAACTAGTGGACTTCACAGGTAGGCAGTCATGGAAAAACATGGAAACATTGCCTAAGAAAATTATTCATAAAATGGATACACGCAGTATGAAGGACGCAAGGTGTAGGAAGTTGGCTCTGTATGTGCTATTTCAAAGTAAGGAATAGCATGCACAGAGTCCAAGGGTTCCCCTTAGAGGTAAAATAGTGGTAAAAAGAGATAATACTAATGCTCTGTTTTGTGGTAGTGTGGTCGAGCAGTAGGCTTATCCAAGGAGTAGTGTTAAGCATTTGTTGTACATACACATAGACAATAAATGAGGTACACACACTCAGAGACAAATCCAGCCAATAGGTTTTGTTATAGAAAAATATATTTTCTTAGTTTATTTTAAGAACCACAGGTTCAAATTTTACATGTAATATCTCATTTGAAAGGTATTGCAGGTAAGTACTTTAGGAACTTTAAATCATTACATTAGCATGTATACTTTTTTCATAAAACACAATAAGCTGTTTTAAAAGTGGACACAGTGCAATTTTCACAGTTCCTGGGGGAGGTAAGTTATTGTTAGTTTTAACAGGTAAGTAAGTCACTTACAGGTTTCAGTTTTTGGTCCAAGGTAGCCCACCGTTGGGGGTTCAGAGCAACCCCACAGTTATCACACCAGCAGCTCAGGGCCGGTCAGGTGCAAAGGTCAAAGAGGTGCCCAAAACACATAGGCTTCAATGGAGAGAAGGGGGTGCCCCGGTTCCAGCCTGCCAGCAGGTAAGTACCCGCGTCTTCGGAGGGCAGACCAGGGGGGTTTTGTAGGGCACCGGGGGGGACACAAGTCCACACAGAAAGTACACCCTCAGCAGCGCGGGGGCGGCCGGGTGCAGTGTGCAAACAAGCGTCGGGTTTCCTTTAGTTTTCAATGGGAGACCAAGGGGTCTCTTCAGTGATGCAGGCAAGGGGGGGGGCTCCTCGGGGTAGCCACCACCTTAGCAAGGGAGAGGGCCTCCTGGGGGTCACTCCTGCACAGAAGTTCCGTTTCTTTAAGGGCTGGGGGCTGCGGGTGCAGAGTCTTTTCCAGCCGTCGGGAAATGGAGTTCAGACAGTCGCGGTCAGGGGGAGCCTGGGGATTCCCTCTGCAGGCGTCGCTGTGGGGGCTCAGGGGGGACAACTTTGGTTACTCACAGTCGTAGAGTCGCCGGAGGGTCCTCCCTGAGTTGGTTGTTCTCCACCAGTCGAGTCGGGGTCGCCGGGTGCAGTGTTGCAAGTCTCACGCTTCTTGCGGGGAGTTGCAGGGGTCTTTAAATCTGCTCCTTGTAACAAAGTTGCAGTTCTTTTGGAGCAGTGCCGCTGTCCTCGGGAGTTTCTTGTCTTTTTCGAAGCAGGGCAGTCCTCAGAGGATTCAGAGGTCGCTGGTCCCTTGGAAAGCGTCGCTGGAGCAGGTTTCTTTGGAAGGCAGGAGACAGGCCGGTAAGTCTGGGGCCAAGGCAGTTGGTGTCTTCTGTTCTTCCTCTGCAGGGGTTTTTCAGCTCAGCAGTCCTTTTTCTTGTTAGTTGCAGGAATCTAATTTCTAGGTTCAGGGAGAGCCCTTAAATACTAAATTTAAGGGCGTGTTTAGGTCTGGGGGGTTAGTAGCCAATGGCTACTAGCCCTGAGGGTGGGTACACCCTCTTTGTGCCTCCTCCCAAGGGGAGGGGGGCACATCCCTAATCCTATTGGGGGAATCCTCCATCTGCAAGATGGAGGATTTCTAAAAGTTAGAGTCACTTCAGCTCAGGACACCTTAGGGGCTGTCCTGACTGGTCAGTGACTCCTCCTTGTTGCTTTCTTTGTTTCCTCCAGCCTTGCCGCCAAAAGTGGGGGCCGTGGCCGGAGGGGGCGGGCAACTCCACTAAGCTGGAGTGCCCTGCTGTGCTGTGACAAAGGGGTGAGCCTTTGAGGCTCACCGCCAGGTGTTACAGCTCCTGCCTGGGGGAGGTGTTAGCATCTCCACCCAGTGCAGGCTTTGTTACTGGCCTCAGAGTGACAAAGGCACTCTCCCCATGGGGCCAGCAACATGTCTCTAGTGTGGCAGGCTGCTGGAACCAGTCAGCCTACACAGATAGTCGGTTAAGTTTCAGGGGGCACCTCTAAGGTGCCCTCTGTGGTGTATTTTACAATAAAATGTACACTGGCATCAGTGTGCATTTATTGTGCTGAGAAGTTTGATACCAAACTTCCCAGTTTTCAGTGTAGCCATTATGGTGCTGTGGAGTTCGTGTAAAACAGACTCCCAGACCATATACTCTTATGGCTACCCTGCACTTACAATGTCTAAGGTTTTGCTTAGACACTGTAGGGGCACAGTGCTCATGCACTGGTACCCTCACCTATGGTATAGTGCACCCTGCCTTAGGGCTGTAAGGCCTGCTAGAGGGGTGTCTTACCTATACTGCATAGGCAGTGAGAGGCTGGCATGGCACCCTGAGGGGAGTGCCATGTCGACTTACTCATTTTGTTCTCACTAGTACACACAAGCTGGTAAGCAGTGTGTCTGTGCTGAGTGAGGGGTCTCTAGGGTGGCATAATACATGCTGCAGCCCTTAGAGACCTTCCCTGGCATCAGGGCCCTTGGTACCAGAGGTACCAGTTACAAGGGACTTATCTGGATGCCAGGGTGTGCCAATTGTGGAATCAAAAGTACAGGTTAGGGAAAGAACACTGGTGCTGGGGCCTGGTTAGCAGACCTCAGCACACTTTCAATTCAAAACATAGCATCAGCAAAGGCAAAAAGTCAGGGGGTAACCATGCCAAGGAGGCATTTCCTTACACAACCCCCCCCCCCCCCAAACGAAAGAGGATGAGACTAACCTTTCCCAATAGAGTCTTCATTTTCTAAGTGGAAGAACCTGGAAAGGCCATCTGCATTGACATGGGCAGTCCCAGGTCTGTGTTCCACTATAAAGTCCATTCCCTGTAGGGAGATGGACCACCTCAACAGTTTTGGATTTTCACCTTTCATTTGCATCAGCCATCTGAGAGGTCTGTGGTCAGTCTGAACTAGGAAGTGAGTACCAAAGAGGTATGGTCTCAACTTCTTCAGGGACCAAACCACAGCAAAGGCCTCCCTCTCAATGGCACTCCAACGCTGCTCCCTGGGGAGTAACCTCCTGCTAATGAAAGCAACAGGCTGGTCAAGGCCATCGTCATTTGTTTGGGACAAAACTGCCCTATCCCATGTTCAGAGGCATCTGTTTGCACAATGAATTGCTTGGAGTAATCTGGAGCTTTTAGAACTGGTGCTGTGCACATAGCTTGCTTCAGGGTGTCAAAGGCCTGTTGGCATTCTACAGTCCAGTTTACTTTCTTGGGCATTTTCTTGGAGGTGAGTTCTGTGAGGGCTGTCACAATGGATCCATATCCCTTCACAAACCTCCTATAGTACCCAGTCAAGCCAAGGAATGCCCTGACTTGAGTCTGGGTTTTTGGAGCTGCCCAGTCCAGAATAGTCTGGATCTTAGGCTGGAGTGGCTGAACTTGGCCTCCACCTACAAGGTGTCCCAAGTAAACCACAGTTCCCAGCCCTATCTGGCATTTGGATGCCTTGATAGAGAGGCCTGCAGATTGCAGGGCCTTCAAAACCTTCTTCAGGTGGACCAGGTGATCCTGCCAGGTGGAGCTGAAGACAGCAATATCATCAAGATAAGCTGCACTAAAGGATTCCAGCCCAGCAAGGACTTGATTCACCAACCTTTGGAAGGTGGCAGGGGCATTCTTTAAACCAAAGGGCATAACAGTGAACTGATAATGCCCATCAGGTGTGGAGAATGCTGTCTTTTCTTTTGCTCCAGGGGCCATTTTGATTTGCCAGTACCCTGCTGTTAAGTCAAAGGTACTGAAGAATTTGGCAGCCCCTAATTTGTCGATTAGCTCATCAGCTCTAGGGATGGGATGAGCATCTGTCTTGGTGACAGAGTTGAGACCTCTGTAGTCCACACAAAACCTCATCTCTCTCTTTCCTTCTTTGGTGTGAGGTTTGGGGACTAAGACCACTGGGCTAGCCCAGGGGCTGTCAGAGTACTCAATTACTCCCAATTCCAGCATCTTGTGGACTTCCACCTTGATGCTTTCCATAACTTGGTCAGACTGTCTAAATATTTTGTTTTTGATAGGCATGCTGTCTCCTGTGTCCACATCATGGGTACACAGGTGTGTCTGACCAGGGGTTAGGGAAAAGAGTTCAGCAAACTGCTGCAGGACCTTCCTGCAGTCAGACTGCTGTTGGCTAGAGAGGGTGTCTGAGTAGATCACTCCATCTACTGAGCCATCTTTAGGGTCTGATGAGAGGAGATCAGGGAGAGGTTCACTCTCAGCTTCCTGGTCCTCATCTGTTACCATCAACAGATTTACATCAGCCCTGTCATGGAAGAGCTTAAGGCTGTTCACATGGATCACCCTCTTGGGGCTCCTGCTTGTGCCCAGGTCCACCAGGTAGGTGACCTGACTCTTCCTCTCTAGTACTGGGTAAGGGCCACTCCATTTGTCCTGAAGTGCCCTGGGAGCCACAGGCTCCAGAACCCAGACTTTCTGCCCTGGTTGAAATTCAACCAGTGCAGCCTTTTGGTCATACCACAACTTCTGGAGTTGTTGGCTGGCCTCAAGGTTTTTACTTGCCTTTTCCATGTACTCTGCCATCCTTGAGCGAAGGCCAAGTACATAGTCCACTATGTCTTGTTTAGGCTCATGAAGAGGTCTCTCCCAGCCTTCTTTAACAAGAGCAAGTGGTCCCCTTACAGGGTGGCCAAACAGAAGTTCAAAGGGTGAGAATCCTACTCCCTTCTGAGGCACCTCTCTGTAAGCGAAAAGCAGACATGGCAGGAGGACATCCCATCTCCTTTTGAGTTTTTCTGGGAGCCCCATGATCATGCCCTTTAATGTCTTGTTGAATCTCTCAACAAGGCCATTAGTTTGTGGATGATATGGTGTAGTGAATTTGTAAGTCACTCCACACTCATTCCACATGTGTTTTAGGTATGCTGACATGAAGTTGGTACCTCTGTCAGACACCACCTCCTTAGGGAAGCCCACTCTGGTAAAGATACCAATGAGGGCCTTGGCTACTGCAGGGGCAGTAGTCGACCTAAGGGGAATAGCTTCAGGATACCTAGTAGCATGATCCACTACTACTAGGATGTACATATTTCCTGAGGCTGTGGGAGGTTCTAGTGGACCAACTATGTCCACACCCACTCTTTCAAAGGGGACCCCCACCACTGGAAGTGGAATGAGGGGGGCCTTTGGATGCCCACCTGTCTTACCACTGGATTGACAGGTGGGGCAGGAGAGGCAAAACTCCTTAACCTTCTGGGACATATTGGGCCAGTAGAAGTGGTTGACTAACCTCTCCCACGTCTTGGTTTGTCCCAAATGCCCAGCAAGGGGAATATCATGGGCTAAGGTCAGAATAAACTCTCTGAAACCCTGAGGCACTACCACTCTCCTAGTGGCACCAGGTTTGGGATCTCTTGCCTCAGTGTACAGGAGTCCATCTTCCCAATAGACCCTATGTGTTCCATTTTTCTTGCCTTTGGACTCTTCAGCAGCTTGCTGCCTAAGGCCTTCAAGAGAGGGACAGGTTTCTTGTCCCTTACACAACTCTTCCCGTGAGGGTCCCCCTGGGCCCAAGAGCTCAACCTGATAAGGTTCCAGCTCCATAGGCTCAGTTCCCTCAGAGGGCAGAACTTCTTCCTGAGAAGAGAGGTTCTCTTTTTGGTGTTGTGTTGCAGCTGGTTTCCCAGCTGACTTTCCTTTTCTCTTGGTAGGCTGGGCCATTTTTCCAGACTCCAGCTCTACTTTTTCACCCTGTGCCTTGCACTGTGCCCTAGTCTTGACACACACCAGTTCAGGAATACCCAGCATGGCTGCATGGGTTTTCAGTTCTACCTCAGCCCATGCTGAGGACTCCAGGTCATTTCCAAGCAAACAGTCTACTGGGATATTTGAGGAGACCACCACCTGTTTCAGGCCTTTGACCCCTCCCCACTCTAAAGTTACCATAGCCATGGGATGTACTTTAGTCTGATTGTCAGCGTTGGTGACTGGATAAGTTTGTCCAGCCAGGTATTGGCCAGGGGAAACCAGTTTCTCTGTCACCATTGTGACACTGGCACCTGTATCCCTCAGGCCCTCTACACTTGTCCCATTAATTAAGAGCTGCTGCCTGTATTTTTGCATGTTAGGGGGCCAGGCAGCCAGTGTGGCTAAATCCACCCCACCCTCAGAGACTAATGTAGCTTCAGTGTGACACCTGATTTGCTCTGGGCACACTGTTGATCCCACTTGGAGACTGGCCATTCCAGTTTTAGCTGGATGGGAGTTAGAAGTGGTATCTTTCTTGGGACAGGCCTTGTCTCCAGTTTGGTGTCCAGACTGACTACAGTTACGACACCAGGCCTTTTTGGGATCAAAGTTTTTACCCTTGTACCCAGAATTGTTTTGTGAAGAGGCTCTGGGCCCACCCTCCTGTGCAGGTTTTTGGGGGCCTGTAGAAGACTCTTTACTATCTTTGTTTTTGGCTGTCTCACCACCTTTCCCCTGGGGAGGTTTTGTGACCCCTTTCTTTTGGTCACCCCCTGTGGAAGTTTTGGACACCCTAGTCTTGACCCAATGGTCCGCCTTCTTTCCCAATTCTTGGGGAGAAATTGGTCCTAGGTCCACCAGATGCTGATGCAGTTTATCATTGAAACAATTACTCAATAGGTGTTCTTTCACAAATAAATTGTACAGCCCATCATAATAATTTACACTATTGCCTTGAATCCAATCATATAGTGTTTTTACTGAGTAGTCTACAAAGTCAACCCAGGTCTGGCTCGAGGATTTTTGAGCCCCCCTGAATCTAATCCTATACTCCTCAGTGGAGAATCCAAAGCCCTCAATCAGGGTACCCTTCATGAGGTCATAAGATTCTGCATCTTTTTTAGAGAGTGTGAGGAGTCTATCCCTACACTTTCCTGTGAACATTTCCCAAAGGAGAGCACCCCAGTGAGATTTGTTCACTTTTCTGGTTTCACAAGCCCTCTCAAAAGCTGTGAACCATTTGGTGATGTCATCACCATCTTCATATTTAGTTACAATCCCTTTGGGGATTTTCAACATGTCAGGAGAATCTCTGACCCTAGTTATGTTGCTGCCACCATTGATGGGTCCTAGGCCCATCTCCTGTCTTTCCCTTTCTATGGCTAGGATCTGTTTTTCCAAAGCCAATCTTTTGGCCATCCTGGCTAACTGGATGTCCTCTTCACTGGAGTTATCCTCAGTGATTTCAGAGAGGCTGGACCCTCCTGTGAGGGAGCCAGCATCTCTGACTATTATTTTTGGAGTCAGGGCTTGAGAAGCCCTGTTCTCCCTAGATAGGACTGGTGGAGGGGATTCTTCCTCCAGTTCACTATCATCCTCCTCTGTGTTATCCACAGAGGGGTTGGCTCTATCATACTCTGCCAACAGCTCCTGGAGCTGTACTTTGGTAGGTCTGGAGCCCATTGTTATTTTTCTTATGTTACAGAGTGACCTTAGCTCTTTCATCTGGAGATGAAGGTAAGGTGTGGTGTCGAGTTCCACCACATTCATCTCTGTACTAGACATTATTCTTCTAAAAGTTGGAATGCTTTTAAGAATCTAAAACTAGTTCTAGAATCTAATTCAAACTTTTACAAACTTTTAAACTCTAAAAGAAATGCTAACAGGGACTAACACAAGGCCCTAGCAGGACTTTAAAGAATTTAGAAAACTTTTCAAATTGCAAAAATCAATTTCTAATGACAATTTTGGAATTTGTCGTGTGATCAGGTATTGGCTGAGTAGTCCAGCAAATGCAAAGTCTTGTACCCCACCGCTGATCCACCAATGTAGGAAGTTGGCTCTGTATGTGCTATTTCAAAGTAAGGAATAGCATGCACAGAGTCCAAGGGTTCCCCTTAGAGGTAAAATAGTGGTAAAAAGAGATAATACTAATGCTCTATTTTGTGGTAGTGTGGTCGAGCAGTAGGCTTATCCAAGGAGTAGTGTTAAGCATTTGTTGTACATACACATAGACAATAAATGAGGTACACACACTCAGAGACAAATCCAGCCAATAGGTTTTGTTATAGAAAAATATCTTTTCTTAGTTTATTTTAAGAACCACAGGTTCAAATTGTACATGTAATATCTCATTTGAAAGGTATTGCAGGTAAGTACTTTTGGAACTTTAAATCATTACATTAGCATGTATACTTTTTTCATAAAACACAATAAGCTGTTTTAAAAGTGGACACAGTGCAATTTTCACAGGTCCTGGGGGAGGTAAGTTATTGTTAGTTTTAACAGGTAAGTAAGTCACTTACAGGTTTCAGTTTTTGGTCCAAGGTAGCCCACCGTTGGAGGTTCAGAGCAACCCCACAGTTATCACACCAGCAGCTCAGGGCCGGTCAGGTGCAAAGGTCAAAGAGGTGCCCAAAACACATAGGCTTCAATGGAGAGAAGGGGGTGCCCCGGTTCCAGCCTGCCAGCAGGTAAGTACCCGCGTCTTCGGAGGGCAGACCAGGGGGGTTTTGTAGGGCACCGGGGGGGACACAAGTCCACACAGAAAGTACACCCTCAGCAGCGCGGGGGCGGCCGGGTGCAGTGTGCAAACAAGCGTCGGGTTTCCTTTAGTTTTCAATGGGAGACCAAGGGGTCTCTTCAGCGATGCAGGCAAGGGGGGGGCTCCTCGGGGTAGCCACCACCTTAGCAAGGGAGAGGGCCTCCTGGGGGTCACTCCTGCACAGAAGTTCCGTTTCTTTAGGGGCTGGGGGCTGCGGGTGCAGAGTCTTTTCCAGCCATCGGGAAATGGAGTTCAGACAGTCGCGGTCAGGGGGAGCCTGGGGATTCCCTCTGCAGGCGTCGCTGTGGGGGCTCAGGGGGGACAACTTTGGTTACTCACAGTCGTAGAGTCGCCAGAGGGTCCTCCCTGAGTTGGTTGTTCTCCACCAGTCGAGTCGGGGTCGCCGGGTGCAGTGTTGCAAGTCTCACGCTTCTTGCGGGGAGTTGCAGGGGTCTTTAAATCTGCTCCTTGTAACAAAGTTGCAGTTCTTTTGGAGCAGTGCCGCTGTCCTCGGGAGTTTCTTGTCTTTTTCGAAGCAGGGCAGTCCTCAGAGGATTCAGAGGTCGCTGGTCCCTTGGAAAGCGTCGCTGGAGCAGGTTTCTTTGGAAGGCAGGAGACAGGCCGGTAAGTCTGGGGCCAAGGCAGTTGGTGTCTTCTGTTCATCCTCTGCAGGGGTTTTCAGCTCAGCAGTCCTTCTTCTTGTTAGTTGCAGGAATCTAATTTCTAGGTTCAGGGAGAGCCCTCAAATACTAAATTTAAGGGCGTGTTTAGGTCTGGGGGGTTAGTAGCCAATGGCTACTAGCCCTGAGGGTGGGTACACCCTCTTTGTGCCTCCTCCCAAGGGGAGGGGGGCACATCCCTAATCCTATTGGGGGAATCCTCCATCTGCAAGATGGGGGATTTCTAAAAGTTAGAGTCACTTCAGCTCAGGACACCTTAGGGGCTGTCCTGACTGGTCAGTGACTCCTCCTTGTTGCTTTCTTTGTTTCCTCCAGCCTTGCCGCCAAAAGTGGGGGCCGTGGCCGGAGGGGGCGGGCAACTCCACTAAGCTGGAGTGCCCTGCTGTGCTGTGACAAAGGGGTGAGCCTTTGAGGCTCACCGCCAGGTGTTACAGCTCCTGCCTGGGGGAGGTGTTAGCATCTCCACCCAGTGCAGGCTTTGTTACTGGCCTCAGAGTGACAAAGGCACTCTCCCCATGGGGCCAGGAACATGTCTCTAGTGTGGCAGGCTGCTGGAACCAGTCAGCTTACACAGATAGTCGGTTAAGTTTCAGGGGGCACCTCTAAGGTGCCCTCTGTGGTGTATTTTACAATAAAATGTACACTGGCATCAGTGTGCATTTATTGTGCTGAGAAGTTTGATACCAAACTTCCCAGTTTTCAGTGTAGCCATTATGGTGCTGTGGAGTTCGTGTAAAACAGACTCCCAGACCATATACTCTTATGGCTACCCTGCACTTACAATGTCTAAGGTTTTGCTTAGACACTGTAGGGGCACAGTGCTCATGCACTGGTACCCTCACCTATGGTATAGTGCACCCTGCCTTAGGGCTGTAAGGCCTGCTAGAGGGGTGTCTTACCTATACTGCATAGGCAGTGAGAGGCTGGCATGGCACCCTGAGGGGAGTGCCATGTCGACTTACTCATTTTGTTCTCACTAGCACACACAAGCTGGTAAGCAGTGTGTCTGTGCTGAGTGAGGGGTCTCTAGGGTGGCATAATACATGCTGCAGCCCTTAGAGACCTTCCCTGGCATCAGGGCCCTGGGTACCAGAGGTACCAGTTACAAGGGACTTATCTGGATACCAGGGTGTGCCAATTGTGGAATCAAAAGTACAGGTTAGGGAAAGAACACTGGTGCTGGGGCCTGGTTAGCAGACCTCAGCACACTTTCAATTCAAAACATAGCATCAGCAAAGGCAAAAAGTCAGGGGGTGACCATGCCAAGGAGGCATTTCCTTACACAAGGTATGTGTGTAAAACAAAGAACAAGCATTAAAATAATACCGGGACATCATTAAGGAAACCAATTTTACCACAGGTCTAAATAAATTAACATTTACAATATGACACGCTTCAAATGGAGGGTCACGAACAGCAATAATTAAATCCCTTCTGCCCGCTGGAAATCAACAGTAGTAGTAACCTGGTCACATAAGGGTGTAATGAAATGAAATGAAACTGACATCATAAACAATTATAATCATCTATAGTCAACCACTTGCTGCTCGCTAGTAAGCGGTAACTTTAATATTACAGTTACCGCTCACCAGTTACGGCTTCATTTAGATCCGTGTGGAATTGGCTTCCTTAACATTGTCCCGTTGCAAATCAATAGTAGTAGAAACCTGGCCACATAAGGGTGTAATTAAATGAAAATGCATCATAAACAATAATAATCAACAACAGTGAACTGCTTGTTGCCGCTCAACAGCTACCAAATGAGCAGAGGAATAATGTGCTACATTGAATTACTTTAAAGAAAAACTCAGCATTGAGCTATCTCCATTAAAACTTGCAGTTATTTGTAAGACACCAAAACAGTGCCAAAGCTGAAACATAGGACTTTAGTTAAGACAAATGGTATTTCAGCTGACCCTGTTATTATCCGCCTTACAGCCGATGGAATTAATATTGAGGACGATCTATGCCCACTTCCTGTAATGTACAATTGATGAGATTTCTACTGGCTAAATATGGTCTTCGGAAGACAGTGTACATCAAATTATATGAATTTGTTTTTATCTAATAATTTCATTGATGCATGAACTATGAGTGTGTTATAGAACTGTTGAGTTTAAGGACATTGGACCTTTAAGTTTGACGGATTGGTACTCCATCACAACTTGACAGATATCCCACCCACCTTATTACAGCTACTATATGATATAATAGACTTGTAATAACAGGGACAGGATATCTGGCACACTTGTGCTGAAGAAACTTGGTTTCCAAAATCTAAAGGAGGCTAATTCTATGCGAATAGTGATGATAATACTGACATGGGAATTTTAGAATGATTGTGTTATTTAGTCAGGCACACCTTCATATGCTTATCACATTATCACTTTCACAGCAATTATCTCTCTTTGTGTAGGCACATTAAGGCATCATTATATATACTTAGAAATTCTTAGTTATGTAATTGATGATTTACATTTCCTCTCATCTGGGATATATTGTGTTCCATATGAGTTTTTTCTCATGATTAACTAGAGTAAGGTTTGTAATTGCAGAGGGGTATGTGGCAAAACCATAAGAAAGCCTGAGGAGGCAGGCAAAATGTTTGTGTTGGTTCATTGTGGAGGGGAGCATAACTGAATGGCATGTTTTTGTCTATCTTTTTTTTAATATGGATATATGAATAAGGAATTTTTTTATCACTTTGCACAAAGAAGTTCACAGTTGATCAGTAGATTGACAAAGCATGGCACACTCACTGGGAACTTGTGACGGTGAGTATTTAAGTAGTCCTTCACGCGGGTATCATGTGCCCTATCTGTCCTTTATTGCTTTTAAGTATCAGCCCAAATCACTATCAGTTTTAATTTTTTTAACTGGAGTTCACAATAAGGCCTTTTTAAGATCTTGCTTTTTACTTCTTGGAGGTGCAACTTCTCTTCCTCTCTCAAGGCTAGTGGTTCTAAGGGGGAAAAAAAAGGTAAGTACATGTCAAAAAATTAATAAATTATAAAGATTTTTTTCTTCTGCTCCTCAAAGTGAGTTCCTTCCATACTTTCTTTCTCTTTCTCTCTTTGAAGTCTTTTGATTTCACCTTTGGTCTGTTTAAACAAAGTAACCACACATGCAAAAATAATAAAATCAGGAAGAAAATCAAGCGACGTTTAGCTTTGCGTCTCACTCCCTTATCTTAGCTTCTTATAACTTCACCCCAACATTTTTTCTTTGGGTTGATAGTCTATTTAAAACCTCACACCCCAAAACTCAGAACCAGCAAAACAATAACATCAGCAAACCCTATCTTTAGACTGTTATTGCAGCTACTTCTCTCTCATGGTGCTATCTATCTATCTTTCTATCTATCTATCTATCTATCTATCTATCTATCTATCTATCTATCTATCTATCTATCTAACTGTATGTGTGTATTTAGATATCTGTATAGGTGTGTATGTGTTTATATATATATAAAATTAATCTACTGGCGATCGCCAGCAGGTAGTTATAGTTAGATATTTGACTTGGCTATATCTTTGGCGCAGTTTGATAACTCTTCACAAAAGTTTCCAAAAAATGTGTGCCCTAGGGACTTGTTATGTATGGAAAGTCTTGGGGTGATCTATCAAGCGAACGGCTGAGAAAAAGGGGGGTAAAAAAATGTGTCTTTCCCGTGTTAATTCCCATAGATATTTTGAACACAACTATAGCCTGAACCACTGGACAGAATTACATCAGATTTGGTAGAAAGGTATCTTTGGGCATAAATCCATTCAGTAGTTTTGGAGATATTAAGGGACAAACAAATTTGTATATCTAGAGGCATTAACACTTTGCAAATCCTCTGCATCTTTTGCAGAGATTTGATTGGTTGCCACCACTTCAACCAGGAAGTCGGCTCCCACAGGAAACAGGGAGCCTGCTGGGACCACTGGGGTTTGAGGCTCCTCTGCGGTCCCTTCCATTAACAGATAAGCACTTTCTTCTGTAAAGTACAAATCATCCAACTGTGATTTCTCTGCATTTCATCCTTGTAAAGTTATCTGATGGGGATACTTAAGGAACAATCACGTTACCAAAGTTAACAGCACACAAGGAAACTGGAGACTTTACCTTGGTGTCCTTAGGTAGCTGTAGTGTACAAGATGCACTAAACATTTACCCAATGAGGTAGCATCTACTAATTAGCCACTAGAAGGTGCTCTAGTTGAGCAGACATTCTGCCCTTTTCTTACATAAATATGCAGAGCAGAATTCATTCTGGCACAACGCTCAATTCACAGAAAATAAACCTCAATGGAAAACATTTACAGATACAAACAAAGCAAGTTGTAACTCCACTTCTGTTAATTATTAATCATCCTAACTTTGTGTGCAAGGCAAAACAAGTGTATTTTTGCTGCATTTCCACCAAGAAAAGGTGCGAGTAAACTTTGAAGGAAGTGTTTTGCAATATCTCATGTAGTGACTCTGATGCGTGGGGTCTTTCTTGTCATGTCCTGCTGAGACCAGATATTGGCCCTCATTATGACCCTGGTGGTGAGTGATAAAGTAGTGGTAATACCACCAACAGCCTGGTGGTAAGTTCCACCAAATTATGACCATGGCGGTGATAACTCCCATAGACAGCCAATGACCCCACCCACCGCCACTGCGGAAACAACAGTCACCACGGCAGTAGTCAACAACAGACAGGTGGGAGACAAAGTACCACCCACTATAATATGACACATGAAACCGCAACTTTTTTTGGGGTGGTACCAATGCCAACAAAAGCCTGGCGGAAACAGAGCTCAGAAGTAAAAGGACTCACCATTGGAGACACAGGGAAGAACTACACCGCCATGGAACCCAAAATGCAAGTCTTCCCGATGATCTTCTATGTCATGCTCCACGCACCAATGCTGATGAAGACAACATCGGTGAGTACAGCCGCCTAGCACACAAGGGAGGGTGGGAGGAAAATAAGAGTAACACACACATGCACAAAACACACCCGACACACACACATCTTACACACAACCAGCTGCACACGTAAACCAATGGCATACGACACACAACATAATAAAACACGGACCAGAATGCTGGAGTAACAACAGTGTATTAGCATAGCAAAACCCTCCATATGAACCAAATATATACAAATGTCCATAAAGGGCCAAAGCCCAGTCCAAAGTCATGAGGGCACACAAGGCCACAGGGCACAGTCCAAGACACATCCGGAGAGAACACTACAGGGGCATCATTTTGCAAGTGGGAAAGCACCTCAGGGGGATGGGTGGGGCACCCCAGCCGAATATCGGAACATCCCCACTGATACTGGATGGGGCAACATGCCCATTGCTTTGTCCTGGGAAGTGCAAGGCCACAGTCTCTGAAGTGGGTGACTTGCCCACCGGTCCTCGAGGGGGCAGCCCGCACAGCAGCCCCTGGAGGGTTGCCTACATGGCATCCACTGGCGGTGATGGCTGCACTGTGGTGGTGTTTGGAGGAGCCGCCTGGGCAGCCTCTGCACCGTCCGATGGCTGCACTGTCCGATGGCTGCACTGTGGTGGCGGTTGGAGTAGCCTCCTGGGCAGCCTCTGCCCTGTCCGATAGCTGCACTGTGTTGGTGGAGCCTCCTGGGCAGCCTCTGCACTGTCCAATGGCTGCACTGTGGTGGTGGTTGGAGGTGCCTCCCGGGCAGTCTCTCCACTCACTGATGGCTGCACTTTGACAGCTGGCGGTGGTGGCCCCGTGACAGCTGGTTGTGGTGGCGGTGTCAGCCTGACAGCTTCTGCTGGCGCAGAGCGCCTCGTTTCCTCCTGTACATGGGGCATGGATCCCTTACCCTTCCTGGCAGGGGTGGATGGGCTCTTCCCCTCTCTGCCTGGTGGTGCAGGCTCCTTCCCCTTCTTCACAGGGGGTGCAGGCCCCTTCCTCTTCTTCACAGGTGCTGCAGGCCCCTTCACACTCTTCCCTGGTGGTGCAGGCCCCTTCACACTCTTCCCTGGTGGCGCAGACCCCGTCGCATTCTTCCCTTGTGCTGCAGACCCCGTCACACTCATCCCTGGTGCAGGCTCCTTCACACTCTTCTCTGGTAGTGCTGGGTCCTTCCCCTTCTGTGATGGAGGTCTGATATCCTTACCACCGCGAGTAGGTGGTGCTACCACTGTCCCTGTGGACTGTTTGGCTGAGGTGCTGGGCTGTGTCCTTGGTACCTTGCCCATACGTGCAGGGTGGGGGGGGGAGGAGGGAGGAGTAATGGGGGTGGAGGATGAGTGAGGGTTTGATGGAGGTGTATGTCTGCTGGACTTTGGTGCAGGTCCATGGGCAGTATGCTGATGTGAGGTGGATGGCTGTTGGGTGTCTGAGTGCTTGCATTTATGTTCTTTAGGAGGGGGGACAGACACGTGGGAGAGGACACCAGGGACGCATGCATGGATGTTGTGGAGGTGTCTGCTAGTGAGGCGTGTTCTCTGCTTGGTGTGGTGATGCTGGTAGTGGATGCTGATGTAGTGCATGCAGGTGTGAGTCTGGATGTGACTGGGAGGGAGGTGGTGGAGGGGGAGGGAGGGAGACAGTGGATGTTGTTGTGTCTGCAACTGCATGGTATTTGTGTGAGTGCCTGTGGGATGAAGTGTGGTGCTTGTGTTTGCCTGTGCCACTCTTGTGTGTTGCCTTGCGTGCATACTCGTCTGTATGTGTGCATGGGATAGGTTGGGGTTTAAGAGAGTGGAACTGGGAAGTGGTAGTTGGAGGAGAGACGGTAGTAACCAGGACAATGACTGCCATCAGAGAGGAGGCCAGAGCCTGAATTAATCTCTGTTGGGATGCCAATCCACTGTGAATGCCCTCAAGGAATGCATTGCAGTGCTGCATCTGGGATGCCAGCCCCTGGATGGCATTCACAATGGTTGACTGCCCTAAAGAGATGGATCTCAGGAGGTCAATAGCCACCTCACTCAGGGCAGCAGTGCTCACTGGGGCAGGGCCTGAGGTGCCTGGGGCGAAGGTGATACCCAACCCACCTGGGTGAGTGGGCACGGGCAACTCGCAGAGGGGCCACTGGGAGGGCGGTGCTGATACAGGGTGGTGGCTGTACCTGCATCTGGGGTGGTCACAGAGGTGTCTGCCACCACCAGGGAGCTCCCATCGGAAGAGGTATCTGAGTCTGTGTAATCTCCTCCTGTCTCTGCCGTGGTGCTCCCCTCTCCCTCCGCCCCACCGGTTCCCTCGGTGTCGGTGGACTCTGCCTCCAAGATCTTGTGGGATGCAGCTCCCTCTGTTGCCGGTGACCCTGCTCCTCTGCCAGATGATGCTAATGCACACAAGGACAGGATGACAGAACACAAAAGGGGGGGAGAAAGACAATAGAAACACTGGGTAAATTACTGCACCAACCCCACCGTTTGCATACACAGCACCCTCACACACAGGGAATATGCATTGCACTACCAGTGATATGGCTAGTCACCAAGGTATGATGAGGAGCACACACCGCCAACTGCAGCACACCTGGGACCCACGATGACCTGCCTGAAAGTGACTACTAACAAGCTAAGTTACCTATATTTGACATGCAACCATTACCCTAGAGATGACCCACGCTGCAATGTCTGGCCTGGCCTTAGGGGCACCCACTAACACACAACCACCACCCAGATACCACCCCACCAGCCCAAATATGTAATGATACCCACTGTACTCACCCCCTTGTGGCTGCTGTGATACCCTCAAGCACCTATCCAGCTCAGGGTAGGCCACCGCCAGTATGCGGGCCACCAGGGGGGTCAGGGTCCGACGGGCACCCCTTCCTCGTTGGGCCTCTGTGGTCTTCTGTGCCCAGTGTCTCAGGTCCTCCCACCGTTTCCGACAGTGGGTGCTGTGCCTGCCATAGACCCCAGGAGCTGGCATGTCATAATCCCTTCTTTTGATGGGCGCTGACCTGCAGAGGCAATAAAGATAGGAGAACACCATTACAGTAACAGTCCAGCCTGTCACACACATGGCCCACCATACCTGTTTCCATCACCAATGGCATATACATAGCCCAGCTCACAACATGTACACTGCCAACAGATAATCCCCCCTTACACAATACCTTCACACACATCTCCATGCATCCATTCCACATGCATCGTGCCAACAATGTACTCATCTGTTGGTCTGGAGGCCCATACAGCTGTCCGTTCTGGGGTAGGACCACATCTACCAGTCACTCCAACTCCTCCAAAGTGAAGGCTGGGGCCCTTTCTCTGGTCACACGGGCCATGGTAACTTCCAGACACAGGTCACAGCAGCACATGCAGTGTTGGTCCTCTGTTGAAGGTCAGGAAACAAGTGAGGAATGAGATAGAAAATGGCAGTCACGTCTGCGGCGGTGTACACCGTCACTGCCAGCGTACATCCCCATTGGCCACTGTACTCCATAGAGCCCAATATTTTCCAATGAGGAATTGCACGGTGGTGCACGACTGCCTACCGCCATGACACCCAATGTCGGCGGAATTACTTCACTTCCACTTGTCCCGACACACAGGACAGGTGGTCACCATTTCAGGGGTGGGTGAACAGGCCTATCAAGAATTGCTGTGTCACAGAATAAATAGGCACATGCTTCGAAATTCACACTGGCCCAATACATACGTGCATGGTGTAAACTGCTGTTGTGATTTACTTGTTCAAATTGTAATAGCCTACTCACTCTTGTGTCCCTTAGATACCTACCGCTGTGGATGAATAGGAGATGGAGACATACCGCCGTGTACAGACCCCTGGAGGACAGGTGCATTATACTCACCTATAGACTGGGCAGGGCCACAATCACAGAGCTGTGTGCCCAGTTAGAGCCAGACCTGTTCTCATCTATCCGTCATGCATCAATTTCCTGATGTGATCACTAGAGCCAGCTACAGGTTATCATTTCTATGCTCTCACAATGTACAGTTCATTTGCAATGGGTGTAGCTGTTTCCATCAATACAAATTTTCAGTACATGAAATACTAGTAGTTGAGTTTTGTCCAAGGGTGTTTATTGTAGTGCTTAGAAATTGAGGGGAAAATGCAATGGAATGGGGTGATGATGGAGGAAAGTCTAGGGTATTGTTCCAGTCTGTTTGTAGCACAGGTGCTCTGTCCAAGGGGACATAGGGAGGGGAGCAATGGCAGTTCAAGGTGACTGAGTGGGACACAACGGGGACAATCAGGTGAGTCTAATTTCCTGGCGGTGGTCTTAGCAAGTGTCTCTAGCTTCTGTCTGGTTCACAAGGAATGTTTGCAGGGTGGTTCACCTTCTGCAGGGGGAGGCGTGCTAGTGGCCTGTGAGACCTGTGGCGGGGCCTTCTGCCCACTACCGGCAGCAGAAGTGGAGGACTGTTCAGTTGACTGGCTAGTGGTAGGGACCCGCTGGTGTGCTGTTGCCACTCTCATGATGTTGGCTATGTCTGCTGGCACCCCTGCTATTGAGATCAGGGTGTTGTTAATGGCCTGCAAGTCCTCCCTAATTCCCTGATACTGTCCCTCCTGCAGCCGCCTGTTCTCCTGCGCGTTGTTAAGAATCTGGGCCATTATGTCCTGGGAATGTTGGTAGGCTCCCAAGATCTCGGAGAGTGCCTCCTGTAGAGTCTAATTTCCTGGTGGTGGTCTTGGCAAGTGTCTCTAGCTTCTGTCTGGTTCACAAGGAATGTTTGCAGGGTGGTTCACCTTCTGCAGGGGGAGGCGTGCTAGTGGCCTGTGAGACCTGTGGCGGGGCCTTCTGCCCACTACCGGCAGCAGAAGTGGAGGACTGTTCAGTTGACTGGCTAGTGGTAGGGACCCGCTGGTGTGCTGTTGCCACTCTCATGATGTTGGCTATGTCTGCTGGCACCCCTGCTATTGAGATCAGGGTGTTGTTAATGGCCTGCAAGTCCTCCCTGATTCCCTGATACTGTCCCTCCTGCAGCCGCCTGTTCTCCTGCGCGTTGTTAAGGATCTGGCCCATTATGTCCTGGGAATGTTGGTAGGCTCCCAAGATCTCGGAGAGTGCCTCCTGTAGAGTCAATTCCCTGGTCCTGTCCTCCCCCTGGCACACAGCAGTCCTCCCAGTTTCCCTTTTGGCCTGTGCCCCTCCTCCCCTAAACGGTGTGCCCACTGACCTCATGTCCTTGATTGTCTTGAGTATGAGGTGTGGCCTGGGGTCCCTGTACAGGTGGGCACACTGCTGACTGACGTGTCCTGGGGACAAAGGTGTGGGTACGATGGGTGGGTGCTGTTCTATTGGATCCTGATGGGGGAAGCACTGTGGTGGTCTCTGATTGTGCTTGGGTGACCGGCTTTCCAGTAATCCCTGATGGGCCAGGTAGGTCCTCCAGATCCAGAATTCCAGAGTTACTGTTATCACTTGGGCCTCTTCTTTTGGGGGACTGGATAGTGGTGGCACCTCCTCTCCACTGACATTAGCTGAGGTACCTGTGAGTATGTAATGGATGTATTATGCTTCAAGTGTATGAGATTTGTACATCCCTGGCTTCCACTCTATTGTTGGTGTTGCCCTGCCCGCTTTTGCATGGGTATGGTGATGTATTGTGGGTATGTTAGTTTCCATATGCTGTGCATGCTTTAGCGATGGGTGTCCATACAGGGCTGGGAGGGGTGTCCATGCATCGGTATGGCATGCAGGGCTTGGCTTGGGGGTTAGTCAGATGTTTAGGTGGAGTGGGTGGGTTGGAGTGGTGCGCTGGGAGTGAGGGTGTGGGTGTGAGATGGCATGCAGGTATTGGGGGGTAATAAATGTTGACTCACCAGTGTCCAGTCCTCCGGCAACTCCAGTGAGTCCCTCAGGATGCAGTATTGCCAAGACTTGCTCCTCCCATGCTGTGAGCTATGGGGGAGGAGGTGTGGGTACACCACCAGTCCTCTGTATGGCAAACTGGTGCCTTGCTGCTATGGAACGTACCTTCCCCCGTAGGTTCTTCCACCTCTTCCTGATGTCATCCCTTGCTGTCCCACGGCATTGACCCTGTCCATAGCTCCCTGTTCCTTGGAATGGAAATCTGTGCTCCAAAGAGCTGTGGCTCTACCCTGACAAGTTCCTCCACTGTGACCCTTAACTCCTCCTCATTGAAACAGGGGTGCCTTTGTTGTGCCATGGGTGTTGTGTGATGTGTGTTGGTGAGGGTGTGTTGGGTAATGTGGTGGGGTGTGTGATGTGGAGTGCGTTAGGGGTGTTTGGGTGTGAGTGGTGTGTGAGTCTAGTTGTCTCTGTGCTCTTCTTCTCGGTCTCCTGGCAGCCATTGGTGTTCATAAGGGGTTGTGGGTAATCTGGGTGTGTGTTTTATAGTGGTGTGGGTGTGGTGTGTCTATGAGTGTCAGGTGTGTGTTTTTAGTACTGGCAAATGTGTTGTTGTTTTGTACATGGGTGTCCATTCTGAGCGTGGCGGTATGTACCGTCAATGGTTTACCGCCGTTGAATGTCCGCTGTGGTGATTCGTGGGTCATAATGTGATGGGTGTTGTTCCGTTGGCGTAACAGTATGGGTGTTGGTAGCGCCACTTTATCACTGACCTTTGGTCTGGCGGATTTGTGTTTATGTGGCAGTATTCTGTCAGATTAGTATGTGTGTGACATAATATGATGAACACATATCCGCCACCGCAGCGGTATGTTGGCGGCCGTCAACGTGGCGGTAAGCGGGATTTACCTCCAATGTCAGAACAAGGGCCACTGTGTTATCCCTTTTCCAAAGAAGATGGACAGCTTAGCTAAAGGGCCCTTGATGAACAGGAATATATTCACATTTTCACCAAACAAAGAAGCACTTCAAGAGTGCTGTGGTGAAGGCTGCAGGACCTGGCCACAGGCCAGGCCCTGTGGCTAAACTCCGCTGCGTATGGATGAACGGGCTTCAGTTGGCCAAGTAACTATAATTCCTGCACTAAAGTAACTATAACTCATGCCCTAGCAATGCACTGCTAATTACCCCACATTTTCTGTGAAATAATAATATCACTGCAAGATATGAGATGAGAAAACTGTTGATGGTGGAGGTGCAAGTTATAGTTACTTTAGGGCACTAGTTATAGTTACATGAGCTAACCATATTTGTGCAGTCATGGGCACCCACCTTCAGCACCACAGTTTTCTAGTGGTCCTTTTAAGGGCTCATCCTCAATTCCTTTTGCACATAAGGAGCAGGTTCTAGAGGTCCATTGCTTTAATATGGACTGGCCACACCAGACCATGGCAAATGATCCATAGAAGAAATGTAACAGATTTTGAATGCTGCACCGTGGCCAACAATGTGTGGGATATTAGACCTGGACAGTGTAGTAGGCCAGTGTTATGTGATACCAGCCTTGTTGTATATTGGGCATCAACAGGACAGTATGCGAATTTATGCCATTAATATGTATTGGACAAGTGCTGTGACCCTTTGCCCACCTTTTGTGCTAACGCCAAAATAATGAGTGATCTTGCCTACCACTTCCTATTTAGATGGACTGGGCCAGCACTGTATATTGAGATAAGTGCCACTGATGTTCCTACATTATGTACATGGAATTGACTATATATCTTAATAAGTATTTACAATTTGCACTGAAAAATAGATTTGATTGCACCTGAAGTAGAGGCATGAGTATCATCAACCTAAGACAAAAATGCTTTTCACAGTTAGTCAGATGGAGTGACTTTATTAGTGATTGCTAAAAGTTGTAATGCAAAATATAATACTGAGTTGATTTATGAAATTAACTGAAAGTGCCCCTAGTTCTCTTCTAAGGTAAAGGTGGACCAAAAAACCTGAAGTGGCCCATGCTGTATGTAGGTGCACATAGTAAATAAGCTGTGATGGAGTGCCTTTCAGGGGCCATCCTTTCTTTACAAGGTGACATGGGGAAGGGTTTTTACCTTTACATATGTTAAGAGCAAGTTGTATGAATACTTGCTGTGAATATGCCCTAAATTAAAATGGAAGAACCCATAAACCATGAATGCTGCCAAGCCATGAACAGTAACACCATTGGCCCCAGCAAGTTTATAATTGGTATGCCCCTGGAAACTGACTGGAATAACAGCATTAATCACAACTTTTACACCAGTTGCAGCACATACCAAAATAAGTGAGAAATGTATTAATATTAATAAAACAGGTTAACTCGTCACACAAACTGAAGGCCAAACTCAATGGTATGTTAATAGTTCCTTGTTTTGTACTATTTTTGGCTTCTTAATGCCATGCTCTTTTATGCTTGCATGTAGCACGATACTTGTATATTCTTGAGTGCGCGTACAGAATGAAAGAAAAAAGCAAACATGCACACACAAAATATACCACCACTTTTCTTTAAACTACCTCCCGAGGGCCCAATTAAAAAAGACAAACTTACACCAAAAGTATAAGTTTAGACCCCGAAGTCTAAGTTTAGATCTGAAGTGTAAGGGCTCAATTCACAAAGGTAATGTTAGACATGTGCTCTAAGTTTAGACCAAAAGTCTAATTTTACGACTTTTCAGTAGTCAAAAAGGAAGTAAAGATATAACTTGTATCTTACCTTTCTAATTACCGAAAAGTCATAATGTTACACTTTTGATCTAAACTTAGACCAGAAGTCTAACTTTAGCTTTGTGAATCGGGCTCTAAGTGTAGACCTAAAGTCTAACTTTACATTTGAAGACTAAGGACCTCATTACAGGTTTGGCGGTCCGTGGACCTCCATGGCGGCGTGGGTGGTCCGACCGCCATCCAGTTGGCGATCGGACCACCGTATTACAAGTCATATGGGCCAATGGAGCAAAGACCGTTGCAGTTCCGCTGGCAACGTCAGGCAGCACAGACTGCCACGGTCACAATGCAGCACAAACAGGCTGGCAGAGACAGTGTTGCAGCTGGACACATTATGAGGTTGCACACTGCCAATGTGACCGTGGCAGTCCAACCACTTTATTTTAACAGGCAGAAACGGGGAGCATAAAAGGAGACACTCTCCTGCAGGCAGCCTTACACATCCGGTGCAGCATGGAGCCCATCACACGTCTTGCTACTGCTGCTGATCATCGATGTTGCTCAAAATCCATGCCACTGTGGACGCAACTGACCGTAAGTACAAACACCTACCTGTGTCTTTCCGCTCAGCAATTGATTGTCCATTCATCGTCCAAATGATATGGAGGGAGGTCACGCTACGGGCACCAAGTACTCTTGCCATTGTGTCCCGGGTCTGAATCATACACAAATGAGGACACATTTACAGTTACAATATGCCCCCTTTGGGCAGGTCACTCACACTGCACCTCAACACTACACAGAAACACATGTCTGCTCATCTCAGGCACAGGGACAGTGAAGTGGACACAACATTGTGTTGCACAACACCAGCAACACAGAAACATCACATCTACCAATACAACATGCACACTCACATGGCACATATATGTATAGATGTGGCATGGAACACCACTACGATTAAACAGCCCTGCAATGACACATCACCCACATTGCAACACAATGGAAGGACAATGGGATGCACAATAGAGAGAGAGAGACAAATATACAAAGCTCATCATGCAAACAATACCTGCACAATCAGGATGGGGGCACCAGGAGCAATCAGGGAATGAAGCTGCACTGGGACACATATCACTTTGCACATGCCCCTTAAACAACAATTGCCCAGGAACTCGCCCTACATGTAACTCAATGACAAACAATACTAGAGCCAAATGGCATGACTAACCGCACAATGTGCAAGTGCAAGTCAGGAAAGCACATATAATCCCAGTTGCATGCGACGTACATCTACATGAAGTAGCTGCAAGGTATACACAGCTAAATGGAAACATGCACAGTCAAATGCAAACAAAGTTAGCACAAGTGAACACACTTCATGTCTGCACAAACAAAATTCTCCTTGGAGGTGGAAGAAATGGATTGAGAGGTGAGTCGGGGCCTCTTGGGTTTGGGACTGGGTAGAGAGAACAGGGGAAAAGGCAAGCTCAAACAAAAAATCAAACTTAGGAGCATGGGGACAGGTGTGTGGGAGGTATGCTTGTGATTGGGTGATGTCTGTTACGTGTATGAGTGTGGGCATATGCTTGTCTTGGGAGACCGGGAGGTGGAGGTGTTGGGTGATGTGGGAGGGCTAGATGTGTGTGTGTCTGTTGGGGTAGTGTCTGCTTGTATGCTGCATGTGGTGGATATCTGTGTGTCTGTTGGGGTGGTGACTGTGGGTATGGTGGGTGTTTCACTTACTGTTGTGTTGGTGCCTGTGGGTATACTTGATATTGCGTGTGGTACGATGGGGGTGGTGGGGATGTCTGGGGAAGTGGTTACTGATGTGGTGTGTGTGTGTGTCTGTTGTTTGCTTGCATGCCAGATGTTTTTGTGGTGCTTGTGTCTATGTGTGCTGCTCTTGTGTGTTGAGGTGGGTGTGCACGTCTGTGTGCTTGGAGTAGGAAGGAGAATGAGGGATTTGGATTGGGAAGAGAGAGGTGGTGTGGGGACCAAAGGTGGGGGGTGTCAGGCTGCCATCCATTTGGAGGCCAGAGCCTGAAAAGATCTCTGTAGGCCAGACATTGCACCACAAATGCCTTCCAGGAATGCATTTGGCTGCTGCAGTTGGCTGGCCAATAACCTGGATGACATTCACAATGGCTGTCTGAGTCACATAAATACTTTCTCAGGAGGCCAATAGTCTCCTCACTGAGGGCAGCAGGGGAACCAGGGGCTTGAGCAGAGCTGCCTATGGCAAAGGAGATGTCCACCCTCTTGGGTGAGTGGGCACAGCCAACTGGGTGCGGAACAACAGGGATGGTGGTGATAGAACTGGGGGTGGCAGACAATGATGGTACAGGAATACGTCCTGATGGTCTGCAACCACTAGGGAGTGGCCATTGGAGGAAGAATCTGATGATGAACAGGATGTTGGGCCAGTCTACCCCGTAGCACTTCCTTCACCCTCGAGGCCACTGGATCCCTCTGTGTCAGTGGTCTCTTGACCCAAGGTTCCATGGCCAGATGCTTCCCCACTCAGTTGTGCCCTGTCTCCTTCACTCCCCTGGGCTAATGCTGCAAATACAAATAGAAATAGGGTCATCACATGTTTATGATCACACTTGAACAACAGCTCTGATGAGTAAACATAACAATGATGTCAAGTAGGTCCCAGCAACAAACTCCACCTAGGTGATCCATACATGTGCCGTACCATATGCATGCATGAAAATTGAACTGTCAACAGTTGCTTACAGGGAAATCAGGATCTCACAAAACTACAATTTCATGGCTGAATTTGTGCAATCACAGTAACCATTGAACAAGTAGGAGACCTCTTCTCCCTCAGTGCTTTTCCCCATGGAGCATACCTCAGTTACCTGTTGTCATACAATAGTAGGCCAATGTCAAGTCCATTCCCACAAATCCCACACAAGGTCACGCACACATCTATTTGTCAAATACATAATGGCCCAGCAATAAGAAATTATGGTCCTAAATCCTGCCATGTTGCTGACAACAGTAAAATAGCCTGGAGAAGGTGACATGAAAATACTCATGTCATACTGGAAGCAGTTCCACAATGCACACTTCAGCAAGTGATATTTGTCCCAATGGAGTCATGGAGGTAGTACTAATGTTGCACTCATAGGCCTCACATTTGGCATGGAAATGGACACTGTAGACATCATGAGCAATATGTCAGGGAGAACTGTCTCTAAACTCCAAAACACAATGAATCAGCAAGCCCCAGGGAGATCAACACTAATGTCTAGCACCCCTTCCAATGACATACCCTGAGTGCATCAGTAGATGACATTAGTCCCTTAGGAGTTGGAGAGGCCCGGGGATTTGCAAGAACTTGTTGAAGGCTCTCAACATATTGCCTAATTGGAAGCTACATTATTGTCTCCATTTTGGTCATGCAAACCCAGATGTCTGTGGATGAATGCTTGTACCCAAACACATGTGATCTCAACATAAGTGCAAGTCACTCCATGATGCATGCCAACAGACAGGTTACAAACCTTACCCATTTCATGAGTACTAAGCGCTTTGCTACATGATTCTACATCACTGGCAGAGAAATGCAGATTTTGGCTAAAAACTCAAGGTCTACCTGTCATGTCCCTCATTGCTACTGCAGTTGTGCATGCCAAATGACAAGCTATGACACTTGAAGGTGTGTGCCAGTCAACAAACAATGGTGACACTTCTATATGTGGCACAACATGAAATATACCCCTATTTTAAATTCACTTGGCAATGTGACAGGCAGGAATATGCCCTACGCTCACCCCCTTGTGGCTGCTGTGCTGTCCTCAAAAGCCCACCATGGTCTGGGTAGGCCACAGCCAGAATACGAGCCATTAGGGGGTTCATGGTCTGCCAGGCTCTCTACCCACGTTGGGAGGACATCCCCAGCTGGACCTCTGCCATTTTCAGAGCCCAGTTTCTCACGTCCTCCCACCTCTTCTGGCAGTGGACGTTCCTCTGGCAGTTAACCCTCACGGTCCGCACCTCCTTGGTGATGGCTCTCCGTAGTTTATTTTTCTGATGGGCATTAACCTGCATGGATGCAAAAGACAAATCAAAAGGTTAGACTCACAAGATCTTTCACAAAAGGTTAAGTCAGATACATGTCAATAACATCAGGCTAGGACCTTTCTATGTGTTAACACTTCCCAAGTGTGAAACACCCAAGCCAATAAGTACAGGGACCTGACTACAGACATATGTATTTGCATCTGCAGACTAACGCACTATCCTGCTGATGGCCTACAATGACTAAGCAAGCTTACTGACAACAGGTAGCCAATTCTCTAGCAACCTGTACAGTGAAACACCACACAGCTATGTGGCTTCTGAAGGATAAACTCTTTAGACAGTAATGGACCAACACATACACACTCACTGCATGCAGTCCCCTACAGGAAACTGCCAGAGTATAAACTCCAACATTACACATTAGTAACAATCAATGGGCTGGCATGGTGGGTACAGAAAGTATCTTCCTTGACCATGTGTGTACATGTAGAATAACAAATGCAGACTCATGCCAATTCAGAGGGTGGAGTCGGTGGTATGTACCTGTACCATAAAACACTCCTTTGTCATATGTGTCTATCCTACAGAGATGGCATCCAACAAAAAAAAGGTGTGCATTGTACAGTTTCTGCTATGTGACCAAGCAACTGAGTCACATACCATAGCCTCCCAGGATTCAACACACTGTCCGCACTGTGGGACTGCCTGTTATGCAATACACCTGTACAGGACAAATATGGCCTGTGGGAAGGGGGGAACAGAGATGTAGGAGTAATCGATGTGTCATGAGTTTAAGGCACACGTTTACAATGATGCTAAGTGCACATATGCACTAGATTAACCTCTGTACCCCATCATAATCTAGTCAAAGGAATGTGGCATTTGGGGTAGGTTTTGCCACTAGATCATCATATTAGCCACATGCCAGGGTATGCTGGGGTACAGGGAGTGGGCACAGTGCCACAGTTGCATAGCCACACTGGCACTCCCACAGCCTAGACTAGGCTAGGTCTCGTACTGAGAGATGTATTTGACTGGTCTCTGCAGGCTGAGCAGACAGAACCTACATGACACTCCATTGCCATCACTTCCATGCATGACAGTACATCATGTGGCCAACAGCAATTTGGCATGTGGTGTGCGGCAACCTGAAGGGCAGAGTGAGTCATGATATGCCTTCCACACAACAGTTTAGCAAGGCCAGTTTTGAAAGATCTGTGGCACTATACACATTGCTCACATGATTCTCAAAATACTCATAGACCATGCATACACAGCTCATGTTGTCATGCACATACATGTTGTCTGACATTTACAACAATCATGAGGAAAGAGATGTCAGTGGATTGCAGTAATATCTCCTCACCTAGTTATGTGCATCTAACTCAAGGATGATCTAGGACGCCAAAAACCTCACACAACACAATGGCCCTCATTACAACCCTGGCGATTGGTGTAAAGATGGCGATAATAGCACCAACAGGCTGGCGATAATTACCGACAAATTATGACCATGGTGGATAGATCTCAGATAGACAGCCACTTTACCACTCCGACCCATAGGGTGGAAACAACACCAACCCCAGCGGTAGACGCCTGCAGCCAGGTGGAAGTCAATGTTCCGCCCACCATATTAAGACACCAGACACTGCCACCTTTTCCTGGGCGGTACCAATGATATCAAAAGACTGGCGGAAACACTGCACAGAAGTGAAAGGGCTCACCATCGGAGACACAGGGAACAACCACGCTTCCATGGAGCCCGAGCTGCATGTCTTCCCCATGCTCTTCTACGTGTTGCTCCACCACGAACACCAACGACTGCAAAGACGACGACTGTGAGTAAAGACGTCTAGCACACAAGGGAGAGGGGAGGAAGAGAGTGACACACACATGCACAACACACACACACCCACAACACCATACACACAATCAGCTGCATTACTAAAACATATTTACCCCGTAACTTGGATGAATAATGCAAGGACACAATAAATTTACTAAAGTGAGTGTAAAAAGAACACAAAGAATAAATAAAGTTTAGCCAATGTAACAGATAATTACAATTGTACAGTTCATGGAACACTGCTCAGTCCTCAGTTTGCATGGGCCACATGACCACAGACCAAAGTCCAAAGTCCCACTTGTCACCTGCATCAACACAAAGAGAACACTGCAGGGGCATCAGTTGGTAAATAGGCAGGCATCTCCGGGGGACAGGGGACTGGGGGGGCACCTCAGCCGGAAGATGAAACAAGACCACTGGTTCTGGAGGGGGGCAACATGCCCTGTGCTTGGTCCTGGGGAGTGCAAGGCTGCAGTCTCTCAAGTGGGTGGCTTGCCTACTGGTTCTGGAAGGGACATTGTGCCCTGTGCTCTTGATCCTGGGGAGGCTGGAGTTGGTGGGTATCTTACCCACTGGTTCTGGAGGGGGCATCGTGCCCTGTGCTCTTGTTCCTGGGGAGGCTGGGGTTGGTGGGTGGTGGGTGACTTGCCAACTGGTTCAGGAGGTGGCATTGTTCCCAGTGCTCTTGATCCTGGGGAGGCTGGGGTTGGTGGGTGTTAGAAATAGGGTCTTTGATTGGCAGTCAGGTTACCCGCTGTCCAAGCAAGGACCCTCACTCTAGTCAGGGTAAGTCACACACAATCCAAATTATCCTGTATCCACCCTCTGGTAGCTTGGCACTGAGCAGTCAGGCTTAACTTAGATGACAATGTGTAAAGTATTTGTGCAATAAATCATACAATAACACCACAAAACTACACCACACAGAAAAATATACAATATTTATCTGGATAAATGCAGGTCAAAACCATCAAAGATGCAATAAGTAAATGTAGAGATATCACTAAAAAGTGATCTGAAGTGTCTTAAGTCTTTTAAAAGCAAACAAAGTCTCTTTCAAGCACAAAGTACCTGGTTTGCGTAAAAAATCACTGCAAAGGGGTGCAGAGTAGGAGAAGCATGGAAACAAAGGAGTGTCCGTCAATTTCTCGGGCCGCACATGGCGATGCGTCGTTTAGTTTCCATGCAGGGATGGAGGTGCGACGATTTCCGGTGCTCGGTCGTGGATCCTCTTTGGGTTGTGGGTTTTCAGACGGCCAGGGGATGGTGCGTGGATTTCCTGCACTGGCATGACGAAGTCACAGGAGTTGCGTATATCCAGTGGGCATTGCAATGAATTTTCTACTGCACAGCAGGCGCTGCATTGATTCCTCTCTGTAAGTCGGGCTGTGTCATTTTGGCTCGGCTATGCGTCGATCCAGCGGGCCTTGGGTCAAATTTCCGTTCGCTTCGCTGGTGCTGCGTCAATTTTCTTGTTGCAAAGTCGGGCTGCGTCTTTCCGGTTCGGCGTGCAGTGAAATTGTCACCACGGTGCAGGCTGTGCGTCGTTTCTGGCGGGCTGTGTGTTGAATTTCGCCACATAAGGAGTCCTTCTTGAAGAGATAAAGGCCCTCATTACAACCCTGGCAGTCGGTGTTAAAGTGGCGGTAAGACCGCCAACAGGCCGGCGGTAAAAAAAAATGGAATCACGACCATGGAGGAAACCGCCAACATAGACAACCACTTTAACACTCCGACCGCCACCGCGGTACAAACAAACAGTGTGCGTCGATTTCTCGGGCCGCACATGGCGATGCGTCGTTTAGTTTCCATGCAGGGATGGAAGTGCGACGATTTCCGGTGCTCGGTCGTGGATCCTCTTTGGGTTGTGGGTTTTCAGATGCCCAAGGGATGGTGCGTGGATTTCCTGTACTGGCATGACAAAGTCACAGGAGTTGCGTATATCCAGTGGGCATTGCAATGAATTTTCTACTGCACAGCAGGCGCTGCGTTGATTCCTCTTTGTAAGTCGGGCTGTGTCATTTTGGCTCGGCTATGCGTCGATCCAGCGGGCCGTGGGTAAAATTTCCGATCGCTTCGCTGGTGCTGCGTCAATTTTCTTGTTGCAAAGTCGGGCTGCGTCGTTCCGGTTCGGCGTGCAGTGAAATTGTCACCACGGTGCAGGCTGTGCGTCGTTTCTGGCGGGCTGTGTGTCGAATTTCGCCACATAAGGAGTCCTTCTTGAAGAGATAAAGGCCCTCATTACAACCCTGGCGGTCGGTGTTAAAGTGGCGGTAAGACCGCCAACAGGCTGGCGGTAAAATAAAATGGAATCACGACCATGGCGGAAACCGCCAACATAGACAACCACTTTAACACTCCGACCGCCACCGCGGTACAAACAAACAGTGTGCGTCGATTTCTCGGGCCGCACATGGCGATGCGTCGTTTAGTTTCCATGCAGGGATGGAAGTGCGACGATTTCCGGTGCTCGGTCGTGGATCCTCTTTGGGTTGTGGGTTTTCAGATGCCCAAGGGATGGTGCGTGGATTTCCTGTACTGGCATGACAAAGTCACAGGAGTTGCGTATATCCAGTGGGCATTGCAATGAATTTTCTACTGCACAGCAGGCGCTGCGTTGATTCCTCTTTGTAAGTCGGGCTGTGTCATTTTGGCTCGGCTATGCGTCGATCCAGCGGGCCGTGGGTCAAATTTCCGATCGCTTCGCTGGTGCTGCGTCAATTTTCTTGTTGCAAAGTCGGGCTGCGTCGTTCCGGTTCGGCGTGCAGTGAAATTGTCACCACGGTGCAGGCTGTGCGTCGTTTCTGGCGGGCTGTGTGTCGAATTTCGCCACATAAGGAGTCCTTCTTGAAGAGATAAAGGCCCTCATTACAACCCTGGCGGTCGGTGTTAAAGTGGCGGTAAGACCGCCAACAGGCCGGCGGTAAAATAAAATGGAATCACGACCATGGCGGAAACCGCCAACATAGACAACCACTTTAACACTCCGACCGCCACCGCGGTACAAACAAACAGCATGGCGGTCACCGGCAACAGACAGGCGGAAGACAATGTACTGCCCACACTATTATGACAGGCCAATCCGCCACCTTTTCCGGGGCGGATTAAAGGCAAACAAAAAGATGACGGAAACAGGACTTGGAAGGGGAAACACTCACCTCTACACAACCCACGAGGAACCAGGACGCCATGGAGCCAGAACTCCAAATACTCCCTGCGATAGTATTCCTGCTCCTCTACCAGGAGCATGAAAGACGGCGGCGACGACCACGGTGAGTACTGCACCTACAACACAGGGGAGGGGGGAGGGAAAAGAGAGTGACACACGCAACACGTCCACCCCCACCCTCACCCACAACAACACACACACCAATACATGCTGCAACAATAGATTTACACCCCCCAACCTGCCCTGGAAGCACTCAAGGACAAAAGGAAATGAGTTGAACGATTGTAATCAATACAAATCCATTAGTCAAAACATTAAATACAGGATAAACAATTATGTACACCAACTATACAAGTCCGGTTAGTACACCATTCAAAGTCCGTGGACCACTTGGCCCAAAATGCATGGGCGAGGCCCACACTTGATACCAGACTGCAAATGGAGAGAACACTGCTGGGGCATCAGATCAAAATGAAACAGGCACCTCAGGGGGAAGGGAAGAGGGGCACCTCAGCCGGATGAGTGCACGACGCCAGCTCCACGAGGGGGCTCCATGCCCATTGATGTATCCTGGGGAGTGCAAAGCCACAGTCTCTCAAGTCTCTCCAGTGGGTGGTTTGCCCACTGCTTTATCCTGGGGAGTGCAAAGCCACATTCTCTCAAGTCTTTTCAGTGGGTGGGTTGCCCACTGCTTCATCCTGGGGAGTGCAAAGCCACAGTCTCTCAAGTGGATGACTTTCTCCACTGGTTCTGGAGGGGGCTTTGTGCCCAGAGTGCTTCATCCTGCCAAGGACTGAGGTAGTGGATGCCTTTCTCCACTGGTTCTGGAGGGGGCTTTGTGCCCAGAGTGCTTCATCCTGTCAAGGACTGAGTTAGTGGATGTGATACTCCACTGGTTCTGGAGGGGGCTTGGTGCCCAGAGTACTTCATCCTGCCAAGGACTGAGGTAGTGGATGTCATACTCCACTGGTTCTGGAGGGGGCTTGGTGCCCAGAGTGCTTCATGCTGCCAAGGACTGAGGTAGTGGATGCCTTTCTCCACTGGTTCTGGAGGGGGCTTTGTGTCCAGAGTGCTTCATCCTGCCAAGGACTGAGGTATTGGTTGTGATATTCCACTGGTTCTAGAGGGGGCTTGGTGCCCAAAGTACTTCATCCGGCCAAGGGCTGAGGTAGTGGATACCTTACTCCACTGGTTCTGGAGAGGGCTTTGTGCCCAGAGTGCTTCATCCTGCCAAGGACTGAGGTAGTGGATGTGATACTCCACTGGTTCAAGAGGGGGCTTGGTGCCCAAAGTACTTCATCCGGCCAAGGGCTGAGGTAGTGGATACCTTACTCCACTAGTTCTGGAGAGGGCTTTGTGCCCAGAGTGCTTCATCCTGCCAAGGACTGAGGTAGTGGATGTGATACTCCACTGGTTCTGGAGGGGGCTTGGTGCCCAAAGTGCTTCATCCTGCCAAGGACTGAGATAGTGGATGCCTTTCTCCACTGCTTCTGGAAGGGGCTTTGTGCCCAGAGTGCTTCATCCTGCCAAGGACTGATGTAGTGGATGTGATACTCCACTGGTTCTGGCGGAGGCTTGGTGCCCAGAGTGCTTCATCCTGCCAAGGACTGAGGTAGTGGATGTGACACTCCACTGACGGTGGTGCAACATGCAAGCTGGACAGGCTAATTGGAACTGACCACCAGCCTCGTACGACTGACCACTGGGGATGGCAGCCATGTCTGCTGTGGTGCCACTGGCTCAGGATGTTGCGGGGTGCTGGCGGAGGTGTCAGTAGCGGCGGTTCTGGCGGCGGTGTCAGTAGCGGCGGTGCTGGTGGTGGGCTCACTGACTGCGGTGCTGATGGCGGGCTCACAGACTGCGGTGCTGGTGAAGGGCTCAGTGTCTGCGGTGCTGGTGGCGGGCTCACTCACTGCGGTGCTGGTGGCGGGCTCACTGACTGCGGTGCTGGCGGTGGTGCTGGTGGCGGCGGTGCAGGTGGCTGTCTTGTCCGCCATGCAGGTGGGCATCGATGTGGACCTGCCTTAGATTTTTTGGCCCTTCCCCACCTTGGATGGTGGCGCAGCTGTCTTGACACTTTCCACTTTTGTTTTGCCTGAGCCCTTGGTGGCAGGTGTTTCGCCTTCTCCCTCCGGGATGTGGGCAACTTTTTCTGTTTTGGAGGTGGGGGAATGTCCTTGCCCTCGCTCCTTGGGACACTGGCAGCCCTGTTGCTTGGCACACTCCAGAATCCCGCTATTGCTGGCACCACTGTGCCAGGTGATGTGGTGGCTGAGGTGCTGGGTTGGGACCTGGAAAGGTGGGCCCTAGGGGACTGACGGGGGGTGAGGTGTAGGGAAGAGGTCAACATTTGATAGGAAAAGCTTTTTAGACACACTGGGATGGGTAGATGGAGGGGGTTTGGGAGTGGAGGAAGAGGTAGTAGATGTAGGAGGTGCACGTTTGCTGACTTTGGGTGAAGGTGCATGGGCTGGAGGCTGTTGTGAGGTGGATGGCTGTTGGGTGGGTGTGTGACTGCGTTTGTGTAGTTTGGGAGGAGGGCTCACAGACACACTGGGAGAGGACACAGGGGATGTGTGAATGGTAGTGGGGGTGGTGAATGCACGTGAGTGGTGTGTGGTGATGGGCATGCTGGTGATGGAGGTGGTGGCTGAAGATGTAGTGCATGCAGGTGTGAGTGGAGACGAGACAGGGAGGGAGGAGGGAGACGTGGAGGAGGGGGACACAGTGGAGGCAGTGGATGTTGGTATGTCTGCATGGGTATGGTGCTTGTGTGAGTGCCTGTGGAATGTGTAGTGCTTAGGTTTGCTTGAGCCACCCTTGTGTGTTGAGGTGTGTGCATGCTGGTCTGTAGGTGTGCTTGGGATAGGCTGAGGTACAGGGGATTTGGTCTGGGTGGAGGAGGTTGGAGGGGGGAGGCTAGACACAGGGACAATGGCTGCCAACAGTGCTGAGGCCAGAGCCTGAAATGCTCGCTGTTGGGCTGCCGGGCCAGAATGAATGCCCCCCAGGTATGCATTTGTTTCTTGAAAATGCCTCTCAACACCCTGGATGGCATTCAGAATGGTAGACTGCCCAACAGTGAGGGATCTCAGGAGGTCAATAGCCTCCTCACTGAGGGCAGCAGGACTGACTGGGGCAGGGCCTGAGGTGCCTGGGGCGAAGGAGATGCCCACCCTCCTGGGTGAGAGGCCACGCGACACACGCTGAGGGGCTGCTGGGAGGGCAGTGCTGGTAGGGGTGTGGCGGCTGTACCTGTTGATGCGGTGGGCACAGAGGGGCCTGCCACCACAAGGGAGATCCCATCAGAGGAGGAGTCGGTGTCGCTGTTCTCTGCTCCTGTCCCCGCCATGGAGCTCCCCTCGCCCTCCGTCCCACTGGTGACTTCAGACTCCGTTGTCTCGCCCTCCAGGGCCATGTGGGATGCAGCTCCCTCCTGCTCCGGTGGCACTGCTCCTCCACCTGATGATGCTAATGCACACAAGAACAGGGAGACCACAAAAAGGGGGGGGGGAAGAAAGAAGAAAAACATGTTCAGTGCATGCAATACAGCTACCGTTGGCGAACACCACAGACACAGCAGCCCTCTGAACTACGCCATGCACTTAGAGTTCCCTACAAGGCCTATGCCCGATTGCTGCACACATGGAAGTCACAGCAGCTTGACTAGGTGTAGATGGCTCTTGTACTGGTGGGGTTGGGGTGCCACATAGCCTCCCTCACAAATGGTCCTTGCCTACAAAGCTCACCCTGGCCTAAGGTATCCCACTGCCCACCTCCCTCATCCAGACACCTCGTAATGCTCGCAGAATCAGATGGATGTGACAGTACTCACCCCCTTGTGGCTGCTGTGATGCCCTCAAGCGCCCATCCAACTCCGGATACCCCACCGCCAGGATCCGGAACATCAGGAGGTCATAGTGCGACGGGCACCCCTCACACGTTGGGAGGCCATCCCCAGCTGGGCCTCCGCCGGCTTCTTGCTCCAGCGATGAATGTCCTTCCATCTTTTCCGGCAGTGGGTGCTCTGTCTGTGTTGGACCCCCAGGGTCCAGATGTCCTTGGCGATGGCACGCCAAATATCCTTCTTCTGGTGGGCGCTGACCTAGAGGAATAGTACAGGGGAAAAGGAAAAACTTTAACCGTCCGGACCGCCACAGCCATTGGCCCACGTTCCCACCCTTGCCCTGACGCACATACACTCACCGTCCGCTCATGCAGGCCTCAGCAACCCCGTATCTTCCATCCACACCACTCCAAACAGGCATTGCCCATACAGCATGCTCACAGTGTACTCACCTGTTTGTCTGGAGGACCGTAGATTAGCATGTACTGGGGGAGGACCCCAACCACTAACTTCTCCAACTACTCCGAAGTGAAGGCAGGGGCCCTTTCCCCAGACACATGAGCCATCGTCGCTTCCAGACACAGGTCAAAGCAGCACTTGCAGTGTAGGTTCTCTCCTGTCGAAGGTCAGGTATCAAGTGAGTGAACAGACAGAAAATGGCAGTCACGTCCACAGCGGTGCGTACCGTCACGGCCGGCGTACATCGTCACTGGCCCCTCGGACCCATAGGGCCCAATGTTAACCAATGCAGGATTGCGCGGCGGTCTTCGACCGCCTACCGCGAAGGTGTACAACGCCAGCGCAGTTACCTCATATCCCCTTGTCCCACATTACAGGTCAGGCAGCCGCCATTTCAGGTGGCCACATGGCATTATTTTTAAATGCGTCACACATATCTAGGCCTTGCATCCACACAGTGACAGGCACATAGCGGATTGACAAATGTATGCAATAAATAATTTTTTTACTACCTCAGTGTTGGCTGACTGCTCGCTGTTCTCGTCCATAGGGCACGTCCGCTGGGGCAGGTGAGGAGATGGAGGTATCCTCCGGTGTACAGACTACTGGTGGACCTGTCAAAAATGGAAGACAGACACATCATTATCACTTACAGACTTACAGGCCGCCCGCCAAAGTACCGCCGTCAGAATACCGCTGTGCGGTCAAAAGACCGCCGTGGTAATTCTGAGTTTCCCGCTGGGCGGGCGGGCGACCGCCAGAAGGACGCCCGCCCGCCCAGCGGGAAACCCCCTTCCACGAGGATGCTGGCTCCGAATGGAGCCGGCGGAGTGGAAAGGGTGCGACGGGTGCAGTTGCACCCGTCGCGATTTTCAGTGTCTGCTATGCAGACACTGAAAATCTTGGTGGGGCCCTGTTAGGGGGCCCCTGCAGTGCCCATGCCATTGGCATGGCACTGCAGGGGCCCCCAGGGGCCCCATGACACCCGTTACCGCCAACAAGGTTCTGGCGGTCAAAACCGCCAGAACCAGGCTGGCAGTAAGGGGGTTGGAATCCCCATGGCGGCGCTGCCTGCAGCGCCGCCATGGAGGATTCCTCAGGCCAGGGGAAAACCGGCGGGAAACCGCCGGTTTCCCTTTTCTGACCGCAGCTTTACTGCCGCGGTCAGAATTGGCCTGGATGCACCGCCAGCCTGTTGGCGGTGCATCCGCGGACCCCGGCCCTGGCGGTCCATGACCGCCAGGGTCGTAATGACCCCCTTAATTGTGCCACAATCCTGGAACTGTGTGTCCAGTTGGAGCCAGACCTGATTTCAGCTATCCGTCATCCCACAGGAATCCCACCTCTAGTGCAGGTCCTTTCAGTACTCCATTTCCTGGCAAGTGGGTCATTTCAAACAACAGTGGCCTTTGAATCAGGGATGTCTCAGCCTATGTTCTCAAACATGTTGTCCAGAGTGTTGTCTGCCCTGCTGAAACACATGCGCAGCTACATCGTTTTCCCTCAGGTGGATGATTTGTCCACAGTGAAAGGTGACTTCTATGCCCTGGGACATATCCCGAACATCATAGGTGCCATTGATGGGACACATGTGGCCTTGATACCCTCCCCCCGCAGGAGTGAACAGGTGTACAGAAACAGGAAGAGCTACCATTCAATGAATGTACAGATGGTGTGTTTGGACGACCAGTTCATCGCCCATGTGAACGGCAAGTTTCCAGGCTCAGTGCATGACGCTTACATTTTGAGGAATAGCAGCATCCCTTATGTGATGAGGCAACTCCAGAGGTACCATGTGTGGCTAATAGGTGAGGACAAGGACCCTTTACTCTGTGAATAGTTGTCTGGGTCTGGGGTTGTCCCTAAGGGTTAGTGTGTGTCTAACAGTTGTCCCTCGACATTTGCAGGTGACTCTGGGTACCCCAACCTGTCATGGCTACAGACCCCAGTGCGAAATCCCAGGACAAGGGCAGAGGAACACTACAATGAGGCACATGGGTGAACTAGGAGAGTGATAGAAAGGACATTCGGCCTCCTGAAGGCCAGGTTCCGGTGCCTCCATATGAGAGGTGGTTCTCTCTACTACTCACCAAAGAAGGTGTGCCAGATCATCGTGGCCTGCTGTATGCTGCACAACCTGGCTTTGCGACGACAGGTGCCTTTTCTGCAGGAGGATGGTCCAGAAGGAGGTCTTGTGGCAGCTGTGGAGCCTGTGGACAGTGAAGAAGAGGAGGCAGAAGAAGAGGATATTGACAACAGAAACAACGTGATCCAGCAATACTTCCAGTGAGACACAGGTAAGGAGACATCACTGTCTCCTGCATCCCATACAATTGTTAGACCTATCATATGTCTGTCACTTTCACCCAGTGTATGGACCCTGACCTGTCACTTTGCCTTTCCATTTCACAGATGTGGGTCCGACTGTGTGACCTCTGCTATGTCACCTCATGGACTAGAGCTGTGTGACATAGGTATGTTGACAATACATTGGACATTGCTATGTTCCTTAGTTATAGCAAATACACATTTGTGAAAGCACAGACTGACTGCAGCTTGTTTTGTGATTCAAGGGTGTTTATTTAAGTGGAAATTAGTGGAGGGGTTGGAAAATGGGCAGGGGTGATGGTGCAGGAATGTCCATGGCAGAGTCCAGTTATTTGTCTCACAGAAGCATTGTCCAAAGGGGCATAGGAAGTGGAGCTAGGGCAGTTTAAGGATGGACAGGGTGACAAAGTGGGACAGAAGGATGACATTCAGGATGGTCTAATTTCTTGGCGGGGGTCTTGGCATTGTTCTCTGTCTTTGTCCTGGATCCCAGGGACCGTTTGCCGGGTGGTTCTCCATCTGCAGGGGGTGGGGTGCTGGTGTCGTGGTCCTGTGACGGTGCCTCCTGTCCACTAGCGCCGGTGGAGGTGTTGGGCAGTTCATCATCGAGTCTAGTGTCAGGGGCCCCTTGTTGTGCCACAGTGTCCCTCCTGGTGTTCACAAGGTCCTTCAGCACCCCTACAATGGTGACCAGGGTGGTGTTGATGGACTTGAGTTCCTCCCTGATCCCCAAATACTGTTCCTCCTGCAGCCGCTGGGTCTCCTGAAACTTGGCCAGTACCATTGCCATTGTCTCCTGGGAATGATGGTATGCTCCCATTATGTTCGAGAGGGCCTTGTGGAGAGTGGGTTCCCTGGGCCTGTCCTCCCACTGTCACACAGCAGTCCTCCCAGTTCCCCTGTTTTCCTGTTCCTCTGTCCCCTGAACCGTGTGCCCACTGCCACTGCCCCCTGGTCCCTGATGTTTTTGGGTTTGTGGGTTTGCCTGGGTTCCCTGTAGTGGTGGGCACACTGCTGCTTGATGTGTCCTGGGGACAGAGGTATGGGTCTGCTGGGTGGGTGCTGTGCTGGTGTTTCCTGAGGGGGGAGGCTCTGTGGTGGCATGTGCCAGTGTGTGGGGAACCGACTGTCCTGAGGTCCCAGATGGGCCGGGCTGGTCATCTAGATCCAGTTGGACAGAGCTGCTGTCATCACTGTGGGCCTCTTCTGTGGGGGGGGGGGACATGTCTGGAACCTCCTGTCTGGTGACATTGGGTAGGAGTTCTGCAGGGGTGTAAAGGCATGATTATTGCATCTGTGTGTGCCATTGTGTGCAATGAGTGGGTAACCCTGTACGCCAGTGCTTACATTCTTGTCTAGGACCTTGTGTGATATTTGGTTTGGGGATCTGTGTGGATATGTGTAGTGGACATGCTTTGGTGATGTGTGTCCATGCTTTGGTGTTGCATGCAGGGCTTGGTGTTAGGATGTGTGGGTTGTGATAGTGGGACATGTGTGAGGTGTTGGAGTGATGGGGGTGAGGGTGGGGTATGTGATAGCATGCAGGTAGGGTGGGGGATGTGATGGTTAAGATCTGACTTACCAGAGTCCATTCCTCCTGCTACTCCTGCAAGGCCCTCAGGATGCAGTATAGCCAAGACTTGCTCCTCCCATGTTGTTAGTTGTGGGGGAGGAGGTGGGGGTCCGCTGCCAGTCCTCTGAACTGCAATCTGGTGTCTTGAGACCACGGAACGCACCTTCCCCCGTAGGTCGTTCCACCTCTTCCTGATGTCATCCCTAGTTCTTGGGTGCTGTCCCACTGCGTTGACCCTGTCTACGATTCTGCGCCATAGCTCCATCTTCCTAGCAATGGAGGTGTGCTGCACCTGTGATCCAAATAGCTGTGGCTCTACCCGAACGATTTCCTCCACCATGGTGTGTGAGGTGGTGTGTGTTGTAATGTCTGAGGGGATGTGTTTGTGTATGTGAGGTGTGTGGATGTTGTGTGAGTGATGTGGTTGCAAGCCTGTGGATGCTAGTTTGTTGATGGTGGTGTCTCTCTCTGTGCTTCATTCTAAATTTTTGTTGTAGGGGTTTGTGGGTGATGTGGGTGTGTGTTTTATATTGTATTGGGTGTGTGGGAGTGGTGTGTGTATGTGTATCAGGTGTGTGTATTCCGATTTGTCCAATGTGGTTGTGTTTTGTAAATGTGTGTATTTTGAGCACGGCGGTGTGTACCGCCAATGGAATACATCGGTTGAAAGACCGCTGCATGGATTTGTGGGTCGTGATAGTGTGGGCGTATTCTTGTTGGCGTGACGGTGGAGGTTTTCTTATCACCAGTTTATCACTGACCTTTGGTGTGGCGGACTTGTGTGGGTGTCTAGATTTTGGCGAATTCCGGCCTGTGGATCGTAATAGTTGAAGCGGATCTCCGCGGCCGCAGCGTTGTGTTGGCGGTCTTCTGCACGGCGGTAAATGGCATTTACCACCAATGTTGTAATGAGGGCCAAAGTCTTTTTGGTCCAGAGATGTCAGGGAACAGGAGGCAAGCTCTGTCCAAGCCCTTGGAGAGCACTTCTTCACTTGAGCCAGAGAGCATCAATGCAGCAGGGCAACAGCAAGGCAGCAGTCCTTCACAGAAAGCAGTCAGGTGAGTCCTTTGGGCAGCCATTCAGTTCTTCTTGGCAGGATGCAGGTTCCGGTTACAAGTTTCTTCTCCAGGAAGTATCTGAGTTAGTAGGGGCAGAGGCCCTGTTTATATACCCAAATGTGCCTTTTGATGTGGGGAGACTTCAAAGAGTGGTTTAGAATTGAAGTCCTCTTTCACTACAATCCTGTCTGCCAGGGTCCCATTAGGGGGTGTGGCAGTCCTTTGTGTGAGAGCAGGCCCTCCACCCTCCCAGCCCAGGAAGACCCATTAAAAATGCAGATGTATGCAAGTGAGGCTGAGTAACCTGTGTTTGGGGTGTGTCTGAGTGAATGCACAAGGAGCTGTCAACTAAACCCTGCCGGATGTGAATTGTAAGGCACAGAAAGATTTAAGTGCAGAGAAATGCCCACTTTCTAAAAGTGGCATTTCTAAAATAGTAATATTAAATCCAGCTTCACCAGTCAGCAGGATTTAATGTCACCATTCTGGCCATACTAAATATGACATTCCTACTCCTTTCAGATCAGCAGCTACCACTCAAATAATGTATGAGAGCAGCCCCAATGTTAGCCTATGAAGGGAGCAGGCCTCACAGCAGTGCAAAAACAAATTTAGGAGTTTTACACTACCAGGACATGAAAACTACATAGGTACATGTCCTGCCTTTTGCCTACACAGCACCCTACCCTTAGGGGTGTCTTATATGTAGAAAAAAGGGGAGTTTTGGGCTTGGCAAGTACTTTTAAATGGCAAGTTCAATTGGTAGTGAAACTGCATACACAGGCCTTGCTATTGCAGGCATGAGACAAGGCTAAGGGGCTACTTAAGTGGGTGGCACAATCAATGCTGCACGCACACTAGTCGCATTTAATCTTCAGGCCCTGGGCACACATAATGCACTCTACTAGGAACTTATAAGTAAATTAAATAGTCCAATTGGGTATGATCCAATGTTACCATGTTTAAAGGGAGAGAGCATTTGCACTTTAGCACTGGTTAGCAGTGGTAAAGTGTGCAGGGTCTTAAAACCAGCAAAAACAATGTTCAAAAAGTGGAGGGAGGCACGCAAAACGTTAGGGGTGACCACCCTAAGGCTGTCAGGTCTAACAGTGGGTGTCTTACCCACTGGTTCTGGAGGAGGCATCGTGCCCTGTGCTCTTGATCCTGGGGAGTGCAAGGTCACAGTTTCTCAGGTAGGTGTCATACCCACCGGAGTTGCAGGAGGCAGCCCACATAGCAGCCCATGGTGGCAGGACTACATACCGTCCGCCGGCAGTGACGGCTGCTCAGTGGTGGTGGTGGTGGTGCTGCTGCTGCGGGTGGGGAGAGGCTCCAGCTCATCCCCTGCAGCCTCGGATGGCTGTCCACTGGTGGTGGTGCTGCTGCTGGTGGGGGAAGCTCCAGCCCATCCCCTGCAGCCTCAGATGGCTGCACAACCATGGTTGGTGCTGGGGGCTCCTTCTGAGTTCGAGCCCCAGGCCCCTTGCCCTTTCTTGCCTGCTCATGCTGGCTCCTTGGTCTTCTTGGCAGCAGCTGGGACAGGCTCTTTGGTCTTCTTGGCAGCAGCTGGGGCAGGCTCCTTGGTCTTCTTGGCAAGAGCTGGGGCAGGCTCCTTGGTCTTCTTGGCAGCAGCTGGGGAAGGCCCCTCGGGCTTCCTGGCTGCAGTTGGTTCAGGATCCTTACCCTTGAGGCTGCCTGGTGCAGGCACCTTCATCCTCAGGACATGTGCCCGGGATCCTCTCCCACCACGAGTGGGTGTGGTGACTACTGGGCCTGTAGACTGGGTGCCTGAGGTGCTTGGTTGGGTTTTTGCCACCCTGACCAGACGTGCAGGACGGGGGGATAGGGAAGAGGTCAATGGTGGATAGGAAAAGCTTTTTAGGACATTGGGGCAGGAAGAGGGAGAAGGCTTGGGAGTGGAGGAAGAGGGAGTAGTTGTTGGAGGTGTCTGTCAGCTGATGTTGGGTGCAGGTGAATGGGCTGGATGCAGTTGTGAGGTGGATGGCTGTTGGGTGTCTGAGTGCTTGCGTTTGTGTACTTTAGTAGAGGGGACAGACACAGTGGGAGAGGACACAGGGGACATGAGCATGGCTGTTGTGGAGGTGTCTGCCAGTGAGGTGTGTATTCTGCTAGGTGTGGTGGTGCTGATGGTAGTGGATGATGGTGTAGTGCATGCAGGTGTGAGTGTTGATGGAACTGGAAGGGAGGTGGAGGAGGAGGAGGAGGGGGAGACAAAGGAACTTGTGGATGTTGGTATGTCTGCATTTGGTTGGTGTTTGTGTGAGTGCCTGTGGGATGAAGTGTGGTGCTTGTGTTTGCCTGTGCCACTCTTGTGTGTTGTCTTATGTGCATGCTCATCTGCCTGTGGCTTGGGATGGGTTGGGGTTGAGGGGAATGGGTTTGGGAAGAGGAAGTTGGAGGGGGGAGGGTGGAAACAGGGACAATGACTGCCACCAAAGAGGAGGCCAGAGCCTGGATTGATCACTGTTGGGCCGCCAAGCCAGTGTGAATGCCCTCCAGGAATGCATTAGTCTGTTGCATCTGGGCTGCAAGCCCCTGGATGGCATTCACAAAGGTTGACTGCCCTACAGAGATGAATCTCAGGAGGTCAATAGCATCCTCAGTCAGGGCAGCTGAGCTAAATGGGGCAGAGCCTGAGGTCCCTTGGGTGAAGGAGATGCCCACCCTCCTGGGTGAACGGGCACAGGCAACTCACTGAGGGGCTGCTGGGAGGGAGGTGCTGCTATGGGGGTGGCGGCTGTACCTGTAGCTGGAGTGGTCACAGAGGTGTCCACCAACACCAGGGAGCTTCCATCGGAGGTATTATTTGTGTTTGAACTGTCCCCTCCCGCCTCTACTGTGGTGCTCCCCTCGCCCTCCGTCCCACTGGTGCTTACACCGTCGGTAGACTCTGCCTCCTGGGTCCTATGGAATGCAGCTCCCTCTGTCGCTAGTGCCTCTGCTCATCTGCCAGATGATGCTAATGCACATAAGGACAGGGTGACAAAACAAAAAAGGGGGGGGGGAATAGACAAAGGATACACTTGATCAATGGCTGCACCAACACCACCATTGGCGTACACAGCACACTCACACACAGGGTTGTAGTGAATCCTAGTTCGTTTTAATGGGATAGCAGGAGTTAGCTTAGCCGCTGGCTTGTAGACTCGTGCCCCCGTCACCTAGTGACTTTTAACCTACTTAGCTTGCTCTGTCTTAGCCCATTTAATTATTTATTTCTTCTAAGATGGCTGCCTTGTTTATAGTTAGGCCAATTGTTATGAGTTACATTATCAGTGTCACTGTGCCAAGGCGTCAAGATCAAGCACCAAAGACAAACAAACAGTAGGTGTTCACACTTAGGGATTTTCCCTCTCTATACTTTCGAGGGATTGTTGATATTAATTGCCGTCCCAAGCATGCCTGTTATCTATTGTTTTGGAATACACCTACGTCAGGGGACCTTGTAGATCTGTATAAATACATCACACTTTAGACAGATAATCAGAGGGATTCCGACCAGAGGGCATCGCCACCATCGCTGATACTGATGCTGCAGTCGTCTTGACGCTGACCCAGTCTTCGTGTCCCTACGGAGTCTGAGATAGAGACCTCATTCCAAGGTAACGAGGGTTGGGGGCTCCTCTCATGGACACAACTTTGTCAGATTAGGTTTAGTGAACCCAGCTCTCCTTTGGGTAGAAGGTTAGGGCTATTCACATGAGGGTAATAGGGCATATTCCATCTTATATATCTTTTTCATGTATTGCAAAATGGTGGGGGTCTTCATAACAATGACTCTCATCTTCACAATACTGTTACTAGCTATATTCATTATCCTAATCATTGCAGTCCATGCAACTTATCGCAAATTGCAGTTATGTTAAATAAAAAGCTATTATAACTTTACTGCATCTGTGTCATTGCCTGTGTTTGTATGAGACATAATATATCTGTGAGAAAAGGGTAATCTCTGTTCAACCACGACATACCCTGAGATATCTTACTTTGAGTCCATGCGTAAGCGACTGCCATAAATCACCTTTTACTATTGTGTTTCTGGTGAGGTGCTGCTAGTGAGCCGGTAAGGTTGGGACAACAGTTGCGACTTGTTGTAGGAAAGACTCAGTCGCCTACAAACAAAAGTACTGTTATCCTTAAACCAGCAGTCTTGCTCAGAGCAAGAGTCCAAACTACGACATGGCGCCACCAACGATGGTGTTTAGGCACTAATTTACGGATACCCTGACTATCACTGTCTCACAGACAACAGGTACCCTAAAGTACCGTAATACGGAGACGTCCGTGATCTTTGGGAGATTTCTCCTCAGTTGAACAGGTAAGAGCTAATTAAGCTGTAGGTTGTTCGAGCTCGAACTCATAAAAAGGAAAAACTTCCCCTATTTGGTGTTCCGTTTCTCTAAACAACTATGGCTAATACCATAGACATTCCTGCAAATGCTAGACATGCACTTACACAACATTTATTAGTGCATGGCCTTACAGAAGAGGGCGGGATGTTACTCTGATAATAGAGGCAACTGAAGCATACCAAACAGAAACATTTTACTGTTGGGTCACCTTTCCTGAGGTTGACCAACGAACGCACACATTTCACTCATATGAAGTTGCGAACGTACCTGTACGATACGAAGCATACCGGTATCATGAAATATCGCTCACATATCAAGAGCATCAGAACTGGTTTGAAGGCGCCCTACCACATGTACTACGAAGAGTGAGGCTAGGTCCCTTAAGTAATGAGGGACCTACATGGCCTATGTTTGCCACATATACACCTCACCCAGGCATACAGACCATGCCGATCGCAGATTTACGAGTATTATATAATGAATTAGTGGCATTATATAGACGATTGGTTCAGTTCGTAATGCGAACGTTGAACACTACACCAGCGCGTCCAGCACCACCAGTAGCTGGTGGTTATCAATTGGCTACTGGGATTAATCCACAAACAGTGCATACTATTATGGGTAAAGCGCCCACTGAACGGGAAAAAATACCGTTCTGGATAGCCCAGAAAACTAATCAGCTGGAAGCTGTGTTTCCCCATACGGGACCACAGGAAAAACATAGATTGCTCACTATGTGCTTGCCGTTTGGGATGGTTCCCTCGGTGGATGACTGTGCCACATGGGGTACAGTCTTCGCTGCCGTGTATACTACCACACATGGTACCCCGACACTTGCCAATTTACCGGAAGTGTTAAAACAAATACAAAATGAACATGGGGCTGCACCGGCCCTGGATCTGGGGATGAAATTGATGCGTAACTTTGACGCGGTCTCCCTGATAATACTGAGTAATATTAAAGGGGAAGCGGTGGCACTGGCAATACGCCAGCGTCTCCGGGAAACTCCAAATCTGGAACAAGAGAGACAGCTACCGAAAATAATTTCCGATACCTATACTAGTATAGGACGGGATAGTTTGGGAGCCAAACCTAAAAAATTTTAGTTACAAAGTACTGCCCATAAGGAGGGTACGAAGCAGGCACAAGAGGGCTCTAAGAAGCGCTGGGACAAACAAAAAGATTTCAAAGAAAGAAAAGAGCTGTTTCTCCACATCCGGAGTACTCCGAAAGGAGGTATAAGCTCAGAAATAGGGAGCACATTAGACCTCCAGACAGATATACTGATTCACGTCCCTCTCGTTCCTTTCAGGACGCACCGGATAAACGTAGCGAGAGAGGGGGCCATCAAGATCGACGTCCGGAATACGTGAAAGAGAAGAAAGACTCACCACAGTCTACCATTAATAAAGAAGAAAAGACTCCTCAGCAAAAGCTACAGTTTAAAATGAAGAAGGTGGCAGCACTGACAGTTAAAAATGCCAGTAGTATTGAGAACACTGTTGAGGAACAAGAAGTGGGCCGTGACTCTGTTGGACAGCGCGGCAGAGGTCACGATATGTCGCCAGAGTCTGAAAGATCATCTGGATGCGACAGCAACTAGCGATTACATCGCGGTTGACTAGCGATTACATCGTGGTTGAGACATCGGATGGCCGCGTTCTTCCCCCGATAGGGTTTATGATTTGACAATTCAGATAAAGGAAGACGTGAAACGCACTATTAGTGTAATATTTTGGGATGAACTTACTAGTGATATCCTATAGGCCGAGAGAGACTGGCCACCTGAACACTTCCGCAAGCTCCCGCATGAGGAAGATGTAATTTTGCCTTCTTTCTCCGATCTTGTTCCAGAAGCAGCGAAAGAAGCCTATGCTGCTGAATGGGCTTTAGCGCAAGCACCTGCGCTATATCGCAATCATGTCGGTTGGGACAGGGAGTCTCCTTGTCATGTTATTCCCGTTAGGTCTACACCCCAACCGCAGCCATAATACCCTGTTAAACATGAAGCGAAAGCTCCAGTGAAGGAGATACTATCACAACTTGAGTACCAGGGAGTAATTGAGCCCTGTACATCGGCAATGAATAATCCACTATTCCCCGTTGCAAAGCCAGATCATTCATATAGAATAGTGGTTGATTATAGACACTTAAATAGTCATACACGCACATATAGTATTCAAAATTCACACAGCACAGCACTGATAAATAATATAGTATGTAAGAAATATAAAACTACATTGGATATATCTAATGGATTTTTCTGCCAGAATCTAGCACATGAAAGTAGGGACCTAAGTGCATTTTCATTTGGCTCTCAGAAACACTTTTGTTGTTTACCTCAAGGCTATAAAAATAGCCCAGGCCTGTTTTCAGCCCGTGTAACATCAATTTTGCATGAGCTTGATTCCGATGCATTGTCCTATGTGGATGATATCTATCTCACTGACGACGCCCTCGACATTCATCTTGCAAGGGTTGATCGGATCATTTTGGGATTTGCAGACCTCGGTAATAAATTTAATTTTAAGAAATGCAAGATAGCCTTTCTTAGTGTATTGTTCCTGGGATATGAGCTATCAAACGAGGGTAAGAGCCTGGCCTGCACTTCCTAGAAAAGTGTGCTCAACTACAGCCTCCAAACACACTTAAGATATTACAGTCATTACTGGGTTTCTTCAATTTTGGCCGAACATACATTCCAGATTATGCAGAACGCATCAAGCCACTTTATGACTTAATTCAGCCCAATTTTTCTAGCAGACGATGGACGATTGAACACACACACATCCTTAGGGACATGCAACGGGACATGCTAGAAGCTAAACATTTACACACACACGTGACAATAAAACAAATTTGGTCATCAGAATAATTGCTGGTGCCCTTGGATTTACTTATGTCACCTTTAATGAGGATGACACAGTGCCGTTAGCATATAAATCACATTTATATTCAAATGCTGAAAGACGTTTTGCACCTACAGAAAAGATTCTGACAGCAGTTCAGATGGCCGTCTTTTATCATAAAAGAGAGGCCACTTGCCCAGGGGAAACGCATTATTGTTGTCTCCCCGGTGCCGGCCTTAGAGGCTGTCACTAAAGCGAGCGTTCCGAACTCTAAGGCATTACATCCACGCTGGATTCAATGGGCAACGTCTCTGACCACCACTGATGTCGACTATGTATTCGATCCAAGGCTTCAGACATAAGAATTTCTCCAGTATGAACAGGAGTACCCCGCTCCTCTAAATATCTTGCCACTAGACAGTTATAATACTATCATTTATACTGACGGATCAGCACAACCGGCTGTAGGTACTAAACATCAATACTCAGCAGCTTGCGCAGCCGTGTGCGGAGTGATGGAAGATGGAGTTTTTCACCCTCACAATACCTACACGCAGACCTTAGGGGACTGCACAACCCAGTTGGCTGAGCTTAAGGCTCTTCTTCTGATGCTCGAACATACTGAGGCAGGAAGTTAGACTTTGATAGTCTGTGATTCATATTACTGCGTCCAGTCATACAATGAATATCTCAATCATTGGAAACTGAACGGGTTTAGGGATTCTAAAGGGAACACCATTAAACACAAAATGTTGTGGCGGAGGGTGGCTGATCTTAAGGATAAGCTACCATGTGTCCATGTAGTTCATACATTAGGGGCCTCATTCTGACCCTGGCGGTCTATGACCGCCAGGGTGGAGGCCAACTGAAGCACCGCCAACAGGCTGGCGGTGCTTCATTTTGGATTCCGACCGCGGCTGTGAAGCTGCGGTCGCCCAGCCGGGTCCGGCGGTTTTCCGCCGGCTTTCCCCCGGCTGGGGGAATCCATGGGGATTCTGACCCCCTTCCCGCCATCCTGTTCCTGGCAGTTTTTACCGCCAGGAACAGGATGGCGGGAACGGGTGTCGTGGGGCCCCTGGGGGCCCCTGCACTGCCCATGCCAAAGGCATGGGCAGTGCAGGGGCCCCCTAACAGGGCCCCATAAAGATTTTCACTGTCTGCATTGCAAACAGTGAAAACCGCGACGGGTGCAACTGCACCCGTCGCACCTCTGCAACTCCGCCGGCTCCATTCTGAGCCGGCTTCATTGTTGCAGGGCCTTTCCCGCTGGGCCGGCGGGCGCTCCTTTGGCGGGCGCCCGCTGGCCCAGCGGGAAAGCCAGAATGGCCTCCGCGGTCTTTTGACCGCGGAGCGGCCAAATGGCGGTTTCCGCTTGGCCGGAATGAGGGCCTAGGACACCAACGTGTAGGGATACATGCTGCCTGCAATACATTGGCTGATGAAGCGGCCAAAGCATCAGTAGCTACGGCTTCTGAGGCTGCAGTGACTCATTCTCGGACGAGGTTGGATAATGAAATACTGATTGCCGTTAAAGCTTCGGCTGCAGGCAAGACCCTTCCGAAAGGTTACCCTACAAACTATACTTACCATATCAGTGCACAGAATGTTGCTTATACAACAATTCCTGGGGTTGGGGATCGAGTGATCCCCAATGAAGACCAGAGATTAGAGCTGATTACAGCCGCACATGAGAGTGTCGCTTCTGCACATGCTGGTATACAGGCCACGATAACAATTCTACAGCAATGATACTAGTGGCCTGGTCTATGCAGACAAACTAAACAGTATGTCCTTTGCTGTGACATTTGCCAGCAGATTAAGGGCTCTAATATCAAACGCCCTCCGCAGACATCCCTCTTAGTGTCAGACAGGCCACTTCAGTGTGTACCTAGACCATTGTGGTCCCTTACAGCCTGATGGTGCATACAAATACATCTTAGTGGCTGTGGATTCCTGTTGTAGATTCCTGTGGGTATGGCTACAGCGGTCGGCTGACGCCCGAACTGTTATAAAAGATTTGCTGATCTTTATTGGTACATATGCGGTTGCAGCATTCCATTCGGACCAGGGCCCTGCATTTGCCTCTAAAGCATTCAGGGACACCATGGGGGCAATAGGTGTTGAACTCCATTACTCCTCACCATACCATCCCGAGGGAAATTCGGTCGTGGAGAGGCGGAATCGTGATCTAAAGCAGTCCTTAACAGCTCGAGTATTAGGTTCAGGCCGCAGTTGGTTACGCCACCTATATGGGGTCCAGAGAGCACTGAATAATCTGCCAAGACGGTCCTTGAGGGGAAAGTCTCCATATGAGGTTCTCTTTGGGATACCCATGTATGTCCCCGATCTTGATGCCCCTGGTATGGTGGCAGCAGAAACGCCATTTGACATAAAAGAACGTCTCACTGTTTTACAGGAGCTTCAACAATTTTGTGATGATAAATCATCTGCAAGTGCTGCCACCTTAGGAATAAGGGAATTGGTGAAAACTTCGACTGGCTGGATTCCTAACATTGGGGATCTGGTTTGTGAGAAGATCGCTGTGAAAAAGGAGTTCGGTCCATCATACAGAGCACCTGTACCGGTCTTGGGGATAAAAGGCACCAGGACTGTCATCCTACCACCATTGTCCGGTTCTAAATCGAATAGATTCATCTCCATTGATGACATAAAATTACACCATGTGGCCGATTCTTCACAGTAGACCAGGAGGTCCCTTGGGTGGTTCCCCATCTCCTCTCACTACCCAACAGGACATCCATCTACATAGTAGGATGAACATCACTGCTACTGACCATGCAGCCATGTCAACTGCAGTTCCAGACACTTCCTCGACCATGGAGAGGGCGGAAAATGAACTTTTGTTGGTTCCAGTCACATCTTCGGTGACCACCCCACTTCAAGATTTGGCTGTATTTTACACGAACACTTCCACGACTAATGATGTTGTCTATCAAGAACCTCCACAAGTGGTGGATCAAAATTCAGCGGGTCCTGTGTTTGCAGAGACTTCCTCTGGCTATTTCATTGACATTGATGATTTTTCTTCGGATTCATCCTCAACTGTGTCTGACAAACTTACAAAAAGTAGTAAGCTGTATCAATGGCTTAAAAATAACTATTTGATCTACCCATGGAATTATCTATGGTTCTGTTTGACACTTATTGCATTATTTTTATGGATTGGTTTTGTGACTGTTTTCTTTTTGCTGATTAATGGTCACTATATTCCTGATCGCTCCTCTGTGGAGCCTGTTGATGAAATTTTAACACCACATCATTCTTCACATAAGGTCCGACGAGATTTGTCCCCTGTAAATATTACAGCTATACCGATTACTGATGGGATTGTGTGGGACAAAGTTCCATTCGATATATACGGACCTACAGAGATTATTCAGATATCATACGTGTTCAAAATTTCAATGTCTGATGTTATTACACCTAATGTTTTCTCTGATGATTGGGATGTCCAAACAGTTGATTCCATCCTAGCTGAAATGAAGGACTATTCCGCTTTTGGAAGTGATGATGTATATGATTATACAATGAATTATGGGGAAATGTTCTGCTATAACAATTAGGGACATCACTACCTACACCGTGCCACTAGATATAGGCCTCTCTTGAACTACACACAGTGGGAACACTGTTCGACACCACAGAAGGGGAGTCAAAAGTATTACAGCAAAAAAAATTACATACTTTTCCGGGCATGATACAAGAAAAGCAGAGTCGTATTATTTTAAAATACCTCCGGCACAAATTAGAAAACTTTTGCTAACAGATACAAAACTGATTTATTCAGATCCCTTTGTTTCCCGGCTCTCGATTGAGGGTTACGAATATTGGAAAAACACTATTGATTTGAAAAGTGTATGGGGAACACAAGATTGGCAGATGCAGGGTAAGGAGGCTTTGTTTTGGGCATGCCTGATTCCTGTGCAAATCATTTTCTTAAATGACACTTTTGAGCAGACATCCTGTCTGGGGTTAGCAAAAATTAAAGATCTGAACATGCCCAGTATCCCTACTCCGACAAAATGTAGAGATTGGCAACACTTTCTTAATGTCTCAGAAGACAGGCTAGATACAATGGTTAAGGCTGGTACCTATAATTCTTCACTTTCCCGTCCCGGCGGGTGGTTGGTATGGCCACTGATAAGTGTCAAAAGCGTTTCTTGAACTCTTCAGGGGGTTTTTCAATTTACAGGCCTGACACTCGCTTTCTATGAGGTCAACATACAGGTATAATTACAACATACAGTGTCGGTAAGCTGTGCCAGCAATGGGTGCAGACAACACGTTAACAGCGGTTAAAAAACACCTGAACACTCTTTCTGACAGTATAGACTTACAGGATTTCCTGTTAGGTCCTAGAAAACAGCGCTCTAAACGGTTTTTAAATGCTATGTACAATGAAATTTGGAAACTTTCCCAGATTGAGGCTGCTGCACGTTTAAGGCAACTAGATAAAGAGAATTTGGAAAAAACATTAGCTGTTGTCGACAATGGCATGAACAGGCTGTCCAACAGGATTTATTTATTATCAAATATAGTGTCGTCTGCTATTGATATCACTCAGACAGACTTGTCCCGGTTATATCATGGGGAAACACAGCTACTTTCCATCATGCAGCTGGGTTGGACATTACAGACACTGAAAAGTGGCCACATTCCATGGAGGTACATTAATGGGAGTGAACTATTCACTGCTTTTAATTTTTCCAGGGAACAAGAGACAATGGCTAAAAGGGAGGTTAGTTTCACCCTGCTTCAAGTAGAAAAGTTAGATAAGTTGCCCTTCACAGTAGCAGAGAGTCCTTCAACTATCTGGCTCTTGCATGGCATTATTAATTTACCGATTTCAATGTTTTGTTTCTCGAGCTGCCTGAAACATCTTGCAGTGGGACGATATGAGCAGCTAGGAGATAGCTTTATTAAGGAAGAGTGGGAGTTGCCCTTTGACTATAGATGTCTGAACGGTGAACAGGAGGTCTTTCTTAGCGGAAGTGAATGTGAGACTGCTGTTCGTCATCCTATGATATGCAAACAGGTGTCTCTTCACGGTCTTTGCAATGCGGGAGTCGTGAATTTGGCCTGTTTTATGAAGGGTACTCCCGTCCCCTTGATTCGTCCAGTATTTCATGTACTTTCCAATGGCAGTTATGTGGTACTGAACGATCAAAGCTGTTGCGGCTTGCGACCTGGAATTGCCTACGCAATCTCGGTCACGAAGGTCGTTACGTGTTGTGGACATGTTTTGTTTCCCCCCACACGAGAGATAAAAGTATCTGACATGTGGCCCCACATAGATACTATTAATGTGAACTATGACAAGTTGAGTAGACTAAAGGCGCTATTGTTTCAGAAACAGGTCGCTTTGACATCCGCAAAAGAGACGTATGCTCTCCAGATTGCGAGATCATCAGCCGAGATACAATCCCTTTTAAATACCAATTTCCCCAAACACTTTGGAGAGCTGGTATCCAGAATATTCAATGCTTCAAGCACCACTGGGATTGCGCATTTCTTTAAGGCTGTCGGGTCTGGTTTCGTGTCCATCTTCCAGACTGTCTTCGGAGTCATCCCATCAGCCATCCATTCTCTCTTTTCAAGTGTGTTTGGTGGCTTTCCAATTATTTTGGCTTTAATCGGCGGACTACTACTACTATTTCTTCTGATTCGCGGTGGTTGTTTCTTTCCAGCAACACAGAGCAATGGAGCCGCTCCTGCCAACTCCACTGTGCCGTGAGCGCATGGTTCGGATCTTCGGTGCACCTTTGCTGGTGGAACTGGAGCTTGACTGGTCGTTGTCATTCCGGCCACTTCTCTGGTGTGTACAACCAGTCTTCCGCTGCATATGGTGTCTCTTTGAACATCTGCCTATGGTCTGTCTTGCTGTTGCACCGACATCTCCTGTGGACCACGAACTGCTGATGTTCCCGATGAGGGTTCATACACGGTAATGCCCCTTGAGACTGAGGTTGCTCCGCGAGGCCACCTATGAGCCTTCCGTTATGAGATCTACCATGGATGAGGACACTGCAGGAAATATCGATGCACCAGGAAATGCGGCTCACTTCTGCTCTGTGGATCCGTTTGTCCGGCCAGCACTAGACTTCACTTCGGACGATGTTGACTAATTTTTGAGGTCCTTGACTGGTGACTTCGATGACAGTCTTCAAGATCATGCGTATAACACATAATTTGATGAATTGACTTGCCATTTCCCAATTCCAAATTATGCAATTTAATAGACATTTGCTGTTGCACGCTGTACTTGTCATCGTTGATATTAACATCTCTGTATGTATTTTTAGACAGATTTGTTTTAACATATTTTTAACACATGTGAATGCTTTTTTGCCTTGTTTTAGCATTTAGCTTTTAGTTAAGGAGCAATTTTTTAGCTTTTGGGTTCCTATACCTTCATCATACCTGTTACGGCAATGGGGAGGGTGTAGTGAATCCTTGTTCGTTTTAATGGGATAGCAGGAGTTAGCTTAGCCGCTGGCTTGTAGACTCGTGCCCCCGTCACCTAGTGACTTTTAACCTACTTAGCTTGCTCTGTCTTAGCCCATTTAATTATTTATTTCTTCTAAGATGGCTGCCTTGTTTATAGTTAGGCCACTTGTTATGAGTTACATTATCAGTGTCACCGTGACAAGGCGTCAAGATCAAGCACCAAAGACAAACAAACAGTAGGTGTTCACACTTAGGGATTTTCCCTCTCTATACTTTCGAGGGATTGTTGATATTAATTGCCGTCCCAAGCATGCCTGTTATCTATTGTTTTGGAATACACCTACGTCAGGGGACCTTGTAGATCTGTATAAATACATCACACTTTAGACAGATAATCAGAGGGATTCCGACCAGAGGGCATCGCCACCATTGCTGATACCGATGCTGCAGTCGTCTTGGCGCTGACCCGGTCTTCGTATCCCTACGGAGTCTGAGATAGAGACCTCATTCCAAGGTAACGAGGGTTGGGGGCTCCTCTCATGGACACGACTTTGGCAGATTAGGTTTAGCAAACCCAGCTCTCCTTTAGGTAGGCGGTTAGGGCTATTCACATGAGGGTAATAGGGCATATTTCATCTTATATATCTTTTTCATGTATTGCAAAATGGTGGGGGTCTTCATAACAATGACTCTCTTCTTCACAATACTGTTACTAGCTATATTCATTATCCTAATCATTGCAGTCCATGCAACTTATCGCAAATTGCAGTTATGTTAAATAAAAAGCTATTATAACTTTACTGCATCTGTGTCATTGCCTGTGTTTGTATGAGATATAATATATCTGTGAGAAAAGGGTAATCTCCGTTCAACCATGGCATACCCTGAGATATCTTACTTTGAGTCCATGCGTAAGCGACTGCCATAAATCACCTTTTACTATTGTGTTTCTGGTGAGGTGCTGCTAGTGAGCCGGTAAGGTTGGGACAACAGTTGCGACTTGTTGTAGGAAAGACTCAGTCGCCTACAAACAAAAGTACTGTTATCCTTAAACCAGCAGTCTTGCTCAGAGCAAGAGTCCAAACTACGGCAGGGTACAGGCCTAGGCAGTAGTGGGTGCCTACGAGGTAGGTAGCAGGATTATCCCTTCTGGACCCTTGGCACCAGGGGACCTATGCTGCAATGTCAGGCCTGGCCTAGGGGCACCCACAGACACACATCCCCCACTCGGATACCACCCTACCATGCATAATTTGTAATGATGGGAACTGTACTCACCCCCTTGTGGCTGTTTTGATTCCCTCAAGTGCCCATCCAGCTTAGGATAGGTCATTGCCAGTGTGCGGGCCATCAGGGGGTCAGGGTTCGACAGGCACCCCTTTCTCGTTGGGAGGCCATCCCCAGCTGGGCCTCCGTGGTCTTCCATGCCCAGCGTCTCAGGTCCTCCCACCGTTTCTGACAGTGGGTGCTACGCCTGCCGTAGATCCCCAGGATTCACACGTCCTTGCCGCTGGCACCCCATATACCCTTCTTTTGATGGGCGCTGACCTGCAGAGGCAATACACACAGTAAAATAGAATTAGTCAAACAGTCCTGCTTGTTACACTTATAGCCCACCATTCCCCTTCACATCGCCATTTACAGACACATGGCCCAGCACACCTATACGCCGCCCAGGGGACATCCACTCACTCCCCTTTCATGAGGCCTTCACACACCAGTCCATGCATTCATGCCACATGTATCGTACCCACAGTTTACTCACCTGTTGGTCTGGAGGCCCATACAGCAGTCTGTACTGGGGTAGGACCCCATCCACCAGTTTCTCCAACTCTGCCAAAGTGAAGGCAGGGGCCCTTTTCCCAGTCACACAGGCCATGGTAGGTTACAGACACAGGTCACAGCAGCACATGCAGTGTAGGTCCTCTCCGGTTGAAGGTCAGGTTGCAAGTGAGGAATCAGCTAGAAAATGACGGTCATGTCGGCAGCGGTGCATACCACCTCCACTGGTGTAGATCACCAATGGCCACTGTACCCCATAGGGCCCAATGTTAACCAATGAGGAGTTGCATGGCGGTTCCTGACCGCCTCCTGCAATGGCGCACAACATCAGCGAAATTACCTCACTCCAACCTGTCCATCCACACAGGACAGGCGGATGCCATTTCAGGGGGGGGGGCAGGCCCTGGTAAATAACTGCATCACTGTTTAAATTTGGAAAAACAGGACAATTCTCACTGACCCATTACAACTTGTCAGCTTGCATCGTACTGTTGTTGCCCATTGTTCAGTTTGTGACCGGCTGCTCACTCTTTTGTCCCCTAGATTGCTACTGCTGCAGATGAATAGGAGATGGAGACATACCCCGTGTAAAGAACCCTGGTGGACTGGACTACACTAGAGGACAGGCACATCATCCTCACCCATAGACTTGACAGGGCCACAATCACAGAGCTGTGTGCCCAATTGGAGGCTGACCTGATACCTGCTATCCGTCACCCCACTGGGATCCCTCCTCTTGTGCAAGTTCTATCAGTGCTCCATTTCCTGGCAGCTGGTTTTTTCCAAGTGACAGTGGGCTTGGCAGCAGGAATGTCACAGCCAATGTTCTCAATAGTGCTGATCAGAGTGTTGTCTGCCTTGATTAAACACATGTGCAGCTACATTGTATTTCCCCAAGTGGAAGATTTGGCCACGCTGAAGGCTGAGTTCTATATAATGAGACATATCCCCAACATTATTGGGGTGATTGATGTAACACATATTGCTTTTGCCCACATCAAAATGAACCAGTAAATGTTGGTGTATGGGTATGGTGTGGGCCATATGGGATAGTGTATGGCTAAATGCTGTTCCTCAATATTTGCAGGTTTCCCCAACCTATCATGACTACTGACCCCTGAGAGGAATGCCAGGGCAAGGGCAGAAGAATGTTACAATGAGGCACATTGGCGAACCAGATGGATCACAAACAGAACATTTTGCCTACTGAAGGCCAGGTTTAGGTGCCTCCATCTAACAGGTGGATCCCTGTGCTACTCACCCAAGAAGGTCTGCCAGATAATAGTGGCATGCTGCATGTTGCACAACCTTGCCCTGAGATGCCATGCGCCTTTTCTGCAGGAGAGGGAGGCTGGAGATGGCCGTGTGGCAGCAGTAGACCCTGTGGACAGTGAGGATGAGGAGGCAGAGGATGAGGACAACAAAACAGCTGTGATCGAACAATATTTCCAATGACACACAGGTAAGACATTGTTACTTCACATTTCATTGTCATTGGCATGCTGTTATTTCCCAATTCTATGCCCACTTACTGTACCCTTTGGCAATTAATTTTTCAGATGTTGGTGCCTCAAAATAGCTCCTGGTTTGATCACTGCAGCCAACTACAGGTCTTTCATATGTGATCATTTTCTGTACAGTTGATTTGCAATGTTTGTAGCTGTTACAATGAATACATTTTTGATACACATGACATACTCCAAAATGTTTTTTTTAAAGAGTGTTTATTGAAGTGCTAATATATGGAGGGGCAAGTGCAATGGGTTGTGGTGATGATGGAGGACATTCTAGGGTATAGTTCCAGTCTGTAGCACAGGTTTATTGTCAATGGGGATATAGGAAGGGGAGCAATGGCAGTTCAAAGTGGACAGGGTGACAGAGTGGGACACAAGGGCTGTAGGAAAGTACCATCTTGCCTGGCATGTTACCCCGATTTTTACTTGTGTGTCAGTGTGTTTTTGCCTGTGTCACTGGGATCCTGCTAGCCAGGACCCCAGTGCTCATAGTTTGTGGCATGAATGTGTTCCCCATATGGTGCCTAACTATGTCACTGAGACTCTGCTAACCAGAATCTCAGTGCTTATGCTCTCTCTGCTTTTAAAATTGTCCCTGCAGGCTAGTTACCATTTTTTTTAACCAATTCTGATTGGCACACTGGAACACCCTTATAATTCCCTAGTATATGGTACCTAGGTACCCAGGGTATTGGGGTTCCAGGAGATCCCTATGGGCTGCAGCATTTCTTTTGCCACCCATAGGGAACTCAGACAATTCTTACACAGGACTGACACTGCAGCCTGAGTGAAATAACGTCCACGTTATTTCACAGCCATTTTACACTGCACTTAAGTAACTTAAAAGTCACCTATATGTCTAACCCTCACTTAGTGAAGGTTAGGTGCAAAGTTACTAAATGTGAGGGCACCTTGGCTAGTGTTGTTCAGGGCAATTTCCCCAGACTTTGTGAGTGCGGGGACACCATTACACGCGTGCTCTACATAAAGGTCAAGACCTATATGTAGCTTCACAATGGTAACTCCGAATATGGCCATGTAACATGTCTAAGATCATGGAATTGTCCCCCCATGCCAAATCTGGTATTGGGGTGCCAATTCCATGCATTCCTGGGGCTCCAGCATGGACCCGGGGTACTACCAAACTAGCTCTCTGGGGTTTTCACTGCAGCTACCGCTTCTGCCAACCCACAGTCAGGCTTCTGCCCTCCGGGGGTCTGGGCAGCCCAGTCCCAGAAAGGCAGAACAAAGGATTTCCTCTGAGAGAGGGTGTTACACTCTCCCCCTTTGGAAATAAGTGTTAAGGGCTGGGGAGGAGTAGCCTCCCCAGCCTTTGGAAATGCTTTGAAGGACACAGATGGTGCCCTCCTTGCATAAGCCAGTCTACTCTGGTTCGGGGATCCCCCAACCCCTGCTCTAGCATGAAACTGGACAAAGGAAAGGGGAGTGACCACTCCCCTGTCCATCACCACCTCAGAGGTGGTGCCCAGAGCTCCTCCAGTGTGTCCCAGACCTCTGCCATCTTGAATGCAGAGGTGTGAGGGCACAGTGGAGGCCTCTGAGTGGCTAGTGCCAGCTGGTGACATCAGAGACCCCTCCTGATAGGTGCTTGCCTAGTTAGGTGGCCAATCCTCCTCTGAGGGCTAGTTAGGGTCTCTCCTGTGGGTTTCTCTTCAGATAATGAATGCGAGAGCTCACCAAAGTTTCTCTGCATCTCTCTCTTCAACTTCTGCCAAGGATCGACCGCTGACTGCTCCAGGACGCCTGCAAAACCGCAACAAAGTAGCAAGACGACTACCAGCAACATTGTAGCACCTAATCCTGCCGGCTTTCTCAACTTTTTCCTCGTTTTGCATGCTCTGAGGGCTGTCTGCCTTCACCCTGCACTGAAAGCCAAGAATAGATCTCCAGTTAGTTGATGGAATCTTCCCTCTGCTAACGCAGGCACCAAACTTTTGCATCACCGGTCCTCTGGTTCCCCTCTCATCTTCACGAGCATGGTCCCTGGAACACAGGAGCTGGCTCCAAGTGGCCTGACAGTCCAGTGGTCGTTCTGTCCAAATTTGGTTTAGGTAAGTCCTTGCCTCCCCATGCCAGGCAGTAATCCTGTGTACTGCGTTAACTGCAGCTGCTAGGGCTTCTGTGCACTTTTGGTAGGACTCCTTTGTGCACAGCACAGACCAGGTCCCCAGCACTCCGTCCTGCATTGCTCAGCTCACTGAGTTGACCACCAACTTCGTGGGACCCTCCTTTGTAGTGTTGAGACGACTGCTGTGCTCAGATTTCTTGAATGCCTATTCAAGTACTTCTGCGGGTGCTGTCTGCTTCTGAGTGGGCTCTCTGTGCTGCTGAGAGCCCCCACTGTTTCCTCCTCTAAGGGGCGACCTCTTGGTCCTTCCTGGGCCCAGGCAGCACCCATTTTCTTCAACTGCAACTCTTGCAGCTAGCAAGGCTTGTTTGCAGTCTTTTGGTGTGGAAACAGCTCTGCATCCTCCAGCACGCCGTGCAACATCTTCTGTGCAAAGGAGAAGTTCCTGGCATCTTCTGTTGTTGCAGAATCTTCATCTTCTTCCACCAGAGGCAGCCCTTTTGCACCTTCATCTGGGGTTTAGTAGGCTCCTGCCCCCCCCCCGGACACTTCCGTGACTTTTGGACTTGGTTCCTTTCCTTTACAGGTCCTCAGGGCCAGGAATCCATCTTCAGTGCTTTGCAGTCAGTTGTTGTCTTTGCAGAATCTCCTATCACAACTTTAGTGTGTTTCTGGGGAAGTATGGTAATTTTACTCCTACTTTTCAGGGTCTTGGGTTGGGGTATCTTGGACACCCCTAGTGTTTTCTTACACTCCCAGAGAGCCTCTACACACTACACTAGGCCTGGGGTCCATTCATGGTTTGCATTCCACTTTTAGAGTATATGGTTTGTGTTGCCCTAGGCCCATTGCATCCTATAGTATTCTACAGTGTTTGCACTACTTTCCTAACTGTTTACTTACCTGAGTTTGGTTTGTGTGTATATTTTGTGTATTTTACTTACCTCCTAAGGGAGTATATCCCCTGAGGTATTTTTGGCACATTGTCACTAAAATAAAGTACCTTTATTTTTAGTAACTCTGAGTATTGTGATTCTTATGATATAGTGCTATTTGCTATAAGTGGTATAGTAGGAGCTTTGCATGTCTCCTAGTTCAGCCTAAGCTGCTCTGCTATAGCTACCTCTATCAGCCTAAGCTGCTAGAACACTACTAATCTACTAATAAGGGATAACTGGACATGGCACAAGGTTTAAGTACCATCAAGTACCCGCTATAAGCCAGGCCAGCCTCCTACAAGGGTGACTTACAGGAGAGTCTCATTTCCTGGGGGGTCTTGGCAATAGTCTCTGGCTCTGCCTGGATTGCAGGGAACATTTTCAGGGTGGTACTCCTTCTGCAGGGGGAGGGGTGCTGGTGGCATGTGAGTCCTTTGGTGGGGCCTCCTGTCCACTAGCAGCAGCGGAGGTGGAAGGCAGTTCAGATGTCTGGCTAGTGGCAGGGGCCCGCTGTTGTGAGACTGCCTCCATCATTATATTGGCCATGTCTGCCAGCACCCCTGACAGGGAGACCAGGGTGGTGTTGATGGCCTGCAAGTCCTCCCTGATCCCCTGGTGCTGTCCCTCCTGCAGCCGCATGTTCTTCTGCACATTGTCCAGGATCAGGGCCATCGTGTCCTGGGAATGTTGGTATGCTCCCAGGACCTCTGCAAGTGCCTCCTGGAGAGTCGGTTCCCTGGGCCTGTCCTCCCCCTGGTGCACAGAAGTCCTCCCAGTTTCCCTGTTGTACTGTGCCTCTGTCTCCTGAACCGTGTGCCTACTGCCACTGACCCCAGGTCCCTGATTGTCATGGGTATGAGGTGTGGCCTGGGGTCCCTGTAGAGGTGGGCACACTGCTGAGTGACGTGTCCTGGGGACAGAGGTGTGGGTACGCTGGGTGGGTGCTGTAGTGGTGTTCCCAGATGGGGGAGGCTCTGTGGTTGATCCTGTGACTGGGCTTGGGTAACCAACTGTCCAGAGATCCCTTATGGGCCAGGTTGGTCATCCAGATCCAGACGACCAGAGTTGCTGTCATCACTGTGGGCCTCTTCTGTGGGGGGACTGGATATTGCAGGCACCTCCTCTCCGGTGACATTGGCTGGGATACCTATGGGGAAGTAAATGATGTGTTATTTTTTCTGTGTGTGACATATTGTGGATCGGTGGCTTGCCCTTGTTGGTTGTATTTGCCCTGGCAGCTTCCACTTGTGTAAGTTGGTAAGTGGTGGGCTAGCTGGTTCTCTCTAGTGTGCATGCTTTAGTGATAGGTGTCCATGCAGGGCTGTGAGTGGTGTCCATGCATTTGTATGGCATGCAGGGCTTGGCATTGGGATGAGTGAGATGTGATGGGAGGGGTGTGGGAGGTGGTGGAGTGATGGGAATGAGGGAGATGGTAAGGGTGGGGGTATGTGCTGGCATGCAGGTCGAGGGGTGATAGTAGTAAAGAGTTGACTTTCCAGAGTCCAGTCCTCCTCCTACTTTGACCAGGCCCTCAGGATGCATGATTGCCAAGACTTGCTCCTCCCATGCTGTTAGTTGTGAGGGAGGAGGTGGGGGTCCACCGCCAGTCCTCTGTACAGCGAGTTGGTGTCTTGCTGCAATGGAATGTACCTTTCCCCGTAGGTTGTTCCACCTCTTCCCGATGTCATCCCTAATTCTGGGGTGCTGTCCCATAGCGTTGACCCTGTCCACGATCCTCTGCCATAGCTCCATCTTCCTTGCAATGGCTATCTGCTGCACCTGTGCTCCAAATAGCTTAGGCTCTACCTTGATGATTTCTTCCATCATGACCCTTATCTCCTCCTCTGAGAATCAGGGGTGTCTTTGTGGTGCCATGGGTGTTGTGTTAGGTGTGTAGGTGAGGGCGTGTAGGGTAATGTGTTGGGGTGTGTGATGAGGGGTATGTGAGTGGTGTACGGGTGTGAGTGGTGTGTGGCTCTGGTTGTGTCAGTTGTCTTGCTGTCTCTCTCTGGTGGCAATTGTTTGTAGTCGTAAAGGGTTGTGGGTAATGTGGTTGGGTGTTTTATATTGGTGTGTGTGTGGTGTGTGTGTTGGTGTCAGGTGTGTGTTGTTTGAATTGTCCAATGTGGTGTTGTTTTGTTTCTGTGTGTGCGTATTTTGTGTCCGGCGGTATGTACCACCATTGAGTGTCGGCTGTAGTGATTCGTGGGTCATAATGTGGTGGGCGTTGTTCTGTTGGTGTAACAGTGTGGGTTTTGATGCTGCCAGTTTATCACTGACCTTTGCTGTGGTGGATTTGTGTATGTGGCTGAATAGTGATGGATTGGTGTGTGTGTGTGTCACAATATGGTGAAAGGATATCCGGCGGTGGTATTTTGGTGGCAGTCAGCGTGCCGGTAAGTGGTATTTACTGCCAATGTCATAATGAGGGCCAATGTGACTGGACTTAACATATGACACTGGCCACCAGTACCTGCACAATGTCCATCCCATTGATGCCACACAGACTGCAACAGCAAGTACACAAGAAGTCTAACTGGCACACATTGGCACATTCTAGCCTGTGAGGAGGGAAAGAATGGTGAAATACAGAGCCCTTAGGACACATGAGGTACTTATCTGCTCCTCTGGTGAGCCCTAGAGTTGTTTATACAGGGCTAGAACCTCAGTCACAAGCCTCTCCAGCTTCTCTGGAGAGAAGGCAAGGACCCCATTACCTGCTGGACATGGCATGATTGCTTCCAGAGGTAGCACGCACTGTACATTTGCAATGTATTGCTGCAGACATTCAGAGTGTGTTAGGGTGTGGTCCCTTTCCAGGGCCTTCTAGAGACTTTCCCTGCAACATGCCTGGGCGTGGTTCTAGGCTGGGCCAAGACTCTATAAAAGAGAGTCAGCCCAACTTCCAGTGCTCACTATTCAGAGGTCCCGGTGCAGAGCAGCAGCTTCTTCCTGAGCTCCTGTCCCGGCGGCCTATTTGGATTTTCCAGTCTTCTGCACTCATCTCTCATTGGTGATCACTGTTTCCAGTCAGTAAGACGGTGTTTGGACATTTCCCAACACCGTAATTGAGAATTTTCATATTCTTGATTTTAATTCTTAAATGAATAACAGATTACTTGTGTGCTGCCATATTTTGACATTTGTATGGTGGTTTGCAAATAGGGAGGACGCGCAATTTATTCCATAAAGATTTGACTTCGTTATTACATTGTTGTTCATTGTGCGCTATTTCTTGACATTTACATGATGTTTTACGAGTTGGCACGACGTGCAACTCGTTTCATGAGCATTTATCTTTGTTGTTCATTGCGCGCGCGCTACCTTTTCTTGACATTTACATGGTGGCATTCGAATCGGCGAAACGCGCGATTCACTTCTCATGTGTAATTCATGCTGTTCATTGTGCGCTACCATTTTCTGTCATTTACATGGTGGCATTCGAATTGGCAACACGAGCGATTCTTTCCTTGAGTGTTTTTTCATGTTATTCATTGTGCGCTACCATTTCTTGGCATTTGCATGGTGGCATTTGAATCGACAAGACGCGCGATTCTTTCCCTCGGTGCTTTTCATGTTGTTCATTGTGCGCTACCATTTCTTGGCATTTGTATGGTGGCATTTGAATCGGCAAGACGCGCAATTCTTTCCTTGTGTATAAATAATGTAAATTACTGTGCGCTACTATTCTAAGACATTTTCTTGGTAGCATTTCAAGTTGACACGTTGCATGATTTATTCCTTGAATCTACGTTGTGTGATTTCATGGTGCACAATCCTTTATGGTGTTTAATACTCATATATAAATCTGCAATGTGCGCAATTCACTTCCCAATGTTTTTTCTGAGATGAACACAACAATACCAGAGTTCTAGATGTAATGCTGTGTGTTCCTGATATATATTCTTAAAAGGAGATTCATATGGTTGTTTAGAAATTGCTCAGAGTGTTTCCTGATTCTCATGCTAAAGAAAGTACTCGAATCTGAAAGTCCTATTTAACTTTTACTGTTTCCTCCTCAGGCTTTCACTCATCTAAAGCCTAGTCAGTTTTAGGACTATTCTAGGGTTGTTCATGTTTTTCGGAAAAGACTAAGCTTAGAGTTGTAGCATGGTACTGATTTCATGAGATGTAATTTTGATGTTGTGTTTTAACCTTTTGCTTCCTACAGGTCTCCTTCCCAGCTGTTCCCGTCCTAATCCCCTTTTCCCCACTTGGACTCTCTTAGACTCTGTGATAAATCTAATCAGAGTATTGGAGCTGTCTTGTGGTGGAAGTGTTGGGAACGTGCACAGACCCCGAGGATCTGGTGACTCTGACAGAATCCGCCATTTGGAAACCATTTTGGCAGTCTGAAATGCTGTATTGGGCTCTATAAAATGCATCACACTTACAAAAAAAGATTTTGGATCCCACAAACATCCTTATCCTCTTGTCATGTTGATCCTACTACTCAAACACCTTTGTAGTGTGTTGCAGTGCACAGATGGCATTTAACAGTGTGGCACAGTCCACCACCACTGATCATTTTGGTGGTTGGAATATACAGTCATGTTTCAAGGGGCAATTGTGTTGCACATCTTTCATTTTTGTTCAAATCCATGTTGTCGAAACGTGTTGAAAACCATGGGGGTCACATGTGACCTTTATGTTATTTGCAGCTGTGTTGTGCACTGGGTGCTATGTCTATCCAGTCAGAAATGTTTTTATCACATAATATCATTGACTTGCATCATGTGTGCTGCTGTGGACACACTGACAAATGTTGGAAATCATGCCTTGTCATACAAAGGAAACCCACGAAGAAGGAGAATGCTACAACCTCATGTCTACTATCCACTGCCAGACCTTCAGACCATGGGACAAAGGCACATAATAATGCATTACTGTATAGATAGGCAAACTGTAGTGGACTTATGTTGTCAGTTGAAGCCAAATCTGATGCCAGCTATTAATTATCAAACTAGCATATCACCCGTTATACAAGTCATGTCAGTATTGCACTTCCTAGCCACAGGGTCCTTCCATCACACAGCTGCCCTATCTGCTGCTATGTCCCAACCTATATTCAGTCTGGTGTTGAAGAATGTTGAAACACCTTGACAGCCATATCCAGTTTCACTGATGTGAGGATTTAGCCCATGTAGAGGCTGACTTTTATGGTTTTGCACACATCCCACATGTGGTGGGGGCCATTAATGGTACACATGTTGGCTTGGTCCCACTGCAGGCTAATGAACAAGTTTGTCGCAACAGAAAGAACTTCCATTCTATTAATGTGCAAGTTTTCTGTTTGGCGGGTCTCTACATTTCACAAGTGTGCCCGTTATCCAGGTTCAGCCCAGGATTCCTTCAAAATTCAGAACAGCACCATACCCCAGATGATTTCACAACTATACCCAGAGAGGGCCTGGCTAGTTGGTAAGTCACATCTGTCCTAATTGTGTTTGTGCAATGTCAGGTGCTGCAATCATTAAGTGAGTGACACTGTTGCACACATGGCCCATTCCTTTACAGGAAACTTCGCATAGCCAAACTGACCTTGATTGTTGATGCAACAAAGGAATTCAAATAGTCCAGGGGAAGTCTGCTTCAATGAGGCCCATGAAATAACACAGCGAGTAGTGGAGCAGGCTTTTGGGCTCCTAAAGGCCAGATTTAGGTGTCTGGAAAGGACCAATGAAGCCCTCCTCTACTCACCTGGAAAAGTGTGTCAGATCATGGCATGCTGTATGCTTCACAACATCGCCCTGACATGGAATATCCTGTACATCCCAGAAGAGCGGGAGCCTGCAGTGCCATAGAGTGAAAATCCTGAAATGCCAAGTGAGGATGATGGTGGTAAAGAGGAAGAAGCTGACTTGCGGAAAGATCTCATGAACAGCTACTTTTCATGAGTGTAAGTATGTCATTTAACATAATGACTGTGAATGTTCAATGAACTGTAGTTGTGAGAATGTGTGGAGTTGAGTGTTTTAGCAACAACTATGTAGCTGATATTCTGCACTATTCAGCCAAGGTCTGCTTGAAGAATTAGCCTTTGACATATCCCCACCTTGAAAACGTTGCTTTGTTTACGTCAGTTTCCTTGCAATGTAATTACATGTCTAGTTGCTTGCTTTGTGATTTGTGTAATAGGTATGTTTTCAAGCATATGCTCCTTGTTTTGTCTTTTTATAGGTACTTTTACCAAGACATCATTATGTGGGCATTGCAGAGTTTTGACATTGACAGGTATCTGATGCTATTCTGACATACAAAGTGAGCATGGATTGTTCCAGGTATTTTTGGGGTGTATGAGACCTGGGCCAAGGCAGCTTGCACAGTGTTTAGGTGGAAGGTCAGAAGTGCACATTAGACTTGTGTTGTGTGCTGTGTTAGGCCAATTGCATTATGTGTGTCATCATGTGAGCATGAAATATGTAGTCATAGATTGTGAGCAAGTCATTCACCCTTCACATTGGCTAAACACTCTTCTTGTATGATCTGTATGTAGCTGTAGGTGTGTTTAATCATTGCAGGCCACAGTGCCTATATCACAAAAATGAAATATGTGTGTGCCATACCGCCAGATACATAGGCCCTCATTCTGACCCTGGCGGATTGAATCCGCCAGGGCTGAGGGCAGCGAATGCACCGCCAACAGGCTGGCAGTGCATTCATGGGCATTCTGACCGCGGCGGTAACGCCGCGGTCAGAAACGGGAAACCAGCGGTCTCCCGCCGGTTTCCCGCTGCCCATGGGAATCCTCCATGGCGGCGCAGCAAGCTGCGCCGCCATGGGGATTCCGACCCCCTTCCCGCCAGCCTGGTTCTGGCGGTTTACACCGCCAGAACCTGGCTGGCGGGAACGGGTGTCGTGGGGCCCCTGGGGGCCCCTGCAGTGCCCATGCCAATGGCATGGGCACTGCAGGGGCCCCCTAACAGGGCCCCACATTGCTTTTCAGTGTCTGCTTAGCAGACACTGAAAAGCGCGACGGGTGCCACAGCACCCGTCGCACACCTTCCACTCCGCCGGCTCCATTCGGAGCCGGCATCCTCGTGGAAGGCGCTTTCCCGCTGGGCCGGCGGGCGATCTTTTGCAGATCGCCCGCCGGCCCAGCGGGAAAGTTGAAATGCCCCCCGCGGTCTTCTGACCGCGGGGCGGTGTTTGGGCGGTTTCCGCCCGGCGGGCGGCGTCCGCCGCCCGTCCGGGTCGGAATGAGGCCCATAGTCTTTGCATTATGATGGGCCAGAGATCAGAGAGCATTGTACTGCCATCTGTCCGTATTTTGAATTATGTGATGTTGGATTACTTTGGTGTGGTAAGTGATAAGGCACAAGCTAGTGACATCATCCACTTTAATGTTTGCCCACTGTACAGGACAATGACTGACAAATCTCTTTCTTCCATGGTCTGTGGGGGCTGTACCTTGGATTATTTACTTTGACTTAGTATGAGTCACACATTCTTCAGTCAAAAAGTCTAGACATGTGAACAGCCTATGTGCTGTACAATCGAATAATATGTTTGGTGTAACATTTGTATGTATGTGTTTGTGTGTAATGGTTGTAATCCTGTATACTGTGTACCTTTAACATATCTGTCCTTGCACAAGTAAGTTATTTCTTCATCATATGGTTCACATGGTCTTACATCTCTACATAGCAAAATGTTGAAATTGCAAGCAGACAATGAGTTTGGGATGGGTGAATTTATTACAATGCTGATGCAGAAAATAAAATTTGGACAGAAAAGAAGAAAAAAATAAAGTGTAGGTGTCAATCATGGTGAATGAAATCATTGGAGAAGATGCCACACCATTGGGAGTCCAAAGTCCAGAGTACTCCTCCCATTGGAATTAGGTGGTGGTTGAGGATCAGTCAACAGAATCAATATGTCTTATGCAAGGTAGTTTCTTTAGGAAGAGGTCACTTGCTGGCAGTGGTGGGTGTCTTTCCATCCGTACCTCCTGAATTCTTCACCGGACAGCCCTGCATGTGTGTTGGGGGGATTTACTGCTACAGCAGCAGGAGTGTCTGGGGCAGGTTTTCCACTGGCAGTGCCCCCCTTTCAGTGGCTGGCACTGATGTAGATGTGCCTGCTGTTGATGAGCCAAAGAAAGGGAAAGATTGGTTTTGAAAAGCCCAGCTCAGGACTGTGTATGTCTCTTATCACCTCTGCTAGGGAGGCCATGTTGTTATTGTGGACCTTCATCTATTATCGCCTGTCCATATGCATGTCCCTCTATAGCTGCTTGATTTCCCAGAGTTCAGTCAGCCCATCACGCCTTGGAGCTCCTGATAGAATAGATCCCCACGACGTGGCTGATAGTGTCCTGGCCAGGAGCAGCCCCTGTGGCCTCATTGGCCCACAGCATCCCTCCCATGCACCCTACCCCCATGGCCCTGTGCTCTTTGCCACAGGATGCTCTCTCCCAATTGTTCCTGGACCCTCAGTGTCCAAAGTGTTGCACTGCAACTCAGCCTCCAGGACTGGGGGCCACAAAATTGAAGGCACTGTGCTCAGTATGCAGGTTTGGGGGGTGAATGGTTGCCAGTGATGTTGAAGTAACCAGGCTGGGAGATGTTGATGTGGGCACAGTGAGACTCACTGTTGGTGTTTGACCAGGTTTCCCAGATGGGCTAGAACCGTCTTCCACGTCCAGATGTCCAGGAGTGTCTTCTTCACTGTTGGCTTCATTCAGGGAGGTAGTGTCAGTCTCTTCTGTGGCCTCTGTGTGCCCATGGCAGCTCGACCTGTTGATGTGAAAGATACAAGATTACTGGTTGTATTGTGACATCTACCTCCAACTATTTAGTGTTACATGAAGTATTGACCTTGTACAAAGTCCATTTTAAGTTAATCCTATTGAGGCAAATACCCCTGGTATTGTTATACTGACCTGACATTTGTGAAGCATGCCAATTCCATTTAAGACAAACAACTGCTGAAATATGCAGATCATTAGCACTTGGACGGATGGCCTGAGAATGCAGTCTTGCCACCAGGGCAGACAAAACAGTGGCTAGGCAAGATATGCCTTTGCCCATTTTGAGGCCAGATTGATTGTGATGCAGGCAGGCCCAGCGGTTTGTTGTTTATGTAATTGGAGTCACCGTGGGCCAAGTGGTGTGTGAAAGTGTTTGCTCCCGATACCATTCTGGTAATGCATCTTAAAACCTTTGGGGGTCATTGTTTTGAACACTGGTGAAGGTGTCCCACCTGTTCTCAATAATTTCAACTTGGGTTAGCTGGTCAATATGGAGCTGGATTGCCAGACACATCTCAGAGTTGAGCATGATCTGTATCTTGGTAACTCCTAGGTGAGGCAACTTCATTTGAGAGATAGCAAGCAAGGGTATTTGAACAAGTGATCACTGGTCTGGTGTTTGGAGTTACTGAAACAGTGCCGCCTAGGAGTTGCTGTTATTTCACTCGCCATACTGCACACACTTGACAAACGTTATTTTCCCAGGTGAGTAAACTTCAATTCAGAGTTCACAAATTGATGGAATTGGGCAAGTTTTGTGCCTGGAGTTAGATGCAGAGGGCCTACTGGGCTTTGCATTCCAGTCACACCCTCTGCTTCTCACCATCATACAAATGTTGTCCTCCCAGGTGAGTAAACTTCAATTGGGAGTTAAGACACAGGTGTATTTGGGTATGTGAACACTGGGCTTGTGTTTGGAGTTAGAGAGACAGAGGGCTTCATTACAACATTGGCGGTATTGACTGCCTACCGCCATGGTGACGGCTGCCAACATACTGCCGCCGTGGCTACCAGCCGACAACGCGTATTATGACCGCCGACAGTATTCCACCAGAAATCTGGTGGAACACCGCCGACGGTCATGGAAGCGGACGGCGGTAAGGCGGTGCGCTGACAGCAGCACCGCCACGCCAGCAAAACATCACTGACCGTATCATGAGCAATGATACGGCCTGGCTGTGTTTTGCTGGCGGACGCTACTGCTGACAGCCGCGCCGCAGACCGTCTCTAGACGGAGGACCCCCCGCAAGGAGGTAAGTCAGGTTCTCTGACCAGAGAAGGGGGTGGAGGGCATTGTGTGTATGTGGGGTGTGTGTGTGTATGTTTTGGGATGCGTGCATGCGGGTGTGAGTCACGTTGTATGAATGCATGAATGAGTGATTGTGAGTGTTTTGTGTTGTGGATGCATGTGTGTGACAAGCTATGTTGGTGTGTGTTGTGGAGTGTGGGTATGTATGTGTGCATGCGTGGGTATAGGTGCAAGTGTGGGTGTGTATATGTTTGGGGGCAGGAGCGGGTGGGGAGGGGGAGGGACCTGGGGAGGGGGCAGTTTTCGTGGCAGTAAGTTTGGCACGAAAACCATGATGGTAGGCCGGGTCATAATCCCGAGGGTGGGAATGTGACAGATGCCGGGCTGGAGACCGAAGTCTCCAGCCCAGTGGCGGTTACCACCCTGGCAGTAAGTGTGTTAAAGTGGCGGTTTTGGATGGCGGTAACTGCCAGGGTCCAAATCCCATTTTTTTCCGCTAGCCTGTTGGCGGTATTCCTGCCGCTTTAACACCGATGGCCAGGGTTGTAATGAGGGCCAGAGTCTCCTCACCTTAGCAGGCATTACTCCCTCTACTTCATACACTTGATAAATGTCATCCCCCAGGTGAGTAAACTTCATTTATGAGTTTCCAAAGAAGGTTATTTAGAGAAGTTAACACAACTGGTGGTTGGAGTGACAGTGACAGAGCCCCCTAAGAGTTGTAGTCATGTAACTCCCAATACTACACACACTATACAAATATTTTTCTCCCAGGTGAGTACACCTCAATTGAGAGTTAAGACACAGGGGTATTTGGACAAAAGAACACTGGGCTTGTGTTTAGAGTAACAGAAACAGGGCCTGCTGGGAGTTGCAGTCATGTCGCTCTCTCTAGTACACACACTATACAAATAATGTCTCCCCAGGTGATTACACTTCATTTATGAGTTTCTAAAGAAGGGTATTTAGAGAAGGGAACACTGTTCTGGTGTGTTGAGTTGCTGGGACAGTGTCTCCTGTGAGTTGCAGTCAGGTTATTCCATCTAGTTCACACACTTTTCCAATGTTATCCCCCAGATGAGTTTACTTCATTTGGGAGTTGACACACAGGGGTATATGGGTAAGTGACTATTGGGTTGGTGTTTGGAGTTACTGATACAGGGCCTGCTGGTAGTTGCAGTCAGGTCACACTCCCTCGTACACACACTATACAAATGTTAGCCCCAAAGGTGAGTACACTTCATAGGTGAGTTTCCAAACAGGAGTCTTTGGAGAAGAGGAAACTGGACCAGTGGTTGAAGCGAAAGTAACAGAGCCTCCTGGGAGTTGCAGCTATGTACCTCCCTGTACTACACACACTATACAAATAGTATCCTCCCAGGTAAATACACTTCAATGGAGAGTTTCCAAACAATGTTATTTGGACAAGAGAACACTGGCTGGTGGTTGGTTTTACAGACACAGGGCCTTCCTGGCCTTAGTAGTCATGTCATTCCCTCTACTTCCCACATTTGACAAATGGTATCCTCCCAGCTGAGTAAACTTAAATTGTGAGTTGCCAAAGAGAGGTCTTTAGACAAGTATACACTGTTCTGGCATTTGGAGTTGCTGAAACATTGCCTCCTTTGAATTGCAGTCAGGTTACTCTGTCTAGACTCTCTTGACCAATGTTTTCCCCCCCAGGTGAGTACACATGAGTTGAGAGTTCATTAACAGATGTATTATAGCATGTGATCACTGTGCTAGTGTTTGTAGTTACAGGAATAGTGCCTACTGTGAGTTATAGTCATGTCAGTGCCTGTACTACACACACTTAACAAATGTTATGTCGCTTTAAACTGATAGGTAACAAACAGAGGTATTTGGAGCAGTGACCACTGTTTTGTTGCTGGATGTTGGACTCATGTCAGTCATGTCAGTACCTGTACTACACACACTATACAAATGTCATCTCCCAGGTGAGTACACTTCAATTGTGAGTTGCCAAATAGAGGTCTTTGGACAGGTGTACACTGGGGTGGTGAGTGGAGTAACAGTAAATGAGGCAAAAGGTGAGCTATGAGCATGCCTGACATAGCATTTTTGGGACATTTCTTGTGTTGTGACTTACCAGACTCCACTCCACCAAGTACTCCTGTCAAGCCCTCAGGATGCAGGCTGGCCAAGACCTTCTCCTCCCAGAGAAAGACATGTAATGGGGCACTGGGAGGACCACCACCAATCTTCTAGGCCTGTAGTTGGTGCCTGGAGATCAAGGAATGGACTTTGCCCCTGAGGTCTAGCTACTGTTCCTAAAGTCCTCCTTTGTGCACAGGGTGGTACCTACAGCATTTACTCTGTTGACTACCCTGTCCCACATTTCCATTTTCCTTCTCAGAGAAGTGTGCTGGACTTGTCCTCCAAACAATTGTGGCTCTACTCTTATGATTTCATCCACCATGACTCTAATTGGAATGTGACATTGTGTAACAAAAGAAAAGGGTAACAGAGGAAGTGCATTAGGGTGTGAAAGGACAAAAGTGTTTGCAAGGTGTTCAATGGGATGGTGAAAAAGGGGTGCTTATTCTATATACTCAACAAAACAAGGTGCTTGGGCTTTGTTGTCTTGCAGTGTGATTGCAAAGGATTGTGGTCAGTGAAGGGGTATGTTTTGTAGTGTTCTTTGAGGGTGTGTCCAGTGTGGCAATGTGTGTCAGCTGTGTTGTTTTCAAATTCATCCACTGTGCTGATGTGTATTACTTTGGTGAGTGTGGACCTCTGTGGTTCACACCGCCATGGAGTCTGCCACAGCGACTGTGTGCGTTTAAGAAGGTACTCATGAAAGGTAGAGACTCGTTTCTGCTGGTGCTGCTGAGCTCGATGCTCAGCTGGTTGGTTGCGGTGCTGTCAGCGGTGGAGGTCCGCCCGCCTATTTCTAGGCCTCTGCGCCGCTGACGGTCTGTCTTTTTTGGTTGCGGTCCTTCCTGTATAACTCGTAATAGGGTAGTTTGAGAGACCACCAACATGGCAGTCTTTTTTAGAACCTCCAACAGGGTGGTCAGGCAGTCCAACTGCCAAACATGTAATAAGGCCCTAAGTTTAGACCTGAAGTCTAAGTTTTGGTTGGCGTGTGCTGTGGATGTTACATTGTGTTTCACGTCAAGTGCCAAAAATAAAGACGCATATATGTGAAGCACTCGAAGTGTAGACTGATATTAAAACGTGTGGACTCCCTTTGGGGGAACATAATAATAACTATTGCGCTTAACAGGAATTTAGTTGAATCATTCTGAAAAAGTACGAGTGGTTGAATCTTTTTGGCTGAGATGTCCTCAGTGAACAGGAATAAGTCTTGAGGAAGTCCTGCAATGGGATGAAACACGTGTCAGGTGAACTCTACCATCATTTGCTGAAGTATTTGCAGGCTGAATCTTACCATCATTTGCTGAAGTACATGCGAAGGCTGAATAGCTGTAAATCTTCATTTGTAGAAAAATATAACTCTGTACAAGCTGTTATCTTGTTCTCATTTGTCTGAAATTATGTAAACTTATGAGGCCATAGAAATCAAAAATGTGAATATTTGTAATAAGTATTTTTTGTAAATGAAACCAGCAAAGAAAAGGAACAAAATGATACCTATGTGTTGATATGTGATATTGTTTATTTGTTTTTCTGTGAAATGTCCATACTTAATTATATTACTTATATGGTTACACAAAATACTAGTTTAACAACCTGACACACATCAATTGAGTCTCGGTGTGCTCTACTATCTTTTTTTTGTTTTAAGTCTAAGTTCAGACCTGAAGTCTAACTTAGACCAACACTTTAACTTTGCTACTTTTTGGTATTCCCAAACTTCAGTTTCTACTTGTAAGTTTAATACTAGTAAACTTACTAGTAGTAAAGTTACAAGTAGTAGCTTACCTTTCAAGTGTACTGCTAGACTTCAGGTTTAAAGTTAGTCTTTAGGTCTAAACATAAAATTCAGGTCAAAAGTTAGACTTTTGGTTTAACTTTACCTTTGTGAATCAGGCTGAGGGTCCCAATTCTTTCCCTCTTTCGATCACTTTTCTCTTACACAAAAGCATGCCCACACAAGCAAGCCAATACACAAACACAAGCAGACACTCACACAAAAGACTCAGGTGGGAGGAAAGCCATTTTAAACCTCATGTGACTTTTTTAATTGTGGCTGTGAGCAGGCTGTCTGGATTCCAGTGTATTCACAAATTCACAAGCTAGTGTAAATGTGATTGACAGCGCAGAGCCTGAATGGACTCTGCCTTGTCAGACACAGTGTGATGGTGGTTGCCCAGACATTATGCAAACTAGCCTATCCTGAATAGTTTGGCTGTGGCTCAGCTCAGGGCTACAGGGGTGCTTTGGCTGTCAGAGAGTCGTCCAGATAGGCTCCACTCTGACATCGAGCTCAGCAGCACCAGCAGAAAAAACCCTCTACCTTTCATGAGTACCAGTACTCTCTTTGACAGCAGAGAAGTGTGGGTACTCATAGTGGTAAAAATAAGGAGTGACGGTACTCAGTACCTGTGAGTACTGCCCAATTTACGCACTGCCTCCAGTTCTGTTCGTTGCTGCACTCAACAATCACATACCTCTCATTCTCTGCTCTTCCTTCAGATACTGGACTTCCTCTTCCTCCACGTCTTGGGATCTCTTGACCTGCATCGCGGAATACCCTCTTACTAGCCTTTTTTCTCATTCTGTCCTTTCTCTCTCCCTGGCCAGGGCACTTTCTAGTTTTTTCTTTGTTTTTCTCGATTCTCTTACTTTGCCCTTCTTTCCTTTCTAGGGTTCCTCAAGTACCTCAAAGAATTATTTTGGTTAAATGGAATCTGGGATGTGACTGCCATTCAGTGTATGTATGTGAAAATAAAATCATCTTAAGTGGATTAATGAAAGTAAAAAAAACATATTAAGTTAATGACAGATATAACCATTTCTGCTGTTTCATTGTCCTGTGAGTTTGCAAATTGTGCTTCTTATCATTTATGGTGGAGTAATCAAGGGATAGGAATCATTGCCAAGAAAGTTGGAAGCTCAAACTCAGGGAGGCCTGTTTGGCCTCAGCAAACGTTATGAAATGTACAAGAATATGAATTCGATGTTGCTAGCACAGGTATTTTTTTTTTAATGAAAATTATTCATGAGTGTTCATCTATTCTGAGTATTGGATAGAAGATGTAATAACGATAGAAAAATAATGCACGCATTTGAAAATGTGATTACGATGAGTGGCCACCAATACTCACGAAGTGTACTTATTAATAGTTTATTAATATGAAATGTTGCGTATATGTTTGACTAATGTAGTAATGTGTCATATAAAGGGTTATGTATTATGTATTAGCTCTAATAAAGGTAGCCCTTAACTTAGTGGATGTCTTAGCTTAGTTGCCAGGTCACATGTCAAGCTGTATTTCTTAACGTCTAATAAAATGGCTGTCCTAGAGAGTTAAACTGTGATTTTCATTGTATTGTGTAAATGTGTTCATAGCTGAAAATCTTTCTCATGAGAAACAAATGCTAAAAGCTGCAACATTATTGTTACCTGATGAGTCACAGGATGAGGACATTGCAGGAGAAACTAATCAGCGACATGTTAATGGAATAGTGGTAGAATTGATATATTTGAAGTTTTCGTTTTATTGGACAAAGTGTGAACATGCGATCCCTTGACCAATAGGGACTTGGGAAGTAGTTTTAGGAAATCTAACTTAGACGGACTGTACTGGAGTTATGGTGGGATCAGAGCAGAGACTGATGACTCGTCTCCCTAAGAAACCATCATAATGTGTTCCCAGAGATGGAAGCATAGACGTCTGGAATAGAATAACAGGTATTAACAGAGATAGTAGTAGGATTGATGGTCTCAGAGGTGGCAGCAGGAAGACATAAAGATCAAGAGAGATGGTTGTAGCTTGATGATTTGCCCTTTTGAGAGTTCATTATTACTGAGATTTGGATTTTATTTTTCAATTATGTTAATTGGAGAGAAAATGTTTCCCTAAATCCAGAAATGACTTTCCCAGAATCTCAGATCTTACCAAAGGTTGTTTGAGTATATTCTCGTGACATTTTGAATGTAGTAGGGTTTTGCGCTTGCACAGCTTATGCAAATCGCAGGTGCATTGTGATGTTTGTGAGGCGTTAGAGAGTTTGCGTACTCCAAATGAAGTTATAGAAGGAGTGGGTGTACTCCGCAGTGTGAGAGTAGGGAAGTCGTCGAACTTCATATGCGTGTGGTGCTTTGTGCTAAAAAATTGTCCACGCGGTAGTTGATGTACGGACCCTGCGTGGTCTAAGACTCTGGAGTATATTGAAAAGTGTATGAGACACTTGATTTTATGTTGTAATCTGTCTGGTTTAATAGGTTGATTGGGCATGGTCGACACGTAAGAGTGTGAGTCAAAGTGAGTGAAAGAAAATTTTGACTGAGATCTGGCGAGTTCCATGTGCACCAGGACAGACCCACTGATCAGTTGAGAGTAAAATTTGCGGGTTGAATTTTGCTTGTGAATCTGGGAAAATGAGAAAGAAGAAAGAAGAAGTAGCTGTAAATGCGGGAAGAGCTGTCAGTCAAAAATCCGTAAAGTTTCTGAAGCAATTGCGTTACCTTTCCTGTAGTAAACCAGCAAATTTGTTTTTTGGTTTTGATTAGTGCTCACAATTTTGCAGTAGTTTTGTATGAATCTGAGTTTGGGAGGACGAGCTGCAAGACTTTGTCAGCCACAGTATGAGTGAGTGTGACGTCATTGGAGCCGCACTGGGAAAGGTCGGTTAGTACGAAGAGTCTGGCATGGATTGGCAGCTATCCATGAGAGCCAATTGGTTGAGAAAGTACGTGAAGAGAATTCTGGGATTAAAAGTCACTTCCTGATTTGATTTTGAAAAACAAAAAAAAGGTCGAACAGCTGAAATTTTTCAAAGCTTTAGAGAGCATTTTAAGGGGAGATACATACATTACAGCAAATATAGGTGAAGCTACACTGACAGATGGTACACCAGCTTACATTGTAATGGAAGAAAAGGGTCTCGCTCAATGTCTTTGGCTAAAGCAATGATGCAAAGTGACAGAGAAGGATGGGAACATAGCATTTCCTACAAATGGGACATTCAATTTGAGGGTTCTAGAGACCAGCACAGTTTGAGGCATTAGAGATTTGGGAGCTAGTAGCCAGACAGCAACAGCAACAGAAATTCGGAGGAGAATGAGAAAAGCAATAAACACTTTAACAGAGGCTAAGTGGGGCAGTGCTCAGAGAGTTTGGAGGATGGAGACCTTACACGTAATTAAGTTGTTTCCAGCAATTACGCAGGACAATGATAAGGTAGGAAGGAAAGCTACTAGAAAAACTAACAGAAGCCCGTCTGAAAACAGGGAGGCTAGGAAGTCTTCCACAGTGGAGAATCAGATGATGATGAGTTTTTTTACTGTTATTAAGAAATCGTCCACCACCATATGCAGCACATGAAAGTGATCCAAGTACCAGTGCTGATCCAACGCAGGTTAATGGGATAGTGAGTCTGATGCAGGTTAATGCTAGCCTGACACAGAATACAATGCAGAGTGGCCTTAATGTGCCTACTACTCCTGTAGTGCAAAATCAGGTGCAGCCACCACAGGTTCAGAGAATTTACCCTGATGTGCCCATTATGGAAACGACTACGGAACAGGTTTTCCTGAGACCAATGTTGGTTCAGACTGAACCAACTCCACTTTTACTGCTCCAAGTGCAGCCACAAGACATGCTGAGATTCACCCCAGTAACAGGGACACAGTAAGAGATCACTCCAATGATGGATCAGAACATGGGAGTTACTGTTCCACAGAACTTAAGTACCAGAACAACCCCAGTTGCTATATCTTTACCTATTACTGTTGGTCCAGCCGTGCCCCTATTTGCACAGAAAAAACCTAGTGTAGGTGAACAGGGTGTCATGACACATAATGAAATGAGGGGAGGATATAACGACAATGCTCGAGTAGTCTCTACTGTGGGACAGTCTTTTGACGGATCAAGATCACTGTTCGACCTCAGTCCATTCGGTATACTTCCAGATACTAACGTAGGGTCAAACATTAGCTAGATTTTGAAATTGTTGACACTGCAGTCCCCGAATGTAGTTGCACAGCAGGTGCCACCAGTCCAAGCCAGTAACATTTAATTACAAGGATTGACAGCTCAGCAGTTGACAGAATGGTTAGAAAAGCTGAATATCCGCAGAGTGCTTCTAAGGGAGAGGAGTGTTTGAATTATGCTAGGCTAAGAATGGAAGTGGGTGAGCTCATTGAAGGAACAATGGGTGTGAGTAGGTTGCAATCCTACACAGATGCAGAATTTAGATATTTGTGCCCGAAGATTACAGGGGAAGTGAGTAATGTGCATCAGAAGCTAGCAGGTAGCAGAAGTATGGCATAGAAATAGAGAAAATGAAGCATTTGAAAAGGAGTGACAGATTCGATTTTGAGACTTAAGATTTTGAACACATGAGATCTGCTGGAATGAAGGCACACCTTAAGGAATTGCTTCAAAATGCCCAGACCTGGGGAGCATTAGACAAATGGGAAGGTAGATGGGCAAAGGAAAGAGACAAGAGAAAAAGGGATTCTGTGGAGCTGACTGCAAATGTGCAGCAAGGCCAAGATCCAGTAAAGATTTTACCAATGAGAGAGATTACAGGAGGGAATCTTGTTCATGTCCCTTGGAGCAGAAGTGATATTCTATACTTTACGAATGATTATCCAAAATTGAGAGAGAAGCCAGTGGAGTGGTACCAGCAGACAGAAAGCTTTGTAAAACTTGCAAAGTGCCTGTGGGAGGACTTGAACACATTACTAGTGATAGTGGTTCGAGCTGATCGGTAGATAGAATGTAAAAGGAGTGTAGATTGGCCAACAAGCGAACCAGAAAGAAACAAAAATACAGGTGCACCATCTCCTGAAATATTACTATAAGGTGATTGAATTTTTTTTAAATGAGAATTTTGCCTAAGAATATTGGTTGGCAGAGAATTGACAGGACAGCTCAGGAAGCAAAGGGGTCGATACATGAGAGATTGTTGCAAGCGTTCAAGCATTACAGTGGGGCGGAGACAATTGAGGCAAAAGGCATGATTCATTTTGTGTTCAGATTTGTGGAAGGGCTGAGACCTGAAATTAACCAGATGATTAAGAGTCATTTGATTTTCTAGCAAGCAAAAACAATTGATGAGGTGTTGCAGTATGAAAATACTGTAGTGACCAAATTGGTTTGAAGCAGAGAAAGCTGAAAGAAAAGGTGATGGTGATGCAGATTAAAGCTTCTCAAATGGGTATGCAAGGAAATTTTCCACAACAGTTACCGCATCAGCAGCAGGGGAACATGAAGTTTCAGCCCCAGATTAGAGGTAGAGGTCACAGAGGAAATGTGAATCACAGTCCAGATTCAGGTACTGTATTGGTTCAGAATGATGTGTTGGGAACAAAGAAGTTACTGCCTTGTCACGTTTGCAGAGCCGTCGGACACTGGAAACGGGAGTGTCCAACGATGGTGCAGGAAGGTGTTGTTCAGCAGAGTAATTACATCAATTCGTTCCAGAACATCAGAGGGCTGAGAGTAAGAGGTCCTAACCCACATTTCCAAAATAATGTGAATCAAATGCAGAATTTTCAACCCATGCAGCAGGTGCAAATGCCATGTGTACAAATGACACACTTGCAATTGATGCAGCCACAGGTTTCCATGGTACCTAGACAGCAAATTCAAATACCTCAATCCCCAATGGAGCAGCAGCAAATGATGCTTTCTCAACAGGTCACAGGCCAGAGGCTAAACCAAAGTAATAACGCAGTACACCAATTCCCGTTACACAGTGAGAATGGAATAAATGATGATTGGATTAGTGAGAGTTCAGATGAGGAGCCATGTGTGCTTGCAGCATCCTTAGAAGTAGATCAGAGAGGTTCATATGTGAAGGGAAAAGTCATGGGTCACAGAGTTTCATTTTTGGTTGACACTGGAGCTACACGCTCTACAGTGAGAACTGCAGAAATTCCAAACTTGCCCCTTTCAGGTAAAACTGTTCAGATTGTAGGAGTGGCGAATCAATATTTGACTAACCTGATTACAGAACCGGTTCAGGTTCAAATTGGCAACTTTCAGGGATTACACAAATTTGTAGTCTGTGATTCAAGTCCAGTATCCCTGCTGGGAAGAGACTTGCTGTGTAAAACAAAATGCTCGATTACTTGTTCAAATGATGGAATTGAGATTCAGACGAACAGCAATGATGAAGTTGATCAAACCCCAGAGACCGAATGTGAAACTACAAATGAGGAATATCCTTTGATTGAATTTTTCCCAATGTTTATAGTAAAGGAGCTTCATCCTGATTTGCAGGGAATGGTTTAAGAGAAGGCATGGGATTTGACAGGAAAAGTCTGATAAAGAGAGTTGAGCTAATTAAAGTTACTGCAAAACCAAATGCAGTTTTTCCACACCACATGCCACAAGATGTCCTTATGAAGGTCCCCCAGATAATTACAGACTTTGTGAAACAAGGGGTTTTGAAGGAAATATTGAGCACTCCATGTAATTAATCGATAATGGGTTTTCAAAAGCCCTGTGGGAAACTTCGAATTGTTCAGGATTTGAGAAAAATGAATGAGATTGTGGTCACATGATGTCCCGTGGTACCAAATCCAGCTGTGATAATGTCTCAGATTCCATGTGATGCTGACTGGTTCACTGTCATTGATTTGTCACAAGCCTTCTTTTCTGTGCCTCTTCCTGACGACAGCCAATTTATCTTTTGTTTCAAGTTTTTGGACCAAGTTTACTGTTGGTGCAGAATTCCTCAAGGGTTTTCAGAGTCCCCTTCCTTATTCAATCAGATCTTGAAGAAGAATTTTGAGTCATTTTTAGTTACCTTTCCAACCGACTTTGGTACAGCACATTGATGATTTGCTGATTGCGTCCAAAACAAAGGACGAGTGTAAGTATGACACGATTGCCTTACTGAATCATTTGGGAAAGAATGGTCATAAAGTGTCTGCGCTTAAATTGCAATACTGTCAGAAAGAAGTGAATTACTTGGGTCACCAGATTGAGAAGGGATCTTGAAAGACATCCAGGGAAAGGGTTATGACCATATTGCAAATGAATCCCCCGACTACACAGAGAAATGTCAGAATGTTTTTAGGGATGATAGGCTACTGTCATCAATGGATTCTCAATTTTTCAGTCATTTTGAGACCATTGCAGAAGCTGACTCATAAGGAAATCACTAATCCTAGAGTTTTAGACCAGGTTGGAATTAACGCGTTCACTGAATTGCGAGAGTCCCTGCAAGGCTCCAGCTCTGCGTATGCCTGACTACACAAAACCTTTCACATTGTTTTGTCATGAGCGTGATGCATGTTCTTTGTCTTCCTTAACACAGGTCCATGGAGGTGTAAACTGCCCAGTAGCATATTTTTCAGATATTTTGGACCCAGTTGCAGCAGCCTTACCAGGTTATTTGCGTACATTTGCAGCGATTGGTCAAAGCCTTACACAGTGCAAGGGAATTGTGATGGGATATCCTTTGACTATAATGGTCCCTCACTCTATTGAGATTCTACTTACAATGACGAAAACCCAATATTTGACTGGTGCCAGATTGACCAGCTATGAAATGAGTATTCTAGGGTAACCAAATGTATCATTGAAAAGATGTACAGTGCCGAGCCTGGCAACCTTACTTCCTAATGAAAATGTTGAAATTAAAAAGGTGGAAGATGTTGAACATGATTGTCTTGAAGTAACCGATTTGTGCACAAAACCAAGACCTGACATTAGAGATACCCGATTGGAAGAGGATGACCAAATGATCTTTGTTGATGGCTCTTGCCTAAGAGACAATACAGGTACATTGGGAATAGGATATGCCATGAGCACAATTACTGGTATTTTGGAAACTTCTTGATACAAGGAGTGTATTCTGCCCAAGTAGCAGAACTGGTAGTCCTTACTAGAGCGTGCCATGGTTCTGCTCAGCTGAAAGTTACAATCTCTACGGATAGCCAGTATGGATTTGAAATAGTCCATGATTTTGGCCAGTTGTGGTCACAGAGAGGATTCATGACTTCTTCTGGTTCACCTGTGAGAAATGGTGAAAGGATTAAAGAACTGTTACATGCTATCCAAATGCCTGAAAGGATTGCCGTGGTGAAATGCAGTGCACATCTGAAGTCGCAGGACTTCGTGTCATTGGGAAATGGATATGCGGATCAAGTCGCAAAGTTTTGCGCATGGAACTGTATGTCGGTCAAAGATAAGTGGGAAATGTTACCTGAAGAAGACGAAACATGTCCAAGTTTTGCATAAAAAGTAATTGACATCTTGGAGGAATTGAAAATGTTGCAGAATAATGTTGACAGGGAGGAAAAAAGTTTATGGAGTAAAATAAATGTGTGCAAAGACAAGATGAGTTGTGGGTTTCAGAAGAGGGTCAATTGGTTTTGCCAAACAGTTTGTTGTCTCAAATGGCTAGGTATTATCATGGTCAAGTACATGTTGGGAGGGATGCCATGATTTGGTTGTTCGAACATGATGGGTTCAACCCAAAGTTTAGACAGGTTGCTGAAGCAATTTGCCATTGTTGTGTCATTTGCCAACAATTGAACTCGGGGAAAGGGACAGTGGTTAATTTGAGCCACATTGGCAGAGCAGGAGGTCCATTCAACAGAATGCAGATGGATTTTATTGAGATGCCTGTGTGTGGAGGTTTGAGATATGTGTTGCTGATTGTGTGCATTTTTAGTCACTGGATTGAAGCTTACTCTACACAAAGAAATGACAGTCTCACAGAAGCGAAACTACTACTTAGGGAACTGATACCACACTTCGGGTTTCCGATGTCTTAGGAATTAGATAGGGGAAGTCACTTCAACAATGAAGTAATTAAATTACTGTGTGCAGCATTGAACATTGAGCAGAAGTTGCATTGTAGTTACCACCCCTGAAGCATCAGGACTAGTGGAGCAAATGAATGGTACCTTGAAGTCAAGAGTTGCAAAGATGTGTGCTTTCACGAATCTGAAATGGTCTGATACATTACCTTTAGTTCGGATGACAATGAGAAATACACCCGACAGGAAAGCAGAATTGTTGCTACATGAGATCCTTATGGGCCGAGCCATGAGGTTGCCAGCGGTGCCTGCAAATGCACTTGTCAACATTACAGATGATATGGTGTTGGACTACTACAAAGGTCTGGCTGGTGTGGTTCACTCTTTCTCTCAGCAGGTAGAAGCCACCACACCGCCACCGATCCATGACCCAGGGCACAACCTGAGAGCCGGAGATTGGGTTGTGGTCTGGAAACACGTGAGGAAAACATGTTTGGAACCTCGTTGGAAAGGACCATTTCAGGTAGTTCTGACAACTACCTCAGCTGTGAAGTGCACTGGAGGTCCGAACTAGATCCATGCCAGTCACACGAAGAAAGTGGCATGTCCACTGGATCATGAAGAAGAGGTGTTGAGAGTACCAACAACAGCAGAGCAAGTCTCAGGGCCAGAAAGTGAACAAAGAGGAACTGAGACCGGATCCAAGCCCATTGAGGACAATTCAGTCACTCCTGTGAGAGACAAAGGAGAAGACTTCCAGGAGTGTGACGGAGAGCCTATCTCAATTGAGGTAGCAGGAGAGCCTAGTCAGAGGAGGGCTTTCCCAGAAGCAGATGATTTTGAGAGACAAAGGGAGTAATTGCTAGACCCCAAAGGGAAAGGAGTTAAGGCAGATCAAAGTCACTATGGTCTGACTCCTCCTGATCCTGTTGCAGGTCCGTCAAGAGAAAACACCACAGAGCAAGGAGAAGTTTCAAGTTCGACTCTAAAGAGAACACAAACAAAAGGTCCACTGAAAGGAGATAAGTGGCCGGAGTCACAAGAAAATGGAAAGGAAGTGGTTTGTTGAGACAACAATCGAGGACGAAGAAAATACAACAAGGAGAGAAGATCTAAGTGAAGGAGAATTAAATGGCGATCGAAAGTTGAAAAGAAAGAGAATAGCAAGTCGAAGATACGCAGGTCCTGAATGGACATACGCAACTACAAGTGAAAGGCAGCAAGAATTTTTGTCTTTTTTTTTTATAGAGACGTTCCGGGTCAATATTTTGGCACTTGCAGGAAGTTGATGAACTGAATTGTTGAAACAATCTGAGAAAACATTTGAGAAAGACTGTTGAAAATAACCGGAAAATACATTGACAACCTGATTTGACTTTGGAAACCTGAGTTTGACAAGCTGCTTACAGATTTTGGCAAGGGATCCTGGAAGTGAAACTGAGAGCTATAAATAACTGCTGAAAGAAGATTTTGTTTTGATTTTGCTGCAGTTTTCTTAATTTTCTTCTGCTTTCTGATTCTTTACAGATTCTGAGTAACATTAGCCAGCAAGGTAGGAATACTAGGTGCTGTAAATGTATGAGTATTGGTTTAGTGATTATGGGGGTCATTATGACCTTGGCGGAAGGCGGAGAAGCGGCTGTAAGACCGCCAACAGGCTGGCGGTCTTTTTTTTTGTATATAACCTCCATGGTCATACGCTGGTTCTCCGTTCCGCCCGGCGGCCGTCACTATACCTCCGGCGGTATTTTGACCCAGCTTACCGCCGTGGATTTCCTGCGGTTGGAACCGCCATGAAATCCATGGCGGTAAGCACTATCAGTGCCAGGGAATTCCTTCCCTGCCACTGATAAGGGTCTCCCCCACCCCCACCGCAACTCCCTCCCCCACCCCCCACCACCCCTGCCACCCCCAAAGGTGGCGGGACCCCCCTCCCTACCCCAACCCCCAACATAACATCATTCATACACACACGACACGCACGCAGGCACCACCAACACACATACACGCACACACACCGACATACATGCTGCCAACATCCCCACACACAGTCAGACACGCACACCCACATTCAAACATACACGCACACATCCATACAGACATACCTACAGACATACACGCACTCATTCCCAAACACACAACACCCCCGCAAACATACACGCACTCACACACTCCTTCTACATACACACACGCACACCCCCATGCACGCACACAACACACAACACCCTCCACCCCCCTCCCCTCACGGACGATCGACTTACCTGGTCCGACGATCCTCCGGGAGGGGAAAGGAGCCATGGGGGCAGCTCCGCCGACACCACACCGTTAACAGAACACCGCCACGGCGAATCACAGGACGTGATTCGCTGGGCGGTGTTCTGTTGGCGTGGTGGTGGAGGTGGAGCAACCTCCACTTCCCCGCCTCCCGCCAGTATGGCTGTTGGCAGCTCTCCGTCCGTAAAAGGACGGAGAGCTGCCAACGGTCATAATAGGCCGAGCGGCAAACCGCCACCACTGGCGGTCTTCCGCAGGGTGGTCCCTCGGCGGTCTTGGAAAATGACCGCCAAGGTCAAAATGACCCCCTATGTGTGGGATATTGCTTGTTGGGTATGTCTGTTCTTGATAACAGTGAAGCTAACCATGCTTCTGCTTTTGAGGCAAATACTGTACTGACGGCAAAAGAGAAGTTTAGGTCAGATGAGATTTGCATCAAGATACTAATGCGCAAGGAGAACTTTTTTCTAATGTCTTCTATCGCTTGCTGAGTGAGTATATTGAGATGATCGATGCGAGGAATTTTTATGTGTGTACGCAGATTCCTGCATCAGTTGAGGAAGGAGTTACGTACCATAGTCTGCCTCTAACATATGGAATAAGTTGTAGTCTGTTACTAACAAGATTTTATAACCAGGAGTACATCCAGTATTTTTACTCAAATTACGATGTTGTGTTTTCATTTGTCCCTATAATTAGGTATTTGAGTAGAGTAGCTAAGGATAATGACTATGGCCCTCATTTCAACTTTGGTGGTTGGCGCAGGCCGCACGCCAAGGTTGAACCGCCAAAACGCTGCCTATGTGGCCGCAAACCCGCCAGCTGCATTTCAACATCCCTAATGGAGCCGGCGGCAATGTGTCGGTGCGGCGGGTGCAGCAGCACCCGTCATGCTTTCCACTATCTGCCAAGCAGACAGTGGAAATCGCGATGGGGCTGTGCCTGGGGGCTCCTGCACTGCCCAGCCAAGTGCATGGGCAGTGCAGGGGCCCTCGGGGCCCTGCAAGTCCCCTTACCGCCAGCCTTTCCATGGTGGGGTCTGCCGCCATTGACAGGCTGGCAGCAAGGGTTGTCAAAATACTCAGAGCAGCGCTGCTTGCAGCATTGCCTTGGTGGATTGTGACCGCAGGGACCGCCATGGCGGTATACTGCCGGGCCCGGCGGTGTGACCACAGCGGTACCGCCGCGGTCAAAATGTGGCATTTCGTACCACCAGCCATAGTATTAATTAGAGGTTTCTTTGAGCTTATATTGACATTTGGCACAGATTACGCACACTGCAATAATTTAACATGCTTGCTTACACCTTTAGAGAAGAGCTTCTTAGATTACACAGAAGACAGGAGAAAGGCATTGAAAGAGAAGTTAGAAAAAGGCTTCAAGAATAGGACTTACAGGAATGATCATGCTTACAGTGCCATTAAAACACAAAGGAAATTAGCTCTAGATGCACAACACATAGGGAAACGTTGCATATATAGACCTAAATCACGCGCTGACACTATGTTTGTGGGAACAGGTGAGTGGAAAAATGTGTTTTTGTTTCAGAGTAAATGGACGTTTATGTTGAATGGACAGGACCCGGCAATTCCTGGTATTTATTACATCTGTGGTCCTAATGCTTCTTACCGTGTTCCAAGAAGATGGTATGGGACATGTTATTTAGGAATAGTTTTCCTGAAGATTTTTCAACTGAATGATTTGAAGAAGTTTCCAAAAGTGACTGGATTACATCATATGAGACAGAGGAGGGAGATTCCTTCTGGTATAGTGGGAGATATATTTGGAGCAATGATTCCTTCAGTAGGAGTTGTTCTGAATTCAATAAACATTTGAAAGTTGTCTACTATTGTGGATAACCTGCTGACAAATTTTTCAGGAGCCATACTCCTGACAGATATTGAATTAGCTGCTGAAAGAGCTATGATTCTTCCAAAGTGCCTTGCTTTAGACATTAATTTAGCAAAGGATGGCGGAGTTTGTAGAATGATTATTTCTAGGCATTGCTGCTCGTATATTCCTAATAATAGTAAAGGAATTAGAGATTGAATTACTAATCTGACTAATGAAAGTGCTGATTTGAATAAGTTGAAAGAACCAGGTGTTTGGGAAAGGGCTGGCAACATTTTTGCTTCAGTGGGAAATTGGCTCAGCAACATTTGTAATGGGATTCTATTGGTAATTGCAGGGGATATTAATCATCATGGTTTGCCTAATTAAAGTATGGGTAATGTGTAAATTGTGCAAACGGATTGAATTGGAGAATGATCACGGGGGGAGAAAAGAAAAGGAAAAATTTGTTCAGGGAAAACTCAAAACGGGAACAAAAGTATGAAGTGATTGAATCGACAAATTTTTAGCTGATGCAAAAATTTGTGGGTGATAGTTTAGTGTGATGACACATTTAGTCATCAGAGGAGGGTTTGCTAGTGCAGGTATTTTAATGAAAATTAGGAATGAGTGTTCATGCATTCTGAGTAATGGATTTGCAAAGAAGATGTAGTAACAATAGAATAATAATGCACGCATTTGAAAAAGTGATCATGATGAGTGGCCACCAATGCTCACAAAGTGTACTTATTAATAGTTTATTAATATGAAATGTTGAGTATATGTTTGACTAGTGTAGTAATGTGTCATATAAAGGGTTATGTATTATGTATTAGCTTTATTAATTGTAGGCCTTAACTTAGCGGAGGTCTTAGCTTAGTTGCAAGGCCTCATGTCAAGCTGTATTTCTTAACGTCTAATAAAATGGCAGTCCTAGAGAGTTAAACTGTGGTTTTCCATTGTATTGTGTAAATGTGTTCACAGCTGAAAATCTTTCTCATGAGAACTGACTGCTAGAAGATGCTGTTCTTTCTAAATGTAACAATATGTATGTAATGTGTGTGGGACTGACTTTCTCAGGAGAAGAACAATGGAGACACTGACTGGAGTAGAAGCTGCAGCAATATTGTTACCTGACGAGCCGGATGATGACAACATTGCAGGAGAAACCAATCAGCGACATGTGAACGGAGTAGTGGTAGAATTGATAGATTTGAAGTTTTAGTTTTATTGGACAAAGTGTGAACATCCGATCCCTTGACCAATAGGGACTTGAGAAGTAGTTTTAGGAAATCTAACATAGCCGGACTGCACTGAGGAGAAGTCGCCATTGCGCTTTTAGTTTACACCATTCTCTATAATATTCTTGATGGTTTACCTCTATTCTTTCAAGTTGCTTAAAGACTTTGCGTTTTCTGAACTTTGATGCTGAATCTTGAATCTTTGCTGACGGACTGATGCCCTGATGATGAAGATTATTTTAGCTGGCCGATGAAATTGAGGAGAGTTATTATTGTACCCATGTGTTTGGTATACCTATTTGCTTTTTCTTTCTAGTTAACAACCACACTGTTTTGATCGAGCCATAGTTAGATGTTTTTCAAATTTGTGTTACTAAATTGTTTTGCATGAAGCCCAACATGCTGATGCTAATCTGAGGTTAGATAAGGATTTTCACTAATGTAAGTCTGCCAATAGGGAATAATGTTGGATGTATTTCTCTGCTGAATCTAAATGTATGTGATATTATTTGCACAATTATTCTTGTTATTAATTTGCATCGTAATCTTAGAATGTGTAATAGTTCATGCTTTGATTAGATTATGTTTCTCCTGTTGCTTTGGACAGCCAGAGTTGTTTCTGTACATGTATCATTTGATTTTGAGATTAATTTACGTGACTTTAGCATTGTTAATAGGGAACTAAGGCCCATATTTATACTTTTTTAGCACTACATTTGTGTTGTTTTTTGACGCAAAAGCAGGGCAAACTTAGAAAATACAATGGTATTTTCTAAGTTTGTGCCGATTTTGCATCAAAAAACAACGCAAAGGCAGCGCTAACAAAGTATAGATATGGGCCTAAATATCCTAACTTTTACTACAAGGTGTGGTTATTCATTTCTGAAAGGTCATGGTGTGTGAAAATTACTGACTCCAATGATTATTAATCTCATTGATTATTGTTGATTATTGATATTGTTTATTGATTATTGAATATTGATCTGCATGTACTGGAGTTATGATGGGATCATCTTAATTGCGAGTCAAAGGGCTCATCGACCTATTCGCGTCCCCTTGTAAGTTGACTTATTAAGGTCAGACGCGCTAACAATGTACTGTATTTTGAAGCTGCCACAGAAAAGCAGAGCCAGTTAAGTGGTCTGTAAAGGTGGACGGCCTGTAAAGGTGGGCTCCCGCACCGGGCTTTAACTCTGGAGAGTTATCCAGGGAGTGTGCAGCAGAGAAAAATGGAACATCAGTATTGACAGCTGGCCCTCTTCTGCTCATGTACCCGCATCTGTAATACAATGTAAGACATGGGCAAAAATAACGCCTTTTGTGAAAAGGGGCACCCTCAAATGCACATGGAAAAAAACGTCCTTACATTGAGCCGATGCAAAATGTGCCTCCTAAATGTTCATTATGGCAAGGACATCTCAAGCATCTGCAGGCCCCTCTGCGAATCTTGAATATTTTAATAATTCAGTCCAAAATGCTCTCTAGGTGAATTATGTTTCTGCTAAAAACTTCGAGGGAGTAATTAGTGCCCTTGTTGCATTTCTCTTTGCGGGAAAACGTCAAGCTCAGAATGTAATCTGTAAAATCTAAGAATTCAGATTGAAATTTGCTTACTACTAGTATACCTATCAATGTCTTACCTGCTGTAAAATAGAATTAAACTGTGGTGTCTACGCCGGCCTGGATCGGATATTCTTGTTGTTCCAAAGTTGATATTGCGAGTTAGCCCTCTTTTCAGACTATTAATCAAGCACCAAAGGATGATAAAAAAAAACTCTTAATAACAAACAGTTCGGTTTGCTCTTTTATCTGAGACCCCCTCCGGCAGTGATTCTACTCAGGGAAAGAGCGTCTGAGCCACAAGGTATCAATGTAAAGACTTAAGAAATCACCCACAGTCAGCAAAGAGCATCTTTCCAAGCTGATATTAATAGCACTTCACTGAGGCTGCAGACATACTAGTGCTTTCCAATGGAATGAAGCAGACTGTTAACTGCTTTAAAAACATTACTAGATGATCCATGGCTTTCCTCAGGAATACATTTTAGAGTCCTTGCCCTTATTGCCTTGACTTCAAAGGCTGCTTATTATTTTCTCCACTACTTGTACCAAAACAAACAATTCACAATGAGTCACAAATCCTTTACACATTTTCTGGATATGAAAGTACAAAACAAACGTGACTGCATTAGTGGCGTTATGAAACACGAAAGCACTTTTGGAAAGGCAGTAATGGACTAAATGGCTCCCAGGGTTGAAGGAAAATAATCATTTTTGCTTTGTAACATGGCGACTGTATTTATTGTGTTGTGTTGGCCTGCAATTTTTGTTCATGTTAATGTTTGTGTGCCTATCTGACTTCACATGTACGTGAAATTCAATCATATTCATATATTGCTAAGAAACACAATGGGACACAATGTAAAAAATTAATAATCAGATGATTCAACACATACAACAAAGTCAACAGCATCACAATGTTTACTGCATGTGAGAAAGGGTTAATTTAGTCATGCTGAAACCATAACAGATCTTTTTTTGCACTTCTCAGTACTCAAAACAACTACTGTTGAACTTCATTCAATAATTCTAATTAATACAATCAAGAACTGTTCGTTTGTGACTTTTCGAGCAGTTTCCAGGAGCTGGCCTCACACCTGCTGTAGAGCGCCTGGATACCCTCACAGCTCACCATAAAACACCATAACATAACATAACATATCATGGATGCGCAAATAACGTGCAACACATGCCTGCCAGTGACTTACATCATTTGGAATGGGACAGGTTGGCTAAGTGAAACCTTTAAAGGGCCCTTCCAACAAAGAAAAGCAGTAGGCAGGTTCCATGACAGACTTATGAAGTGAGTGTGATGATGGGTCAGTCTGTCTCTTTTTAGTAACTTACCCCCTGTACATTAAACAGTTTAATACCAATCACTCTTAAAACATACACATCTTAATTACTCTTCCACTCTTTTATCCAGTTAACTTCCAACTTCTCCATCCAGTTCACTGCCCTCTTGAAGTATTTTCTTTCCTCTTTATTAGATACCAGCAGATGGGTCCCCAGATGTCTTTATGCCCTGGTATGCATGCCAGCAATGGCAAATATAATTTAACCTGTATTCTTACAGTATACCTGGGGTAATGATCTGGTTTAGAATCGCAACAAGGAATCTGCCATTCCTTCCCAAAACCCAGTAAAACTACCAGGGGTGACAGAACTTCACCGACCAATTCCGAGAGGGTAACAAAGAATTGTTTCCAGTATTTTAGGAGCATGGAAAATACCCAGCCTAAATGCAAAAAAATCGCCCCTCCTGACTACAAAGGAGAGATTCCTTATCCCCAACCAGCTCAAATCACTTTAGTTTCAAAGGCATGTACTACATTTCATGTAGGTATCAGTAATGCAATAGCAGTGTTTCTTAATCTTTTGACGTCTGTGAACTCCCACTTAATTATTGCTGTAATCGGGAACCCTCACTAAATAATTATTGGAATTAAGGGAACCCCACTAGGTCTTTACTGGAAGCCGGGGACCCTGACCTAAGCATCTTTGATGATTTCAACAACAAAACAATACACAGATGATGAATTTTTAAAATTTAATTCACAAACAAGTATAACAAAATCCTAGTTTTACTTTCAATGGGAAGGTTGGAGCTATTCCTAATTTAATCAATGCAACCCATCATCCATGCTTTATTCTGTTTAATGGATTTGCATTGTCCCAAGAATCAATCTGAGGATATCAACTTAATTTAGGTCTGCAATTTCAAATTCATTCACTTTTTAAGACTATTTTATAACTTTCAATGCTGCCTGTTTATTTGCATACACTTTGTAAATCTGTTAATATCATTTATTTTTTGTAAGCAGTGGCAGACTGCCTGAATAGACTTTTTGGAACCACCTGATGTTAAGAACCACTGCAACAGCCTTTACCTGCAATTTAGGGAACTCCCCTTGTAGTTCTAACCCTTTGTTGACCCTAGTACAATTATACTTAGATTCTTCTAATGTTAAATATTGCAAATATTATGGTAGAAATGTATTCATAACAAGTGAATTGCTCAAATTAACACAACCAAAAAGAGATAAAGAATAAAATATAAATATAATTAAAAACATTACAAGGAAACCTATTTCAAGCAAGGGGATTGTAAAAGCAAGGATGAAGAGGAGGAATATTGACGATGCACACATTTGGGAAACAAAGAGGAGGTGAAACAGAATGTTTTAGGCATATTCAGCATAAAAAAAGAAGAAGAAAATAAAAAGACAGAAAGGCATTACAAAATAAATATATAGAAGCATCACACAGAAAATCCCAGTAGAAAATGACATCCACAAAGTAGGAAAGATAGCTCCCTAGAGTGAGCTACCTCTGTTATTATGGTAATTGGACAATATATCAAACAATAAATATTGTGATGCATAAATATCATGTCAAGAATATCGACATGACAAAAACATCGTCAACCAGAATATCAAAGATAAGAATATTGTTTTAAGTGTTGTTTTAATATTGTTATAAGGAATATCTTTTGTGAAAATATAATTGTACATAATATAATATTTATGGTTTATTGTATAAGTATTTATGTATTGTTTTATTTTTATGTATATGTTAATTTGCATGCTAATATGTTTTGGCAATTCTTTTGATATTTGTCTTAATTTCCCAAATGATTTTATTTTAAATGTTATTAATGTGTCTAAATAATGTATATGAAATTATATTAAGGGAGCATGATTTTGGGTTTTTAGAGGATAATGGTGGGAACATTATTAATATTGGTAAATAATAATTTGCGTATATGTTTAATTTTGATAAAATATGTTTTTAATTGCTTAAATTGATGTTTCTTTTAAATTAGAGCTAATTGTTAAACCAATTATCTTTTTTTATTTAAAAAAAGTCTAATATTTTAAAAACAAATGTGCATTTACATGTATATGATTTATACATCTTTGTAAAATCACATATGCAGTTTAAAAAATCTAAGAAAAATGATAATTTTCAAATTTAAAAAATATTTTTCTTTAATATTAATTTATTTCAATTTGTAAACATTTATCATTGTTTAGGTTTACATTTCTAATGTACATTTTTTATTTATTAAAAAATAATCACAATATAATTTTGTTTCGTTTAGCACTCTCGATTACTCTAATTTTTTATAAATAATTTGTGTATAAATTATTTAATACTTACATTTTCAATAGCTTTACAGTGCAATTATATATATGTTTTTAAATGTTTAAACATTTTATCTCGAAAGTGTAATTAACAAATATTAAAATTAATCTATCTTTCAAAATTGATGATAATATTGACTTTTATTATGTATTCTATTTTTTATTCAGTACATTAATTTTAATAGTAATTACATGGAAATAAATGTATAACTATTAGAAAATAGGTAAATGTGAACATAACATATTTATGTGTCTGATCATCAATGATTGTAAGATATAATTATATATACACACACACAAACACACACATATGTATGCATATATACGTCACTGAAAAACACAAAGTTCAGCTATGTTAAGTTGATGTTTTACCCACACAAAACCATAGAAATTCAGAAGTTATAGTTATACTTATGTTAAGAAACTATAACTTGTGGCCTAAAGTTACTTAACAACACAACTTATATTTACTTCAGATAAGTATAATTATAAGTTTAACTATAAACACTGAATTTCTATGGTTTTGTGTGGGTAAAACATCATCGTAAATATACTGTCCCTGTAACCTTTGTTTTTATCAGTGAATGTCTATGTTTATTTAACAAAGTAATATATAATTACCGTACATTAATACAACGAGCCCCGTTCATGGCCTTTAGGTGTGCATGGTGGTGATTGGGCACAGGGCAGCATGCACCCAAACCATTGCTTAGCAGATTTTTCGGACATGCTTGGCGGAGGTATGGTGTGCAAGTTTTTTTTTTCCATTGGGCTTTGCTCTCCAGCGCAGGCTCACACTGGGGCTAGCACCACTGTGGATCTGTGGATCCACTGATCAGAAAAAAAAGTATTGGCCAATGTTTTGCCCATGAGACATCCCTCAGAGACCCATACATGTTTCCTATGGAGGGAGGATATCTCTATCCTGATCCCTTATGTGTGTTTTTATTTATGTTTTCCCCCAGGGGGGCTCAGCCAAGAAACAAAATTGTGGCTGCAACTCTCCTTTCAGGTTGTGGCCTGCCTGTTATGGTCTTGCTTTTTGCCTGGATCTGCATCCCTAGATATCTATATTTTCAATTTTATAAGTCTGAAACTACTGAACAGATTTACACCACATTGCATAAAGGACTCTTTCTAGTCCAAAATCTACCTTTTGGCAAATTTTGTGTAATTCTGTTCAGCGATTCAGGCTGTAATTGTGTCTAAAAATTACAAAATCCCCATTAAGCATTATGTTTTGTGACACCTGCTTTTCTTAATTCCAGCTTGATGAATCACCCCCAAACCCTTGCCACGCACAGTTTTCTTATCAATAATTGTTTTGCAAATGTTGCAGTGATAATATCAAAGATACTATACAATATCTCCTCAATTATATAATATGTTAACAAATGATATGTCCATATTAGCATTCCACATTTTCAAAATGACAGAATTATAGTTGGTAATATATTGGGAAGTCTCTGTTCTTGTTAGGTTATATGTGTTCTTCGGTGATTTCCATGACAGTGTATGTGTGATTGAAGAAAAAGGCTATTGACTTTTCCTTTCGAAATAACAGGTTGTAAAAATATAAATCAACATCTTATGTAAAGTTTTCCGTTGAATGTGTATTTATGACAGCAGTACTTCCCACATTTATGAGATTGGAAATGTAAGACTTTGTTTCTGAAATCTCTTTCATCAGTGTCTTTCTGTATGGTGCATGTGACATATTGTTCTATAAAGGTGTCTGCTCCAAACTTAGGTGCATCTCTTATCCGTAGTAGCTTGTGAATATGAGGAGCACCCTTTGATTGGTACGCTTTCTGCCAAAAGAAATTAGTGACTTCCACAAGAGGATGATTGGTTTTGTTACAGATGAAAGCCACAATAGCTTGAAACTTATGGTTGAAATATCTGCAAACATTAGTAGGATCTAATGAGCTGAGTTCTGCAGCTGTCTATATATAGATGTCCTTAGATTTGAGTTTGCCTCAGAAATACAAGCAGGTTATCCCATGCATACTCAGTGAAACTGAGTGTCAAAAACCAGGTACGTGGACCTAGATTTCTGAGCACATATTTCAGTTCCCCATGACAAAGATACCAATATTCATTTGTCCCACATTGGCACGCCATTCAAGTAATTAAGTTGTAATCTAGGATTTCATAATTCCCACAAGTTTTGTTAATAAAATCTCTTGTAGACAGAGTTTGAAGAGCAACTCCTATTAAAATGTGCTGTACTGCATAGGAAAGTCGATCTGTATTCAGCTGCTGATATTTGTATGGGCTGCTCACCATAGTGGCAACCTACTCCAATGGGAAACAACAGGGGGTCAAGCAATGAGTCTCTAAATGTTTTTCCCAAACACTCATGGGAGCTCCTTTTGCTTGCTTCATTAGAAAGAGCTCAATAGCATTTCCAGTAACGTCTTTGGAATGTAAAGAATAGATGCTGTAGTGTTCATAAATGTTTTCTGTTCAGGATTGAACCCCTTTTCTATCTGAAAACGTGCTGGCAACTTTCATCATCCGCATTTGCTATATCTTGTTCAACAACAACATTTTTATAATAAATATTGTTTTGTACCAAGTATAATGTTGCTTTTTTTTTATTTTGTTAACATCAACTAACGCTTGCCAGATTTTCTTATCCTTAGTTGGGACACCATTTACTGGAATAATAAGTGGCTCATCAGCACCTTTCTGTACCCCTACAGTTTAGGTTCTGCTTAAAATCTAATGGCAAACATTCTTCATTTGAGGCCTTTCTGTAACTCTGTTGAATGTAATTTACCTGTTTTTGGTTCCAATTGTACAATTACCTGAAATGCATTAACAGCCTGTATAAGTATGGATTCACGCACATTTACATCTTGCCATTGTTCTGGGACACTTACTAGTACTAACTTATTTTATGCTGCCTCAGCTGGTATTTTATTATCCTCTAAGTTATCATAACATTACTTAATAACAATTTGCTGCAACACAAGCCAAAACGCTCCTCTACCAATAAATAAGCAGCTAATTCTTGCTACTTATCTCTATTTTCCTCTTCAGTTTTAGACAATACATATGCATCTGAGTTTGATTTTTATAGTGAGTGCATCAACAATAAATACAAACACAGTTGGGATTTTCAGAACACACTGTGTTAAACCGGGAAACATCCTTTTTTACGACTTTTTTTTTACGAAGTTCGTGGTTAACGAAAGCGCAACAACGCTTTTTTTAACCACGACTTCGGTTTTTTGTGCCTTAACTACGTATGTTCTGAACAACGAACATGCGTGGTTAAGGTACAAAGAAGGGACTTGGCGAAGGTAAGTGGTGGGTTTAGGTTTTGGGGAGGGGGTGGGGGGTCAGGGGGTTTTAGGTTTTGGGGTGGGGTTGGGGGGGTGGGGCATTTTTGGTTTTGGTGAGTGGGTGGGGGGTCAGGGGGTTTTAGGTTTTGGGGTGGGGTTGGGGGGTGGGGCGTTTTTGGTTTTGGCGAGTGGGTGGGGGGTCAGGGGGTTTTAAGTTTTGGGGTGGGGTTGGGGGGGTGGGGCATTTTTGGTTTTGGGGAGTGGGTTGGGGGTCAGGGGTTTTTAGGTTTTAGGGTGGGGTTGGGGGGTGGGGCGTTTTTGGTTTTGGGGAGTGGGTGGGGGGTCATGGGGTTTTAGGTTTTGGGGTGGGGTTGGGGGGTGGGGTGAGGGATGTAGGGTGAATGGTGCCTATTGCTAATGATTTTATCAGGAATGCCTTTACAACGAAATATCGTTGTTAAGGCATTCGTGGTAAAATCATTAGTAGTAGCAACGAGGTCGGTGTTCCGACCTCGTTGTTAAGGCAGTAGTTTTTTTTGCAGTCGTTGTTTCGTCGTATATTCTGTTAAACCTTTTACTCACTTGTTTAAAATTATCAGTAGTAATAGGTGTACCATGTTCCCCAACCCCTGCAGGTACAAATTCCTCATTTTCCCTAGACTCATTTTGGGCACCAAAAAACAAAACTGCACATCGTCACAAATTCTTTACACATCTGCTACTGTTCCATGCAAAAGTAGTCTATTCATTTCCCCTAAACACAAGACTAGAGTCTTCACATTGTAAATCCTCCCAGCTAAATTTCGCATCTTTGAGTAGTGAATTGCCAACATGCTAAAGTGATGGCAGGTGCTTTGGCATACATTATTTTATAGCAAAGCTAGTGAATATACCTGTAAATTAGTATGCTTTCTTATTTTGCATGGATCTAATCTTTACAAAATTGACATTTTTGTTTCAGACTTCTGCATAGAAATCACATACAAAATTTCTGAGTACATCAATTGATTGCTGTTTACACCTTCCCTCAAACTCTTCACCTATCACTTCTTCAACATTCCTTGTAGCAATCCCTTCCTAGTTGAAGTGTTGGCAGCCAATGAGATATCAGCACAGGGCCAGTTGGATCCATGAAGTATCCGCGTGCTCAGATATCTGTATTTTTGTCCTTTAAGAGCCCCAATCTCAAGGTCTAGCGTTCTGCCACATTAAGTGCAATTCTGTCCAGCAGTTCAGGCTGTAGACATGTTCAAAATCCCAAAGGGAAAATACATGGAAAAAATGTGTTGTGGGACCGCCCTTTTTCTCGGCCCCTGCTTGACGGATCACCCTGAAACTCTCAAGACAGCAGCTGAAACGAGTAAAGTATACGTTTTGAACATTTCATGAAGATTTGTCAAGCGGCACCAAAGTTATTGACAAAGCAAAAATCCTCTAATTATAAATATATCTTCACTTAAAAAACCAAAGGTTAAAGGGATTTTACAGTTAGAGTAATTGCAAGTAACTATAACTCATGCCCTAAGGTAACTATAACTCATGTGCCCACCATGCATGTTTTTTTGTAAAAAGTGTTAATGCAAGGATTACATTGATATTATCAATAATGTTATCAAAGATGTCATGAGTGCTATAATTTGTAGGGTAGCTAGCAGTGCATTGGCGAGGACATGAGTTATGGTTACCTTAGGGCACAAGTTATAGTTACTTGAGATAACTATAACAGGTATATTTCTATGGTTTTGTACATTTAAAATGTCAGCCTAACTATAAAGTCCCCATAACCTTTGATTTTTTAAGTGAATTTCTATGTTTTTTAGTCTTTTTCCTAATAATCCAATCATTGTAGTGCATGGCCTTTAACCATGCACAGGGGCAGTTGGACAGAGGGCCTGGCCTGTAGCCAGGCCCTGAGGCCAACCCCCTATAAGCACTAAACCTTGCACCATGCACAGTCTTCGCCTGTGCATAGTTGAGATTGCCTGCAAGACCTGGCCTACAGCCAGACCCTGCAGCCAACCCCCTTAAACCACCTAACCCCATTCTGTGTATAACTCTTTGGCTGTGCGCAGCTGAAGTTGACCGCAGCCTCTCTAGGAGTCAGAATAGGTGTGAGAGGGTGAATCTGGGGGTGAGAGTGGCTGTGAAAGTGTTTGCGTGGGTGAGAGAGTGCGTACATCAGTGTTTTAGTTGGTACGTCAGGGTATGCGAGGGTCTGTTAGTGGGTGCATGAGAGTCTGAGCGGGTCTGTGAGTGGGTGCATAACTATCTGAGTGGGTCTGTGAGTGGGTGTGTGAGTGTCTGAATGGGTCTGTGAGTGGGTGTGTGAGTGTCTGAATGGGTCTGTGAGTATGTGCGTAAAGGTCTGAGTGCGTGTGTGTTTGGAGAAAAAGATTGAAAGAGAGAGAAAATGAGTGAGATGGAGATTTTTTTTCAGGTTTTAATCTATGATCTACTTAGAATGAGTTATTTCTGTGCAATTTAAAATAAAAAATGTACGTTATTTTTACATAATATTTTTGAAAAATTTTTTTTTTTAAAAAGGAAGCAAGTCTGGCTGGACTTGAACCCTGACTGCTTAGTGTGAAGATATTGCAACTCACATTCACACTAGAGCTATTGCCTTTTATTTATTTTTTCCTTTCTTTCTTAGCTCTTTAGAAGCTATCTGGGACTGTGACGGAGCCCTCAAGGGCTCCCCAGTGGTCCCTCCATAATTATTTATTATTTGTTTATTTTTTATGAAAATGCCCTTACGGACTACCTGGACTGTGAGGGAAGTCTTAAGGCTTCCCTCACTGTGCCATTGCTTCAGCAAGCAGGGAGCTGCTTTGACAGCAGCTCCATACTTGCTGAAGAATTTCATCAATGTCCCCTGCACATGTGCAGGGGGCAGAGATGAAAGCTTCCGTTTTGCGGGTCCCACTGTCAAAAACTGAAGTGTTTGCCTTGGTTTGGCTGCCGCTGCAGAGCTGCAGTCATGACACAGCAAACAGCTGTGTCCTGGGGGTGGGCACCCCAGGGCATTGCAGGTGCAAGCCTGGGGGTGGTGGTTCCCAGGGACATCTGTGGCTCTTCAAGGGGGGTTGTGCAACCCCCCTCCAACTGTGCACACAGCCCGAGAGAGGTGGTGGTCATCTGGACCAGGGGGTCCCAAAGGGCCCCCTTTCTTCTTTTAAATATTTGCCCTGGGGAGGTGATGATCCCCAGGGCAGCAGGGGGGCTGCGCTGCCATCTGCAAATCAATTACTTTTCGCCCAGGGGAGGTGGTGGTCTCTGGGGCAGTAGGGAGGCATGTGCCCCCTTGCATATTTAATCAAAGCCTTGGGAGGTAGTGGTACCCAGGGCAGCGGAGGAGAACGCAACTGCACACATTACTACTGTAACACCCCGGGAAGGTGGTGGTCCCCGGGGCAGTTATGGGGCATGCAGATCCTGCCTATTAAATCACTGCCCTGTGGAGGTGATGGTCTACCGGGGCAGCCCTGCACATTATTACCATAATGCCCCAGGACGGTGGTGGTCCCTGGGGCAGGCCGGGGGCATGTGGCCCCCTTGCAAATTTAATGAAAGCCCTGGGGAAGAGGTAGTCCCCAGGGCAGTGGGGGGGCATACAGCCCCGCATTTAAATTGTAAGCTGAGGGGAGGTGGAGGTCCCGGGTGCAGCAGGAGGGGACCAGTAGCCCCCCAACCACAATTGCAAACAAATGCCCCTGGGACTTATCCCACCCAGGGGCTTTATAGCAACAAAGCGCGGGAGGCCATGCTTCAGCTCCTTTTTTAACTTTATGGTGGATCCGCATTCGTAAGACAAACAAAGATACTTTCAAACTCCGGCGGGGTCCCTTTGGACGGATAGCCCCGAAACTTTCCAGGCAGCAACTGGCAGGACTGGCAAAAACTTTTGGGAAGTTTCGTGAAGCTTCATAAATCAGCACCAAAGATATAGGTAAGTCAAAAACACTATTTATTTAGAAACAAGGTCCTCACTTTAACTACCTAGTGGCGACCGCCACTAGGTAATATAATATATATATGTATGATATTAAATAATGTTTTCTATTTATCAATTTGATTATTAATAATTGTAGTTTACTTACCAATTTAAATTTTATGTATAATTAATGTCATGCTATAGAATAGAAGCAATTATTTAGGTTAACCTCTTCGCCGCTAGTGCTTTTCACCCTCCTGTGCTAAGCCTTTTTTTGGCTATTTGAAGTAGTTCGCACTTAGGCCCACATATCTTTTTGGCCACATAAGCTACCCATGCCAAATTACATTCTTTTTTCCAACATCCTTGGGATTCTAAAGGTACCCAGGTTTTCTGGATTCCCCTGCTGGGGAAATTAGCCAAAATATAGCTAAAATGTGGGTTTTTTGGGAACAATAAGAACAACATGCTGCAGAAGAAAGCATCTCAATTTACTCTGCAAATGGCTTCAATGAAGCAAAGAGGTATAGTGTTAAAATCACAATTTTCCTAGCTTTGAGGAACAGCCAGACTAAAATCAGAAAAACAAATTATTTTAACACAGTTTTGGCATTTCACTGGGACATGCCTCATTTTTCCTATTTTTTGTCCTTTTACCCTCCTTCCAGTTAGTGATAGAAATGGGAGTGAAAGCAATGAATGCTATACATTTCTGAAATGTACACAAATTTCTGAATTCAGCAAGGGGTCATTTTTGAAGATCCTTCAAGTTTTTCCTATAGAAAGAAAACAGCTAGATAGGAAATATTGAAATTGAGTTGAAAAAATTCTGTCTACGTTTTCATCTGTATCTTTTTCCAGATATGGCAGATTTTCAAAAGCAACATACTGTTACATCCACTGTATCCTTCTAGTTGCGGGGATATGTAGGGCTTGTTGGTTCACTAAGAACAAAGGGTACCCAGATCCAGTAAATGAGCTGCACCTTTAAATGGGTGTTCATTGTGTACCAGGTACACAGCATTTCATTTGTTAAAATATTAAGAGTGAAAAATAGGTATCAAGGAAACCTATGTGTTTCCAAAACATGTACAAGATATGGAGTTTAGAATCAGTGGTTATTTACACATCTCTGAATTGGGGGGTACCCATACTAGCATGTGAATTACAGGGCAAAGACGATTGGTAATAATACTTGTTCAGCTTTCTGTGTTCCCCCATGTCTCCTGATAAAAATGGTACCTCACTTGTGGGGGCAGGCCTAGTTCCTACGAATGGAAGCACACAAAAATGGAACATGGACACATTACATTTTTCCACTGCCAACTGACACATTTTTGCAAAGTGCCTAGAAGTGGATTTTGGGGTCTAGCAACCGGTACATTTTTTAAGACTAGGCACCTAGGGGAATCCAGGATGGGGTGACCTGTGGGCTCTTACCAGGACCTGTTAGCCAGAATCCTTTGTAAACCTCAAAATGTGTCCCAAAAGAAACCATTTTCCTCACATGTCGGTGATGCAATGTTCTGGAATCTGAGGGAAGCCACAAACTTCCTTCCACCCAGTATTCCCCCAAGTCTACCGATAAAAATTGTATCTCACTTGTGTTGGTGGGCCTAGTGCCCGGGACAGAAAACACCCCAAAATGCAATGTGGATGCATCACGTTTTTCCACTGATGCTTTTTTGCAAAGTGCCTAGTTGTGGATTTTGGGCTCTTACTCATCCGGCACTTAAGGAAGCCTGGTAAACCACTACATTTTTTAAAACTAAATGGCTAGGGAAATCTGGGAGGGGGTGACTTGAAGGGCTCTCACCAAGTTCTGCCACCCAGAATCATTTGCAAACCTCCAAATATTTCTAAAACAGACATGTTCCTCACATTTCTGTGATGTGAACCTCTGGAATTTGAGGAGATCCACAAACATCCTTCTACCCAGCATTCCCCCAAGTCTCCTAATAAAGATGCTACCTCACTTGTGTGGGTTGGCCAAGTGCCCACAACAGGGAAGGGCCCAAAACACAATATGGACACATAAAAATTATCTAGCACAAAACAACCTGTTTTTGCAAGGGGGTTCACCTGCGTTGTTTATCTCTGGTTCAGCGGCCATCTAGGGAAACCTATCAAACCCAGACATTTCTGAAAACTAGACACCGAGGGAGTCCAGGGAGGTGTGGCTTGCATGGATCCTCCCCACATTTTCCTACCCAGAATCCCCTGCAATTTTCAAATTTAGCTAAAAAAATCACATTTTTCTCACATTTCTGTGTGTGATCAGTACGTTGGCACAACTTTTCTAGATCCGAACCTTCCCCTCAGTCTCCCCCAAAAAATTACACCCCATCAGTGCTTCCCTATGGGTGGGTGCTAAGACAGCCAGGGGCCGCCCAGTGCACATACCCATTGTGATGTTGGATGGCTCCTGGCCGTCCGACGCATGCAAGGGGTTAGTTGCTAGTGTTAAATATACAGAAGATTTTAATTAGGTACAATAGCGTTATAAGTAATGTTTTTATTTATTAGAAAACCAATTATTTAAGTCATTTTACTGTGGAATATGGATAGTAACTGTAACCTCTTTAGTGCCCAACACCTTCCCCAAATGTTTAGGTTGGAGTGGGAATAATACATGTAATTTATTCAGTATCCAACACCTAAATATAATTCCTTTAAGATCGAACACCTTCCTTGAAATGGTTTAGTAGAGCCTGGGGCAGCCCGTGTACTGGTGGTACCCCAGTGTTTCAGAGCCTTCCTACTGGGTCTGGCTCATGATGTTGTTTTGGTTCCACTAATGACCAAGCTGACAAAAATCTCTGGAATGCACTTCTCAGTTCAAAGAAGACATTTATTATTATTTCACCACAAGGTTCCTAAAAGGAGATTAGCATGTTGAAAGCACACATTTAAAAATAGTCACTGCAGTGAAAGGAAAATATACCAAAATGATTCTCCACTGCAATGTACACAGCAAATATATGTATTTATTTTATATTATACTGCGAGAAAGAGATCTCCACCCTCATGGGACAGATATCAGGCATCCGACGGGAAGAATCCTGATTGAGGCCACTCTCACTCTCACTGTTGCACTGGGTCTTTTTATATCCTAAAGAACCAAAAGGAGCTTTCCAGAAAAAAAACCTCACTTTTTAATTCAAACATGCTGGCTAGTTTAGATCTGCTTTAAAAATAACACTTTGGGATTTGGCCACAATCCCAAGGTGTCCAATCAAAACAAGGCCATTCCCTGCCATCTGAGTACATCTTTATCAACCAAAGCCCTTGGTGAGAAAAAGCACAAAAACAAGCACAGTTTACAATGTGGAAAAATACGAGCAGATTTAACATGGCAGTGACTAATGCTACGATAAAGTCAATAGGCAGCTAAACTGAATACAAAATGTAGTCTGCAACTGGTTAAGACTAGACAGCTAACCCAGGGGCGAAAGTGGTGCAACACAAAGTCAGTGGTCGAAAACGCATATTTCAACACATACTTCACTACAGATGTGCCCTGGCAGGTTATATTAGGCAGGTCAAGACCTTTGAAAGGCTTGTCATCCAGTTTTATTGGCCCCAAAAAGGGAAGAACTCATATGCATTCTGTTGGACTTGTCAGAACTGCCAGGCAAGTGGTAATCTGGGAAGAGGTGCAGGGCTCCTCTTCAACCCTTTTCTGTCCTGAGCACCCATTTTGAGCGGGTGGGCATTGACATTGTGGGTCCTCCGGATCCCAAGACAGCCATGGGCAAAAGGTTTATTCTGGTTTTAGTGGACCATGCCACCTGGTATCCAGAAGCTATCACCCTGAGGACAGTGACTGTGCCCACAGTAGTCAGGGCAGTGATGGGAATCTAAACCCCCGTGGGTTTCCCCAGGGAGGTGGTATCTGATCGGGTACCAATTTCATGTTGCGGTACATGAAGTTCATGTGGAAGGCATGTGGTGTCCCATACAAATTCACCATGCTTTACCACCCCGAAGCAATGGGTTGGTTGAGACGTTCAACTGTAACCTGAAGGGCATGATTATGGGACACCTTGTTACCATGTTACCATGCCTGTTTTTTGCTTACAGGTTGGTACCACAGAAGGAGGTTGTCTTCAGCCCTTGTGAACTTCTGTATGGGCACCCTCTGAGAGGGCCTCTCAGTTTGATGAAGGAGAGAAGGGAGCAAGCTCCCAAGAGGCCCCCTAGGATGTATTTATTTACATGCTGGCCTTCAGGAACCAGACAGCCTGCTTCTGCAAACTCACCCAAGAGAATCTGGCGCCTAGCCAGGAAGATATGAAACACTGGTATGACCAGAATACCACTCTGGTTGAGTTTCAACCTGGCCAGAAAGTGTGGGTGATGGCGCCAGTAGAGCCACATGCTCTCCAAGACCATTGGTCTGGGCCATTTGATGTGAAAGAGTGCAAAAGTGATGTCACCTACTTGGTACACATGCAGACTCCTAGAAACCTGTTGAAAGTGTTACACATGAACTGCTTCAAGCCCCACTTTGAGGGGTGTGAGTTGACCATGCTCTTGGTTACAGATGATGGGGTGGAACAGGAGAGTGAGCCTCTCCCTAACCTCCTGTCTGCCAAAGAGCAGGATGGGTCAGTAGAGGATGTAAACCTCTCCCCTACTCTGATCCTAGATCAGCAGAAGGACTGTCTGCAGTTGCTGAGACAGTTTGCCTCCTTTTTTTCACTTACCCCCGGGCTCACCCACTGGTGCACCCATGACACTGATAATGGGGACAGTCTGCCTGTTAAGCACAAGACTTACAGGTTGACTGACAGAGTGAGAAAAAGCATCAGGGAGAAAGTCTCCAAGATGCTGGAGTTAGGGATGATTGAGCACTCCAACAACCTTTATTCCAGCCCTGTGGTTCTGGTCGCCAAAGCTGCTCCACCTGGTGTCACACCTGAACTTAGGTTCTGTGTTGACTACTGGGGGCTCAATGCTGTCACCAGGACTGATGCACACCCATCCCCAGAACTAATGAGCTCACTAACTGGTTAGGAGCTGCCCAGTTCCTCAGCAAGATTGATCTGATGTTTGGGTACTGGCAGAATGCCTTAACTGAGGAGGCAAAAGAGAGGTCTGTGTTGTCAACACCAGAGAGGCACTATCAGTTTTGTGACACACCTTTTGGGTCCACGCCACATTCCAGAGGCTGGTCAACCAGGTCCTAGCTAGGATGGAGAACTTCAGTGCCACTTACCTAGATGACATTGCAGTGTTCAGCTCCAGCTGGGAGGACCACTTCAACCACCCCCAGGAAATGTTGAAGGCTCTGCAGAGAGCAGGCCTCACTATTAAGGCAAGTAAGTACCAAATAACGCAGGGGTCTGTGGTGTACTTAGCACACCAGGTAGGGAGTGGCCAAGTGACACACCTACAGGCAAAAATGTACACCCTTTTGCCTTGAGCACCCTCCAAGACCCAGACTGAGGCCAGGACCTTCTTAGGACTCACTGGATATTACAGGAGATTTGTCAAGGGGTATGGCACCACTGTTGCTCTCTTGACTTCCAAGGAGCAACCACGTCAGGTGATCTGGACAAAATTGTGACAGAGTGCTTTTGACACCCTGAAGAAGGCCATGTGCAAAGCACCTCTGCTCAAGGCTCCTGACTTTTCCAAAGGGGTTTGTGGTGCAGACTGATTCTTTAGAGTATGGTGTGGGAGCTGTGCTCTCACAGCTGAATGAGGAGGGCCTAGATCAACCTGTGGCCTTCATCAGTAGGAGGTTACTTCCCAGGGAACAGAAGGGGAGCACAATAGAAAGAAAAGCTTTTGCTGTGGTCTGGGTGATGAAGAAGCTAAGACCGTACTTCTTTGGGACTCACTTCTGGGTTCAACAGACCACGGGCCCCTTATATAGCTAATTCGGACCACAGGCCCCTTATATAGCTGAGGGGTGAGAATCCTAAACTGTTTAGGTGGTCCATCTCCCTATAGCGAATGGACATTACGGTGGAACACCGCTCTCGCACAGATCACGCCAATGGTGATTGATGGACTTTCCAAGATTTTCTGCCTTAGTGATGAGAACTCCCAAGGGGTTGGGTAGTTCTCCCCACTTTCAGCTGGAGGAGACACGTGTTGGACCTGGCAGCTCTTGGGGTGGTTTTCCTGTACTTTTTTGCTTCTGACCCCCTGCTTTTGGACCCTGTGCTGTAATTTGTTTTGCTGGTTTTGATACTCAGGCACTTTACCACTGCTAACTGGTGCTAAAGTGCAAGTTTAGTTTATTTAAGTTTAGTTTAGTTTAGTTTAGTTTGCTGGATTTATAGAGTGCATGGCTACCTGGGGGCATCCCAGCACTTATGCAGGACACACAAGAAACCAAAATGGGACTATGCTGAGAAAAATAAAGTCTTCACTTTTCCATGAAAACAGAGTTCAGATTTGTCTAGTCGAAGTTTCAAGGGGGAGGGGAGAGTTCCATATATTGGCTGCTCTGCAAGCAAAGGATCTGCCTCCCCATCTTGCTTTCTTAACACGGCAAGTGTTAATTAGGACGTTTGATGAAGATCTAAGCATTCTCTGGGGTTTGTAGGGTGTTGTGATTCATCTAAGAAGAGCCGGACCCTTATTCTGAAGGGCTCGGTGCGCAATACACATGGTTTTAAAGTTAATCCGTTGCTGAATGGGAAGCAGTGAAGGGAGACTAAGGCTGACTTGGCAGAAAGATATCTGGGAAAGTCCATGAGTAAGCGAGTAGCTGCATTTTGTTGTACTTGCAATCTATTTAATACATAAATAGGAGAGCTCAGGAAGAGAACATTACCATAATCTAGATGTGACAGTATAAGGGCCGGAATAATAAGTCTTTTGTAGGGAAAAGGAAGAAGCTAAAACATTTTCCTAAGGATCCTTAATAAGTAGAAGCAGGTGGTGGCAAGTTTTTTGGAGTGGCATTCCATTGTAAAGCAAGAGTCCAGCCAAAAACCTAAACTGTTCATGGTTTCTTTTGATGGAGGGAGGTCTTTAAGCCCTTCTGGGTTGGAGTAGGGGACTTAATTAAGGAAAAATTCCCAGACCAACATTACCTTAGTTTTTCCATCATTAAGTTTAAGCTTGCAGTCTGCCATCCATCTGGCAACATCTGATAGACAGGAAGATAGAGCAGCCTGTTCGGAGTTGACATTAGTAGAGAAGGAGAAGACAAGCTGAGTGTCATATGCCATAGAGTTCCACAATCTTAGCCAGTTGCCCGCCTGGCGGGAACCGCCGAATGACCGCACCACGGTCAAAAGACCGCGGCGGCCATTCTGGCTTTCCCCCTGGGCCGGCGGGCGACTGCCAAAAGGCCGCCCGCCGGCCCTGCGGGAAAGACCCAGCAACGATGAAGCCGGCTCCGAATGGAGCCGGCGGTATTGCTGGGGTGCGACGGGTGCAGTGGCACCCGTCGCGATTTTCAGTGTCTGCAAAGCAGACACTGAAAATCATTATGGGGCCCCCAGGGCCGGTTCCCCTTTTCTGACCGCGGCTTTACCGCCGCGGTCAGAATGGCCCAGGAAGCACCGCCAGCCTGTTGGCGGTGCTTCCGCGGTCCCCGGCCCTGGCGGCCGGGATGACCCCCATAAATATTTACAAGATTAGGCCTCAGGGAAGAGCCTTGAGGAACCACACAAGTAAGAGGGAAAATATTGGAAAGGAATGACCTAGCCGGGACTTGGAAGGACCTTTTTCACAAGAAGGAGGAAAGCCATTTAAAAGTCTTACTCTCAAATCTTACTTGGGATATTGTTTGAAGTAAGATCTTGTGATCCACTGTATCAAATTTCACACTCAGATCTAGTAGAATGATTGCTGCAAATCCACCTGCATCAAGTCATTGATGAGTGTCTTCTGACACGGCCAAAAGAGCAGTTTCAGTGCTATGCTGTGATCTGAAGCCCATTTGGGTGGGATGAAGAAGCTTATGTTCTTCAAGGAAGCCTGTCACTTGCTTATTAACATGTTTTTTAGTTATTTTGGATGCTATAGGGAGAAGAGCAATAGGTCTATAATTATTAAGTAGAGATGCATCCATCCTAGGTTTTTTCCAATAATGGCTTTATAACAGCATGTTTCCAATTTTGCAGTAACTGACCAGCTGTAAGGGAGTTATTAAGAACATTGGTTAAGACAGGCACTATGATATCTGCACCTAAGGCTAGTATAGACGGGCGTGCAGGGTCCAGAGGAGATCTTGAGTTCTCAGTGTTCCCTGTCTGAAAGATATTGGGTTTCCCTGATTGGTATATTTGATTTACTGGTAAGTCCCTAGTAAAGTGCCCTATGCCTGTAAATCAAACGCTACTAGTTGGCCTGCAGGATTGATTGTGCCACACACATAAGTAGCCATGTAAACATGTCTCAAACCTGCCACTGCAGTGTCTGTGTGTGTTTTGCACTGCCAATTCAACCAGGCAAGTGTACCCACTTACCAGGCCCAAACCTTACCTTTTACCTAAGGTAGGGCCTAGGTAGCCCCATGGACAGGGTACAGTATAGTTAAAAGGTAGGACATGTACTGATGTGTTTTGTACTTGTCCTGATAGTGAAATACTGCTAGATTCAGTTTTCACTATTGCAAGGCCTATCTCTCCCATGGGGACTGCCTTTAAATTTTCTTTTAAGTGCAGTTTACTATTGGGAGCAGATAGAGATATGATATCAAGTTTAGGGTCTCTGAACTCACAATCTAAAAATAAATTTTTTGGTAGAGTTGGTTTTTAGATTGTCTGTTTGAAAATGCCACTTTTTAGAAAGTGGACATTTTCTTGCTTAATCATTCTGTGCCTCTGCCTGCCTGTGGAATCCACATCTGGGTCACACTGACAGTTAGGCTGTTTGTGAATTTCCTCTAGACAGTGACACAAAGGGAGCTGGGGTGAGTCATGCATATCCTGATGAATCTCCTGGGCTAGAGTGGGGAGGGAGGTGCTAACAACTGCACCTAAAAGGGCTCTGCATGTCCTTCCACAATGCAGGCTCCAACCCCATGGAGTGTGTCTGGGGCCAGGCCTGCGCAAGGCAGGATCTTGTGAACAACAGAGACTTTCCTTTGAAGTATGCCTACTTCAAAGGCAAAATGGGTATAAGCAGTGGACCCAAAACCCCAGACTTTAAGATTACTTCTGGATCAAGATGAACCTCTGCAGTGAGAAGAGCTTGATGCTTGAGGAGGACCAGCCACTCTGCCTGTTGCTTTGCTGTGCTGGCCTGCTGCTGCTGCTTCTGTCTTAAGAGGGAAAGGACTGGACTTTGCTTTCTGAAACCCTGCTTGTAATGTTTCTCGAAGGGCTTAGACTGAGCTTGCCCCCTGGGACATCAAGGACTTCATCTGCCAGTGCGTAGGCTCTTCTCCTGAGAGTCCTAACTTGCTAAGTGGTGCCAAATCCAGTCCCTTGTCCCTTAAAAGTGGAAGCTGGTAGCCTGCAGGGGAAACTCCATGCATTCAACAACTTCCTGGCACATTGCAAATAGTTAATGTTGAAGGATCCGTAAGAAACAGTCATTATTTTGACTCATTGCTGTTACACACACATTAGCTGTCCCTGAGTAAGTTTGACTTAATCACCCTCTAATATACTGCTGGCTTGCATCTTTGCGTTGCTGGAAAAGACAGTCTAACATAAATAATTTGAACTTCTAGTTGATGGGGATTAACATTTTCGGCCTGCATAAGGTAAATTATGCCACAGCTGTATATGTGATAAGGACTGGAAGTCTTTTAGGGTCATATGCACAAAATGTTAGATTTGCGACTTCCAACTAGCGAAATCATTATTAGGGAATAGCAAAACGAAATGTATGGAACCACCGATTCCATTAGTTATGATTCCTACAGATTTGTATTTGCAATTAGGACATCACAATTTTGGAAATCAGAAAAGTAGGAAAAATCACATTCTGGATGAAAAATGATGATGTCAGACCAGGAAGTTTACAAATACAGGGTGTGGCCATAACCGAGAGGACTAGGAAAGTGCTGGAAGAGAGGAATGCATCTGTCTTACTACGAGCAAGGGAATAGCTGTGACTGCACTACACCATTTACAATGCAGATTTGGACAAGGAACCTGGTAGCAGGAAACAGAAGGTGAAATCCTCTGAAATCCTCTGAAAAGAGCTTGGGCTCCTAACAGAGAAATGTGTGGCCCATATGCACCAGATATTTGGGAAGGCCTCTGTCTCTGTTCGTCAGAGCCAAAAGACCAAGATATGGAACAGCATCTTGGAGAAGGTAAATTCCCTTGGTGTAACACAGAGAACTATTCCAGGGATCCATAAAAGGTGGAATGACCTGAGATTCCACACAAAGGAGAAGGTGGCCAGCAGGATGGTTGAGGGTTGTGGCACAGGTGGTGTACCCTCAAACACCTGCCCCCACTCCCATTGAGACACAAAGAAGGGACACTAGACCCGGAAAGTGTGGTGGGAGTGTCTGACATTGACACCTCTAACACTGCAGTCACTGGGTTTCAACTAGGAGTGATCTTAATATTTTTTAGACAACAAAACCTTGCCTTGCCCATGCAGTTCATAGGACTGTTAACTGGCAACGTTCTTTTCTTTTCTTTTTGAGCAAGTGCCTTCGCAATTTAGTGCTTTTTGCTCCTATTTGAAGAATGTCCTCTTTGAAACGATATCATCGGTTATTTTCTTAAAGATGTGTGGCAGAACTTTCAAACTTACACATTTGTGGATGCTTTCTTGTCAATTATGCCCGTCATAGATGGATTGGTAAACTCAGTCCTTCGCAGAGTTCTTCGGATTTTGGGTTTAAGGACCTTTAAGCAAACGCCATTAATTCTTTAAAAGACGAAACTGCTACAACCTCTCAGCAATGTGGAAAAAACTATTACGGGAAATATAGTGCCTCGTGTGTTATTAGGACTCTGCCGAAGGGAAATATATTGTTTCAGACAGGGTGGCAGGAACAAGCACTCTAGTTCACAGAAATAATGCAGTGAATTTGTTGAGGATTACATATTTAATATAGATCTCTAATTGGGAAATCTATTTGCCAGAGATGCAGATCACAGTCCTTACGTGGAACATAAACTAACAGAGACATAGGAAACATGAAAGTATACAACATGAGCGCATGCAACACGTATTTAATTATAAATAGAAGAGTCATTTGGCAGAGAGTTTGTTTAGGAACGAATTAGGAATAACTTTAAGGCGGTATTTAAAACATTCATTTATTTTCATTTAAAAATAGGATTGAATCATTTACGAGAAAGCAGGAGCTCAGTGAACAGTTCAGGCTCATTAACTGAGAACCTGGTAAAAGGTTAGTCCCTCGTGTGTAGGATGTAGAGTATTTTTGAAGAGAATATTCATCTTCTTTCTGAATTGCAGGAGGGTTGGAGCGGTCCTGATGTCAGAGGGGGATGACTTCTACTTTTTATCTCTCTTGCACATTTGTATCTTTTGTCCGGCAATATCCTGGTTCCTGTCCACCTGAGTTGGTTCGGCTCCTGACCAGGTATGTATCATTTCTGATGGACTTGTAAATGGATCTTCAGGATGATGTGATCCTGAAAGGGGAACTGAGTTCCTTTGCCATTGGGGCGGTTCCTCCTATATGGTGCGGGAGCATTGTCCCTCTACTTTGAGCAGCTCCATGCTATTTATTTTTTGTGAATTTTTTTCTTTTGTAAAATGTCCTAAGTCACAATGCTGTGATCCATTCATATTTAGATAGGGCAGTGCTAATCTTTTAGATTGGCAGGGTGCAAGCAAAGGCTAAAGTCAGGTGCTCATGTCGGGTTGAACAGATCTATTACTGTGACCAGCGAGGCACGCACACTTCAGCTGTGTCCACATGCTGTGTTAAGGAGCCAGGGGAACACATACAGCTCCCTGGTCTCCTTTTGAGAGAAGAGTTCACCTGCTTTAACAAATCCTTGTGTGGGTCTCCTGTTGTTTCTTACTATGAACATCAAGGTAGCAAAGATGGTTCTCATCATGGAGCTTCCATTTGGCCTGTCCTTGCACAAAGATAATGTGGGGGCAGGAGTATTACAGAGCATGGTCAATCACTGTGTGGCTTTATTTTGAAGCCATACAGTGATTGGTCATATTTCTGGTCTTTGTCAGTGATGAGATGCTCTTCCCTTTGCACCCAGTACCCTTAACGGCATTGTGCACAAGAGTAATCAAAGACATATTCTGTTGTTATCTTGTCCTGTCCAGCCCAGAGCATGTGTTCTGCAGAATGCAAAATTCTCAGGGCAAGAAACTCTACAGACATGGATTCTTTATCACATGAGTAATAGTAAAGTGAGCTAAGCAAAACCTTATTTTTTGAGTCCTACAAAAACTTTCAAGCTAAGAAGGTGCCCAAAGGAGTGGATTCCAATTAATGGGGAAGTTGGGAACACAGAGGCTGCCGTAGCGAAGGTCACTCCTCAAACATTTGGGGCTCTGGAACTGGCTTCATTTTGGAGAAGTTTTTTCTACTTCTCACACTTGAAAACTACTGTATAATGGGCTCTGGTGTTTAAGAAATGTACTTGGGATATGCATACTCCACAAAGAGATCTTTATGCAAGGACAGTATCCAATTGAGCTATTCTTCATGAGCGGCAACCCAAGGGTTAAAAATACATATGTCAGTTGCAGGAGCACTGGCTCTTTGAGCTTCCTTCCTGTGTTTTTAACCGTTAATCTGAGGATTATGCACACCCACATTTACATAAAATTCAGGATTAGGCATTCCAGCCCCTTGTGCTACCTGCCTGTGATTTTCTACTCATGGCCGAAGTGTTACACATGTCTGGTTAGTAAGCACTATAAAAATCTTAGCCATAATACTGTCATTGAACCAGTGACCAAAGGGGTGGACGCCTAACCCAGCAGTAAAATGAAAGGGGTCCACAATGGATCACCTCGACTTCTGAAACCATAGCGCTCACAGTCTTGCCTTTGGAAGGTTGAATTCTCATTTTATTTGGATGTCCTTTGCCCATGAATGATAACTTTTCAATTTTGACCTCTGAATGTATTTCAGTGTAAAGGTCAGACTGGTCCAACTGGATGAGTCTGGGACTCAACAGCTTTAACATAGACGAAGTCAGTGGCAGGGGAGAAGTTCTGGTCTATGGCTAACGTTATCTGCTCTGGAACCTCTCTAATATCATATTCATATTTGGGTCTACACTGTATGGTTTGTTGTGAATCTCTTAATCTTCAAGTCTAAACCGTTAATATGATGATGTTGCTTAGATATGGCTGTCTAAATGAAATGTGCAAGTCCTCAGTTTGAAGAACTTAAGCTTGTATGACTCTCACAGCTCAACTCATTGTACAGTGCTCATTTCCTCGCCAGCTAATCTCACATGATATATATATACAGGCATTCACAAATACTATGTTACATACTAACAACAAGCCTGGAGGTTTATTTGTGGATTTTCACACTTGTACAACATGTGTGATCCTGGGAAAATTACTTCATCTTCATCTTCATGTGCCCAGTTCCATCTTCTAGCAAACGTGTGAGACTGGACACCAGTACTGAGTGCCAAGTGCAAGCCATGGGTCTGAATATAGAATATCATATGATCACCTAACAGAGCTAACAGTGAATGAAAACAGGCTTTTCTTTTGATTACACTTTAACTATGTGTTCCCCTGGATGTTTTCCCCTGTGAACTGTATTACAGTGTATTACAGGGGTGTCATTCCTTCATTATGATTGGTGCCAAATTGAACATTACTCCATCTGCCCAGAATGCTATTGATAACCAGGTTTACCATATTACTAAGAGTGGCATCACAGCCGAGGATACTGCAATTTGTAGTGTTGATGCAGGGGGAATTCCTGGTGTGCGTGCCGAAGACCTCTGAAAAGGAGTAGGGAGGGGGCTGGTGTTAGCTCCAGCTCCCAATGTATGCTTATTTCATGGAATTTTGCTGGTTTAGCTTCCAAACTTGCGAATCCAGAATAGTGTGAGTTCATAAATCAGTTTGAGTTGTGTATGTTTCAAGAGACCATGTCCCTGCAGCCCCTTTACATTGCAGGTTATGCTAACTTCTCTAAGGAAGCTGTCACTTTGGGGAAGGGGAGTCCCTCAGGTGGTTTAACCACCTTGATTCATACCTAGGAGCGGGGGGGCTGAGAGAGATCCAAGTGGATTTGCCAGATATATTGTGCATTTGCTTACATTTCCCTTCCATTTTTTTTAATGTCTATTGTAGGACAGCAGGGCATAATAAGGAGCTGATGATGCTTGAATTGTTAAATGCTCATCTAGCCTCCTTGCCCACTAACACCAGGAAAATTATACGGAGGGATTTTAACTGCCAATGTGAACTGCTGTGCCCAGATTTTCTTTCCATAATGATAAATGAGGACACTATATGGTGGGTACCAGCTTTGGAGATCCCCCCAATTAGAAATGGACTTCGATCGCAGTTAATATCAATGCCCTTGCCTTCAATTAAGGCCTTAGATGATGTAATTGCAGAACTAGGTCTGATAGGTCGGGTTGGCATACCTTTAATCGCGTCCATGTCACCAGCCTTATTGATTATATCTTGCTTGACATAAGACTATGGACGCTCCTTGAAGATATGTCTGTTATGCAACGTTGGGATAGCGATCACAATGCTTTGGTCCTCAAGCTTAATTTTAAAATGAGAGGGCCTTTAAATATTTCAGAACAGTTACTGGCCAGTAGGTTATGAGTGACTTGCAACAACCACATGGTTAAATGGAGTAGTATGGCAAATTTTTCAGAAGGCTTTTAGGCAGATATATGGGTTGGTGGCCGATAGTATGGAGGATGATGTCCTTTACAGTGACAAAATGCATTGAAGGGCACCTGCAATCCACCACAGAGATCCACAATGAATTGTTTGCTAAAATGAGGAATCTTTTCTGGGTTAAAGGGTGGGGGAGTCCAGCAAGATCCCTCCCGTGACCTGGCTCAATAAAGGTTGCAGTAAAGCCAAAACATGCTTGATTGAGGCCATTAAGATCAATGATAGAGCACTAACCCAAAGCGCAAGGAGTGATTACAAAGTGAGGTGGGAGAACCTGTTGACAGCTGCTAAGCAGAAAGATCACCATGTTATTTTGAACATGGTTTCTCTTGGGGCCAGGGAAGGGTCTGAGCCAACAGACTTTTTTGCTTCTGCCATCAACTGGGTTGCTATTTTGCAAGCCTCTATTTATAACTGAGTGCACCTGTAGTTGTGTTGAGTGATGCAACAAGACAGGGGGCTTTAGGACAACTATCACATTCTTTCTAAGATGGGGGAGTGGTGTGTGAAGAGGACATCCAGTATGACACCCTGGTCCCCAATCTTGCCCTGTTTCACTTTGACATTTTAGACCAGGAGTTCCGTGGTGCCATCATGACCATTGTACCTAATAAAGCGCTGAGATTGGACAAAATTCCTGGGGACCTATTTGTGAGTGAGATTGGTATCTGGAGCTCCTAATTTTCAATTTTACTCACCACTTTTCCGAAAGGGGCTCCTTTGCAGGGGCAGAAATTATTCCCAGTCATGAAAAGGGAACTCACAAAAATCCTGCTGACTATAGACCCATTAGTCTATGGTATAGCTTGTTAACCCTTTTCTGCAGAGTCTTACTTGGCAGGTTGCAGGAATGGATGGCAGACAAGGCTATTTTGTCCTCCCTGCAAGTGGGTTTCCTGGAAGCCATAAGCACGATTGACTAGGTTTTTAGGCCCATGATGCTTCTTTGGAAGGTAGTCACCCTGGGGGGCAGACGCCTGTACATCGCATTTGTGGATCTCCACTCTGCTTTTTATTTAGTACCTAGGTGGACATTATGATGAGTTCTACAAGAAATGGGGGTGCCCTGTTATCTCCTAGAGATTTTGAAAGGCTCCATAACAACAATTTTGCACAGGTTAGATGTGGTCAGGCTGGCACCCCATTCCCTTTTGGTAGAGGGGTCAGGCAGGGATATGTATTGGTTCTCATGCTTTTCTCACTCTACATTAATGGCATTATTGTCTACTTGAAGCAGAGTGATAGTGATGTTCAAAAGTTGGTGAACATGAGGATTCCACCTCTCATGTTTTCCCACTACACTCTTCTCCTTTATAAGTCTCCCTTGGGCCTACAGAGTCTTTTGAATAGCTTTGAGACATTTTGTGTTTAACGGGGTCTTGAAATAAAAGTTGGCCAGACCAAGTATGTGATATTTAACCCGGGCAACTCAACTAGGGCCAGGCCAAAACCTGCAGGGATTCCACTAGAAAGAGTCCACATCTTAACCTACCTGGGCAGAACTCTCTCTATGCTTAGGACGGCAGGCTCACATTACCCAACGTAGTTTAACAATTGAGCAAGTCATGGGAGGTCTAATTAAGATGACCCAAAATTCCTCCTTTTGCACTGTCCATCCGCTACTGTATGTGTATTTCCATCAGGCCGTGGGGGCTGCCACATATGGAGATGAGATATGGTGTCATCTTCAGGCGCCCACTCTAGATGCAGTGGAGAACCTCTTTTTGCGTTCGTTGGTTCATGTTCCTATTAGCACTCCTCTGATGCCACCTAGGCTGGACTTAGATGGGAGAGCAATATCAGATAAAGTGGGGCTACCCATGACTTTATGGTGAAGGAGGATCAGGCGCCACCCCCAAGCTCATCTCCTACTGTGTAGGTCTCCAAGAAATTTTTATCCCCTCAGGCTCATGTAATATAGCTTGGATTAAGTGTGTTAAAGCTAAGCTAAGGGAGATTTGGTTGGCTAATCTGTGGAGCTCTCCAGAAGAGGCATCGCTAGTCAACAAGGCAAAGGTAAAATCGACCTATTGACAGCACAGAGATTCCTTTCTGCACTAACAGGTTAGACGTGGTGCATTGACATATGCTTTCCTCCTAGGCTAGGACATCGACCATAGGGAGGAATCTATGCATGAAATGGAGCCTCTACAGGCTCAGTGATTGTTCCTGGTCTTTCGCTATGCGTCGCTCTCCCTACAGTACGTTTACAGTTTACAGTAAAATGGGTTAACAATTCGATGACCATGGATGGGCAGTGCTTGGCCTGTGGTGAATCTCAAGAGTCTGTTAAAAATGTCTTGATTTTTTTGCCCAGCTTATAAGGCCAGTAGATTCCTCTGGGTACTTCCGCTTTGTCGGAAGTGGGGAATCAGAGAACACAAAGAGGTGCTTAGGATGTTGAAAATTGACTTTAGCAGGCCAGCAATCTTTGTGATCACTCGATATTTGCTGGTCATGTGGCCACTCAGGGTCAAGTTTTATGCTCCCCAAGTATAGGACCTGATTTGAGAAACGTGGCACTGCACCCAGTTCAGTGCAACTTTTCTTGCGTCGCTTAGCGCCCACTAACGCCACCATTTGTGCGCCATTTTTAAAATACGGCCCACCATGTGGCGACTCAGAGTCAAGTTTTATGCTCCCAAGCTTAGGGCCTGATTTAAGAAAAGTGGTGCTGCATCCAGTGCAGCGCCACTTTACTTGCCCGCTTAGCGCCACCCTAACGCCACCATGTGTGCTCCGTATTTAATATATGGCGCACCATGGCGGTAGGCAGAGAAACTAGTATCAATATTTTTGATGCTAGTTCAGAGCGTTGCAGAATTAGCATCAAAACGTTTGACGCTAATATGGCATAGCCCATTGAGGCCCATTGTAAAAATTGGTGTGCATCCGTTTAACACCTGCTCTGAGCAGGTGTTAAAAGTACTGAAAAATATGACTCAAAGAAATCTTTTAGATTTCCTTGCATTATTTTTTGGGGCCCCCTAACAGGGGAACACCCCTTTTGCATTCAATATGCCTGGTGTGGCGATTTTGGCCTCGTTGGACCACATTAGTGTAAACAAATTACGCCAATGTAGCGCAAGAAGGCGCAAGGAGCTCTTAATTCTGCCCCTTAGTTTTTTTATTTTGTGCTGGTGATGTATGCAATTATGAAGGACGTTTGTATATCATCTAGATATATATTTATTTGGTTTAATTCATGTTTAGATTTCACTTATTGTGTTTTTATGTTTGGATGTAATATTTTATTGTTACTTATTTTATTATTCATTAGTCATGGGATGGGTTTTTGTTTATTGTTTTATTGTGTTGTACAACATTTTCATGGCTTTTAACCAAGTGTATGGCCTCTATGCCGAAATAAAGGTTTGACCTGACTGGATATGAAATGTAGCTCTTTTACAGGCAACAGTAAAATTCAAGGCTTAGACATGGAGGGTACCTGATGAGCTTGGAGAAAACCACACCCACATTTTTTTATACAAATAGATAGTAGGAAAAGAAACAATGCTTTGCTTCTCTGTTATCTTTTCATAGAGTAGCTAGCAATTTAACAATCAAAACAAATGTATGTTTTACACTTCAGACGGAACAGTATCAATACAAAAAGGCAGGAGCGGGTGGGAAATCTAAACATTAAAAAAAACGTACTTGTGCCGGCACCGCCTTCATAACCGCGCTGCTCCTCTCTTCCTGCGGCCAATCATAAAGCTGCTCAGAGCACATTAGGATTGGCTGGGTGCACACAGCCAGGACACTCCCAGGCAATCTGGGAGCCTGTGCATGCTCTCTCAAGCCCGGCAACTGTGTTGCTGGGCTGGGGAGAGCCTACTACGCATGTGTGTTTGGTCAGCCCGAGACGGCCGAACATACATGCGCAGTGAGGGGGAGTGCATAATTTATTATCGTTTTTTGGTATAAGGTTTGCAGCTGCTGCTGCTGGCAGGGAGCGATGCTCCTCCGCCTTGCGGAGGAGCAGCGCCTGCTAAAAGGCACCTTTTATCAGAGTAAACCACTGGTTCCAAGTTATTGGTATGTTAATGTAACTCATGGCCTACGGAGTCCACATGCAGATAATAAATCTTCGTGGATATGAAAGTTTAGGCATTGTGATTGATGCGGTCACAAAGAAAAGAAACGGAGTTTAGATACTGCACTACTAATATAGGATTTTCTTGGTTTATCAGTGTAAGCAGCCACACTCATTTAACCAGAGCTGAATATTTGAATATCTTGTAAATCATTTGCATTTTTTTAAAATATATTCTTGTCCTCATTTACCTTCCACCGTTCCATTCATAGAGAGTGGACGTCTTTAAGTGCGGATTGTACCAATTCATGTTTGTAGCCCAACTCTGCATAAACCAAACCAGTCTGGAAAGTGTCTGGCCTCTGTTGTAACCACCTGCCAACGTACTGTAGGGATATGGTGGTATACCAAGTGCGTATAATCATGGGACCACATCTAACTAACTACCCACCCACATCCTCTCACCTTTCCAACCATTACTTCAGAGGGTTCCAAAATCTATTTCTCTTACTATCTTCCCGTGGATCTATCTTCAAGGTATACGTTAGAGAATCTTTCCAGTCCAAGAGAGTAGGAGAGGACCCATTTTTTACAAATCTCCCTCCTTGGTACAAGCATCATGTAGAACAGCAATTTAGAGCCATCCTTATTAATCTTCGGTGACTTATGCTAGCATCCAAAAATTACTAAAGAGGTGCTTACCTTAGAGCCTATAGGGAGTATTTTGCTAATTACTGCACCAACCTCTTCCTTAAAACGTACTGAGTTGGACATATTCATTTGCATTTTTTCCAGTAATCATAAACATTAAGAATGAGCTAGCAGTTGGAATGGAAAAGATTGGGAGAGAGTAAGGAAATCACAAGGAGAGGGAGAGAGAAAAATGCATGATATTCTTTCCTTTTTAAATGTTTCAGAATTGCTTTATAATCTTTCTTTTAATCTCACAAAATTATTTCTTACAATTACCTCTAAAATGTGCAATATGCTCCACTTTTCAAAAATGTTCTCAGGGGGATCATCCCCCTTGCCCCCAAACCTCATTCTACCAAACCTTATGCCTGACACACTAACTTGCTTAGTTCACTCACCAAGTCAAACTTTTCCCTCGTCCTTTATGCCCAACCATTTTGAAATTCCACCAGCCATCACTGCATTGGGGTGAAATGGTTGCATTTCTTGAAAGACCTTGATGAGGAGGACATACAGTGTAGTTCCTAGAGCTGCTGACTTTGGAGCTTGATGGCCCAGGTTTGAATCAAGTCATTGGTGTTTTATTTAACATTGTGTAACTCTGGGCGTGTTCTTTAATCTCTCTGTGTCTAAAAAGTGAAATATGTTGTGTTAGACCTGACAGCCTTTAGGTGGTCACCCCTAACTTTTTGCCTGCCTCCCTCCACTTTTTAGATACTGTTTTTGCTAGTTTTAAGACTCTGCGCACTTTACCACTGCTAACCAGTGCTAAAGTGCATATGCCCCCCCTTTAAACATTGTAACATTGGATCATATCCAATTGAACTATTTAATTTACTTGTAAGTCCCTAGTAGAGTGCACTATATGTGCCCAGGGCCTGTAGATTAGATGCTACTATTGGGCCTGCAGCACTGATTGTGCCACCCACTACAGTATCCCCTTAACCTTGTCTCAGGCCTGCCATTGCAAGGCCTGTGTGTGTAGTTTCACTGCTAATTCGACTTGGCATTTGAAAGTACTTGCCAAGCCTAAAATTCCCCTTTTTCTACATATAAGTCACCCCTAAGGTATGCCCTAGGTAACCCATAGGGCAGGGTGCCTTGTAGGCAAAAGGCAGGACATGTACCTGTGTAGTTTACATGACCTGGGAGTGTAAAACTCCTAAATTCGTTTTTACACTGCTGTGAGGCCTGCTCCCTTCACAGGCTAACATTGGGGCTGCCCTCATACATTGTTTGAGTGGTAGCTGCTGATCTGAAAGGAGTAGGAAGGTCATATTTAGTATGTACAGAATGGTGATACAAAATCCTGCTGACTGGTGAAGTTGGATTTAATATTACTTTTTTAGAAATTCCACATTTAGAAAGTGAGCATTTCTCTGCACTTAAATCTTTCTGTGCCTTACAATCCACGTCTGGCTGGGCTTAGTTGACAGCTCCCTTGTGCATTCACTCAGACACACCCTAAACACAGGATCCTCAGCCTCACTTGCATATATCTGCATTTTGAATGTGTCTTCCTGGGCTGGGAGGGTGGAGGGCCTGACACTTGCATGTCAAAGGACAGTAGCCTGCCCTCTCACAAAGGACTGCCACACCCTCTACTGGGACCCTGGCAGACAGGATTGAAATGAAATGGGACCTTGTGCACTTCTAAGCCACTCTTTGAAGTCTCCGCCACTTCAAAGGAACATTTGGGTATATAAACAGGGCCTCTGCCCCTACCAACTCAGACACTTCCTGGAGAAGAAACCTGAGCCAGAACCTGCATCCTGCCAAGAAGAACTGCATGGCTGCCCAAAAGACTCACCTGTCTGCTTTCTGTGAAGGACTGCTGCCTTGCTGTTGCCCTGCTGCCTTGCTGCTCTCTGGCTGTGGTGAAGAAGTGCTCTCCAAGGGCTTATATAGAGCTTGCCTCCTGTTCCCTGAAGTCTCAGGACCAAAAAGACTTTACCTCTACAAGAAGGACTCCTTGTGCAGCGAAATTCAACGCATAGCCTGTCAGAAATGATGCACAGCCTGCAACGCAGTGAAAATTTCACCACACGTCGAACTGGAATGACGCAGCCCTACTTCACAATGAGAAGATCGACGCAGCGCCGGCGTAGCGACTGGAAATTCGATGCACGGCCCACCAAATCGATGCACAGCCAAGCCGGAATGACACAGCCTGACTTCCAGAGAGGAATTGACGCAGCACCAGCGTGCAGTAGAAAATTCAACGGAATGCCCACCAAATCGACGCAGCTCCTATGACTTCGTACTGCCAGCGCAGAAAATCCATGCATCGTCTCCGGGGCGTCTGAAAACATTGCAACCCAAAGAGGATCCATTATAGAGTGCTGGAAATCAATGCATAGCCATCCCTGCGTGAAAACGAAATGACGCATCGATGTGTGCAGTCCAAGAAATCAACGCACACCCCTTCGTTTCCATGCATATCCTCCTCTGCGGTTCTTTGTGGAGATTTTGCACGCGAACCAGGTACTTTGTGCTTGAAAGAGGCTTTATTTGCTTTTTAAAGACTTAGGGGGTTATTCTAACTTTGGAGGAGTGTTAATCTGTCCCAAAAGTGACGGTAAAGTGACGGATATACCACCAGCCGTATTACGAGTTCCATAGGATATAATGGACTCATAATACGGCTGGTGGTAAATCCGTCACTTTTCCGTCACTTTTGGGACGGATTAACACCTCTTCCAAAGTTAGAATAACGCCCTTAATACACTTTATATCACTTTAAAGTGATATCTCAACATATACTTTATTGTATTTTAATTGTTTTGACCTGCATTTATCCAGATAAATGTCATATATTTTTCTAAACACTGTGTGTTGTATTTTTGTGGTGCTATATGGTGTTATTGTATTATTTATTGCACAATTACCTTACACATTGCCTTCTACGTTAAGCCTGACCCGTCAGTGCCAAGCTACCAGAGGGTGGACACAGGATAATTTGGATTGTGTGTGACTTACCCTGACTACAGTGAGGGTCCTTGCTTGGACAGGGGGTAACCTGACTGCCAACCAAAGACCCCATTTCTAACATTGGTGATCAGCGGTGAGCATAGAACTTGTATTTGTGCAGTGACATACAGTAGCTAAGTATTTCACTACCTACCCACGGTTAAAGGTCAACTTGATTTTTTATCTCTTTCTGCAATTTCATTTTTCCTGACAAATTTTGACTAAAATCCTCACTCAACATGTCTCAGGCTGGGTCTCAAGCTGGAGATTTTGACCTAGCTCTGTTAGAGACATATATTGTCAAACAGCTGAAAGGGTTCTGCAGGAATATGGGAGTACCCACCCAAGGTGCCTCCAGAAAGGAGACATTTCAAATGGCGCTGAGGGCCTGGGCAGAAGCCCATTCAAAGGATGATGCTGAGGAGGAGGGTCCAGAGGATGGCCCCTCAGAGGATTTTTTGCCATCAGTGGATGATGTTACCACTGCAATTGTGCCCCCTGCCATACCAGGGAGCAGTTTCTCTGATCAAGGCCTGACCTCAGAGGAAAGGAGAGAGAGTTTCAATTGCAAATGGCAAGGCTGAAAATTGAGGCTAAACAGGAGGAAAGGAGGGCAGAGAGAGAAGCCAAAAAAGCTGCAGCTGAAAGAGCTGCTAAGCAGATTGAAACTGAGCGAGCTGAAGCTGCAGCTGAGAGCGCCTTGGCTGAGAATAAACTTTTGTTGGCTCATGAACAGAGTCTCAAGGAGCTGGAGATCAAGGCGAGACAGTCTGAGTCCCGAAGTGATGGTGGCAGCATACATGCAGGACCTGTTGGGGAGGAAAAGGTTTGTATACCCAAGAATGTGGTGCCAAGTTTTGTGGTGGGAGATAACATTGACAAATGGTTGGCTGCCTATGAAGTTGCACTGAGGGACCATGGGACCTCTGAGGAGCAATGAGGGGCGGCTTTGTGGCTTTATTGACCAGCAGTGAGGAGGGACACACATCTTACACCAGCTCCACATGATCAGGATGTCTGTGCACCCATAAAAGCCGCTTTACTGGCCAAGTTTGGGCTGACTCCTGAGGAATCCCGTCAGAGGTTTAGGGACAGCACCAAACTTCCCACACAAACTTGGGTAGATTGTTTTTATTTCTCCAATAAGGCACTGAATGGATGGGTGCGGGCAGCAAAGTAGATGATTACAAAGGGTTATATGACTTGATTCAGAGAGAGCATATGCTCAGTATTTCTTTTATAGAGTTGCTCCAGCACTTGGTAGATGGTAAGCTGACTGATCCCAGGAAGCTTGCTGAGGAGGCGGACCTCTGGGTGAGCACAAGAGTATCCAAAAAGGTATCCGGGGGGCACACCCACAAAGGTGATCAGGGTTCCCAACAGAAGAAAGAGGGCGGGAGAAAAACTTAAAGATAAGGAACTCTCAAAAGGTCTCCAAAACAATTCCCAAGGGGTGGTGGTAACCATTCCTCTTCTAGAGTTGGGAAGAAACCAGGATTCTTTGATAAGAAGTTAGAGATGTTCATCCCCAAATGCTTAGAGTGCTACCAGCATGGACACTGGAAGGGCGACTCCCAGTGATCAAAGAGAGCACAGTCCACCACTGGACAGACACCTGGGTTGGTTAGTGTAGCGCTCGGGGGGAGATAGTCCCAGTTAGCTTTGGGGGGGCAGACAGAGGTTTCCCTAGTGTCCCTGGTAGATAGAGATGGTGCCTAAAGCTCACATGCCTGCAAATACTTCAAAGTATAGGCAGTGGGTCACCACTGATGGGCAAAGGGTGGAGGCTCTGCGTGACACAGGAGCCAATATGACCACTGTCAAGAGTCAGCTGGTATCAGCAGAGCAGATAGTCCCTAATACATTCCACCAGGTCAAAGTTGCTGACAATCGTGAGAGTCACCTACAGGTGGCTCTGGTTCCCTTTGAGTTGGGGGAGGGGTCTCTGGTACTCTGAAAGTAGCTGTGAGTCCTGCCATGCCTGTAGATTGTCTGTTAGGCAATGATCTTGAGCATACTGCCTGGAAGGAGGTAGAGCTCAGATCCCACCTGGAGATGTTAGGTTTGCCTGAGTGGGTCTGCATGACCACGGGAAAGGAGTCAAGGGCATCTGGATCCTGGGACAATGGCCCAGACAGCTGCAAAGAGGAAGGGCAAGAGGTGCGTGAAACCCACCTCAGATGTTCCCATGGTGGTGGATGGGGCCCTTGAGGAGGAGGAGGCCCCTGGACCAACTAGAGAGGACATAGCTGACCTGGGCAACCTGCCTGAACTTGCTGGCTGGCAAGTAGAGGGTGGGCCAACCAGGGCAGAATTCTTCAAGGTGCAGAAGGAATGCCTCACCCTTGAAGGTCTGAGGCGACAGGCCACAGCCCAAGCAGCTGGTGAAGCCTCTTTCAATCACCATATCTACTGGGAGAATGATCTCCTTTACAGTGAGCCTAAGGTTCTGGCCATTGGGGCATCACATGTTCTGGTAGACCCCCAGTGTTACCGGGCCTTCCTACTGGGTCTGGCTCATGACATCCCCCTGGCAGGACATTTGGGCCAACGCAAGACCTTTGCCAGGCTTGTCACCAACTTTCATTGGCCCAGAATGCGGGTAGCCTCAGATAATTTCCGTAGGGCCTGTCCCACCTGCAAGGCTAGTGTGAAGACAGGTAAAAGGCTTAAAGCCCCCCTGATCCCACTCCCATCGTTGGCACCCCCTTTGAAAGGGTGGGCATCAACGTCATTGGGCCCTTGGACCCCAAAACTGACTTCGGCAACAGGTTTATCCTGGTTTTGGTGGACCATGCCACCTGCTATCCAGAGGCAATCCCTCTGAGAAGAGTGACTGCACCAGTGGTGACCAGAGCCCTGATGGGAATATTTACCCGTGTGGGATTCCCCAAGGAAGTTGTGTCTGACAGGGGCACAAACTTCATGTCTGCGTACGTGAAGTTCATGTGGGATGAGTGTGGGGTGACCTTACGGTTTACCACCACTTATCCTCAATCCAATGGGCTTGTTGAGAGATTCAACAAGACCCTTAAAGGCATGATCACTGGTCTACCTGAGGCCATGAGACGTAAGTGGGATGTCCTCTTGCCATGCCTGCTGTTTGCTTATAGAGAGGTACCCCAGAAAGGGGTGAGGTTCAGCCCCTTCGAGCTTCTCTATGGGCACCCTGTCAGGTGACCGCTAAGCAGAGTCAATGACGGCTGGGAGAAAGCTTCCAAGACTCCTCCCAGGATGTGGTCAGTTACATGCTGGCCATTCACAACTAAACCTAAAGCTTTTGGAAGCAGACAAGAGTAACCTTGAGGCCAGTCAAGAGATGATGAAGTAGCGGTATGACCGGAAGGCCACTTTGGTTGAATTCTCACCAGGAGACAAGGTTTGGGTAAGGGAGCCAGTAGAGCCTAGGGCTTTCCAGGACCACTGGTCTGGCCCTTTGAGAACAAGGAGCGGAAGGGGGAGGCCACTTACCTAGTGGACCTCAAGATCCCTATGCACCCCCTAATTGTTCTCCACCATAACCGACCCAAAACCTAATTTTGAGAGGTCTGAGGTCAGTATGCACCTTGTGACAGATGAGGGCATGGAAGAGGAGAGTGAACCTCTCCCTGACCTCCTCTCTGCTATAGAAGGTGAAGGGTAGTGGCAGGTGTAAATCTCTCTGACTCCCTGACTCTAGATCAGAGAGGAAACTGCTATGAGTTGTTAGAGCAGTTCTCTTCCCTATTTTCCCTTACTCCTGGACTCACCCACCTGTGTGTCCATGACATTGACACGGAAGACAGTCCCCCAGTAAAGAACAAAATTTACAGGTTGTCAGATAAGGTGAAGGCCAGCATCAAGGAGGAGGTCTCCAAGATGTTGGCCCTAGGGGTTATTGAGAAGTCCAGCAGTCCCTGGTCCAGCCCTGTGGTGCTGGTACCCAAGGCTGCTGCCCCCAGTGCAAAGCCAGAAATCTGGTTCTGTGTGGACTACCGGGGTCTCAACTCAGTCACACGGACTGACGCTCACCCCATCCCCTGAGCTGATGAGCTCCTTGACAGGCTAGGGCTGCCAAGTTCCTGAGTACTTTTGATCTCACATCGGGGTACTGGCAGATTGCCTGGACTGAGGGGGCTAAAGAGAGATCTGCATTTTCCACACCTGATGGCCATTATCAGTTCCGGGTGATGCCCTTTGGGTTGAAAAATGCCCCGCTACCTTCTAACAGTTGGTTAATGGGGTCCTAGCTGGCAAGGATGCCTACTGCACAGCCTACTTAGGTGACATCGATGTCTATAGTTCCAGCTGGGAGGAACGCCTGATCCACCTCAAGGAGGTGCTTCAGGCTCTGCAACAGGCAGGCCTGACCATCAAGGCTAGTAAGTGCCAGATTGGGCAGGGTTCCGTGGTTTACTTGGGACACCTAGTAGGTGGTGGCAAGGTGCAGCCACTCCAGGCCAAGATTAAAACTATCAAGGCCTGGCAACCACCTAGAACACAGACCAAAGTGAGAGCCTTCTTAGGCCTTACTGGATACTACCATAGGTTTGTCAAGGGCTATGGTACCATTGTGTCACCCTTGACAGAACTTACCTCCGAAAAGCAACCTAGGTTGGTGAATTGGACAGAGGCTTGTCAGAAAGCCTTTGATTCCCTGAAGGACACCATGTACATGGCCTCCGTGCTCAAGACCCCTGACTACTCCCAGGAATTTATTGTGCACACAGACGCTTCAGAGCATTGCATAGGGGCTGTTCTAACACAGCTAAATGAGGAGGGCTCAGACCAACCAGTAGTCTTTATTAGCAGAAGAGTATTACCACGGAAACAGAGGTGGAGTGCTATTGAAAGAGAAGCATTTGCTGTGGTCTGGGCACTGAAGAAGCTGAGACCATACCTGTTTGGGACTCACTTCTGGGTTCAGACAGACCACAGACCACAGACCCCTCAGATGTCTCATGCATCTGAGGGGTGAGAACCCTAAGCTCTTGAGGCGGTCCATTTCCCTACAGGGGATGGACTTTACGGTGGAGCATCGCCTGGGGATTGACCATGCCAACGCTGATGGTCTCTTCAGATACTTCCACCTTAGTGATGAGAGCTCCCAGGAGGTTGGATAGCTCTCCCCACTTTCAGCTGGGGGGGACACATGTTAGACCTGACAGCCTTAGAGTGGTCACCCCTAACTTTGTGCCTGACTCCCGCCACTTTTTAGATACTGTTTTTGCTGGTTTTAAGACTGCGCACTTTACACCTGCTAACCAGTGCTAAAGTGCAAATGCTCTCTCTCTTTAAATATGGTAACATTGGATCATACCTAATTGGACTATATAATTTACTTGTAAGTCCCTAGTAGAGTGCACTATATGTGCACAGGGCCTGTAGATTAAATGCTACTAGTGGGCCTGCAGCACTGATTGTGCCACCCACTTTAGTAGCCCCTCAACCTTGTCTCAGGCCTGCCATTGCAAGTCCTGTGTGTACCGTTTCACTGCCAATTTGACTTGGCATTTAAAAGTACTTGACAAGCTTAAAACTCCCCCTTTTCTACGTATAAGTCACCCCTAAGGTATGCCCTAGGTAACCCATAGGGCAGGGTGCCTTGTAGGCAAAAGGCAGGACATATACCTGTGTAGTTTACATGACCCTGTAGTATACAAATTCGTTTTTTTACACTGCTGTGAGGCCTGCTCCCTTCATAGGCTAACATTGGGGCTGCCCTTATAAATTGTTTGAGTGGTAGCTGCTTACCTGAAAGGAGTAGGAAGGTCATATTTAGTATGTCCAGAATGGTGATACAAAATCCTGCTGACAGGTGAAGTTGGATTTAATATTACTATTTTAGAAATGCCACTTTTAGAAAGTGAGCATTTCTCTGCACTTAAATCTTTCCGTGCCTTACAATCCATGCCTGGCTGGGATTAGTTGACAGCTCCTGTGTGCATTCACTCAGACACACCCCAAAAACAGGATACTCAGCCTCACTTGCATACATCTGCATTTTGAATTGGTCTCCCTGGGCTGGGAGGGTGGAGGGCCTGACACTTGCATGTCAAAGGACAGTAGCCTGCCCTCTCACAAAGGACTGCCACACCTCTTACTGGGATCCTGGCAGACAGGATTGAACTGAAAGGGGACCTTGTGCACTTCTAAGCCACTCTTTGAAGTCTCCCCCACTTCAAAGGCACATTTGGGTACATAAACAGGGCCTCTGCCCCTACCAACTCAGACACTTCCTGGAGAAGATACCTGAACCAGAACCTGCATCCTGCCAAGAAGAACTGCCTGGCTGCCCAAAGAAATCACCTGTCTGTTTTCTGTGAAGGACCTATCCCTTGCTGTTGCCCTGCTGCCTTGCTTCTCTCTGGCTGTGGTGAAGAAGTGTTCTCCAAGGGCTTGCATAGAGCTTGCTTCCTGTTCCCTGAAGTCTCAGGACCAAAAAGACTTTATCTCTACAGGAAGGACTCCCTGTGTGGTGAAATTCGACGCACAGCCTGCCAGAAACGACGCACAGCATGCACTGCTGTGAAAATTTCACTGCACGCTTGATCAGTATAGGAAAAGGTGCGGAAGACATTGTGACACGAAGGGTTAATTAGCTTGAACAGTGTAGATGAGCGTGATGCCTGCTGAAACCCGAACAACGTGGAAAAATCCATGATGTTGTTTTCAAGCTTGTTTTCCAACATTCCATAGATAAAATTGTTCGCACCTGGATGTGTAAGAAACAGGATGTGTAGGAGAGAAAGACGGAGGTCGTCTCAACCTTGAGAACAAGAGTACAGGAAGAAGATGGAATAAAAACAATGGCTAGGGAATGACAGAGCAGCCAAGAGACACGTGCTGATAACATAGCTAGAAAATGCGAGAAAGGGATAGAATCTAAGCTTCAGGTTATTTAAGCACTGAAGTGCGGGTGAGGGGATTGAAGCTCGCAGATGGGGTTGTGAAAGCTGCCATCGCCAGGCCCACAGCGCTGCATCCCTGTTTTGCTGTTCAGAGACCGTCACGCTCGAGGGGGAGAGAGGTCCAAGCGGGCGGAAGAGGGCTTCCCAGCATTTCGTGGACTAAGTTAAGTTCCACCCAGGGATGAAAGGCCTTTGTTTCTCTGCTCAATTATTATGATTGATTATTGTGCTTGCACTTTGTTTATAATCTGAAGTATTCAGCTCGTTTATATTTTGCTTCCTGAACATCGTAGTGTGAGCTTGCTGCAGCAATTGAAATACGCATTTGTATACAGTTAATCAAAGCTTATATCTGTCAATTAACTCTTTGCTCATATATATAAATAGATGCTCTTTGTAGTGTGCTCATATATAAATAGATGCTCTTTATTGCTATTTTTATTGTACTTCGTTGATGTGCCAAATGCATACATTTACCTGAAATTCCCGTAAAGCTAAATGGTGTTCATAATTGGCGTGTGGTCCTTCATTGAGCGTCCTTATTGACTTATGTCAAACAGATCAGGTGTCAATCAGTCACCTGGATAAGACATTTTGGTACCAGAAGTGGGGTGTAAGTCAATAACGCCTCTTTGGGGACGTAAACAAAGTGGGGCAGAGAGCGGAAGGCAGCATGGGCCAGAAGCCAGATCCATTCCCGGGTGGTTAGCAACTGACCCGTTCTCTGGTGTGGCAGGACTCCTGAACCGGTGGGCAGCACCGGTTTTATGGGAAGCATTAGATGAGAAAGTGACTCCACTCTTAGTGGAAGATGTGGTCGAGAGTGTGAAGCTAGGAGGGGCGAAGTTGGAGCTGAAAGCAACAGGGCAAGTGGGATGGCTTTTCCTGTCGGCACTCCGTACGGTATACAGGAAAACATTAACACAAGATGCAGAAAAAAGAAAGCTGCAGGATGAGGTTGCAGCCTTGCAGGAAAGGCAGTTACTTATGAAAGAGACTATAGAAAGTGCAGTGACTCGGGGTGATCAAATGGAGGCAAGGTGCACCGCATTAGCAGTACGAGTAGCAAAACAGAAGAGTAGGCAGAAGCCGAAAATACCCTCAGCTGTGCAAGAGAGGGCATTGGTACGCAAAGAAAACTGGGATCCTTATACATGGGATGGAACAGTCTCGGATAATGATGATGACAGGAATTGGGAGGATGAGGTGGAAGTACGTGTAGCAGAACTAGGTGGAGTTGAAAGTGGAGAAGGAAGTGCAGGTGAAATTGAAGGTGAAAGGAGAAGTGTAATGAAGGTTTACCCACTCGTGCAAAACAAATCAAACGGAGTGAATGGTGGGCAAATACAGAATTCTCGTTTGGTAAGAGATTATACACAGAGTGAGTTGTTGGAGATAACCTGTATGTTTAGGCAGATGCCTGCAGAGCCTTTGTTTAAATGGTTGGTGAGATTGTGGGACACTGAAGCAGATGGTACATATTTATCACCAACTGAACTTTTGAAAATGGGATCAGTAACTACACATGCCATGTTAGGGCAACGGTTACGAGGTGCACAGGGACAACAGGCTTTCTCTCTAATGGGTTGGTTGATGGAAGGAGTGAAGCAATTGTACCCAACTGCTATTGATGTGGAAGAGAGTTGGGGCCCTTGGCATACGTTTTCAGAGGCAAATGAACAACTGCGAGAAATGGGGATGCAGAATGCAGTGTATTCCCAACAGATTTTAGGGCCTGATGTTGAACCTGTGACAGCATGGATCAGGGCACGGTTGATCAGGAATGCCCCTCCGCATATGAAAGGTGCCTTGTTGGCTCTTCTAGGACCCGCTCAGGGAAGACCAGTGGGGGGATGTGGTATTATTAATGGCACAATTGGAAGGGCTTGACAGGCAAAAATCAGCAAGAGCCGTGGGGCAGGACAATAAGTATAAGGGAGGAGAGTCTACCATAAAAGTGACCAGATGACAAATGTGGATAGATTTATTGAATGCTGGGGTGAAGAAAGAGGAGATAGACGGGAAGCCAACCCCTTATTTGCTTAATAAATGGAAAGCATTACAGCGTAGACAGAAAGAAAAGGAGGCATTAGATGAAAAGCAGCCCTCAGCACTACCCATGGAAGAGTCTGAGAAAGAAAAAACAGAATCAGGAAGAGTAGGAAGGTACCTGTCTCAACCCTATATCCCGACTTGTTCAGCTATGGCAGGGAAGTCCCGGACCCCTTATTATGAAGGTCAGGCCAAACCCCGGTGGTCAGAGCAGTGCAAGAGGTAAGCCCCGGGGACAGGCGGCCATATGTACCTCTTATTATTGATCCATGATCATAAATGGAAACCCTATGAGGCTGCCAGGAAAGGGTGTGATCATAAATGGTTACGGGGGCACTGAGACAGAGGCCAAACCTGTTAAACTCAAATTGTCAATTGATAAAGGACCCCCGTTCATGGCAGAAGTGTTAATAGCTGAAGTACCAGAATACATTTTTGGCATGGATTTGTTACTATGCAAAACTATTGATACGCAATGGGGAACATTTACTTTTGGTGTGAGAAGCGTACATATAAAGAAATCTAGGACAGTTTTGGTTGGGCATGCAAAGTGGAGCCCATTACATGTGCCTCCTCCAAAGGAGCCGGTGTGCATTAAACAGTACCGCATACCTGGAGGTCATAAAGAGATTTCAGAAACCATTCAGGGGCTGCTAGCTGCAGGTGTGTTAAGGTCGGCTGTGAGCCCATTTAACTCTCCCATATGGCCTGTGAAGAAACCAGATGATACCTATTGAATGACTGTTGACTATCGACATCTGAATAAAGTGGCTCCACCCTTGGCAGCCACAGTCCCAGACATCATCACACTAGTGGAACAGTTGAGCAAAGATGTGGGGGAAAGGCATGCCGTAATTGATTTAGCAAATGCCTTTTTCTCAATTGACATTGATGAGGCCAGTCAAGACCAATTTGCAATAAGCTGGCAGAACAGACAATTCACATTCAGGAAGTTGCCCCAGGGATACGTACATAGTCCCACATTGTGTCATGGATTAATAGCCAGAGATTTAGCCAACTTCTCAGCAGGAAACACTTGACTTGGACATTACATTGATGACATCATGATTACTGGGGAAACCAAAGAACAAGTCTCAGACACACTGGAAAGGTTAATTGATTACTTGCAGCAGAGGGGATGGGCTATTAACCCGAAAAAGGTCCAAGACCCTACACAAGAAGTGAAATTCCTGGGTGCTATTTGGTCAGGGCTGGTAACAAGAATACCACAGAAAGTGATTGATACTGTACAGCAGCTAAAGATTCCTACAACCAAGGCAGAAGCACAACGATTTATTGGTTTGATGGGATTCTGGAGACAACATATCACTTAGGATTAATACTGAGACCTTTATATCAAGTCACACAAAAGAATCACACTTTCCAATGGGGACCTGAACAGTAAGAGGCCTTTGAGGGAGCAAAAGATGCATTACAGAACTATTTTGCATTAGGTCCCATCACAGAAGGAGACCCGTTTGAGCTGGAAATGATAGTACAGGATGATGTAGTGATGTGGAGCCTATGGCAGAGGCAGGGGAAAAAGAGCGTGCCACAAGGATTCTGGTCAAATAGATTAACACCATCCATGAGCAATTACACCCCGTTAGAAAAAGAACTAGCAGGGGCATATTAGTGGAAACAGAACGCATAACTGGTGACCGGCTGGTCACCTTAAGAACACGGGTCCCCTTACTAGGCTGGATAAGAGAAGGAGGGGTTGGCACTAAAGTAGGCAGGGCGCAGAAGTCTACCTTCGTAAAGTGGAAATGGTATCTGCAGCAGAGGGCAAAGCCGGGGCCAGCAGGAATGTCGAAGTTACAAGAAGATATGCTAGGAGCAGTGGACTTGCAGGCAATGGCCCCCTCACCAGAACCCTCTGAAATGGAATCCTCGCCATTTAAAACAGCCCCACCTTTGGAACAACTCACTGAAGAAGAACAGCAAAATGCATGGTTTACAGATGGCACCGCCCGGTACCATCAAGGAAAAAGGCAATGGCAAACAGTTGCATTCCAGCCTTCTACAGAAACGCTGTTGCTGCGAGGAGGAGATAATGGATCAAGCCAGCTTGCAGAACTGCAGGGGGTTGCAGCAGTGATCAAACAAGCCCTCATCGGAGAGAAAACATTTGTGTACACTGACAGCTGGGCCACTTACCAAGGACTAGTAAGCTGGGCCCCCACTTGGAGCAAGGATGGATGGAAAATTAAAGGCACCCCTATTTGGGGAGGCGAGCAGCTATTGGAAGAGATGTGGGAGAAAGGGCAAAAATCTCAAATCTATGTGGGACATGTGGATGCCCATTGCCCATCGGACACCTCACTTGCATCTCTATTCAACAAGACCGCAGATCAGATGGCCAAAACTTGAACAGTGGTCATCAATGAGGAAGCTGAAGCTGCTTTATCAAACTGGGCCCATGCAACATCCGGACATCTAGGAGAAAATGGCACTTATGCATGGGCATAACAACGACAGATTCCAGTTACTAAAGAACGAGTGCAACAAGCAGTAAAGGAGTGCCCCACATGCAACCAGATTAGACAAATGCCCCAGCAAAAGAAGCCTAGCGGCCATATCAGAAGAGGAACTACAGCTGCTATGGTGTGGCAATTGGACTATATCGGGCGGCTACCAAAAGAAGGAGGAAAAAGCTATGTATTGACCATGGTGGACACCTACTCTGGCCTTATGTTAGGTATGCCCTGTAAGTCTGCAGACCAGAAGTCCACTTTGCGAGGGTTAAACTACCTGATAAAACGTTATGGGGTACCTGATGAGATCCAAACAGATAGGGGCACACACTTCTCAGGGAAAACAGTGCAGGACTGGGCACAGGAACAGGGAATTCGGTGGATTTTGCACCTTAGTTATTATCCACAAGCTGCAGGCATGATTGCGAGATATAACGGATTGTTGAAAGAACAGCTAAAAAAAGCTATCAGCACATCAGACTCTAAAAGGATGGAGTAGCAATTTAGACAAAGCCTTGTTCGAATTAAACAACAGACCAGTTGGGCAGCAGACTCCTTTCATTCGGATGACAGGGCATGATAAAGAAACCACCCATACAATGATTGTCTGGAAAACAAACCCTCATGCTCGATTACTTTGCAGGCTACTTCTGGCAGTATAGGACTAGACCTGTTTGCTCCAGAGGATGGAGAAATACCTGTAGGAAAACTGTTCCCCTAGGAATAGGAGTAAGAGTACGCCCTGGAACATATGGTAGAATTGCCCCTCGATCCAGCCTAGCCATCAAGGGAGTGTCAGTGCTAGGGGGAGTCATAGACCCAGATTATAGAGGAGAAGGTAAAGTAGTATTGTTGAACCAAGGAGATGCTGCTCTATCATATCAAGCACATGACAGACTTGCTCAATTGATTTGTGAACAAGTATACACCCCCAACATTGAAGAAAGATCTTCCCTCTCCGATAACACCCAGAGAGGTGTGGGAGGATTTGGAAGCACAGGAAGAAAAGTATGGGTGCACCATCCAGGAAAAAAGCCAGAGGCAGGAGAGATATTGAGTCAAGGGGTGGGGAGTATGTATATTTACTTTTAAAGAACTCTAATGTACCTGTGTTTGTACCTGCAGTGAGACTTACCCCACGGTTGTAAATGATGACATCTGAGTCTATGACGTGGTTCCTGTTTGCGGTCATAATTACAACCGGAAGAGGTGTTTGGGTTCGACCAAATGTAGCAGAGAATGTCGTTACGGACCTTCATGTCACTTGTGCACCTCAAGCCGCTAACATAACTGATGACTAGGGAAATGTTTCACTTTGCAACGTGAAGGTACCTGGAGGCAAGTGGATGGCTGCCAAAGCTGTGACCTGGAAGGTAACTGGACAGCAAATCCGACATGCCAATGGACTGAACGAGTTGCAGGGGATGCCAGCAACAGTACAGGCTTTGAATTATATGCTAAACATGATATGTAAATATTGTGATACCATTGTACCTTTTACACCAGCACAGGCATATCCGTGCACACTCTATGATTGTTCTGACAAACAAAGTATTTTACCAAGACATATGGTGGTTGTTACGATGAACAATGGAACCAAAGGAGCTAGATATTCCAAACCACCAGCCTTCATGTTTTATGTAGCCTAAAGACGCATGGTTAGCAACTTGGGCAACGTTCCCATAGTTTGATATAGAACAGGATGTAAGCAAGCTTTGCATGCAAGCATAATTAACCGTATTGTGTTACAGATAAATATTGCCAAGGGGAACGTCTCAAAGTATGATCTATTTTGCGCACCATGGACACCACAGTTATGGCCCTTGCCAAAGTTACACATTAGAAGAGATCTAGGATCCTTGATAGCCGGGGCCACCGGAATCGGGGTAGAGGCCCTGAATTCTTTTGACATTGAAGCCATCAGGAATAAACTATCTTCTACAGGATATAGTACAGGAGAGGCCATAAAAGTAATTTCTCAATGGGGGCCCACACACTCACAAGAAGAATGGAAGGTACTGCGTGGGTTGTATCGTGATTGGCAATGGCATAATTTCACTTATGAACAATTCGGAAAAAGCTTTCAAAACACACAAACAGTGTCCAAAGGCATCCAGTGCATACTATGGCAAAGCATTGTTAACCAACAGTATGCAGACTTCAAAGCGGAATGGAGACAGCTTCAGGGTGAATATTGGAGACAACAATTGCATTTGCCTGAGGAAATATGGGTAAAGCCCATACAGTTTCACTGTGAGGGAGAAATGTGTTATGCTAATTTTGATATAGCAAGAAGTGATCTTCTTCCTGAAATATGGTGCCCCTTTATATTGCTCCCCGTAGTGATAGGTAAAGATTGATGGATACCTCACACTGACAAAAAGTGGATTGATCCAACAAATCACACTGTAGATCCCACTAGATGTGCAGGTTGGTCTAAGGGGTGGGTATGTACCCACACTGGACGGGTGCTAGATCCATGCCTTCACCCAATACCAGGAGAATGTGAATGGTTACCTTATCCTATTAATGGCACAGACTTATATCAGATAGGGCCGAGAGTATATGTTATGTTACTAATCATCCCTTACTTATTAACGGATTTATACAAACCACCGGAGAGCAAGTAATGTGTATGTGCTATATTACCAGCATTATTGACATAAGCACTCACATCTTATACCGACTGACTAAGTTCACCACAACCACATTACAGACACAAAAGCAAGCACAGTTAGAATGGAACATCCCGCTTGTTGTTAAGCTACCTAGACTAGAGGCAATCAGGCTAAATTTGCTCAATTTGATATGGCAGCTAAATATACCAAGGATACCGCCATACAGATGACCATAGACGCCAAGCAGCTTATGCACACTGCTTCACGCATCCAGCAGGTAACTGAGCACCATTGGTATGACATCTTCTTAGGCTGGGCACCAGGAGCTACAAAGATGCTAAATATAGTATTGCATCCGTTAATTTGGTTATTGATTGTTTGTGTTACGCTAATGATTATACTATGTAGACTATATGTATGCACAAAACAGCTTTATACTAAGATGCAGGCGCTTAGAATAACGCTGACAAGTATTCGTAGCAACCTAGCTAGCGAAACGTCAAAATAAATGATTTTGTTTCGCATGCATCGCGCTAATCTAAGGGGTGGAGGGATCAGTATAGCGAAAGGTGCGAAGACATTGAGACGCGAAAGGTTAATTAGCTTGAACAGTGTAGATGAGCGTGATGCCTGCTGAAACCCGAACAACGTGGAAAAATCCACAATGTTGTTTTCAAGCTTGTTTTCCAACATTCCATAGATAAAATTATTCGCAGCTGCATGTGTAAGAAACAGGATGTGTAGGAGAGAAAGACGGAGGTCGTCTCAACCTTGAGAAAGAGAGTAAAGGAAGAAGATGGAATAAAAACAATGGCTAGGGAATGGCAGAGCAGCCAAGAGACACGTGCTGATAACATAGCTAGAAAATGTGAGAAAGGGATAGAATCCAAGCTTCAGGTTATTTAAGCAATGAAGTGCGGGTGAGGGGATTGAAGCTCGCAGATGGGGTTGTGAAAGCTGCCATCGCCAGACCCACAGTGCTGCCTCCCTGCTTTGCTCTTCAGAGACCATGACACTCGAGGCGGAGAGAGGTCCAAGCGGGCGGTAGAGGGCTTCCCAGCATTTTGTAGACTAAGTTAAGTTCCACCCAGGGATAAAAGGCCTTTGTTTCTCTGCTCAATTATTATGATTGATTATTATGCTTGCACTTTGTTTATAATCTGAAGTATTCAGCTCGTTTATATTTTGCTTCCTGAACATCGTAGTGTGTGCTTGCTGCAGTAATTGAAATACGCTTTTTTGTATACAGTTAATCAAAGTTTATATCTGTCAATGAACTCTTTGCTCATATATATAAATAGATGCTCTTTGTAGTGTGCTCATATATAAATAGATGCTCTTTATTGATATATGTATTCTACTTCGTTGATGTGCCAAATGCATACATTTACCTGAAATTCTCGTAAACCTAAATTGTGTTCATAATTGGCGCGTGGTCCTTCATTGAGCTCCTTATTGACTTATATCGAACAGATTAGGTCTCAATCAGTCACCTGGATAAGACAACTCTGCGGTTCTTTGTGGAGATTTTGCACGCAAACCAGTTACTTTGTACTTGAAAGATACTTTGTTTGCTTTTAAAAGACACTTTATATCACTTTACAATGATATCTCAACATATACTTATTGCATTTTAATCGTTTTGACCTGCATTTATCCAGATAAATATTATATATTTTTCTAAACACTGTGTGGTGTATTTTTGTGGTGCTACATGGTGTTATTGTATGATTTATTGCACTAATACTTTACACATTGCCTTCTAAGTTAAGCCTGACTGCTCAGTGCCAAGCTACCAGAGGGTTGTCCCAGGATAATTTGGATTGTGTGTGACTTACCCTGACTAGAGTGAGGGTCCTTGCTTTGACATGGGGTAACCTGACTTCTAACCAAAGACCCCATTTCTAACATATTGTATGAACAGTATTTTTGTAATCCTCACTTGATGGAAACATACTTATAAAGCATCTCACCTTCCCCTAGCTATGTACAGCACTAGGTTCAAGCTATGTAACTACCAGTACATGCTGTGTTGTGGAGAATTCCCTTAAGGGTGGACAAGTGGTGTCTAAAAGGGTACTGAACAGAGCATTGCATCAATCCAGGTTTCAGAGTATCGAGACATGCTGTTGGTTTCAAAACAATTTCAGGAAGGGATCTGTAGGAGGCTGTCCTGGTTTGTAGTGGGTACCAATGGTACTTACACCTTGTGTCAGGTCAGTTATCCCTTATTAGTAGAGTGCAGTAGTGTGCTAGCAGCTTAGGTTGATAGAGGTAGCTATAGCAGAGCAGCTTAGGCTGAACTAGGAGACATGCAAAGCTCCTACTATACCACTTATATCATATAGCACTATATCATAAGAATCACAATACTCCGAGTTACTAAAAATAAAGGTAATTTATTTTAGTGACAATGTGCCAAAAATATCTCAGAGGATATACCCCCTTAGGAGGTAAGTAAAATACACAAAATATACACACAAACCAAAATCAGGTAAGTAAACAGTTAGAAAAGTAGTGCAAACATTGTAGAATACAATAGGATGCAATAGGCCTGGGGTCAACACAAACCATATACCAAGAAAGGGGAATGCAAACCACTTAGGGACCCCTGGCCTAGTGTAGTGTGTAGAGGGTTGCTGGGAGTGTAAGAAAACACTAAGGGTGTCCAGGATACCCCATCCCAAGACACTGAAAAGTTGAAGAATGACCCTATTTCCCCAGTAACACACTAAAGTTGTGATTGGAGATTCTGCAAAGACCACAACAGACTGCAAAGCACTGAAGACGGATTCCTGGACCTGTAAAGGAAGGGGGCCAAGTCCAAGAGTCACGAAAGTGTCCAGGGGGGCAGGAGCCCACTAAACCCCGGATTAATGTGCAAAGTGGCTGCCTTTGGATGGAAGAAGCTAAAGATTCTTCAACAATGGAAGGTTCTAGGAACTTCTCCTTTGCACAGAAGATGTCCCATGGCGTGCTGGAGGATGTAGAGTTGTTTCTTTGAAGAAAGACCGCAAACGAGCCTTGCTGGCTGCAAAGGTCGCAGTTAAAAAAAAAGGGTGCTGCCTGGGCCCAGGAAAGGGTGCTGCCTGGGCCCAGGAAGGACTACGAGGTCGCCACTTGGAAGGGGAGAAAGAGGGGGCCCTCAGCAACACATAGAGCCCACGCAAAAGAAGGCAGCATCCGCAGAAGTACTTGAAAACAGATTCAGGAAAACTAAGCACAGCAGTCATCTCAACACTACAAAGGAGGGTCCCACGAAACCGGTGGTCAACTCAGCGAGTTAAGCAATGCAGGATGGAGTGCTGGGGGCCTGGGCTACACTATGCATGAAGGATTCCTTGCAAAAGTGCACAGAAGCCCTAGCAGCTGCAGTTCACGCAGTACACAGGATTACTGACTGGCGAGGGGAGGCAAGGACTTACCTTCTCCAAATTTGGACAGATGGACCACTGGACTGTCAAGGTCACTTGGATCCAGCACCTGTGTTCCAGGGCCCATGCTTGTCACAATGAGAGGGGACCTATAGGACCGGTGAAGCTGAAGTTTGGTGCTGTCAGCAGTCGATCCTTGGCAGAAGTCGAAGAGGGAGATGCAGAGGAACTCTGGTGAATTCTTACAAGTCATTATCTGAGGAAAAGCCCACAGGAGAGACCCTAAATAGCCCTCAGAGGAGGATTGGCCACTTAGTGAGATAAGCACCTATCAGGAGGGGTCTCTGACCTCACCTGCTGGCACTGGCCACTCAGAGGCCTCCATTGTGCCCTCACACCTCTGGATTCAAGATGGCAGAGATCTGGGACACACTGGAGTCGCTCTGGGCACCACCCCAGGGGTGGTGATCGACCGGGGAGTTGTCACTCTCCTTTCCTTTGTCATGTTTCACACCAGAGCAGGGGCTGGGGGTTCCCTGAACTGGTGTAGACTGGTTTATGCAAGGAGGGCACCGTCTGTGCCATTCAAAGTATTTCGAGAGGCCTGGAGAAATAACTCCTCTCAGGCCCTTAACACCTATTTCCAAAGGGAGAGGGTGTTACACCCTCTCTCAAAGGAAATCCTTTGTTCTGCCTTCCTGGGACTGGGCTGCCCAGACACCAGGAGGGCAGAAGCCTGTCTGTGGGTTGGCAGCAGCGGTAGCTGCAGTGAAAACCCCAGAGAGCTAGTTTGGCAGTGCTCGAGGTCCATGCTGGAGCCACGGGGATGCATAGGATTGGCACCCCAATACCAGATTTGGCATGGGGGGACAATTCCATGATCTTAGACATGTTACATGGCCATATTCTGAGTTACCATTGTGAAGCTACATATAGGTATTGACCTATGTGTAGTGCATGCGTGTAATGGTGTCCCTGCACTCACAAAGTCCAGGCAAATTGCCCTGAACTATGTGGGGACACCTTGGCTAGTGCCAGGGTGCCCTCACACTTAGTAACTTTGCACCCAACCTTCACCAAGTGAGGTTAGGTTTTGACATATAGGTGAATTATAAGTTACTTAAGTACAGTGTAAAATGGCTGTGAAATAACGTGGACTAGGTACCATACAGTATACTAGAGGATTATAAGGGTGTTCCAGTGTGCCAATTAGAATTGATGAAAATGGTCACTAGCCTATAGTGACAATTTTAAAGGCATAGAGAGCATAAGCACTGAGGTTCTGATTAGCAGAGCCTCAGTGATACAGTTAGTCACTACACAGAGACACACATTCAGGCCACAAACTATGAGCACTGGGGAAAGGCTAGCAGGATCCCAGTGACACAGGCAAAAACAAACTGACATACAAGTAAAAATGGGGGTAACATGTCATGCCAGGCAAGATGGTACTTTCTTACACAACCCCACCCCCCCAAACGAGGGACAATAAGGCTAACCTTGCCAAGATGAGTCTTCATTGTCTAAGTAGAAATATCTGGAGAGTCCATCTGCATTGGAGTGGGTACTCCCAGGTCTATGTTCCACTCTATAGTCCATTCCCTGTAGGGATATGGACCACCTCAACAATTTAGGGTTTACACCTTTCATTTGTTTAAGCCATAATAGAGGTTTGTGGTCTGTCTGAACAATAGAGTGAGAACCAAACAGGTATGGTCTCAACATTTTCAGTACCCAGACCACAGCAAAGGGCACCCTCTCTATGGCAGACCAATGCTTTTCTCCAGGGGTCAACCTCCTGCTGATAAAAGCAACAGGTTGATCCTGGCCCTCAGTGTTAAGCTGTGATAGAACTGCCCCTACCCCTAATTCAGAAGCATCAGTCTGGACTATGTATTTTTTGGAGTAACAGGGGCTTTTTAGGACAGGTGCAGAGCACATGGCCTGTTTTAGCTCATCAAAAGCCTTTTGACAGCTAGCTGTCCACAATACCTTTTTAGGCATCTTCTTGCTGGTGAGGTCATTAAGCGGGGCTGCAATGGAACCATAATTCTTGATGAGCCTCCTATAGTACTCTGTGAGGCCTAGGAAGGCTCTCACTTGGGTTTGAGTTATAGGGGGAGCCCATTCCATAATGGTCTGGATCTTCCCCTATAGTGGTGCAATCTGTTCCCCACCTAAAAGGTGGCCCAGATAAACCACTTTCCCCTGCCCTATCTGGCACTTTGAAGCCTTGATAGTGAGGCCTGCCTTTTGCAGGGCCTCCAAAACGTTCCATAGGTGGACCAGGTGATCATCCCAGGTGGAGCTAAAGGCAGCTATATCATCTAGATATGCTGCACTTAAAGCTTCCAACCCTTGTAGGACTGTGTTCATCAACCTCTGAAAAGTGGCAGGTGCATTTTGCAAACCAAATGGCATAACAGTGAACTGATAGTGCCCTCCAATGGTGGAAAATGCAGTTTTGGGTTTAGAATCTTCTGACAATTTAATCTGCCAATGCCCTGCAGTTAAGTCAAAAGTGCTTAGATACTTGGCAGAAGCCAGTGTATCTATTAGCTCATCTTCCCTGGGTATAGGGTGAGCATCTGAAGGCACAATCACTCCTAGGTCCAGCATTTTCTGTACCTCTTGTTTTATGCAATCTCTGACATGGTCAGGCTGCCTATAAATCTTACTTTTGACAGGTAAACTGTCTTCAGTGTTGATTGTGCGGTCTTACCAGCTAGTGGTACCTGGTATCAGTGAGAAGAGGTCAGAGAATTGGCATAGGAGATTTATACAGTTGTCCTTCTGCTCAGCAGTAAGGCAATCTGCAAGCACCACTCCCTCCACTAAGCCATCAGCTTTAGTGGTGGAGAAGAGGTCAGGGAGAGGGTCACTCTCCTCTCTCTGCCCCTCATCAGTTGCCAGAAGCAGGGGTAAGTCAGCCCTGTCATAATAAGGTTTCAGGCGGTTGACACAGTTGCACAGTGCCACACTTGTTCCATGTTGTTAAAAGAAGCTTACAATGGCAGGTCCAGCAGATTCACACTTGTTCTATGTCTTTGAAGCAAGCTTGCACTGGCCCCGAGTACCACACTTGATAAACATCTTAGATGGAAGCTTGCACTGGTCCTGTAGTGCCACACCTGGTCTATGTCTTTGACTGAGGCTTGCACTTGCTCTGCAGCTCCACAGTTGTTCCATGTCTTTGAAGGAAGCTTGCATTAACTGGCCCTGAAGTAGCATACTTGTTCCATGTCTTTGAAGGAAGTTTTCACTGGCTAGCACTGTAGTACCAAGCTTGATGTCTGTCTTTAAAGGACACTTGCAATGGTCCTGGAGTACCACACTTCTTTAGGGAAGATTGTGATGCTCTTTTCCAGTGCTGTATGTTTTATGAGTGTGAGCCAAAGACCCCTTGCCCTCCTGATCCCTAAGGTCTATCTATTTATGTGTTTTTTTAGGTCTGACCAAAAATAATTTATAATCTTGCTTAAAGAAATGGGCTGCAGGTAAGCTCACTTCAGTTGTTCATCAGACAGAGTGTCATTCGCTTATTAGTTTATCCACGCAGAACAGCATTCATGCAGCTGGGCAGTGTATCAGCCCTCTTCACCCATTGTCTTTGTTTCCAATATTTGGTTGTGCATAGTAGAGCTGGGATTTAGGATGTAAGGTAGTCTGAGTGATAGTAATTTACCTGTTTACTTTGTGTTACTCCACATCCAGAGATGTGCAACCTCAGGGGATATTTCCTTTAGTTAATCTGCAAATGCAGACTAGTGCTTATTGAGAAATGGGAGTACCAGCAGCTCCAGTGCCATTGCTACTGGGCCACAACTTTTTTGTGCAGACTGCCAGGCATCACTACTGCAAGAGTCAAAACCATACCATCATCTTGAAACAGTATACTGCATAATTCATCATTTTTTTACTTATCCAAAATGTCAGACCAGTGTGCAGGTATACTTTTGTATTTTTTTATTAAGGCACGCACTATCCATATTTAGTTGGCATATGTTTTTCTTTTGTTTTTCTTTATTTCTATTTTTATTTACTTTAGAATATGCTTGCACTACAAAGAAAACCATCATATTGTTTTTTTAGAAGGCAAGTGGGACCACAAAAGTACAAAAAGATCAGACTCACATTGTCTGAAGTGCTGCAGTGCAGTGTGGCTTAAAGGAAATCAAATAACCTCAGTGTTCTTCAAGAGCTTTGAATTACTTCAGTGGACCCACACACCAAATGCTCAAACAGTGTCTCCTTTGCCACCATCTCTTCAAATTCTGATCCTTACTGTTGAGTTGTCTACCTGTGTGTGACCAATGGGCGTGTGCAAGAGCAGGATACAATGTTGTGTAAGTGCATTCTGAGTGTTGTGCCTGTGTGTATGCAAAATTAACATTGTCTTTTGTGAGTACAGAAAAGACAACATTAATCCCTTAAGTGATCTACAGGTTGAAAGTTGTGCCTGTGTGAAAACAGAGTGAGCCATATGTCTGCTTGAATGTAGCATAAGGGATTTGCCTAGGTACGGGCAGTAGTGAGTGTTGTGTGTCTGCATATGTGTTTTTGTGCATGCCCTTTACAGGGGCCAAACCTATTATCTTTGGTAATGCTTTTTAGGGTTATGGCTTTGACTTGCAGAAAAGCAGTGCAGGTAGAGGAAATACAAAAGTCTTTGCATGAGAATGGCTGTGAGTTTTGATATAGCAGATGCACACTCTCCTGAAAGAGGTTGAGGAGTGTTGGGGCAGCAGACAGCCTGAGCTGTCACCGTAGTGAGGGGGCCCAGTTGCTTTGTTTGTACCTGAGCGAATGGCCACCTTGCTATGCCACTGTCACTATACGGCAGTGATGTAACAAAACTAGCGGGGGACGCCTGCTCTGTACATGGAGGGGCTCTCTCTCCAAACTCACTCAGGAGGTCTCAAGCCGCTGTACTGTGCTTTGGGGGCCTTTGTTATGCCACTGCTATAAGGTTTTTATGCACATGTAAACCTTTGTGTCCATCTGCTAATTTTTGCTCTGTCTCTGCTCTTCGTTATGCTACTCAGCATGACAGTAGATCTCTCTAACCCCCTCAATGCAAGCTACATTCAGTACCACATTCTTCCATGTCAGTGATCACAGCTCCCTGGCCAAATGAAATCTAATACGTCTCCTCAGGTTTTCAAGATTTATTCACTTTTCTTCATTCTTAATTAGTTCAAATCCATTAATCTTGATAGTGATAACGCGTCCAGCCCTTATAAATTACCTGTACCTGGACACGTTGGAGGTCGGTGAATCTTTTAACCGAGTCGGGCTCTCCTCATCCTCAATAGTCGAGTCACTCAAATCAATAATCAATAACTGTTGTGATCAATTTATAGATCAATATAACACATCAGAAATCAATAACAGTTGATATTTCGGCGCACCATGACCTTTCAGTCATGAATAACCACACCAGTTTATTAAAATTTAGTGAATTTATTTCCCTATATTAACAAAGCTAGCACAATATATATGTGTCTCAAAACCAATTGATATATGTATATGAACATTACTAGCTGTCCATAACGGCGGAAGAAACGCAATCTACGCAAAATCTGAATAATGATACACTCTGTTATAGCAATGCAAATCACCAATGTGACTAACTGTATTTGACTAATTGCATACATTCGGTCAGCATAACAAGATTTCAATTCTTCATGATACATTGAATGAAAACCTCGACTAACCTCTAATTAGCATTGGCATGTGGGACTTCATGCAAAACGAATTTAGTCAACACAAATTTGGAAAACTTCTAGCTAGGATCCTATCAAAATAGCAGTTGGTACCTAAAAGGAAAAAAACACAATGCATAATACATTTATCCTTTCATATTTACCAAACACAATCAGCATTCAAGAAAAGTCTTCGTCCTTCAGGTACCGGTTGATCAGCATGGGGCAAGTTTCAAAGGGGCAAAGTTAAGGGCAAGTTTCCTTGCAGCGGCAAGGAGAATAGGGCAAAGTTACTGCATGGGCAAAACGGGGGCAAATCAAAGTTAAAGTCTCTAGGGTGAGAATTCTCAAAGTCTCTTTCTCTCGGATAGAGAAAAGGGCATCAGGGTGTCGTCCAAAATGGAGTCTGGCATCAGGCTTCAAACTGGCATCGAGGAAAAAATGGCTGACTTCTCTTTGTCCGGTGGGTTTAAGTAAGAAACATTCCAAATTCTGTAGGGTCTTCCATTGGAGGGTTCATAGGTTGGCTTCAAATTGTCCAATCAAAAATTGTCTTTTACTAGCGCCCATTTATGCATACACTGTCCTTGGCGCCTTGGAACACAAATTGTGTCATGGTTTGCCAATTATTTTACTATCTGTACCTTCATTGTCCGCACCTGCAGAGACTGACCTTGTATCAAAGGGGATGTAACCGGCCTAGCACGAAACCTTGGAGATAAGTGTACCAGCCAGTTTCTACTGGAAAAATACAACTTCAAGCAAGAATATATTTCATTAATTCAAGGAAAAAAAGAATCACGCAGTTAGAATTTGAAACCAAGCAACTAGGCCAAAGCCTGTACTAAATTTAAGCTAAGCAACACAGTTTTCAAACAAGAAATCATGGCATACATTTGCGATTTTGACGGATTAGTACATTTTTAATACTTCATGATTAATAAAGCTCGTTTATAATGATGGCGAACTACCCCGAGGGCACAATTTCCCTCGTACATTATTTCTTTTACTTGAAATCACACTTCATTATATATGTCGGTTACACGGTGTACATGAATATATGTCGAACCCTCTTTTTCTGCGTCATCAATCCCTCCTCTGATGACTAATTATGTCATCACATCAAATCTACCCACAAATTTTATCCCATTAAAATTCTGTATAGTAATTTGGCACTTCAGTCAATTCCCTTTTTCTTTTAGTCCCTTTTGACTTTTCCCTATAAATTTCCACCATTTTGTTCTCTATTTTCTCTTCTCTTTTTCTTTTGTTCCTTGCTTTTAACATTTTGAAAGCTTTCCATGTTCCCCAAGAACCTAATAGACAAATTAATATTATCAATATTCCCTTTACTATTTTTAGTAACAATCCGTTCCAAACGTTGCTGAGCCAATTTCCCACAGAAGCAAATCCTTTTCCAACTTTCTCCCAAACTCCGGGTTCTTTCCATTCCTTTAAATCTACACTTTCTCTAGTAAAATTTGTAAGCATCGTTCTAATTTTTCCACTGTTGTCGGGTATATAGGTACAAAAGTGACGCGTGCCAAGCATTTTGCAAACGCCGCCATCCTTTGCTAAAAGAATGTCTAAGGCAAGCCGATTTTGAAGAGCCATAGCTCTTTCTGCAGCGAGTTCAGCATCCATCAGGCTTATAGCTCCCGAAAACTTTGTCAACATGTTATCCACAATAGTAGACAACTTTCGTATTTTGATTGAATTCAATATGACTCCTACTGAAGGAATCATAGCTCCAAATATATCTCCTACCACACCAGCAGCTGTCTCCCTTTTCTGAACACGATGTGATTCAGACAGCCTTGGAAATTTCTTTAAGTCATCTAGTTGGTAAACCTTTGGGAACAATATTCCCAAATAACACCTCCCATACCATCCTTTAGGAAGACGATAATAGGCGTTGAGTCCACAAATATAATATACTCCAGGAATAACTGGGTCTTGTCCATTCAGCATGAACGTCCATTTTTGTTGAAATGCGTATGTGTGTTTACATTCACTCGTTCCCACAAAAACTGTGTCATAATATGATGGAAATCTATGTATACAAAATCTTCCCACATGCAATGTATCTAAAGCTATTTTCCCTTGTGTCTTTATTGCGGCAAAAGCATAATTATCTACAGACGTCCTTTCGTGCAATTCCTTCTCTAATTTCTCCTTCATTTCATTCTTTCTGTCGTCAGTGCGGTCTAAAAATTCTATTTCTACTGGTGAAAGCAAGCATGTAAGGTTCTCCCTATGTGCGTGAGCTGTGTGGAAAGGGGACATCGGTTCAAAAAATTCCCTCATTAATTTAGCAGACCAATCTCTAGCTATCTTACTTAGGTACCCTACTATGGGGACATATGCAAAAGTAACATCGTAATTAGTATAGAAATAATGAATGTCTCTTTGAGCATAAAATCTGGAAGCTACTATACTACATGTAATTCCATACGTAAGAGGCATGCTGTGATACGTTACCCCTTCCACTACTGAGGTAGGTATTTGTGTACACACATAACAATCTTTCGCATCCATGGTCTCAACATACTCACTCAGTAAGCGATAGAAAACGTTAGATGAAAGTTCCTTCTTATCATGCAAGTGTCTCTCGTCTTGCTCGAGTCTCTTCAGAGCTGTTAGTTCAGTAACGATAATAGGTTTAGAAGTAGAAGCATCATTCGTCTCACTCTCGCTTTTACCATGCATTCCAAGAACTATTGCTACAATTATTAGTACGCATGCGGTCAGTAAGCCTATACACATGTATTTACAATACTTCATTTTACGCCCCTGTGTAGTGAAGCTAGTCATGATCTGTATAGAATCAGAAAGCTGAAGACACTTTATCAAAGCGTATTTGCAGTTTTTTTTGTTTTTGTTTTTTTTTCTCTAAGTTGCAGGTATTTACAAAGCTGAACGAGTTCAATGTTCACACAGTTTCTTTAGCAGCTTAGTCTCTTATCGGTTAGCAGCGTTGTCTCAAAGTCGGTTTCAAAGTCAATCAAGTTAGCAATGTCTTAGCCGGTTGAAAAGTCAATCAGGTTAGCAATGTCAAGTTAGCAATGTCTTAGCCAGTTAAAAAAATCATTCAAGTGATCAATGGTTTCAATCAACAGAGTCCATAAAGTTTTTATTTCCAAAATGAAGTTCTGCCTCTTCGTTCTCAAGGCTGAGGGATACGAATTCGTCTGACCAATCGTTATTGGCTACGTATGCCCACTCCGGACCGGAATACCTCCTGCTCGGTATCCTTTTTCTTTTCAGTTTTGCATCTCTCTTTGATTCTTTCTCACTGGTACTTTCCTCTTTGGCCAAGTCTTTTTCTTCACTTGGTGTTGGTACTACGACAGACACTTCCTTTCTTTTCTCTTTCACTCTTGGCCCTTCACTGTCGTTCAACGTTTCTCTAGTTCTTAATTTTACCGGCGATATACTTGGTCTTCTTTTTGCACTAGGTCCACTTGATGGACCTGCGATCTCTTCTGAAGAAGTCTGAGCAGTTTCGTTCTGTTCTGCCTTGTCCCCTCCTTCTGGGGAGTCAATCAGGTTTTCCTTTTCTTTTTCTGTACCGTCTGCTTCTGGGAAAGCCCTCCTCTGATCAGGCTCTCCTGCTTCTTCACCTCTTTCGAGCCCTTTGTCACCGTTCCTTTCTTCAGGCTCTTTGTCACTTTCAGCTGCTTCAGGCTCTTTGTTACCTTCAGCTGCTTCGTCGCTGTCTGAGGCTCCTCCTTGGTCTTCCCCAAGTGAATCAGTTGCTTCGTCCTCAGAGAATATTTCTCCCTCCTCTATTTCTGCCTGTTCGCTTCTAGTTCTGTTTTGCTCTGCCTCAGCACTCGGTACTTTGTTATCAGGTACTGGTAACTTCAGCGCTTCAACTTCCTCATCTGTGGGACACAACACCCTCTTTGTGTGACTGGCGTGAATCCAGTTTGGAACTCCCGCACACTTCACAGCGGTGGTAGTCAAAATCACTTGAAAAGGTCCTTTCCAACGGGGTTCCAGACACGACTTCCTCACGTGCTTCTTTATCACGACCCAGTCACCTGCTTTCAGGGTGTGTCCTGGACCTTGGATCGGTGGCAAGGTGGTTGCCTCCACCTGGTGAGAGAAAGATCGAACCACATCAGCTAGACCTTTGCAGTAGTCTAACACCATATAATTTGTAATATTCAAAAGCGCATTTGCAGGAACTGCTGGAAGTCTCATAGCTCTGCCCATGAGAATCTCGTGTGGGGACAGTCCAGTCTTTCTGTCAGGGGTGTTTCTCATTGACATTAGTACCAAAGGCAATGCGTCAGGCCATTTCAAGTTTGTTGATGCACATATTTTCGCCATTCTCGATTTCAATGTGCCATTCATTTGCTCCACTAGACCTGATGCTTCAGGGCAGTAGCTACAATGCAGCTTTTGCTCAATGTTCAGTGCTGCACAAAGCAATTTTATTACTTCATTATTGAAGTGACTTCCCCTATCTGATTCTAAAGAGATCGGGAATCCGAAACGTGGTATTAACTCTCTCAAGAGTAGTTTTGCAACTGTGAGACTGTCATTTCTGCGTGTAGGGTATGCTTCAATCCAGTGACTAAAAATGCACACAACCACCAACACATACTTCAAGCCTCCATGCACAGGCATCTCAATGAAGTCCATTTGCATCCTGCTGAATGGACCCCCTGCTCTTCCAATGTGGCTCAAATTTACTACTGTTCCCTTCCCTGCGTTCATCTGTTGGCAAATGACGCAACAGTGGCAAACTGCTTCAGCAACTTGACGGAATTTAGGGTTAAACCAATCAGTTTTGAACAACCTAATCATGGCATCCCTCCCAAGATGAGCTTGTCCATGGTAAAATCTGGCTATCTGTGTCAAAAGGCTATTTGGAAGAACGAATTTCCCTTCACTTGAAACCCATAATTCATCTAGTCTCTTTACACATTGTGATTTGGTCCAAGAAAGTTTCTCATCCTCACTAACATCATTCTGTAGGGATTTCAATTCGTCCATCGTATCTATCACCTTTAGAGCAAATATTTCGCTTGGTTCGAGTTCTGGTTCACTTATCAAATTCCATTCATCCCTAAGCAATATACAGTTCAATGCACAAAACCTTGCGACTTGATCCGCATATCCATTTCCCAGAGAAACATAATCCTGTCCCTTCGAGTGTGCACTGCATTTTACCACTGCTACTTCTCCTGGTAGTTGAATGGCATGTAACAATTCTTTTATTCTTTCGCCATTTTTCACTGGCGATCCTGAAGAGGTCATGAAGCCTCTCTGTGACCACAATTGTCCGAAATCATGCACTATTCCAAATCCGTACTGGCTGTCAGTGTAAATGGTAACTTTCATCAATGCAGAAAGTTGGCAAGCTCTAGTAAGGGCTACCAATTCTGCTACCTGTGCAGAGTAAACTCCTTGAAGCCAAGATGCTTCCAGAACACCTGTTACTGTGCATACAGCGTATCCTGCTTTCAATACACCCAGTGCATCTCTTAAACATGAACCATCAACAAAAATAATGTGATCATTTTCTTCCAATCGGGTATCTTTGATATCAGGTCTTGGTTTGGTGCAAAATTCAGTCACCTGAAGACAGTCGTGCTCGATGTCTTCAGCGTTCTCAATTTCAGCATTTTCACTGGGAAACAAGGTTGCTGGATTCAACGTAGTGCACCTTTTCAGCTGCACATTAGGTGATCCCAGAATTATTGTTTCGTACCTTGTGAGTCTAGCACCAGTCATGTGCTGTGTTCGGGAACGTGTCAAAAGTATCTCAACTGAGTGAGGGACCATGATTGTTAAAGGGTGTCCCATCACTATTCCTTCACTCTGAGTGAGGCTGATACCAACTGCGGCTACGGCGCGCAAGCACCCTGGCAGTGCTGCTGCGACCGGATCCAAAGTAGCTGAAAAATATGCTACTGGTCTGTTTACGCCACCATGGGCTTGGGTCAAGACAGACAAGGAACATGCATCACGTTCATGACAAAACAATGTGAAAGGCTTTGTGTAGTCAGGCATACCTAAAGCTGGAGCCCTGCACATGCATTCTTTCAATTCAATAAAAGCATCCATCTCTTCTCCTTTCAGCTCAATTTCATCCAATGCATCCTTCTGGGTCAGTTTCAGCAAAGGTTTTGCTAGGGTTGAGAAGTTGGGAATCCATTGGCGACAGTAGCTCACCATTCCCAAAAACTTCCTCACCCCCCTCCTCGTCTTTGGGGGACTCATTTGAAGTACACTTGTTATTCTTTCCTTCATAATTTTTCGTGACCCTTTTTCTATTTGGTGACCCAAATATTTCAATTTCTTCTGACAGAACTGTAATTTTGAAGGAGACACTTGGTGTCCATTCCTTCCCAAATGGTTCAATAGAGCAATGGTGTCGGCTGTGCAGTCACTTTCTGTCTTGGATGCAATCAGTAAGTCGTCAATGTACTGTACTAGGGTTGACTCGAATGGCAATTCTAACGCTTCTAAGTCTTTCTTTAGAATCTGATTGAAAATTGACGGTGACTCCGAAAACCCTTGAGGAATTCGACACCAACTGTAGACTCTGTCTAAAAATTTGAAACAAAAGAGAAATTGGCTGTCCTCATGAAGAGGCACCGAAAAGAATGCTTGTGACAAGTCGATGACTGAGAACCACTCGGCATCGCAAGGGACTTGAAACATTATCACAGCTGGATTTGGCACTACAGGGCAGCATTTAATTATGATGTCATTTATTTTCCTCAAGTCCTGCACAATTCGGACCTTTCCACTTGGCTTTATTAGTCCCATGATTGGTGAATTACATGGACTGCTTAACACTTCTTTCAGTACTCCCTGTTTTACAAACTCGTCAATGAGTTGGGCGACTTTCATAAGGGTGTCTTGTGCCATATGGTACTGTGGGGTCTGGGGAAAGGTTACATTGGGTTTTACAGTCACTTTCACTGGTTCCACTCCTTTCACCAATCCCACCTCTTTTCCTGTCATATCCCACACTTCTTTTCCGACTGTTTCCTGTAACTCAGCTGGAATATCTGCTTCAGTGATCATCGGAAAAAGGGTAATCAGAGGATACTCTTCATCGACAGTTTCCATCTCATCCCCTTCTACACTGTCCTCTTCTTCCCCATCACTGCTCGTCTGAATTCTAATTCCATCGTTCGAACACATAATCGAACATCCCAATTTGCACAATAGGTCTCTCCCTAACAGTGATATCGGACTTGAGTCACATACCACAAAATTATGTGACCCTTGATAATTACCAATTCTGACTTGTACTGGGTCTGTGATTGGGTTCGTCAGGTACCTGTTTGCTACTCCCACTACTTGAACTGTTCTCCCTGAAAGTGGCAGATTTGGTACTTCAATGCTCCTAACAGTGGAACGTGTAGCTCCTGTGTCAACCAAGAATGAAACGCGATGGCCCATAACTCTTCCCTCCGCATACGGGCCCTTTTGATCAACTTCCAAGGATGCTGCAAGCACACAATTTCCCTCCTCATCTGAACTTTCACTCTCCCATGCATCGTTTATTCCATTCTCGCTGTGTAGTGGGAATTGGTGTACTGTGTCATTTTGACTCATTCCCTGACCCGTGACCTGTTGAGGAAGCATTGCTTGCTGCTGATTCATTGGTGCTAAGGGTATTTGCATTTGCTGATTAGGTACCATAGGAAACTGCTGTTGCATTGGCTGCAATTGTGTCATTTGCACACGAGGCATTTGCACCTGTTGCGGTTGCATGGGTTGTAGACCCTGCATCTGGTTCATATTGTTTTGAAAATTTGGGTTCGGACCTCTCAGTTTCGGTCCTCTCATAGTCTGAAATGCATTGCCATCATTGTTTTGCTGACCTACACCTTCCTGCACCATCATTGGGCACTCCTGTTTCCAATGCCCGACAATTCCGCACGTGTGACATGGCATCACCTTCTTCATTGCCTGTATACCATTTGGAATCATAACGGTATTCAAATCAGGACCATTATTCACAAAACCTCCTCGACCTCTGCCTCTCATCTGCGGCTGAAACATAGCATTTCCCTGTTGCTGCTGCTGCGGCATCTGTTGTTGAAAACCTTGCAAACCTTGTAAACCTGTCTGAGCTGCTCTGAGCTGCATCACCATCACCTTTTCCTTTAATCTTTTCTGCTTTGTCTCAATCTCATCACTGCAGTATTTTGCATAATTCAACACTTCATCGATCGACTTTGACTGCCAACAAATCAAATGCGATTTAATCATCTGGCTAATTTCGGGTCTCAGCCCTTCCACAAACCTGAACACAAAATGGAGCATGTCTTTTGGCTCAATCGTTTCCGTGCCACTGTAATTTTTAAACGCTTTCAACAACCTCTCATAATACGCATGTATAGATTCTTTAACCTCTTGAGCGGTCCTTTCAATCCTTTGCCAATCCACATTTTTCGACGCAACCTTGGTTTTCAAGTGCTCGATCACCTTGTGGTACAAACTCATTACCATAGGTGATGGCGCACCTGTGTCCCTATCTCTCTCTGGTTCACTCGTCGGCCAACCTACAGCCCTTTTACAATCTTCCCACAAATCTGCCGGAACCACAGTTTCAAATAAGTTATTCAGGTCTTCCCAGAGACACTTCGCGAGTTTCACAAATCTATCCGTTTGTTGATACCACTCAATCGGCTTCTCTCTTAATTTGGGAAAGTCATCCGTAAAGGATTGAATATCGCACCTGTGCCATGGTACATGCACAAGTTTTCCCCCTGCTGTCTCTCTCATTGGTAGCATGGTTATCAGATCGTCATTCTGTTGTTTTTTCTCACTTCGTTCTGAAGTATTTTCCTTCTTTTTATCCTTTTTCTTCACCCACCTGCTTTCCCACTTGTCTAAACATCTCCAAACCTGTGCACTCTGCAGTATCTCTTTAAGGTGTGTCTTCATCCCTGCAGATCTCATGTGTTCAAAATCTTTTGTCTCAAAGTCTAACCTGTAACTTCTGCTTAGATGTTTGGTCTTACCTATATCGATCCCGTTTCTGTCTGCAATTTCTTGTAATTTCTTATGTATGTTGCTCACTTCTCTTGTAATCCTAGGGCACATGTATCTTAGTTCTTCCTCTGTGTATGATTCTAATCTGTTCAAACCCATTGTTCCCACTATCAGTTCATCTGCCTCCATCCCCAACCTTATTTTATTCAGGTATTCTTCTCCCTTCCCGCTTGATGTACTCTGTGGGGAGTTCAGGCTGTTGAACCATTGTGTCAACTGTTGCGCGTTCAGTCCCATCAATGTAGCAGTTACATCAACTGCCATCGACGGTTTCTGTAATGCTTCAGTCTGTGAGGTTAACAGTACTAATAGTGGTGGATGTGACCTTACCACGGTTGACGGAGCACAAATTGGAATTGGACTAAATTCCGACAAGGACCCAGATCCATTTGGCAGTGCCGCTATCGGAGTTGTCTCTGGAGTGGTTTCTATGCATCTTCTCCCTGTCCCATTCTGTATCATTAACCCTTGGTCGCTGGTGCTTGAATTTGCCTGTATGTACAGTGGTACTGGTGGACCTACAGTGATAGGTAGAGATATTGCATCTGGATTCTGTCTGTTCCCCGAATTCTGTGGCATGTTAATCCCCACATTGTGGTTCATCATTGCTGGCATACCTAACTGGCTTTCTACCACTCGCACTTCTGGTGTCTGCTTTTGGGGCATCGAGAACTGTGTTGATTCAGCTTGAATCAATGTCGGTGTCTGATAGTTTTGTCCTCCCTGCGCCATTGAATCGGAAGTCGTTCCCACATTATGCTCATCGCAATAGTGCCTTTGAACCTGTGGCTGATAGTTATCAGCAGGTTTCAATGTTGGCACGTCTGGGTACATTCTCTGAATCCGTGGTATTTGTGGTGAGAAAGGCATGTCAGAGCTTCTCGGTGTCTGAGATACCCTCAAATTTGGTGTTACATTACCCTGTATTGGCTCTGGAGGGGCAGTACTAATGCTCGAGCCTTTTTCGCTTTCCACATATGGTGGTGGGCGATCATTCAGCAATTGTATAATGAACTCCTCATCATCTGACTCGTCTCCCCTTTTTGAGTTTCTATTGCTCTCTCCTTCTTTGGACTGACTCCTGTTTGTCTTACAGGTGGCTTTCCTTCCGTCTCCGTTTCCTCAGTAATCGCTGGAAACAATTTAATCCCCTGCAATACGTCTGATCTCCAAACCTTTTGTGTGCTGTCCCATCTAGCATCCGCTAGTGTCTTTTCTACTTTTCTTATTCTTGTCTCAAATTTCTTTTGTTGTTGGTTTCTAGCTATTAGCTCCCAAATTGCTAATGCCTCAAACTGTGCTGGTATTGGAGGTACTTTCATGTTGTATAGCGCAAATCTCAGGTTTTCTAAAACCCTTAGGTTAAACGACCCATGGATAGGGAACGCTACACTTCCATGTTTCTCTGTTAATTTACACCATTGTTTTAGCCAAAGACATGGCGCTACACCCTTTTCTTCAATGACGATGTAAGCTGGTGTACCCTCAGGCGGTGTTTCTTCTCCTACATTCGCTGTAATATAAACATCTCCCCTCATGGCACTCTTAAATGCTTTGAAAAATTTCATCTTTCCGTCTTTTGTTTTTCTAAAATATGTAATCAATAAGCGACTTTAATTCCCGGAATACTCTTCGCTTGCCTTTCCCCTTCCAATTGCGCTTCACGGACTGCGTCCAATCCGTGCGTGACCCTTCTCACCAACCGACCTATCCCAGCGCGGCTCCTAGTGACGTCACACTCACACACTGCGGCTGACAAAGTCCCGCGGCTTGTCCTCTTTTCATTCGGCTTCACTCATAAACTAATTTCTGCAATATAACGCGAGCCCTTAACCAAAAGAATAAAACAGATCTGTCGGTTTACTACAGGAAAGGTAATACAATCGCTTCAGAAACCTTAGGGATTTTTCACTAGCCTCGTCAGTTATTCCATCTTTCTCGGTTTCCCACTTTCGCAAGCAAAATTTGACCCGCAAACTTTACTCTCAACTGATCAGTGAACTATTCTAGTGCACTTTAGAATTCGTCAAATCTCAAAGTCGAAGTTTTCTTTCACTCTGCAACATTCATACCAACTTGTTGACCGCGCCCGATCAACCTATTAAACCGACCAGATCACAACATCAAACAAGTGTCACATACACTTTTCAACATACTCCGGAGTCTCTTGACCTCGCAGGGCCCGTCTCAACATCAACAACCACGTGGACAATTTTTTTTGCTCAAAGCGCTACACACACGTGAAGTTCGACGACTTCCCTACTCTCACACCTTTGGAGGAACACTCCTCTAATATTGTTTAACCCCTTAAATCCTCACAAACTTCTCAATTAATCTGCGGCGATAAGCTGTGCAAGCGCGAAACCCTAACTTCACTCATACCGTCACTAGAAATGCTGAGACCATTCTCATACCTCCATGTTCCTCATTCGCAAGCTCCGAGATCCCGGGAAAGTCATCGGGGACTTAGGGCATCATCATCTCTCCAACTTGTTTTATCAAAGAAAATTCTAACCTGACTCTGTCTATTGTTCGGATGGGGTCCCAAAGGGCTAAACCATCAATCTCTGCTACCATCTACTGATAACGCGTCCAGCCCTTATAAATTACCTGTACCTGGACACGTTGGAGGTCGGTGAATCTTTTAACCGAGTCGGGCTCTCCTCATCCTCAATAGTCGAGTCACTCAAATCAATAATCAATAACTGTTGTGATCGGTAATCAGCACTCAATTTATAGATCAATATAACACATCAGAAATCAATAACAGTTGATATTTCGGCGCACCATGACCTTTCAGTCATGAATAACCACACCAGTTTATTAAAAGTTAGTGAATTTATTTCCCTATATTAAGAAAGCTAGCACGATATATATGTGTCTCAAAACCAATTGATATATGTATATGAACATTACTAGCTGTCCATAACGGCGGAAGAAACGCAATCTACGCAAAATCTGAATAATGATACACTCTGTTATAGCAATGCAAATCACCAATGTGACTAACTGTATTTGACTAATTGCATACATTCGGTCAGCATAACAAGATTTCAATTCTTCATGATACATTGAATGAAAACCTCGACTAACCTCTAATTAGCATTGGCATGTGGGACTTCATGCAAAACGAATTTAGTCAACACAAATTTGGAAAACTTCTAGCTAGGATCCTATCAAAATAGCAGTTGGTACCTAAAAGGAAAAAAACACAATGCATAATACATTTATCCTTTCATATTTACCAAATACAATCAGCATTCAAGAAAAGTCTTCGTCCTTCAGGTACCGGTTGATCAGCATGGGGCAAGTTTCAAAGGGACAAAGTTAAGGGCAAGTTTCCTTGCAGCGGCAAGGAGAATAGGGCAAAGTTACTGCATGGGCAAAACGGGGGCAAATCAAAGTTAAAGTCTAGGGTGAGAATTCTCAAAGTCTCTTTCTCTCGGATAGAGAAAAGGGCATCAGGGTGTCGTCCAAAATGGAGTCTGGCATCAGGCTTCAAACTGGCATCGAGGAAAAAATGGCTGACTTCTCTTTGTCCGGTGGGTTTAAGTAAGAAACATTCCAAATTCTGTAGGGTCTTCCATTGGAGGGTTCATAGGTTGGCTTCAAATTGTCCAATCAAAAATTGTCTTTTACTAGCGCCCATTTATGCATACACTGTCCTTGGCACCTTGGAACACAAATTGTGTCATGGTTTGCCAATTATTTTACTATCTGTACCTTCATTGTCCGCACCTGCAGAGACTGACCTTGTATCAAAGGGGATGTAACCGGCCTAGCACGAAACCTTGGAGATAAGTGTACCAGCCAGTTTCTACTGGAAAAATACAACTTCAAGCAAGAATATATTTCATTAATTCAAGGAAAAAAAGAATCACGCAGTTAGAATTTGAAACCAAGCAACTAGGCCAAAGCCTGTACTAAATTTAAGCTAAGCAAAACAGTTTTCAAACAAGAAATCATGGCATACATTTGCGATTATGATGGATTAGTACATTTTTAATACTTCATGATTAATAAAGCTCGTTTATAATGATGGCGAACTACCCCGAGGGCACAATTTCCCTCGTACATTATTTCTTTTACTTAAAATCACACTTCATTATATATGTCGGTTACACGGTGTACATGAATATATGTCGAACCCTCTTTTTCTGCGTCATCAATAGCAATGTGTAATCCTGAGATAATCACTATGGGCCCTATTCACAAAAAAGTGCAAAAGTATGTGAGGCCATTTATACCTGCATTTGAACATACTTAAATGTTCTTTTTTCAATTCACCAGCAACACTATTGATGAAAAGCTTCACCAGATGAAATTTTCACATCGTAACACTGGGAATGCCATGGGACATTTTTAGAGCTTGCTATTTCCCAAATGTAGATTTGTTCATAGTGCACAATTACATACTGTTTAAAAGCAGTGTCATTTGGAAATGAACTTTCTTTTTCCTACGTTTTCCTTGGTGAAACCCCTTCCATATGCCCCTGCTAAGTTAGGGCTTGATTCATTCCTCTTCCAATACCAGAAGGGAGTTAACCACGTCCTTTGCTGGAGTACTACTTTCCCCATATGCAGGGTGGAAAAGGATTGGATTCGGATTTTGTGCTTGGTAACAAAGTCTCTGGATTATGGAGGTTCACAAACTGACAAGGCAAACCAAACCTACTTCCCCTCTTGCATGGGCATTATTACTATGTAATACTACACACTTTGGGCAGTGAATTAAGTGTCACGTGTAAATGTAGAAATGTATAGCCATACATTTATTTTAGATTTAGGAAGACGAAAAGATATGCATGGGTGGGATAAAGGAAGAAGGGCCTGCCTCAATACCCCTCCAGCCTCTGAAATGGCTGACAGTTCCAGCTTTATCTATATATTTACTAGTACAGGAAGAGTGAATGAAATAGTTCCCCTGCTGCCTGTAGATGAAGCCTTTAGGGATCATGTTCATACTTGATTAACATGATTACTCTTAGAAGGCCTGTTTGCTTCAGTCCAGGATTGATCAATACTCTTTGTATCTCTGAGTCACAATTTGTTTACCGGTTTGCACTTTGCAAGCAAATTAATTTATGTTGGGACAACACAAAACCTATGATTTCAACTGATCAGTAAGGTCCCAACTTGTCAAACATACATCCAGAGCCTTCCGTTAAAATGTAGTAGACTCAGATGCAATGAGAAGGACAGACAGACCAGCCTCTTACGTACACATCCTCATCAACCAACAAATTAACTCTGGCCTGGCACTTGCCAGGTGGTAGTGTAATTCAACAGTGTCATCCTCCACCTGGGGCATTAGAATGTGAGAAAGAATGGAAGCAACAAACCTATCCAAGGGTCATTTTCTATCCTGAGAGATAAAAAATGATGGGTAGCGAGGGAGATTAAGAAGCAGCAGGGCAAAAAAGAAGTAAATGGAAGAAGTGCAGTGTTGGGTTGGCATTAGAATGCAGATGGAGAATTGGAATGTGGATGGGCTGACAAAGAAGTGAAGAAGAGTTGAAGTAAGGACCATTGTTACGGCCGTGCAGGTCTACCTAAGATCATAAATCAATGTATCTACTCTCTTTCTTGCGTGGTTACTGCATGAAGCAGTTACAAAGAGAAGGTTGGAGCAGTATGTAGTGAAAAGATGGAAATATGTTGAATTGAGTATAATGGAATAAAAGACTAAAAACATGAGGAATAGAGCAGAGTGTGAGTAGTGTTATAGAAAGAGAATGCTGAGTAAAACAGGTCTGACATATGGGATGACAGAAAAAAGAAGGCAAGAGAAGAATAAAGTGAGAGAATGCTAGAGCCAAGGAATAAAGGAATTATTGGAAGTACGGGAATGTGGGTAGGATTGAAAAATTGGGTGTATGAGACTGAGATTGTGGGCAATATAAGACAAAGGGAGGTGGAGAGGTCAAACACCTGGGAGCTCTATGGAAGTAAAAGCTCTTACCAACAGCACCCACCACATTTTCCACAATCAATGATGGGGAAGGACAGTATAAATAAAATGTTTCAGAAGTTCCTGTGTGTGAGAGTGTGTGTGCGTCTGTGTGTGTCTGTGTATTGCATGTCTATAAAGGTGCAGTATTATGTAAAATGGTATTATGCAAAATTATAGATGGATGGTATGAAAGTACTATATTGTGAAATTGAACTTTATAAGCTCCATGTATCACACCTGACTTTTTAGTCAATTTTAGAAACAATTGTGCTGAAAAATGCACCAAATGTCTCTAAATTGTCTTTGAGCAAGTGAACCTGGAATACCGAGGAAGGTCAGACATGCTTAACACGTCATAATTGAACTGTAATACTTGAAGAGTGCTCTGTAAGAGTCTATGGCTTTGTAGCACGTCTATCTGAAAAACTGTTCAATGCACAATTTAACTCAATTTTTAAACAAAATCTCTGGGGTCACTGCTGACTCTGAACTCCTGATGAAGAAATGTAGCCATGTTCCCGTGTTGCAATTTGGGGTAGGTATTATTCCTGACCGCTTTCAAAGATCACCAGTCACCACTTGTATATTGTGTGTGTTGCCGTAGGATGTTTGTGTGTGGATGTATGATCATGGATGTGTTGGTATATGTTTTGTGTGTGGATATATGCTGGTGGATGTGTTGATTTATGACGGTAGCTGTGCCCCTGTATCACTGCTATCCCTCTTTAAGTCTCCTACTGCCTCCGTTGAGCCCATGTTTCTATCCCATTTAGGCACTATGTATGTCCTTCTTTGCCCTGTGTGCCTCAGTCCAGCCCCACCAAGTGCTCTGTGTTCCCTTTTGTCCACCTACAGCCTATCTGAACCTTCACCTGCTCTGCAGACTCTTTGTGTGGCCCTACCACCTCTGTAGTTCATTTAGGTGATTCCCAACAGCTTTTGATATACCCTGGCTCACTGATGTCCCTCAATGAGCCCACACGTGTATGTTTTGTGTGCCACCCTGTTGCATCAATGCAGCACCACTGTGTGCTCCTCCATCCCCTCCATTTTCTCTTTGTTTTCTAACTCTCCTGCAGCAACCCCTGGTGGCCCTTGACCACCGTAGGCCCTATCTGTGCACTCACAATCCCTGCAGCCCATGTGTCATCCAGCCACTTCCATTTAGCTTCTCTGTGTGCCCCTCTGAAACCTTGCAGCCACTCTGGATGTCCCCTGCACCCCCTGCAGCTGCTATGTATGCTCTCCATGCCATTGAAGTCCCTATGTGTGCTTCTTTCCCTCCTCAATTCCTGTTTGCTGTCCTTCTCCACCCATGCTAGCCCTCAGTGTTCTTCTCACTGGGAGGTTCTGTGCTTAGCTCTCCAGTTTTGGCAGCACCAGGGGATATGAGGGGGGGGGTGACTTTTCCTTTTTTTAATCTATCTTCAGCTCAACAAGTATGCCAGGGCTATGTGAACCTCACTGGCTGGCAGTGGAGGAAAGGCAGAAGTTAAAAAGCCTCCTTATAGCCCATAGAGTTTTCAGCAGCTGTAACAATTCAGAGAAAGGCAATCTTCTGCAAGTCTATGCACCTATATGATTGCTGTGCTCAGAAGATTTGCATTGTTTATGTTTCCCTCATATGAAGTGAAAATTCACTAGAAGGATCCACACCTGAAGCCTGCATTCTAAACTCTGAAAACATCCGTCTCGGAAAATGAGACAGGCTGCAATGACCTATCCCTTTGTAAGGCCTTGAAGATACCTTCTTCCAACACATGATGGAACATTTTATTTTTCTAAAGTCTAAAACATTGCCTTTCTAAACGAGATAGCTGGAAATCTGCTGTGTCAAGCCTTGGTTGATTTGAACTTCAACCATTTATCTGTGCAGAGTTTTTTACTTTTCTTAGTTTGATGTTTTTTTTCTTTTTCATCTCATTTGTCAGAACATTTGCTTCAGTGTCAATAATTGTTTTAAGCAGTTAAGAGCCTTACAGATAAATAAATAAATTCATAAATACCAACAATAATAATTGTTAGAAATGGGGTCTTTGTTTGGCAGTCAGGTTACCCCCTGTCCAAGCAAGGACCCTCACTCTAGTCAGGGTAAGTCACACACAATCCAAATGATCCTGTGCCTACCCTCTGGTAGCTTGACGCTGCACAGTCAGGCTCAACTTAGAAGGCAATACGTAAAGTGTTCGTGCAATAATTCATGCAATATCACAGTAGAACACCACAAAAATACACAACACAGTATTTTGAAAAATATATAATATTTATCTGGTAAGATGCAGGTCAAAGAGATTAAGATGCAATAAGTATATGTTGAAATGTCACTGTAAAAATATATAAAGTGTCTTTAGTCTCTTAAAAAGCAACAAGTGTCTCTTGCAAACACAAAGTACCTGGTTTGCATTCAAATTCTCTGCAAGGGGCCGCAGACGAGGAGATGCGTGGAAAACGGGGAGTTGTGTGTTGATTTTTCCGGTGCACACAGATGATACGTCGTTGAGTTTTCACGCAGGGCAGGCTTTGTTTTGATTTCCGTCGCATAGATTGGGATCCTCTTCAGGTTGCTGGGTTTTCAGACGCCGCGGGGATGATGCGTTGAAATCTGGTGCTTGCAGGACGAAGTCACAGGTGCTGCATGATTCCGTGGGCGTTGTGTGGAAATTTCTACTGCCTGGCAGGTGCTGCGTTGATTCCTCTCAGGAAGTCGGGCTGCATCGTTTTGGCTTGGCTTTGCGTCAATCCAGTGGGCCAATTGCATCGAATTTCTGGTCGCTACGCTGACGCTGCGTCGATCTTCCCCTTGCGAAGTCGGGCTGTGTCATTCTGGTTCGGCGTGCAGTGAATTTCTCACCGCAATGCAGGCTGTGTGTCTTTCTTGCAGTCTGTCCATCGTTTCTTGCAAGCTGCACGTCAATTTTCACCGCACAGGGAGTTTTCTTGCAGGAATAAAGTCTTTTTGGTTCTGAGACTTCAGGGAACAGGAGGCAAGCTCTATCCAAGCCCTTGGAGAGCACTTCTCAGTACAGTCAGAGAGCAGCAAGGCCGCAGGGCAACAGCAAGGCAGCAGTCCTTCTCAGTAAAGCAGTCAGGTGAGTCCTTTAGGCAGTCATGCAGTTCTTCTTGGCAGGTTGCAAGTTCTGGTTCAGGTTCTTCTCCAGTAAGTGACTTGAAGACGTAGAGTGTCTACCTCAGAAGTGTCGAAGTTGATAGGGTCAGAGACCCTGCTTCAATACCCAAATGTGCCCATGAAGTGGGGGAGACTTCAAAGAGTGGCTTAGAAGGGCACAATGTCCCCTTTCAGTTAAATCCTGTCTGCCAGGGTCCCAGTAGGGGGTGTGGCAGTCCTTTGTGTGAGGGCAGGATACTGTTCATTGACATGCAAGGGTCAGGCCCTCCACCCTCCCGGCCCAGGAAGACCCATTCAATATGCTGATGTATGCAAGTGTGACTGAGCATCCTGTGTTTGGGGTGTCTGAATGAATGCACAAGGGATCTGTCAACTAAACCTAGCCAGACATGGATTGGAAGGCACAGAAGGATTTAAGTGTAGAGAAATGCTCACTTTCCTAGAGTAGCATTTCTAAAATAGTAATATAAAATCCAACTTCACAATTAAGCAGGATTTTGTATCACCATTCTGGCCATACTAAATATGACCTTCCTACTCCTTTCAGATCAGGATCTACCACTCAAACAGTATATGGGGGTAGCCCTAATGCTATCCTATGAAAGGAGCAGGCCTCACAGCAGTGTAAAAACTAATTTTGGAGTTTTACACTACCAGGACATATAGAACACACATGTTCATGTCCTGCCTTTTATCTACATAGCACCCTGCCCTCTGGGCTACCTAGGGCCTACCTTAGGGGTGACTTATATATAGAAAAAGGGCAGTTTAAGGCTTGGCAAGTACTTTTAAGTGCCAAGTCAAAGTGGCAGTGAAACTGCACACACAGGCACTGTAGAGGCAGGCCTGAGACATGGTTAGGGGGCTACTTATGTGGGTGGCACAAACAGTGCTGCAGCCCACTAGTAGCATTTAATTTACTGGCCCTTGGCACATGTAGTACACTTGACTAGGGACTTACAAGTAAATTAAATAAGCCAATTGGGTATGAGCCAATGTCACCATGTTTTTAAGGAAACAGCATATGCACCTTAGCACTGATTAGCAGTGGTAAAGTGTGCAGAGTCCTAAAGCCAGCACAAATGAGGTCAGAAAAAAAAGAACGAGGAAGGCAAAACGTTTGGGTGTGACCCTGCAGAAAGGCCATTTCCAACAATAATAATAATAATAATAACACAACAAAAACAAATACAATCATCTGAAATATCTATGTCAGGCATCCTCAAACCTTTTGGTAGCTTGCAAAGCAGACCCTGTTGGATGTAATTCTCTGCACTATGTAGAACGCTGTATGAACAGCCCTGGATCATATCCCTATTGCTATAATAATAATACAGATGTTGATTTGACGAGCAGTAGGACTGAAGAATGTCTATATACATCCTTTTGTGATCCCTTTAACCTTCAATTCTTCGCAATGAATAGTTCACTACATTTTCCAACTGACAATTCTCAAGCACAAAAGACTTACACCCACACACTTACACAAAAATAGCAAAACTGACACTTTGTTTTATACACTTATCTGGTGAACCTTTTAGTACTCATATCCCTCAGATCAACACTGAGTCAATGGTTCCAACACACATCTAAGAACTTTGTGACAACCTTGAGTAGATATCATATTATATTATGTAATCCTAACCAATTCAACTATCAATATGTATTTGTTTATATATTTATTTATTTGTTCATTTAATTTTTTATGGCTTTTGGAAAGCACATGAATATCAGTTAAGATATACTCGCTTTGATGTATAGAGTGAATAAAGATGGGAAATGACTCCAAACATTTAAAGTAGTGTCCTAAAAAAAGTGTGAAAAAAAAGAACTGTCACCACGACAGACCAGCAGTGGACGATCAAAATGACTGAGGATGATGGTGCCACGTAAAAAGGTTCTTGAGAAAGACCGGGCTGTTGCTATATAAAACTCAGTGACATTTTAAGGATTGTGAGTGTCCCGGCAAGGTGTATTTTGGGGGCCCCCAGATGGGATAGATTTGAATTTTTTACCCACTTCCTACTATTTCCGGCATGTATGATGCCAAACAATTCTAGATTGCATTTCAAAGGCAATAGGGTCACACAAAAATACCTGAAATATGTCTTGCTCATGATTCCAAAAAACTACGAAGATCACATTGGTTAGAGAGTCAAAGACAGAGGAAGGAAGAGAAGGAGAGGTTTAGGTACAGAAGTAGATAAAGACAAAACAGGTCAAGTAGAGAGAAAGTTAGTTTCCCCGGGGGCCTTGGAAGGTCGGGGCCCCACGCAACTGACCAGTTTGTTCATGCCTATAAAACATCTTTGCAGAAACATTTAAACATGAACTGGTTTGGTAAGTAGATTGGTGACGGATTAATACTTTGGAACTGATAACGCGTCCCTTTATGTCCACTTTATTCACTCTGGGACTCGTTTTAGGCCAATGAATCTTTCGACCCTGATTGAAGACACCTTAGGACAAGATAACTGATCAACATGTCAGTCAATATGTCAATAACGTCATCAATGTTTACCATAACAAAACAATTCAGATTAATCAATGACATTAATAAAACTCAGAAAACCACCATGACCTTTCAGTCATGAATAACCACACCAATTCAGTACGATTTTGTGATGTTTATTCCCTATTGATTACAATTCTACTAGTAAGTTTATCAGTCTCAAAACCATGAAACACATTAGCATTGTCACAACATGGCAACTCTGATAAGATTTCATCAAAGCAAGGATCACAAATATGAGAACATAGCACAATGTCAACATAGATTATCCATAGCAGAGTATCATTAGAGCATTATTCAACAAAGCCTTGATTCAGTCATTTGTCTATTTGCGTCGTTTAATGAACCCCTTAACTAACCTCGAATTAGCATTGGCATGTTGGGCTTCATGCAAAACAATTTAGTAACATAAATTTGGAAAACCTCTAACTAAGGTATCTGTCAAAAGAAGCAGTTGGTACCTAGAAAGGAAAAGCAAACAGACAATTACAACTTCATTGTCATATAGTTACCCTCCGTATTGGGTCAGCATACAGATTCAGTCTTCGTCCTCAGGACATCAGTTGATTCGCCATCAGCCAGGAATTCAGCAAGCCGGGTAAGAAGGGACACTTCCCTCATATGGAGGTAAAGTATAATCGGGCAAGGTAAGGGCAAGGATGGGTTGAACAACCAAACAGCAAAGTCTCTCGGTAGAGTGACAAAGGCCCTCATTCTGACCCTGGCGGTCGGTGATAAAGCGGCGGCCAAGCCGCCAACAGGCCGGCGGTCTAAAATATGCAATTCTGACCCTGGCGGGAACCGCCAACACAGCCCGCCAACTTAACACTCCGACCGCTACAGCGGTACAAACAAACAGCGCGGCGGTTCCCGCCAACAGCCCGGCGGCAGACAAAGTACCGCCCACCCTATTACGACCCACCAATCTGCCACCTTTTCCGGGGCGGGAGCACCGCCGATAAGAACACGGCGGAAACAGACTACGAACGGGAAAACGCTCACCTCTACGCACTCCACGCGAGATTCCGGCAGTATGGAGCCAGAGTTACAGGTCATCCCCGCACTCCTATTCCTCCTCATATACCAGGAGCACGCCCGGCGGCGCGGAAGACATCGGTGAGTACTGCACCTACGACATAGGGGAGGGAAAAGATTACCTGCACACACCCACCCACCCACACCCACTACAACACACACATCAATGCATTCCCACAGATCACTGTCACAACCCACAAACCACCCCCCTCCGAAATAATGCAAAGACCAAAAGAAGAGATCATAAACGGGCAGATATATTGAAATATGTACGCCATTAATCCCAAAAAATAAATAAACTATGTACAAAATATATACAGCTACTAAATGTAGTCCAACCACTGTCCGTGGATCACAGGGGTCCTGTGCAAAGGGGCAAGGCCCAGTCCCACGACAAGAACTCCACGGAGAGAACACTGCAGGGGCATCAGAAAGAAAATAGGACAGGCACCTCAGGGGGAAGGGAAGGGGGGGCACCTCAGCCACTTGAGTACACGACGCCAGATCCACGAGGGGACTCCATGACCACTGGGCCATCCTGGGGAGAGCAAAGCCACAGTCCATACAGTCCATACAGTGGGTGGCCTGCCCACTGGGCCATCCTGGGGAGAGCAAAGCCACAGTCCATACAGTCCATACAGTGGGTGGCCTGCCCACTGGGCCATCCTGGGGAGAGCAAAGCCACAGTCCAAACAGTCCATACAGTGGGTGGCCTGCCCACTGGGCCATCCTGGGGAGAGCAAAGCCACAGTCCATACAGTCCATACAGTGGGTGGCCTGCCCACTGGGCCATCCTGGGGAGAGCAAAGCCACAGTCCATACAGTCCATACAGTGGGTGGCCTGCCCACTGGGCCATCCTGGGGAGAGCAAAGCCACAGTCCAAACAGTCCATACAGTGGGTGGCCTGCCCACTGGGCCATCCTGGGGAGAGCAAAGCCACAGTCCATACAGTCCATACAGTGGGTGGCCTGCCCACTGGGCCATCCTGGGGAGAGCAAAGCCACAGTCCATACAGTCCATACAGTGGGTGGCCTGCCCACTGGGCCATCCTGGGGAGAGCAAAGCCACAGTCCAAACAGTCCATACAGTGGGTGGCCTGCCCACTGGGCCATCCTGGGGAGAGCAAAGCCACAGTCCATACAGTCCATAACAGACCCCACTGCCACTGGAGGAGGCAAGTTGGCCAGAGGACATCCTGCAGCCCTGCCCGAGATAGATCCTGCCTTGCCACGTCTGCCAAAGGGCCAGCGGTTCTTGCCCTGAAGGGCCCAGTTCAGCGGTTCTTGAGACGGCGGGGCCCAGTTCAGCGGTGCTTGAGACGGCGGGGCCCAGCGGAGCGGTTCTTGAGACGGCGGGGCCCAGTTCAGCGGGGCTTGAGACGGCGGGGCCCAGTTCAGCGGTGCTTGAGACGGCGGTGCCCAGTTCAGCGCTCCTTGCCTTGAAGGGCCCAGTTCAGCGGTTCTTGAGACGGCGGGGCCCAGCGGAGCGGTTCTTGAGACGGCGGGGCCCAGTTCAGCGGTGCTTGAGATGGCGGGGCCCAGTTCAGCGGTGCTTGAGACGGCGGGCCCAGTTCAGCGGTGCTTGAGACGGCGGGGCCCAGTTCAGCGGTGCTTGAGACGGCGGGGCCCAGTTCAGCGCTCCTTGCCTTGAAGGGCCCAGTTCAGCGGTTCTTGAGACGGCGGGGCCCAGCGGAGCGGTTCTTGAGACGGCGGGGCCCAGTTCAGCGGTGCTTGAGACGGCGGGGCCCAGTTCAGCGGTGCTTGAGACGGCGGGGCCCAGTTCAGCGCTCCTTGCCTTGAAGGGCCCAGTTCAGCGGTTCTTGAGACGGCGGGGCCCAGCGGAGCGGTTCTTGAGACGGCGGGGCCCAGTTCAGCGGTGCTTGAGACGGCGGGGTCCAGTTCAGCGGTGCTTGAGACGGCGGGGCCCAGTTCAGCGGTGCTTGAGACGGCGGGGCCCAGTTCAGCGGTGCTTGAGACGGCGGGGCCCAGTTCAGCGCTCCTTGCCTTGAAGGGCCCAGTTCAGCGGTTCTTGAGACGGCGGGGCCCAGTTCAGCGGTGCTTGAGACGGCGGGGCCCAGTTCAGCGGTGCTTGAGACGGCGGGGCCCAGTTCAGCGCTCCTTGCCTTGAAGGGCCCAGTTCAGCGGTTCTTGAGACGGCGGGGCCCAGCGGAGCGGTTCTTGAGACGGCGGGGCCCAGTTCAGCGGTTCTGGAGACGGCGGACGGTCTATGGCCAACTGCTCATTGCCTGGTGGTGCCCTCCTGGGCAGCGGGGATGGTGCTCCTTCAATGCCCAGCTGGGCTGTGGGTGGTGGGGCCCTCCTGGCCAGCTGGGCTGGGTCCTCCCTGGGCAGCGGCTATGGGGGTGGTGGGCTCTCCCGGGGCAGCTGTGCCGGTTCATCCCGGGGCAGCGGCTATGGGGGTTGTGGGCTCCTCCTGGGCAGCAGGCCTGCTGCCTGACCTCTCCGACTTGCTGCCCTTGCCCTCCTTAGTCGTGGGCCTGTGGCCCTTTCCTCCCTTTGGAGCTGTGGCTGGTGACTGTCTCTGGGTGGTGTCCGGGGGGGATGTAGAAGGCGGGCTCCTGCGGCGCCCCTTCCGCCTTCTGCTCCTCTTCCCAGGGGGTGGGCTGGCTGTCTCCTTGCTGCTGGGCGAAGATCCAGACATGCGGGCTGGCGGGCTCCAATACCCCTGCACCCTTGTCAAGGGGGCTGCAGGGCTGGTGGTGGCTGAGGTGCTCTTCTTACCCCGACGAGAAGGAGGGGGGGGCTCAGGGTCAGGAAAGAAGTTAGTAGTGGCGAGGAAGAGCTTCTTGGGACAATGGAGAGTGGTAGGTACAGTGGGAATGGGAGTGGAGGGAGAGGATGTGGTTGTAGGTGAGTCACGTTTGCTGTCTTTGGGTGCAGGTGCAGGAGGGATAGGCTGTCGTGAGGTGGATGGCTGTTGGGTGGGTGGGTGGCTGCGTTTGTGTGGTGTGGAAGAGGGGGTGACAGACACAGTGGGAGAGGACACAGGGGACGTGTAAATGGCAGTGGGGGTGGTGACTGCACGTGTGCGGACTGGAGTGGAGGGTGTGCTGGTGATGGAAACACTGGCTGATGGTGAGGTGAATGGAGGTGTGAGTGTAGACGTCACAGGGAGGGAGGAGGGAGACGAGGAGGTGGGGGTCACAGAGGTGGTAGTGACTGTTGGCATGTCTGCATCGGAATGTTGCGTGTGTGAATGTCTGCGTGATCTGTGGTGCTTATGTTTGGATGAGCTTCTCTTGGGTGTTGAGGTGTGTGCAGGCTGGTCTGATGGTGTGGGTGGGACAGGCAGAGGAACAGGAGACTGGGAGGAGGGAGTTAGTAGAGGCAGGCAGGAGACAGGGACAATGGCTGCCGTCAGTGCTGAGGCCAGAGCCTGGAACGATCGCTGATGGACAGCCTGACCCGAATGAATGCCCTCCAGGTACGCATTGCTGCGATGAACCTCCCTCTCCACCCCCTGGATGGCATTCAAAAGGGTAGTCTGCCCAACAATGAGCGTTCGGAGGAGGTCAATGACCTCCTCACTGAGGGCAGCGGGGGTAACAGGGGCAGGGCCTGAGGTGCCTGGGGCGAAGGAGATGCCCGGCTTCCTGGCAGAGCGGGCACGGGGCGAACGCTGAGGGGCTGCTGGGAGGGCGGAGATGGTGCGCTGGGTGGCGGCTGTACCTGTAATGGCGGGGGGCACGGATGGTGCCACCCCCGCAAGGGAGCCCCCTTCCGAGGACGTGTCCGTGTCGCTGCAGGCTCCAGTCGTCCCCGTCGTGGAGCTCCCCTCGCCCTCCGTCTCACTGGTCCAGTCTGACTCTGTGGCATGGCCCTCCTGGGCCATGTGAGATGCAGCTCCCTCCTGCCCCGATGCCACTTCTCCTCCGCCTGATGATGCTGATGCACACAAGCACAGAAAGACAAACAAAAAGGGGGGGGGAGAGAGAAATAAAGGGATATTGAGTACATGGATCTCCGGTACAGTTAGCGGACATGACAGACACAGATTCCCCCTGCACTAAGTTGCGCACTTGGGGTACGCTACGCATTCCGTGGAACATGCCCTACACGCATAGAGTTGACAACTGCACCCATGGATGACACGGCCCAGGGATGGCTGTACTGACAAACTACTGAGGGTGGTGGCTGGGGACACAGGGGCTTACGGGGGTGCCCAGCCTACAGATATCGCCCTGGCCTAGGGGGACCCCCAGCCCTCCTCCCCCACCCAGACACCTCCACTGCGCGACAACAGAGTAGATAATGCTTGTACTCACCCCCTTGTGTCTGCTGTGCTGCCCTCACGCGCCCATCCAAATCAGGGTAGGCCACCGCCAGGATCCGGAACATCAGGGGGCTCAGTTGACGGCAGGCACCCCGCCTACGTTGGGAGGCCATCCCCAGCAGAGACTCGGCGGTCTTCTTGGTCCCGCGGCGGATGTCCTCCCACCTCTTGCGGCAGTGGGTGCCCCGTCGATGGTGGTCCCCCAGGGCCCGGACTTCCTTGGCGATGGCACGCCAAATCCCGACCTTCTCATGGGCGCGGACCTATGTGACACGTACAGGGAGGGAGAAATACCACGTTCAAGTTACTCAGCATTTTCCTTTCCAGTGGCCCAACGCCCCCCATCCCCGCCAGGCCCCCCGCCAGGCCCCCCGCCATGCCCAACATGCCACCCATCCCCGCCAGGCCCCCCGCCAGGCCCCCCGCCATGCCCAACATGCCCCCCATCCCCGCCAGGCCCCCCGCCAGGCCCAACATGCCCCCCATCCCCGCCAGGCCCCCCGCCAGGCCCAACATGCCCCCCATCCCCGCCAGGCCCCCCGCCAGGCCCCCCGCCATGCCCAACATGCCCCCCATCCCCGCCAGGCCCCCCGCCAGGCCCAACATGCCCCCCATCCCCGCCAGGCCCCCCGCCAGGCCCCCCGCCAGCCCCAACATGCCCCCCATCCCCGCCAGGCCCCCAAGCCAGCCAGTGGCCCCAAATCCAGATTGAATTAAACTCACTTGTTGGTCTGGAGGACCGTAGAGTAGCGCATACTGGGGGAGGACCCCATCCACAAGTTTCTCCAACTCCTCTCCAGTGAAGGCAGGGGCCCTTTCCCCAGTCGCAGCAGCCATTGTCCCTTCCAGACCGAGGTCACAGCAACACTTGCAGTATAGGTCCTCTCCTGTGAAAGTTCAAGTCGCAAGTGGATAAGTAGATAGAAAATGGCGGTCACGTCCGCGGCGGTGCGTACCGCGGCGGTGCGTCCCGCCACCGCCGGCGCCCTTCGCCATTGGCTCCTGAAACCCATAGGCTTCAATGTTAACCAATGCGGCTTCGTGCCGCGGTCTTCGCCCGCCGCCCGCCGCAGTGTGCCACGCCAGCGCATTGACCTCACATCCCATTGTCACACTTCACAGGTCAGGCAGCCGCCATTTCCAGGGCCCACATGGCTCAATTTCAACTGCGTCACACAGGCCTAGGCCTTGCATAGCCACTCAGACACGCCATTCACTGCATAGAGAATCGTATACTGTGCTAGCTGTGAGTACGTACCTGTGGGTTGCCTGACTGTGTGCTCCATGTTGTCCTTCCTAGGCACCGTCCGCTGGGTTGGGCGAGGAGACGGATGAATCCTCCCGTGTACCGACCGCTGGTGGACCTGTCGACAATGGAAGAACGCCACATTATCCTGACCTACCGTCTTAACCGTGCCACTATCCATGAACTGTGTGCCCAGCTGGAGCCCGACCTGATGTCCCCCATCCGCCAACCCACAGGGATTCCCCCTCTGGTGCAGGTCATGTCAGTACTACATTTCTTGGCAAGTGGGTCATTTCAGACAACCGTGGGAATTGCTTCCGGGATGTCTCAGCCCATGTTTTCAAAGGTGTTATCCAGAGTGTTGTCTGCCCTGATGAAATCCGTGAGGAACTACATCATTTTCCCTGAGGTGGGCGAATTGGCTACAGTGAAGGGTGATTTCTACGCCCTTGGACATATTCCCAACGTAATTGGTGCCATTGATGGGACCCATGTGGCTTTGGTTCCCCCAAGAGACAGGGAGCAGGTGTACAGGAACAGAAAAAGTTACCATTCAATGAACATCCAGGTGGTGTGTTTGGCTGACCAGTACATCTCGCATGTAAATGCCAAATTCCCAGGGTCAGTGCATGACGCCTACATCCTCAGGAATAGCAGCATCCCTTACGTGATGGAACAGCTACAGAGACACCGTGTATGGCTAGTGGGGGACTCTGGGTACCCCAACCTGTCGTGGCTACTGACCCCAGTAAGGAATCCCCGGACCAGGGCAGAGGAACGGTACAATGAGGCCCATGGGCGTACTAGGAGGGTGATCGAACGCACCTTTGGCCTCCTAAAGGCCAGGTTTCGCTGCCTGCATATGACCGGTGGATCCCTAATGTACTCACCTAAGAAGGTGTGTCACATCATCGTGGCCTGCTGCATGCTTCACAACCTGGCTTTGCACCGCCAGGTGCCTTTCCTGCAGGAGGATGGTCGAGACGGTGGTGTTGTGGCAGCGGTGGAACCTGAGGAGAGTGACGAGGAGGAAGACGACGGGGCTGAAACAGACAACAGGGACAGAATCATTGAACAGTACTTCAAATAGGACACAGGTAACATTTCAAAGATAATTTAGTAAATGTTAACTACTCTGCAGCATCTCTGCTGCCTGTCTATTTGCCCCAGTGTATGATGACTGAGTTTTGGCTTTTCCCTCCCTATTTCAGATCTGGGGTCCCCACTACGAGTCCTGTGCTTCGTTTCCCCATGGACTACAGCTTTGTGGCAGCTGTTTGTTGACTTCACCATGTACAAGGACATATTTGCACTGTCATGTCAATTACAATCTATTGAAATCACAGCCAGACTCCTGATATTTTGGTGCAAAATAGGTGTTTATTGAAGTGCTCAAAATGGGATGGGTGGTTTCAAGTGGGTGGGGGCTATGGTGAAGGAATGTCCATGGCAGAGTCCAGAGTAACAGTCACACAGGTGCATTGTCCAGAGGCCTGTGGAGAGATGGAGCATGGGCAGTTCGAGGATGGACAGGGTGACAATGTGGGACAGTGGGATGACATCAGGTGGTATCCATTGCTGGCGGGGGTCTTGACATCCTACTCTGTCTTGCGAGATCTCAGGGCCCTCTTGCGGGGTGGTTCTTCTCCTGCAGGAGGTGGGGGTCTGGTGGGCTGCTGCTGTGCGGGGGCCTCCTGTCCACTAGCGCCGGCGGAGGTGGATGGCTGTTCTTGGTCCAGGCTAGTGGCAGGGGCCCTTGGGTGTTGTTCAGTGTCCGCCCTGCTGTTTACGAGGTCCTGCAGCAGCCCTACCATGGTAACCAGGGTGGTGTTGATGGCTCTGATGTCCTCCCTGTACCCCCGATAGTGTTCCTCCTGCAGCACCTGGATCTCCTGGAACCGGGCCAGTACCGTCGCCATCGTCTCCTGGGAGCGGTTGTATGCTCCCATGATGGTGGTGAGGACCTCGTGGAGAGTGGGTTCCCTGGGCCTCTCCTCCCCCCCCTGTCGCACAGCTGCCCGCCGAGTTGCCCTGTTTCCCTGGGCCTCTGCCCCCTGGCCGGTGTGCCCACTACCACTGCCCCCAGGTCCCTGTTGTTGTTGGGGTGGTGGGTTATCCTGGGTGCCCTGTAGTGGTAGACACACCGCAGATTGACGCGCCCTGGAGACAGAGGCATGGGCCCGCTGGGTGGGAGCTGTGCTGGTGTTCCCAGAGGGGTTAGGGTCTATAGTGGCCTGTGCCTGTGTGAGGGGAACCGACTGTCCAGAGGTCCCCGATGGTCCGGGCTGGTCATCGGTGTCCAGATCGACAGAGCTGCTGTCATCGCTGACGGCCTCTTGGGTGGGGGGTGTGGATAATTCTGGCCCCTCCGCCGCGGTGTGTTGACGGTCGGGTCCTGCAGGGGTATAGAGGTATGGTTATAGTTTCAATGTGTGGCATATGGGTGTATCTGTGGGTTCCCGTGTCCCCAAGTGCTGGCATTCGTGTGTGGGGGCTTTGGTGAGGGTGGCTTGTGGGGGGGATGTGTATATGCATTGGGCATGCTTTGGTGATGGGTGTCCATGCTTAGTGGACGCATGCAGGCCTAGGTTTTGGGATGTGTGGGTTGTGATGGTGAGACATTGGCGGGGAATAGGTGTGCTGGGGGTGGGGGTGAGGATGGTGGTGGGGGTGAGGGTGGGGGTGAGGATGGGGGTGGGGGTGAGGGTGGGGTTCGAGGATGGGGGTGAGGGTTGGGGTCTGATTTGGCATGCAGGTGGGGGGGAAGCAGTATTGAAGCTTCAACTTACCAGTATCCATTCCTCCGCCGACTCCTGCGAGGCCGTCAGGATGCAGGATGTTCAAGACTTCCTCCTCCCATGATGTGAATTGTGGGGGTTGAGGTGGGGGTCCTCCGCCAGTCTTCTGCACGGCGATGTTGTGCCTGGATACCATGGAACGCACCTTCCCCCGTAGGTCGTTCCATCGCTTCCTGATGTCTTCCCGATTTCTGGGGTGCTGTCCCACTGCGTTCACCCTGTCGACAATCCTCTGCCATAGCTCCGTCCTCCGGGCAATGCTGGTGTATTGTATCTGTGTGCCGAACAGCTGGGGCTCTACACGAACGATTTCCTCCACCATAACCCTGAGTTCTTCGTCTGTGAAGCAGGGTTGTCTTTGGGGTGCCATGGGGTGGTGTGTATGATGTGTGGGGTGGAGTATGTGTATTTAAGTGAGTTGAGTGTGGTGGTGTGTGTTGTTTTGTGTGTGGATAGTGTGTGGGTGATGGTGTTGAGTGGCTGTGGCTGTTATGTTTTGGATGCTGGTGTCTCGCTCTTGTCTTCTTTACGAATTTTTAAGCGTAGGGGTTTGTGGGTGATGTGGGTGGGTGTTTTATATTGTATTGTGTGTGTGGGAGTGGTGTGTGTATGTGTATCAGGTGTGTGGGATTCAAATCGTCCAATGTGGGTGAGTTTTGTTCGTTTGTGTGTATTCTGACCGCGCCGGTGTGTCCCGCCAATGGAATACCGCGTTTGAATGACCGCCGCGTGGATTCGTGGGTCGTAATGGCATGGGCGTATTTCTGTTGGCGTGGCGGTGGAGGTTTGGTCACCTCCACCTTTCCGCCGACCGCTGGTCTGGCGGTCTGTTGTGGCGGTCGGATTTTCGGAGGTTTGCCTTCTGCGGGTCAGAATGACCGTGGCGGGTTTCCGCGACCGCGGCGGGATTATGGAGGATTTCTGACCGGCGGTAGGCGCCTTTTACCGCCGAGGTCAGAATCACCACCAAAGTGTCTGGATCATAGCAAAGTTCGCAATAGCATCCCCCCTCTCTCCTCGTGTCATAGGTTTTTATCCCTTTTCTGCTGTACAGTCCCCTAATTCCTGATTTGATAGGGTTGGCACCCCACTATCTTCATCCAATGGGTTTCCAGTGAGTTCATCAAAATTGTCACCCCATAACAGTTTTATCGTAGTTTATTGGTTCTTATGATTGACGTCTCCAGCGGGTAGAAAGTCCAGTATGATTTCATACTCTTGTGGTCCTTTTCGCATCTTCAGTCAGTGGTTCCATTGTCTGTACCGGTTCAGGTGACCTTGTACCTGCGACTAGTCTACAATGTTGCATTCAGCAAGAACGTTTCCTTGAGCAAGTCGAATTTCACGAGAACGGATCTACTACAGTTACACTCATCTTCTAGCTTTTGGAAAAGTACGAGTTCATGTCCTTCAGCAAGTCAGCACACTGTGCTTTAGAAAAACACATTTAATATGAAACCGGGCAGCTAGGCCTTGACTCATGCTAACTAAGGCCTAATGTTTTATTAGCAGAACTTTAGCATATAACCCTTAATATTTAGTGTAAAACCATACATTAGCATATTAATTCTACATCATTAGTCAGTTTGATTAATCACTGTATACATTGACGGCCACTCCCAGTGGGCACATTTCAAGCACACATTTAGCAGAAACATATTCATACATTTTCTATGCGGCATTATTACGCATTAGTTCATAAACATTTCATGTTAGTTTCTGAGTATATAAGCTACGCTCTCTCAAAAGTTCAAACAAAAGACGGACTAATGCCTTCATAATAAGTTAGCACCACTGAACCTGGTACGTGGGAAGACCAAGATAGAGAGCATTGCCATAGCCAGGTCGTGCTCAGATAATTGCAGGGGTCAATGGAAATCTTTGAAACAAATCAAAGATTATGAACTGTAGAAGCTGGCTGAGGGAGAAGGTCGAAATAAAAAGGCCTTAATTTTGTTGCCCAGATACGTTTTGATCTCTGTCTTCTCTGTGTTTTCGATTTTTTATTTCTGTTTTCCCCCTTTTGTGTTTTTCTCTCTCTTGCTCTGTGTCAAAATCGAAATGAAAGTCCCATCCTCAAAAATAAGTGCCAGTGGGTCCCACCTGCAACCACTGGCTCAAATGGAGCACTTATTGTCTATAGTCGAAAAAGGTATATGATTAACTCAAACATTCTGTATTTTAATAGTCGGACCTGATTTGAGAAATGAAGAGCCTAAACAATTCCAGTTTGAGCAAGTATGATACATAATGATGATCAAATGCATTCATGTTATGTGACTCCAATGCTAACCTTAATACGTTTTTGGCCATAAATGTATTACCATGCAGTAGCATTTACTTAGGCCTTGCACCTAAACTACCAAAACACAGAGTATTCCTTGAATGAACCAGGATTCCTCTTTTCCCCAGTACATGTTGTGCCTGACTGTCAGAAGTAGTGAAGTAGATGAATCAGAACTGTCTTAAAGCCTAATTCTGGCAAGACTGAGATATTAAACATGTGTAAATACCCTAATATCTGCAAGAGTGAAACAAAGGCCATGGAATGGAGGTGGTGTATAAAAGAGGCACAGGGTGGAAGCAAGACTGAGTAGACTAACCCCTGGCATTCTGTAGGATCAGGCGCAGACTTTTATGCCAATCTTTGGGTCCTTGCACTTATTCTCTAACAAATGAGGAATTGACTACAGACAACCACAGTTTATTAAAAATAAACGTGAAGACTCACAAAGTAGGCAAACCCTTGTGGCATGAACAGAATATAAAGTTATAATACCTTAGGAATATTTCAGTACTCTAATAAGAATCATAGATGCATGGATTGTGGTACAATATACAAAAACATTTTAATAATATTAAAAAAGTGCTGCTAATAGCTAATGTATATTTTATCCCACATCCCTTAATGATTTTGAAAATCAAAGAGGATTGTGTTTAAATTTACTCACATACTATGCAAAATTATCAAAATAACGTTTTTTGGTATATAAAATTAGAATAGAAGCTGTTAGTTTACCCAGCTTTCTAAGCAGTGTGTTTGATAGTCCAGGTCCCTTGTTCAGGCATGCTTTATGAAGCCATCCCCTCACACCTACTTAAGCATGCTTGATGTACACCATGGCTTACTCAAACCATGTCATACGTTTCACATCAGAGTGGACATACTGTTGCAAGACTAAGACCTTCACCCTATTAACCACACTTGTAGTTGTGTCAACAAACCAGGAAAAAGGCCTGAGTATTCATAGTACGGACGTTGGCTTCACCATGGGCAGAGGGTAAAACAAAATATAACTAACCCTACCTTTTTTCCTAACCTATGTAAGGTAAAACTCCATGCATGGTTAATGTTTAAACAGTAGAGTGAGGCTACCTGTTGTCTCTAGACAACAAGAGGAGGCCTGTTTTTAAGCAAGCCACAACTGTTTGTTTTCTGGAAGTAACATCCACTATTGTCTCCTATTTAGAGGACACTCCAGAAATACTGGGGATTGATGTGAGAGAACTCATTAATGCTGATGTCTCTGGAGCTGCATGCCAAATTTTTTATGACAAATAACTGTCCTCCAATAGCATCCGTTGATTGTAGGCTGAAGTACTGGAATGGGTTAGTAGGGCAAACCGCTAAAAGAGCACTTGACAGCTCAACCTATGAAAGTAGGCAACTGCACTGAATCTCTGTAAGATTTTGGAGATCAACATATGTCCACTAAAACACATGGTTGCACATAAATGCTTAATATACATAAAAAGTAACGCTGTGATCTTGTAAAGACATACCCATTACGTCTTATTTGTGAGAGGTGTGCAATCCCTAAAAGGTGTGGCTGGAATGGTGTGTGGAGGTGCAGGTGATTAAGTGTGAACTGTGTTTATTTATGCCTCATTTGCAACCAGGGCCGGCTCCTTTGCAATGGCGAGGAGCGTCATTCCCCTGGCTAGGCCAGGAGATGAAAGATAAAACGATATTTAATTATTGTATCATCTTTCATCTGCTGGCTCAGCCAACAGTGTGTTCAGGGTGGGGTGGGGCTGGGCTGTGGAAGGTGGGAGGGGGAGGAGGGGAGAGTGCACTAAGTGTGCATGTGTGTTTGACCAGCTGTATCAGGCCGGCCAAACACACATGCAGACTTAGGTTCCTCAAACCCGGCTGTATACACAGCTGGGCTGGAGAAACAGCACAGGCCCCAGGCTTGTGTCTGAGCGGCAATCCGAGGTGCTCAGACCAATCCTGACATTGCTTACATGCTATGTTTAACATGTAAGCAGTGCCAGGATTGCTGGGGAGCCTCTACCACAAGAAGATCAGAGGAGCAATGCAGCAGAAGGCGGTAGCAGCGACGACGAAAAAAAGCTGTTTTTTTTTTATTATATTTTTTTAATTTATCCCCCCAACACCTCCACTTGAGATTTGCGGCGGCCGCAGCTGTTTGCAACACGTCCCTACAGTCGAAGAACATCTCTTTCTGTGAGAAAGGGATGAATTGAATCGGGATAAGCAACGGCGCAGAAAAGTGACAGGCTAGGGTTAATGCAAAGAATTTCTTGGTGTTTTTTAAACCTGATAAATGAATCTGCATATGCTTATAGAACACCAGGAACGATCTGGTGCCTAAAAGATTTAAGTGAAGAAGCGAAATGCAATGCCGGGAAATGAAACTCAAAAATTATTCTTCATTTCATATCGATATAAAGTGCAATCAACAGTTATGGTTTTCGTGAGTTTGTTTAGCCCAGTATGATGCTCTGTGTGATGCTGAAAATTGATAAGGGGAAGAACATTCTGTGCTTTCACGTTGTTTTTTTTAGCTGGAATGATTATAGTAGAGATGCACTGCAGATACAGTAAACACCTGAGCTCAGACAGGAGACATATCTGTATGGTTACACCAATTTTGCATATGCTGGTCTCAAACGCATTGATGATGATAATATAATTAAGAAATGTATCAATTGTCATAAACAGTTATATTGTCGGTCAACATAAAACCATTGAGACAATAGTAAACATGTACACAATCTAGGCAAATCCCTTCAGAGTAAAACATCGATGGAAACCTGCACATCACCACCACTGTTTGATCATGGGGGTATTACCTTATTACCATGAGTTTTCATGCATATTTACGTAATCCTCCTTAGTGTGCTCTCACTGCCATGTATAGGTCAAAGCATGGCTGCCCTGGCTTGCGAGATCTTGTGTTCATTTTGCCTTCATCACTTATTAAATCCAAGAACCGCTTTCTTTGTGAGGCAATTGGTTACGGTTTGAGCAGACAGCTTCGCAGGCACCTCAATAACTGGAAGCCCAACCCTTAGGAGACCTGATTCTCAGAAAACTTACTTGAAGCTCATAAGCAGATCTCTAAATCGTTCTCAATTCGTCCACAGTAGTGCAATTTATGTATATGCAGACCAGAAATAAAAATGAAGAAAGGTCAAGAGGTAAGTCACATGACTATATGCATGGATGCACGGGTATCGGTACATAATAACAGTAAGAACTAATCATTTGTTGAATTGATAAATAACGTTCATAATAAAATAAAACTCAGAATACTTGTTTGTGGGTTTAGCAAAACAAAGCTCACAACATTATTCAAGTTCCGAAGAAAAATGAAATAAACTAGTAATGAACAATTAAGCTCCAAATTTCCGATTTTTTTTCTCCTTTAGGACACTATGAAGCAACAGCAAACACTGATAATAAAAACGCTCCGAAGAAACATAGGGTGCTAAGCAGCAATAGTAAATTGATGTAAATCTTCCACATTGTAAGAGATCCAAAAATAAGATGGGACCGATGACAACAAAGAGTCTGTAATGATGTTATTGCAGTGCCAATTACCCCGGTATGTGTATGTCTTTGCAGGTATGAAAGCATTCATATTCCGCCCTCAAGATATCCATCACCTTTTGACAGGTACTTCCTACTAAATAGAGAGCTTTTAGGTAATAAAAGGAGTGCTTAAAATATAATACTACTATGTACGCCATTTCTTGAAATATAGGAAAAAAGTGCATGCAAACCTATTAAAATTTAAAAATAAGAAAAAGAAAAAACTTAAGGTCAGAGGTGAAGTGCACCAGATTCAAACTAATTTTGTGTTTTATTATCTCCCAGTAACTTATTGCCCCTTGAGTGCCTCTAGAGACACCTCACCAGAGTGGTGGCTCCTAACATATTTGAGTGGCTGAGGAGGAGTAGCATCACTCCTACTGATTCAGCATTGGTCGAAAGGTTATTAGGAGTTCTGACTTCAATACTGAAGCTGTCTCCTGAACGGGCAATATAATAACTAGGATATTCTGTACAGTGTTCCTAGCCTTGAACAGAAAGTACAGATTACACGTTGTACAAAGGCAAACTGAACAAACAACGCATACAATAGTTTCGTAGAAGACTATAATGTAAGAAATGTGTGTGAATGTCATTGCTAAAATGAATAAAGTATGAAGATGCAAAATGAAGCTTAAAACGGGGGTGACTAATTTGCACACAGACACACACACACACAGAGTACAACCACAACAGATGCATACACATGCACAAAACCATCCCCTGCTTCTCATGTAGCATTAACACTATTAATCTTTTGTTCATCATCTACTCACTGTTTCGGTATTACCACGAGGAAATGAACAACCGGACAGCAACACCTTCCCTAGACAGGCCAAGGACTCTTATATGCTGTGATACTGTCAGTACAAGCCATGCAATTCACTGAACAACCACCATGTGAGTTAATGGAAAACTCATAGTAATGGACAAGTTTGTTTAGGACCATTTAGTCAATATGGTATGTTTGCATGGGGCGTGTAGTGACAGCACTTGTACACATTGGCACATACACTGAGGGCGAGCATCTCTAGAGCATATGCAAATATGTATATGCAGTGGCAGGGCTGAAGAAAGCACTGACCTCTGAAATACCTATATTCATTCAACCAGTGTTATGTTTTTGATCGTATACATAGAACCTTAACAATCTGCTGTTAGTTATACCCATGTTTAATCAGAACTCTGTTTTTCATAGTACCCAGAATGATTCACTCATTTGAATTTTGTATTTTCAACATTTAGCCACTTGTCTCAAACTCATTTAGTTGTCTACACTTGCACCAAGCCACTGAGAAAAAGGTCAGTGATCTGACAGCAAGGTCATATTAGTGATATATAGTATTCTGTCTGACAATTAAACACATTACATCTTTTTTTACAGAAACGTGATTGGATGGCAGCTCTGCTCCTGATATTACACTAGCCAATACCGAGGGCTTTTCCATTTTAAACCGAGATAGAGTTGGTAAAGAAGGTGAGGGTGTTGCCATGGTTTTTGGCAAACCCTCAAATGCAGCTCTTTCGAGATCTCTGATATCCAAGGGGCAGAATGCTTAGGTTTCTGCCTTTCCTCTTCGGCAGGCAAAACCCTGGCAGAAGCCCTTATTTACCACTCCTCTGCATTTTTTTTCCTCCTTACGTGACTGTATACCGTAATACTTGTTAAAGTTTCCCAGTTTTTCCATATTGGGGGTTTTGCACATCCTCTTGAATATTGCTAATGCACCTCACGCACACCATCTTTGACAATCTGCCTGCTTGAAACCTCTTGCAGTGTGATAAACTGCCCATCCCAAAACCCATTTTTTCCAATGGCCAGGTTAATATAATGGAAGTAAAGTATAATATGTGGACTGATCATGCTACGATGTATTTCAGTTGGACTCTTGAAAATGGATTTAAAGGAAGGAGAGCAATCCCTTCCTTACGGCATCGTATTCGGGTAAAAATCACAAATTTGGAAATAACCTCTACTTTAAATTAGAGTGTTCCACACCTACAGGGTTCTATTGAGGAGGATGCAAGGACAGCTGATAACTGGTTTAGATGGATGGCTGACACTATGGCTCTTTTGAAGGTAGGGTCTGGCTTTATTACGGTGCCCTTCAGCCTCTTGTTTTAATGAGGAACTAAGGAAAATGCGACAATTATGTAAAAGACTTGAACGATCTTGGAGAACGTTCTGTTTGCCTGTAGTTAAGGAACACCACAGGAAAGAGCTTAATGGTTATTACCAACAAATTAGGAGGGCCCAGACTGCTTTCTTGGCGAGTGACATTATTATGTATAAGTACAAACCAGGAGAGATCTTTAAAATTACAATAAAAAAAAATCTCCTACCCAATTACTTTAGCCAAGACCCTGGATGCCTCTCCTAAATTTTGGTCTCAATTGTCAGATTAAAAAAAAAGTAAGATTGAGGGCATTATTGATGCATTAGCTCTGTAAGGTGCTGAAAATTCAGCCGTAGGCAATAGTGAGTGGAATATTTTTTGTTCGGCTCCTTCAAACATGCCCTGCTCTTTATCTTCTTTTGCTACCATTTCTCTGGAGGAGTCCGAGAAAGCTTTAAGAACTTGTAAATCTGGTTCTCCAGATGATCCCTGCCCTCCCCACATTATAGCGGCTAACTACTTGGCTATCAATCCCACTCTTAACTCCCCTTTAAATGAGTCCCCCAGTCAATCTATTGTGCCTGACTGCTGGAAGAAAGCTAAGCATATTCCACTGCTGAAAAAACAAACAGTTGATAAGGCCACCAGGCCAATTATAGGCCTAATTTATTTGTTACAAATCTTCTCTAAAATGTTAGAGAAATTGAAAAATGCTCAATTGTTCAGGTATTTGGACTCCAGCTGGTTGCTGCATACTTCTCAATCGGGCTTTTACTCTGGACATAGCACCAAGGCTACATTGGTAGAAGTCTCTGATACTATTAAACTTGCTGTGGATCAAGAGAAGCAAGTGGCCCTCCTATAGCTAGATTTATCAGTGGTTTTCAATACTGTTTTTCATTCCATCTTCTTACAACGACTAAGCTATATCGGAATAGGAGGGATCACCTTGGCATGATTCGGATCTTCTTTCAGACAGAGCCCTGTCAGTTTGGATGCCTCATTCTGCATCTGATCTCAAACCTTTGAGTTGTGGTATTCCCCTGGCATCTGTGCTGAGTCCTACACTATTCAATATGGATATGACTCCTTTGGCAGCCCTGGTTCAATCTTTTGGTGTTCAAGTGGTGTCACATGCCAATGACACAAAGATCCTCCTTACTTGAGATGGTAATACTCCCAATATGCAAAACAGAATTGTCGCATGTCTATCAGCAGTGTTTCAATGGATGTATGAGAACAACCTACAATGAAATACTAACAAAACCGAAATGCTACTCACTGGCTCCACTACTCCTGTGGAGGGAGGCAATTTTTGACTTAGCATGCTTCCTTCTCCACCTACCCCAGCCTGGGTTGTTCACAACCTCAGAGTAAAATTTGATAACAAGTTGTCTTTTGTCCCTCAAGTGGACAGTGTGGCGGGAACATGCTTTGGCCTGCTCTGTTCTTTAAAGAAGTTTTTATTCTTACTTCCATTAGATTGGCAGAAGACTGTAAACCATGCCCTTACCACCTCTCGTTTTGACTATACTAATGCCTTGTACTGAAGTCTCCCAGCATACCAACTTCAGAGGCTTCAGTTGCTGTAGAACACAGCGGCTCATCTGTTTTTAGGACTCCGTGAACACAATAATAATTGTCTGCACCTTAAAGAGTTGCACTGGCTACTGATTCAGGAGCGTGTCCAGTTTAAGGGTCTAGTCTTAGCTCATAGTGTTTTTTATCATTCTGGACCTAGCTACATGAATAATACAATAGAACATTATCTTCAAAGGAGAACGGTGTGTTCCTCTGATGCTTTATTGGTGATAGTTCCAAGAACTAAAAGGAAGAAATGGGGTGGATGGTTGGTTTTTGGCGTTGCCCGCTTCAAGCTGGAATGCTCTTCCTTTAGAACTGAGCGTCACCAAAGATGAAAGGTCCTTCAAACTCAGCCTCAAAACATGGCTGTTTTCACATGCTATCTGAAATGCTTTCCTTTTGATCAGTGACTACAAATCTGCTAGCATCAGTACACTCTTTGAGTAGCTGTGCACTTTATAATAATATAATAATAATAATAATAATAATATTGGATAGAAGGCAACATTTTCTTTTTTTTGTGGTGCCTAGAAGAGTGCTGAATTTAATTAGCACTTTATCTCGGTATAACAGAGTACTCAGGTTGTCTAAATCAAAAATAGAAAAACCAGTCAAATTTGTTTAACCAGCAAGTGGGTGTCATTTCATGTTTAATGTGATAATACTTTTGTGTGTTCATGAACCTGCTGTGCATACTCAACACTATCTGAAAGAGAAGCAAAATACCAATAGCAGAAATGAGATATAATGCAGCCTACCATATAACTTATAAACATCAATAATACATTGGAACCAATTTGAGGGTATTAAATACACAAATTTCGTTACCAAATGGTGTGTTGTTATCCAGTAAAGAGGAAAAATCTATGAGACCGATTTTACCCTAGAGAGCATTACTTACTTATAGATACTAATTTGTTTTGATAATTCTAAAAAGATTTCTTTCCATCACACTGCAGTTTTAAGCAGCAACATGCCTTTGTTGGATTTTCTATGTATTTCACAACACTTTAGACACCAGAAAGGAAAAATGATTTTTAAATCTGTCAGTTAGAAGAAAACTTGACCTTTCTCCTTTTACAGTCTGGGGCAGATTTACTATAAAGTCACTCAACACAGCAAGAAAACTTGCTACGCTGCGTGACAGGGATAGATAGGAAAAGTGCCATATTTACTCAAGTATGACACATTCCTGCTTTGTCTGCGCTGGTGCATTGAGTGCAGCCTACCCAGGCATATTTGCACCATGGCACAAGGGTGTCTGTGTTACAGCTAGGATTGTTTTGTGCAAGAAGGCCCTGCAGAAAAACAACCCTCTGAGGCTTTTTCCTATTGCAGAATGCAGCATATGTAAAAGAGGAAATAACAAGAAGAAATAAACATATTTCTCCCACTTATACATCACCTATATATATATATATATATATGTATGTATATATATATATATATTTATATGTATATATATATATATATATATATATATATATATATATTACTAGAAACAGCGCGAATGAGTGAGCCCCAAACGCGGCAGGCTGTAACAGGGTCGCGAACCCTAAATACTCAATAACAAATCACTTCTTAAAAAAGAAGAAGAAGTTACAGCCACTCGTGCCACTTAAAGAAAAGAAAATTTAATGTGGCAGAATAAACAAAACAGCAAATAAACTCTAACGCGTTTCAGGAGACAAAGCTCCCTTGTTCACAGAGATATCACCTGGCCCATTTCCATCTCCATTTTACATACTACCAACAAAAATCAACATAAAAGAAGGACTAAACGTCCTTTGTACATTGATGGCTGCCATATTAGAATGTGCCACATTTACCACAACCTAACACATTTACAATCCTTTTAAAACTTTTTAAACCGTCAGCCTTATTAACCAAATTGTCTGTATGAATCTAACTCACTTATATATATGTTTCACATTATTCCACTTCCTTTGTAATTATAATAACTCAACATTTTTGTATCCCCCAAACTTACATCTTATTCCGAATACATCATTTCTATAATCTCTAATTTAATTACCGTGCCTCTTGTGGTTAGTGGACATGCTCAAAACTCTACATTCATACATTAATTAAATTAAATCAGAATAATAGCTCTTTTGCTTTTATATGCTCAATTCAAATTCCTGAATTATCATACCTCTTGTGGTTACTGGACATTTTCAAGTCCAAGTATTCATATAGTCCTTAAATTAAACCAATATAATAGCTCTTTTGCTTTTAAATATTCAATTCAAATGCCTGTCAAGAGATGAAAATGAAAAAACATTAGTATTATCAAATCACAAATCTCACAATGAGATCATATCAAACAAAATTAATATTGTTATCACGACTGGTTAATGCAAATGTACAGATAATTCCTCATCCCTGTTCATCCCTATAGGGTCCATTGTGTTGCATTTGATAATCAACCTGGATTCCAATTTTCTCAAATCCAAAGTCATATTGCCCCCTCTTACTTTCATTGAAATCCTATCCAAAACCATGAACTGTAGTTTGTTTGCATTTTTATCATGATATTCCTTAAAGTGCCTTGCTACAGGATATGACTTATCTTCGTTTTTAGTTGCTCTCATGTGCTCCAGGATACGTTTCTTAGCCATGTGTATCGTACTATCTATGTAAAATTTATTGCATGGACATTTTAAGGCATAGATACAATAATCTGATAAACAAGAAACATGCTTCCTTATTGTAAAAGGCTTTTGTGTCCCCGGAAACTTTACCTCCTTACAATTGGAACTAAACTTACACGCTTTACATTTACCACATGTGTAAAATCCTTGAATGGGCTTTGTTTGTTCATCTCTAGATATCAAACTGTAGCTTAGCACATTCTAGTAATATATTCATGATTTGTTGTCAGCGCCCGCTTTCCCAGCTGGATTATTATCTTGCCTCAATTTTCAGCTTAAACTTTGTTCGTCTGAAAGTTTTGCCTTGAGCTGTTCGGGCACATTGGAGCTGCAATCAGGTGGATTTTAATCTGCCGATCAGCTGTCCGCTTTTCAAATGTTCCGTGGGGCAGGTATTGCTTAAGTCATGAAATGCGCAAACATGACGAGGGCATTTTGAGTCCTGCCTCGTAGAAGTGTTTTCTCTTCGGCTGCAAAGCGCGCGTGATAATAAAACACGCAGCTGCCGGTGACGCTCGGATCCTGACTGAAGAGAATACACACACGCGTTTAGATTTAAAGCGTGTGGCGACCTTTTCTTTTGAAAGCGTGTGTCAAATCAAACGCGCAGTGACTTGCAGCGTGTGTTCAACTTTGAGCAGAAGTGATAATTTTCTCAAATCTGCTGTTAACTATTTACACACGCGAAACAAGAAACTGCTCTGACGACATTTACTCGAGACATCTTGGAGGATTAAAAGCGGAAGCTGAAGAGCAGTGCCACAGCATTATATGGAAAGATAAACACTTTGAAACAGCGTTAAAGAATAGTAAACGGACTGGTATTACAACGTGAGTACAGATTACTTATTACTTTAAAGGATTCAAAACAAGATTGAAATTGACCATAAGCTGATTTAAAAACTGGGACAAGATTTCTAATTACATTAATGATGTTAGTTCTTATTGAATGAATGACTAACGAGTGTGACTCATATGTAGTCATTGATACACATTCTTTTAAGAACATCAGGATATATAAGCTGGGTAATAGTAGCGGAAGACCCTGTGAGTTCACAGAGGGAGTGCCACTTGTAATTTTTGAATCTTTGAATTGTTTTTGACCTACTGGCAGACAACAAAATGGCTTCTGATAGAAATGTTTCACGACTGGCGGCAGCTGAGGCACTATTTAGTGCTATTAATACGAAAAATTTGGATACGGGAAGCAATGGAGGAGGAGCAAAAAATCAGTGAAATTTATGGAGTAACCTGTGGAAATATTCCAAAAAAGAACAGTCCAAATGGTGGGAGGCAGTAACTCTGCAGAAATACACAGACAGTGGAAGAATCCCTAGGGGTTTGAGGATTTTCATTACACCAACTTTTGATAACCCAGACCCTGAAATGGTGGTCGAATGGATGGAAAATAATCACCAATGCAGTATGAATATGTTAAGAATACTAGTTAAATATGCATGGAAGGACCAAGCAGAATTAAGTGAAAAGATTGAAGCAACAACTAAGGAACTGAAAGATATTTGCACTGCAGAGGAATTTGAAAGAGAAATGGAGAAGTGTAATGATAAATTACAAAAAAACGAGGATCTTTTAAAGGTAAAGAAACAACAGACATTTTTAAGGGATCTTAATGACTATGAGAAAGGACAGATTCTTACCTTTGGAAGAAAATATGAAGTAATCAGGAATAGGTCAAAAGAAGGCCTTTGGAATATGAAATCAGGCAGTGACAAGAACTTGACATCAGAAGAGGAATCAACTAAAAAACAATTGGAAGCGAGAACAGCAGTACAGGACAGTGAAGAAAGTGAGAGTGATGTCTCCTCTCAATCTAATAGTTGTGAAGTAAAAGACAACGTTTTAAAGGAGTTCGACCTGATAGCCCAGGGAAGATCTATGGGCCAAGTTGGGAGAGGCAGAGGAACCCACGCAGGGCGAGGAAGAGGAGTAAGATCAAGAAGAGGCTTCAGAGACTCAAAAGAAGGACCAATAGGAGTGCAGACGAGTGGCCAATCATTAATGAAGTAATGCAAAAAAAGACGGTTGTTAACCTTTCTACAAGAACAATCTCCAACACGGAGCGTGAAGTATTAGCACTAGGTTTATCATTTTGTCCAGTAATGCAATTTGACTATACACAAAGTCCTATCGACCTTTTCCACTTCGTGAGGAAGTTGAAATTAAAAAAATGGTTTGAAACAAAAGTACAGGATGTAAATATTAACAGTACCAGTAAGCCATCCATTTTGGAAATTGGAGATATTGATTTATTGCATACTTTATGTGATCTTGATGAGAATACTGTAGCGGAACAAGATCCGATTTTGAATTTATCCCAGATGGGTAATGATATAGATGAAAGATGTCCTAGTAATTTCAAATCCAAATCAACTTTTTTACCATTGGTTAATTGTGAAGCCATTAATGTTTTTGAGAGAGGTGTAATTGGGTGCTTGAAATATCTTAGGTATAGGAAGAAACCAAGATTCGATAACTTATCTATAAAACATAGAAAAGCGATCCAGTCTCTTCAGAGTGATAAAAGCATAGTGATAAAACAATCAGATAAAGGTGGAAACGTTGTAATTTTATCTAGAGATAATTATCTGAAGGAAGGGTTAAGACAACTACACGATAGAGAAAGTTACTCAGTAGCTGATTGAAGTGAAATGTTAAAAGCTAAGAAGGAAGTGTATGATAGATTGGATGAATGGAGGAATTCAGGATTAATTGCACTGGAGGAGTATCAATTCTTGAAGGTTGCATTTCCCAGAACAGCAGCAATTTATTTCTTACCTAAATTACATAAAAATGCAAATGATCCACCCGGAAGACCCATTGTATCATCCATGGGAAGTTTGCTGGAGAATATTTCCAAATATGTAGATTTTTTCTTGCGCCCTTTTGTTGAGTCTCTTCCCTCCTACATTAAAGATACTAGAGATTTTTTACGGATCATTGAAGGAATAGGTTGGGAAAAAGATTATCTCCTCTTAAGCTTAGATGTCAATAGCCTATATACATGCATCCCACATGAAAAGGGCATTGAGGCAGTGAGACACTTTTTGAGGGCCAGATCACTGTCATATCTCCTACACACCGAAATGCTATTGGATATGATACGAATGTGTTTGACTTTCAATTTTTTCATTTTTGACAATACATTATACCGACAACGCCAGGGGACTGTAATGGGAACCTGTTTCGCCCCCAGCTATGCAGGTTTATACCTAGGTTGGTGGTCTGGAACATCACTGGTTTTGATGACCAAGCAGTCCTCTGGGTGAGGTACATAGATGACATTTTTTGTATTTTGAGAGACAGTAAAGCATCAGCTCTTAGTTTTGTTGAGGAACTGAACAATAATCAGTTAAATTTAAAGTTCAGCTGTACGGTGAATCCAGCTGAGCTGGTGAAGATTAAAGTAGTAATGGACAAATTCGAATGTGAACTTTTTAGGAAAAATACAGTAGGTAACAGTATCCTCCATGCAACCAGTAGCCATCCAAAGAATTTAATTCACAGTATCCCATACGGGGAACTTTTACGGGCAAGAAGGAATTGCAGTTTAGAAACTACGTTTGAAAGTGAAGTTGAAGTAATGATCAATAGATTTCGTGAACGAGGTTATTCACAGACAGTCATTAATAAAGCATTGAGTAGGGTTCGTAAAATTAAAAGGGAGGACCTTTTGGTAGAAAAACTGGATAACACCAATAAAGAGAATACTAAAATAAGATTCATAACCTCCTACCACAATAGGGTTAAGGATATTAAAAAGGCCTTTTCGCAATTCTGGCCGGCCCTCAGAACAGATGAACACATAGGTAAATTATTAGATGACTACCCAGCCTTCACTTTCAAGAGAAGCCGCACTCTGAAAGATTTGCTAAGCTACAGTTTGATATCTAGAGATGAACAAACAAAGCCCATTCAAGGATTTTACACTTGTGGTAAATGTAAAGTATGTAAGTTTAGTTCCAATTCTAAGGAGGTAAAGTTTCCGGGTACGAAAAAGCCTTTTAAAACAAGGAAACATGTTTCTTGTTTATCAGATTATTGTATCTATGCCTTAAATTGTCCATGCAATAAATTTTACATAGGTAGTACGATACACATGGCTAAGAAATGTATCCTGGAGCACATGAGAGCAATTAAAAACAAAGATAAGTCATATCCTGTAGCAAGGCACTTTAAGGAATACCATGATAAAAATGCAAACAAACTACAGTTCATGGTTTTGGATAGGATTTCAATGAAAGTAAGAGGGGGCAATATGACTTTGGATTTGAGAAAATTGGAATCCAGGTTGATTATCAAATGCAACACAATGGACCCTATAGGGATGAACAGGGATGAGGAATTATCTGTACATTTGCATTAACCAGTCGTGATAACAATATTAATTTTGTTTGATATGATCTCATTGTGAGATTTGTGATTTGATAATACTAATGTTTTTTCATTTTCATCTCTTGAGAGGCATTTGAATTGAATATTTAAAAGCAAAAGAGCTATTATATTGGTTTAATTTAAGGACTATGGGCCAGATGTACGAAATTTGGGAATTGCGACTTGCAATTTGCGAGTCGGAGCGACTCGCAAATTGCAAGTCGCAATTCCCAATGCAGTACGGTGTCTAAGACACCGACTGCAACTCGCTATGGGGTCGCAATGACCCACCTCATGAATATTCATGAGGTGGGTCGCAAATTACGGCCCCATAGCGAGTATGGGCACTCGCTAACATGGAGGCCTGCTGACGTCAGCAGACCTCCATGTTCGCGACCTGCTTTTAAATAAAGCAGTTTTTTTTTTTTTAAGTGTAGCCTGTTTTCCTAACAGGAAAACGAGCTGCACTGCAAAAAAAACCGAAACCTTTTGTTTCGGTATTTTTTCAGGGCAGGGAGTGGTCCCTTGGACCACTCCCTGCCCTGAAAAAATATTTTGGGGTCCATTCACAAAGTGGAAGGGGTCCCATGGGGACCCCTTCCAATTTGCGAGTGGGTTACCATCCACTTGAAGTGGATGGTAACTGCGACTCCATTGGTCGCAAATGGAATTGCATCCCACTGCGAGTCGCAAATAGGAAGGGAACACCCCTTCCTATTTGCGAGTCGGAAATGCATTTTGCGAGTCGGAGCCGACTCGCAAAATGCATTTCTGAATAGCAAAGTGGCTTTTGCGCCTCGCAAACGGCGATTTTCGCCGTTTGCGAGGCGCAAACACTTTGCTACATCTGGCCCTATATGAATACTTGGACTTGAAAATGTCCAGTAACCACAAGAGGTATGATAATCCAGGAATTTGAATTGAGCATATAAAAGCAAAAGAGCTATTATTCTGATTTAATTTAATTAATGTATGAATGTAGAGTTTTGAGCATGTCCACTAACCACAAGAGGCACGGTAATTAAATTAGAGATTATAGAAATGATGTATTCGGAATAAGATGTAAGTTTGGGGGATACAAAAATGTTGAGTTATTATAATTACAAAGGAAGTGGAATAATGTGAAACATATATATAAGTGAGTTAGATTCATACAGACAATTTGGTTAATAAGGCTGACGGTTTAAAAAGTTTTAAAAAGATTGTAAATGTGTTAGGTTGTGGTAAATGTGGCACATTCTAATATGGCAGCCATCAATGTACAAAGGAAGTTTAGTCCTTCTTTATGTTGATTTGTGTTGGTAGTATGTAAAATGGAGATGGAAATGGGCCATGTGATATCTCTGTGAACAAGGGAGCTTTGTCTCCTGAAACGCGTTAGAGTTTATTTGCTGTTTTGTTTATTCTGCCACATTAAATTTTCTTTTCTTTAAGTAGCACGAGTGGCTGTAACTTCTTCTTCTTTTTTAAGAAGTGATTTGTTATATATATATATATATATATATATATGTGTGTGTGTGTGTGCATCCTATACATGGCATTTTGATGCATTTCCAGGTTTACTAGTGTTAGTAAACAGCGTTATGTCACATTCAACTTTTTGTCTTTCTCCAAAATATCAGGAGGTGCTCCAGAACTCCATCTACACCTATTCTTCCCCCTTAGATAGAAACATTTTTTTGGCTCGCCATCGTTTCTGGAAATTTCTCTCAGAGAAATAAAAATACAATGCATGATTTTAGCCAAAGTGTGAGGTCTGTAAAGTATTTTGGGTAAGAAAACATAGTGTGATCCATGCAAGTCAATCACCCTGGATTCATCTTGGTCATTAGGTTTCAGAAATGTCCAGAGCTTGTAGGGGTCCTTGGATGTTGACTGACAGAAAGTTTGAAAAGTGCTCCCATTCACCATCGCAACTGACAGGAAATTCAGATATACTCCCACTCTGCCTGCCCATATGTCAAAACTATGCCATAATTATACAAATTTTCTCTCACTTAGGTTTGAGATAGGGATGCTCTAGGCTACAGGAAGACAGAAAGACTGTTGGAGTTTTAGGGATGTGGATGAATTCCAATATCTGGCAGGCGACCCTGACCCTATATTAAAAAAAAAAAAGTCCCAGGTCTCTGGTTGGCTTTCTGCTCCCGGGAGCAAATTGGGGGGCAACTCCCCAATGCACCAATAGGGTGGCAGAAAGACTGTTGCATCCATTTTGGGGTCAGGGCATGGGACAATGCCTGGGTAGGTCACTCCCACCTCTTCTTTTTTGACAATGCTCTCCTTGGTGTCAAATGGGCTTTCTGACCCCATGGGCGGCACATTGGGGGTAAAGTGTTGTAATTTGTCCCGGGGGAGGTAGAAAAGCTTTTGGGGACATTGTGTGGTGGGGGCCTGGCCCCATGCCTTGGTGGAATACTCCCACAACTATTTTTTGACCATTTGGTTATTGATGACCAATTTGCTTTCTGCTCCCTTGGAGGAAGGCTGAGCAGAAATACTGCTGGATTGATTTTGGGGCACGGGCATGGCATGTGCTGGGCAGGCTTCTCTTACTAATTGTATTTTTTTAAACATTTTTCCCTTCATGTTTGGTGGGTTTTCTGCTCCCCTATGGGTGGCACATTAGCACTAAAATACCCAATACACCTTAAGGTGGGACAGAAGTATTTCTGGGGTGGGTGCACTACCCAGTGCCTTGACAGGTTGGTCTTGCCCCTTCTTTTCTGTTTTTAGTCTATTTGTCCTTAGTGTCTCTCAAGTTTAATGCCCCATGGAGGCACATTCGGTTAAACCACCCAATGTGCTCCTCTTTAGGGGTAGAAAACTGTTAAGCTTGTTCTTGGGTGGAAGCATGGCCTGATGCCTTAGCCAGAAGCCCCACCTCTTTTTTATGAGACCTTTTTATTTTTGTGCCTAATTGGCTTTCTGGCCTCCCCATAGGCTCAGATTGGGGGTAAACATCTCCTCTCTGCCCCCTCAGGTGACAGAAAGACTATTGAACCTTTGGGGAAGCAATGACCCATGCCTCAGGAGGGAGGGGGCTCTTATCCACAGAAATAAATACCTTGTGTCTAGTGAGGTGGATTCCTATCTGACGATCTTCCTCTGAGGGTGATTCCTAAAACCAGGATCTACTAGCGAGAGAAAGCACTGGAGGGGGGACATTGTCATCTTTCCAGTGTTGCCTCTCCTACAGAGATAGGTGCTCGGGGGGGAGAGTCATACCCATCAGTACTGATCAAACTTGAAAGTGAGAGCAGACCACACATTAGGCACAGTATGCTTTCGCTATGCTTGATGTGAGTTCAGCCACCTGTTCTCACTGCGCATCACAGCAAACAAAATAATAACGTAACTCGTGATGTGAGGGAAGTTCTTAATTAGTATTCCAAATAACTGTGAAGTTTTTGGCTTCTCGAAGACAATAACATCACATCTAAAGTCAGGAAGAATGGCATTTTGAGACAAAATATTAATTAATTAGTAAATGATAACCATTACAATAATACAACTTTTTAAGACAGAAAACCAACATGAGTACAGTTTGTAATACAGTTCAAATACAGGCTTTAGCAGCAATCTAATGCTTTGAACAACATGTCTGCCAGAGTCATTTTGATAGAGGTTAATAGATGGAATGCTGTTTTTGCAGGTTATTGTTTAAGTTAGTAATATCTACATGATGTGTACTATTTTGGGGATAGGTTTATGAAAGTATTCTTACCAACCAGCACTGAATGAAATACAAATTTAATAAAGGAATGTTTGCATTGAAAAAGAGCTACAGTTACACAAATTAAGTGCTGGCATGCTCTCTGAGCAAAAAAGGACTTAGGGGTGGATTAGGCATTGAGAAGGTTGTACTATTCTCTTGCTTTCCCTCGACCTCCTTTCCTCTGAATGAGTTCTGCTATAGTGTGGGGTTCCATAGGGAAGGGTGCAGCCCAAGAATGTGAACAAGTATATTTCTTGAATACAATTGTTTGCAAACAACTGCGTTGTTCATGAGCATGGTCTTCAGTGAAGATGTCCAAACTTCAATGATAAGAATGATTATAAAACAAAACCCTTGTATTTTGCTGATTGAGTACTGTACACAGGTGGTTCGTGTCCTAGAGTTAGCAGGAATTACTGGGTCACCATTAGGGTGTTTGAAGGCCTATTATCACTGTAGTCTGGTTTCCTGTTCCACTCAGGTTACTGAAAACAGATCACTTTATCGGTAGTGATCTGAGCAGTCCAAGGCTTTTCAGGGAGGTATTGTCAGGGTAGAAACTCGGAACTCACCAATCAGACATTATAACTCAAGAATGAATGTGTAGCTCAGCACTTTAGCTTTAGGAAAGAGGGAAATTAGTTTGTTATACCTACTACATATTACAACACAAATAGATTATGCAAGGGAATGCAGGGTTTCTATGAGGAGCTTTACATGAGGCAATAGTGATCTATGAAGGAAAATGACGGGTGCAGGCTAACAGTGGGAAGTGCATCACTGTCACTGTGTCTATGACTATAAGTCATTCCCTTTACGGGGCCCAGTTTTTAGCCATTACAAATTAGGCCCAAAGTCGCAGTTCTAAGCCCATGTGTCACTGGGGCAGCTTGTTACTTAACGTTTGCCTTTTTAGGTGCAGTTGGACCCAGGCTTGGAGTTCTTACTGTATGTGTTGCCTGTGGATGGCTGTGCCTTCTCTTTCAGCTCGTAGACTGCAGATGCCAGAGGCATGCAATCACATGGTTGCAATCTGCAGTTCTGCAATTCAGGCCCAAACACAACCCCAAACAACTATGAGAGCCCTCCTGCAGGCCACTGGTGAGTCTGCCAAGGGTCTGGTTGGGTCAAGGGTCACTGTTGATGCAAGTACACCTTGTAGTTCTCTGTCGCACATCATAGGGAGGACAACATGAGGTGAACACATTTCTCTTCGTCAATGCAACATGTCAGCTTCTCCAGGATGAGAAGTGAGACCTACACCAGCACTGAGATTGGCTCCTGAAATGTCTGCCTTGATTGGGGGTTAGATTGGGAACAATTCACACATGAGATATTTCCCACAGTGCTCCAGGCTGAAAGGGGGATTAAGGGCACCCACTTGCATCAGAAACTCTTTGTTGGTGGCTGTAGTCATGTTGGAAATCTTTGGGGCAGAGTACCGGGGTCAAACAAAGAGATGCATAGAACATGCAGGTCAACTCCTGCTATATCCCTCCAACCAATCCACTCTCATGGGCAATTCCCTCTTCGAGGTTACCACTGCTGGTCTTCTTTTCTCTATAAACGTGCTCCTGCAGGGGTAGCATCCACTCTGCTCCACTCTCTTCAGACCAGGTAAACTCTTTTCCGAAGCAGATCCACAGCTCTCCCTCACAATTGGGAGTCCTGGCTCTCAAAAACAGCAGACATGGATCACAAGAGTTTCTTTCACTCTCTGACAAGAATCCTCTCATCGGTAAGTGAAAAATCCTAGCACTATCTGTGGAAGTTTGATCTTTTCTTGAGATTTTTTCCAGGAAGGGAATGTTGATTCTGCTGTCACTGTTCTGGATGCAGTCTTAGGTAGTGCATTCAGTTTGTGTATCATAACTTTCCAGAGCAGAGACTGTCTTTTACTTCAGGTGATGGTCCCAAAGCAGGGAATGATGATGGATGTATCCAGGGAGCGTACCGAAACAAGAACACAGTGATGAGTGAAACCTGACAGTCATCAACCTTTTGGAGTAGAAAATCTGAGAGACAAAAGGCGAATGTGATAGAATGGCTCATCTTGAACTTCATAGGAGATTATTGTCTCCATCTGACAACACTCACCATTTATCCTAATTGAACCATTCAGGAAGGAACAGTCATACAGGCTAGTTCTGAAAGGTTGCTACTTCCTTGCCATAGGAAACCCTATCTCCATCCTCCTGTGCCTTAACATCTGGTGCTTTCACAAAATCTTCAGGAATGGCTGTTATGCACTATATTTGTCTTGGTGACAGTTACTCAGCCTCTATACTCTACCATGCTTTATCAGTGAAAATCTATTATGGACCCCACTGGTTGAGTCATTATGAAACTTTCACATGACATAGTGATTTATAATATCAGTTGTATTGGTACTCCTTTCTCACATACACTCAGGATATTAGCGAAGGGCCCAGTCATGGCAATGTAGCAGAAACGTAAGAGAGTGAAGCTTGTGGGCTTCTCACTTGCTACCAGGGATAGATCAAAAGCTTCTCTGATGCATGAAAATATGTCCAGGAAAATGTGTTTCTGTGACCACACATGTTTTGGGATGGCAGTCTCCCCCATGTTCCTTCCCACCTAGATGGCTCATGTGCACCAAAGATACTAAAAAGAAGAGTCATGCCGTCTGTTTTTAAGACACATAGAGGGGGTAGCAAGCTGAAAGCCCTTCTCATTTAGGGAATTTGTGCCTGTCTTACTTTTAAGTATAGTGTGCATTCACATATGTGATGTGCAAAATGCACAGCATAAATGGGCATGCTAATTCATGCTTCATTCATTCAAGTCATTTAGAACCCAATACAAACTTACTCTAGTAATCCTCTTCCCACTATGCTGATATTCTAGGAGAAGTTTGAGTCCTTACAAGAACTAGAGGTTACTCTACTTTGATAATTGGTTTCTGTTGGGATGATTCGGCACAGGTTAGTGACAAATGGAGCAACAAGGTAAGCTGTGTTATAATGTATTCTCTAATGTTTCCAGACATGATTTTAACACCAGTGAAACTACAGCAACACCACTAATTTACTATGTGTTAGCTCTATAGTCACCCACCAAACTTTCCAACAGAAAGTGAACCGACCCCTAAATGTAACAGGTATGATCAAGATGGGCCTAAGTTCCTAAGTAACCTTACTAGACCCATCACCACTATGCTGCAGATTTGGAGAACAGACACAAAGGGATTTGGTTGGGAGGGAAGAGTTATCTCAGAAACCCATTTTTTTGGATAGAGCATTTTTAGAGGAGATTGGCATTTTAAAATGGTTCCAGAAATAAAACATTATTTGAATATCTAAGTTAGGGACCTGAAACTGGAGGGAGGATTGTGGGAAAACAGATATTTAGCTAAGCTCAATGGTGGTCCTCCTCAAGTAAAGATAGCACTATCCTTTACTAAGGGCCGAATTTAGATGTTGGCGCAGTAAATAACCTTTGGTGGATATCCCATCTGCTATATTATGATCCCCTAATATTCTATGGGGATCGTAAAATGGTGGACCGGATATCTGTCACATTAGTGATGGAGTTTGTGACAGAGTAACCCCTCTGCCAAGATCTAAATCAGGCCCTAAGTCCAGTCAGGTCGTAATAATTTAAACCTGAGCTGAACCCTTGGAAGCTGTAGCTGAGAACTGGCTTAATCTAGGAGAAATGTGTAAATCTATTATCTATACCCAAACTGTTAAAAAGTAGAAACCATAGCAAACAAAATTCCATTACAATTTACAAAAATGGAAAACATTTTAATGAGCAAATAGCAACTAAGCAACACAAATTGGATGTATGGAACCCTAGTTGCAATTTTTCAAAGTGGTAGGGGTTTCTAGTGCTAAAAAGCACAAGGCACCAACCAAAGGTAACTGGTTGCACCAGACCAGGTCAAAGTCAAAATGTAATGCCAACCACAATATAATGTGGGTCTGATATATGGACCAGGTTCAGTTTGGTGGACATTTAACCTTCTGCCTTAATCGCTGAGATGAAAATTGTTTGTGGCATTGTTGTGTGGCTGGGGTTTTGTAAACTCCTCTAAAATCACCCCTTTAGTGAAGCCAGACCCAGTGCAACTTGTAACATTGGGGAAGGCTTGCCTTTGTTTTTTTGTTTCTGGTTTTTAAACACCCTTAAAAGGGAGATTGAGTTACTTGAGATCTAACTAAGGCACTCTCCTCAATTTATTTAACATTAGTACAACAATAATATGTCTCAGTGTATCAGAATTAATTTATGAACAAAATTGCTCCATTATTGGGAAATTATATAGCAAAGACCCCTAATAGGCATTAAATCAGACATCCAAATGAAAGTATAATCCACTCCAATCATCAAAAGCCTAAAAATAAGGTGATTTCCACACCAACAAAGTTAAATTACACACCCAAATGGGTGCAAAAGCCAATCACCAAGAGCACACAAAGAGGTTGATTTCCACACCCAAAAAATATTTATCATAGATTGTTTTCCAACCACAGAGAGAGACAGTCAGGCTAACAGGAAGAAAAGCTCCTTGAGGAACTCTTCATCTGTACATGATTCAGGATCAGTCACTACTCATGTTTTGAAGTATTCTTCATTTGAAAGACAAGTTTTAAATAAAAAGAGACTACAGTAAAGGGTGAAGAGATGCGACACACCAATTACAGGATCAATGCAATGTTTAATGCTTCACAATCAGTTGATCACTTGTCCGTTAGAATTATGAACATGGAAACAGGTAATTTTCAGCAAGATGATTTATTGTTGACGGATCAACTACTAAGTAAGTATGTGTCCATAATGGAACATAGGGCCCCGTTATTGCAAGTAGGAGAAAATAGTCCACATTCATTTATAACTGATGTTTCTATTTCTGAAACAATGTCTTCCATGCACTCAGTGTTGTCATCAATTTTAAAACTAACTAACAAACAACTGATGGTTCAGGAACAGTTGTTATTGACACTATCCCTGGTACGGAAGGCACTTACAGCAGATACTAGCAATCGCAGTAATGGAAAATCAATGTTACTGAGAATGACATTATACCAGTGTTGAGGAATACTGGGGAGGTAATTCCTGAGGTCTCCCAAGGGAAGAAAACTGCTCTAGCACTGATACCCAGCTACCTTCAGTGGTGGAACCAGGGAAAGTATCAAAAATTGAGACATTTAGCAAATTATTGCTATTGCTGCTTCAAATATTACGATGATAAACACAAATGGAAGTAAAGAAAAGAAATCAGTTCAATTCAAAGAAAGTGCTAATGTCTAATAATCAAATCATAAAACTTGAGAGAATTAAAAAGAAACCTGCAAGGAAAATTACATAAAAAAAATGTCTGCAAGGTTCTGTAAAGAGTCAAGACTTACAGACTCATTCAATAAATGAAGGGGAAAATACTCTTCTAAACCAAGGGGACAATGCACCAAACAGCATTCCCATTATACAGGACCTTGTGACTCAGGAAGGTTTAATACTTGTTATGCACAGTTCAGATAGGGAAAATCAATTGGTGGTCCAAGACCAAAGACTGCACTCGAATAGAAACTCTAATAAGGAAAAAATATTTTAAATCCACTAGTTCTTTCTGTCTTTTTGGCATCTTCACTGATGCAAAACCTTTCTGATTTAGGGCCTGATTACAACCTTGGCGGAGGGGATTACTCCATCACAAACTTGACAGATATCCCGTCCGCCATATCACAAATTCTATAGGATATAGTGGAACTTGTAACATGGCGAGCGGGATAATCATCAAGTTTTTGACAGAGTAAACCCCTCCACCAAGGTCATTATCAGGCGCTTAATGTACATGAAGAACTCTTCAATGAATTACTAGTCTTTTCAATCATTCTAATGTTCTACAATCTTCATGGATCTTTTTCCTATCCATGAGGAGGGCTATTTATGGAGCCACAGTAACATTTTAATTTTGTCATATAATATCTATGATTTGAGACTTATAACATCAAGAGATATTGGTGTTGTTAAAATCTCTTCTAAACACCCAAGTTTATTATGAGACAACTGTGCTTTTCTTCTCAAATACCATAGCTGCACACATTCTGATATTTAGACAAGCCTTTTACAAAATGAGTATTCATTTTTATTTGAACCTATATGGTTCAAAGAATGCAATAAAAGATTCTGAGCATAGGCCCAAATCTCGACATGTAATTCAATAATATTTAAAAACCCAGGTACGAAATGTTACTATGTGTCAGCAACATGGGTGTAGACAGGTTTTTAAAAATATTAAATTCCTGTCTTTGGGGAAAATGGGGATAGTGCTCCCTGCAGTGACTTTTTAGGGTTTTAAATTCTGCCTGATGGAATCAAAGACAGTTGTTCTTTCTTGATGAACTTGTTTGCTTACCCATATTTTGAATCTCTTCTTGATTTGTTCTTGAATATTTGCTTGCAGCAAACTTGCATTTGTGGGGAATTTGAAATGGATGATTTGAGGATTTGTCTGCTTCAGCCTCTCTCTCTAATGATGAACACACCAACATGGGTGTATGTCCTCTGTTAAATTCTGAAATGGGGTGGTGGTTTACTACAATTATTTTTTCTGTAAATTTTGCTTTGATGATTTATTGTGCAATTGTAGATACACATGTAATTTTACCAATGACTTGTTAGAACTTCAGGAAGCTATGTAAAAGGCAAAGAGTTTATTCCCAAGTACTATTATATTGGTGGTTGTGGATTTGTACACTAAACTTTCTTCAGGTTTTTCTACTAAGAGCGGTAATAATGAGTAAGACAGATTATGGGATTTAGCAGACTCTATTCCCCTGAATAAGAGGAAAAACAAGTGTGCTCCATCAAAATGGGGATTGGAACTAAATTTGGCATCAATTAATGGCGCATTTAATGACTTGCTTTTAGATAATTTTAGATGGCAACATAGAGATTCAAAATCGTTATAGGACTATGCTTTTATACATTACTGTGATTCTAAATTCTTATCTAGCATTGTGGTAAGTGAGAACATATGGAATGAGTTAATTATCAGCATTCACTCACAAGATAAACTATTTAAAGTTGATTGTAACAGTAATAGGACTATAAGATCTCACCTAAATATTATTTATACTAAGGGAAAAGCAACAAATAGAATTAAAAATCCCAAATTATGCTGGTCAATTCAAAATGCCTGTGTAGCAATAAACACCAGTATATTTGGTGTATTTTTGCAAAATGTATTGGCAATGATTATTGAAAAAACTATTTCATTAGATCAAAAATATTGGTGGGATCAAATAGAGAAGTCAGATGCAGTAACCAGCGTAAGTTGTCCATGATTAGTAATAATGTACCTAGTGTTTCTGGGAAGATTATATTGATAAAATAAATTAATAAAGTAATTAGGGAACTGAAAAAATCAAGAGCAGCAACCCATATGAATCTGTATTGATATATTAAAATCCTAACCATGGCTGCTAGGCAGAATATGTTGAACAGATATTTGATTTTATTATGACTTAATAACACATTTCTGAAAGTGGAATAAACTCTAGGTAAAAAAGGCAATTGCAACTTCCTTAAAAGTTATCATCCTATAGCAATCTTGGACCTAACCTAAAAAATGTCTTTTATCAATACTATCCATCTGGGTAGGTCTCCCAATTGAACAATGTGGTTTTAGGGAGGGTTGTTCAATGGTGGGTAATATTTTATGCTTAATGAGGATTGTTGAAATTTCCGCAAAATTAAGAAAGTCTAAATCATACGTAGCATTTGTTGATTTTAGTAACACCTTTCATTAGGTCAATTGATCTTCGGTATGTCAAAAGCTAATAAATTTGAGCATCCCTAGCTTTTTTTAAAAAACATTTTGATTCTCATTTCATCTTCAGCACTATTTCTGATTTTGCAAAACCAGCTTTGGGTAAGCTGTCCTGTAGTATCTCATTCGGGTGTAATCATTGGACACCTTGCCACTATCTTTCCAAGTATTATCTAAGCTTCTAGAGTCACATGCGATATCAAATTGGCTCACTTAGTTAGCAGCTTTGACCCAATCTGTAACTAGCTAATTTTTGGAAAACCCATTTTTTAAATATTATGCGCCCAACTAACAAGATTAGTTAGAACATCAGTCTATACCCTGCTTTTTGAATAATACACCTGCAGATGGATCCATTCTCATTAAAATTAAAGTATGTCTTAGTGGGTTAAGGCTGAGTTATTGGGTTGTTGCAATGGGTTGAGTTATTTTGGTTGGGCAGCATTTGCCCCCCCAGTACCCCCAATTCCACTTAGCACTACAAAGTAGGTGTCCCTTCCAGATACTATCCTCCTCGCATGATGAGAGTGTTTTTATATCACTTTGTGCACAGACGCAGCAGATCAAATGCATGACATGGATGTCCATGATCTAAATGACCATTGTAAGGCGCAACATGTCCTTGTCTATCTTCAAAGACACCAAATCAACATTTTCATACTGCAGGAGCATTTCACAGAGGAAACCAGGACACATCTGCAGGTGGGTTGGATGGAGGAGTGATATGTGACTCATTACTCCAACTATTTCCACGGAGTTGCCATATTAATATGCAAGGGGTCACCATGGCGCATGCCATATTTTCTGTGACCAACAGGACAGATATGTGCCGCTGGCCGGAATGCTACAGGTACACTGACAGTCATCTACAGGGTCTTTGAAGGGCCTGGCATGCTGACAGTAAGGAGGATACATATATAGCTACCTCACATGACACTTGGTCACATATTCATTGTTGTCTTGCTTCATGCAATATAGATGCATGGACCCCGAAGGTTGAACACTTGCCGTGGACACTTTCTAACCATGCCTGATACTGCTGGAATTGCAGCCCCCAGGTGGCATCTTGCAAGCTTTTACCTTGCAACTCCTAGCAAATGTCTTTCGTAACCAGGTTTTTCAGGTGGAAGCCAGAACAGCAGTAGGAGAACATTTCCAGCACCATGAAAAGCAGTGACTTCACACTGGGCACTATGGGAGGCCTTTAAATTAGTGATACAGGAGTTTTGCACTGGAAAACTGGCAGGTGTACTGCGTGTGCTGCAAGGTGAGATGGTGTATCTGGAGAGTGAGATCTGCTCCCTGGAGCTTCAATATTTTACAAGTAATGAACCATTCCTGCTAGGCACCACCAGTGATAAGCTGAGGAAATATGGGGAAGCAGCTCAGAGGGAGACCCATTATCTGGATCAGGAGCTGATTTGGGGATTGAAGAGGATGTGTATGTGAACAGTGGACTAAAACCAGATCACAAATTTATACCCCCTAGGACACATCATAATATTGACATCTTTCGTACTAGAGACACTCAGGATTTGCACAAATGTTTTGGAAAATGCACTAACTCATAATTTAAAAATGCAATCTTACCTAGAGAGAGACAACAGCTACACAGACCTTCAAATCTGTTCAAACAATAGTGATCAGAGAAGCTGATAAGGGGAGGAATGTAATTGTAATGAATAAATGTGATTATATTAAGGAGATTGATAGACAACTCTCAGATTTCTTGTGTTATGAACAGATCTCCAACAATCCTATGAAACCATTGTGTGAATATATTAAGATGCGATTAGCTGATTGGCGTGAAAGTTGTTCGATTACTGATGAGGATCCACAATATCCTTGAAATACTCCCTTTGAAGATGGCTGCTATAGATATTTCGGTTCTTTGGGTTCTTTCATTATTTCCAGCGTAAGATCACAGCGTTTTATTGGCTGTTAAGTTATGGTCAGCATGAGTTAAGGTAATAGGATAAGCGATTGTTTATATATATGAATGGCCACATTTACGATTCGTCATATTAGGAGGTATTATTTAATCCTTTTCAGAATAGTTGTGTTTGAGATAATCTTACTATCCAATATTGGTGTAATGAAGTATCTAATTGAAAGACTCCCTTTTAAGATGGCCGTTATAGATATTTTGGGTTAATGAACTTTTTGTAGACCAAATAAAATGGTCTTTGTGGTACTATTCACAACAGTTACTCTTCTCTTAAATGATGTCATTATTAATGTAAATAGAGGGTGTTTTGGAATATGATGTAATTTTCTATCCTGAAATAGGTTGTGATACGGAGTGCATTGGCTGCTCTGCTTACAATACGAACACTTTGTGGATATGGCTGATTAATACGAATTGAATCAATGGGTACGTTCTATTTTTATATATTTTTGTAACATGATTGTGTGTATATTTCTTAGGAACTTTCTTTGTTATTATTTTTCCTTGGTTTATATATCTGTAAATTTTTCGTTATATTATGCCTGTTGCTAATCCTGTATGATTTGATTCATCATATTTCGTTGCTCAGTTTTGGATAATTGAAATAATTCCTGCAGATGTATTCAACATTAACACCCTTGCTCATGCTGAAGATTGCCCCCATGCATATTATATTTATGCATATTTCCATGTTTGTGTTCTTCTTTTTGTCTTCTCCCTTTTTTAATTGTATTTTTAATATGTATTGTGTAAGGTGTTTTCACCTTGTATGGATGAAGCGCGTTGGCTATTCCCGCTGTGAATGTTTGCCTATTGTAAAAAGAAAAGAAGAATAAAGAGAAGATTTGAAATGGATTGATACTAATAAATGGGACTTTTAATACTGTTTAGGGTGGTGCACCTTCAGTAATTGATTTGTTCATAGCCCATTGCGAGGCAGTTCAGTTAGGGGCATCGTGCTGGCAAGACCTTGGCTGCTATGCTAAGCAGACCTTGGGCAAGCAAGTACATTGTTGAATTAGAAGACATCCAGCAAGGTAACTATGTGGGAACTTCAGCAGTCCAAGAAGAAATTATTACTTTTTCATGAAGCTCTACAGAGCAGCTCAAAGTGAGATGCCATTGGGCCTCAACTATTATTTTGACTTGCTACAGCTGCTGTGGCTAGATGAGGATCATTGGTGGCTCTCAGATCTGCCGTTCACAACAGAGGAGGTCAAGTGGGTCATCAGCTCCCTGCCCAGATATAAGGCCCCAGGTCTTGATGGACTTTGTGCCACTTTTGTTTGACTTGGCGTATGCGGACAGTCTTGTCTCTCATCTACCAGCACCATATGAGGAGTCCCTTGCTGAGGGCGTGCTCCCACCCACATTGCTGGAAGCATTGATCATTATGATACTCAAGCCAGATAAGGACCCCCCACCACTGTAAATCCTATCATCCCCTGTCCATGATCAATGTGGACAACTATTACCAACCTTACCTATTATTACACACCAGGATCAATCAGGTTTTGTCTCAGGGCAGTCAACGGGGCACAAACTGTGCACCTTCATTGCTCTGATCCACACCGTAGACCCTGACCTTCACGTGGCTGCTGTGTTTCTGAATGCTACAAAAGCATTCCACTCCCTTGAATGGCCCTATCTGTTTGTGTTGCTTTTGCAGCTGGGCATGAGCCCCAATTTATTCAACTCATTTGACTGCTTAATACCAAACTGAGGCCGCCTTCAGATGAACAGAGTGATCACTGCTCCCTTTCCATCACTAGGGGCACTCGCCAAGGGTGCTCCTTATCCCCTATATTAATCACTATTGCTATGGAACCCCTTGTGCCATGCCTCTGTCAACATCACTCTCACCCGCGTCTTGCATTTGCATCTCACCAAATCTTGGTCTCCATGTATGTTAACAACATCACTTTATGCGTGGGACACCTGCAAGATATCATAGATCCACTAATTTGGAATTTCTCAGATTCGGGTCATTTCAGGTATTTTTTATCAACTGGGCCTAGTTAGTCCTGTTTCCCCTTGCAGATGCAACTGAGAAATTCCCATCAGGATATCCGCTATGATGAGCGAGAGAACCAGTGTGTTATCTGGGGGCTTGGCTCTGGGGGTTTGGCTTAGCCGTAATCTTAACAATCTGTGGTGCGTTAACTATGGGTGCATAATCATATGACTTGAGGAGCAGGTGTGCGGCTGGGTGAAGGTCTCCTACCTAGATGTAATTACATACTATCAGCTGCGTGCAGCTATCCACACGCTTCGTGTCTATTTCCCGGCAGCTCCTCTCGTGTTTCAGGTAATTAGGAGTTCATCACATCGCTCTCCAGGCTGATTACTAAATTGTGAACTCAGAGAAAAGCCCCGGGACATATCCCTGGTGCACGACGTGCATGGGAGAAGTGTTAGAAATGGGGTTTCTGGTTGGCTAGGGTATGCAGCTCGGCTGGGTAGAACACACCCACTCTAGTTAGGGCAAGGGAGTTACACATCCAAGATAACCTCTGCTCACCCCCTTGGTAGCTTGGCACGAGAAGTCAGACCTAACACGGAGGCAATGTGTAAAGCGTTTGCACACACAACAGACGTGACACAATAAATACACCACAAAGGGGACACAACACCAAATTAAGTAGGAATAAACTGTATTGCACAAAACATAATTAGACCAAACATAACATGTCAGTGATACCCTGCTACCCAAGCAGTTGTCAGAACATTATATGCTACTCTGCGGAATAAGCGGTCATCATAATAGAACACATAGGTTACATGTTATCCTGCAGCATAAGCAGTAGTCAGGAATCACATTCCTAAAGAAATGCACTTGTCATAAAAATCTCATAAATGCCCAACCAGGAACATTAGAAAACATATGCAAGTTATCTAAAACGTATCAGCATGTCATGCCCATAAAAGGAACATCAGCACCTATATGTCATATCACACCAAGAACAGGTTAGCCTAACAGTTCCCTCAAGCTCATAAGAAAAACATCCGGAAAGTGTATATCAGAAAGAGTACCTGTCTTGATGATGTAAAGGCACATCTAGTGCCATGAGTTAGAATAGGGGGAGGGGGGCGGCACGCACCCCCTCCGTTTTTATATAGGGGTCCCTCCTGGACCCACAATCTCGGGGGCCTCTCCCAGACCATGACAGGCCCTCCCAGAGGAGAGCAAAGTCCAAAAACAACAACAGGGGACCCTGCAGTGCGAGGAGGCCTCGGTGAGGCTTTGCCCTGCCAGCAGTTTCATTGGGCCAAAATCAGGGCTCTGATGGGGCAGGGGGAACCTCCCCTGCCTGTACTCTTTACTGAAATGAGGCCTGGTGGAGCGGGGGGCTCCAAAGAGGCCCCCACCCTGCTCGGGAAGTGGCTGCACCCCACGTGGTGCACGTGCAGCTCTTCAGCCCTTCCCGGGCCACTGCGGAGAGAGCGCACCAAAAGAGGTGCTTGTTTGTGCCCGGGGACACCTCTTGACAGCCTCCCGTGCCCCGGGGGCACCATTTTGTGGGATCCTTCTACTTCTCCTTGTTCCTGTGCCCTGGGGGAACGTTAGACAGTGCGCTTTCGATGTGCTTATCGTGAGTAGAGCGCCTGGGTTGCGGCGGTGCTTTTAACATCGCTCTCAAGATGCTCTGTTAGATAGGACTAAAAGCGCTCATCAGGCACTTCCCCAGATAAAAATGAACAGCGCTCTTCAAACGCTTTGGCAAAAGGTAGAAGGCACTTATGAAACGCTAGGCAGGACAAGTGAAGTGCTCTCCATGCACTGCAAGCAAGTCCAAGGTTGCTGAGGGCAGGGGCCACTACACCCAGCCTCTGAGAGACACAAGGTGGAGCACTGGGTGGTAGGGCCCAGCAACAGGCCAGCACAAAGTGGATGTAGACAGTGGCAGTTCCTCCTGTGGGTCACAGGTCAGCACAGCAGCAGCAGTCCATGGCCCTAGTGAGTCTTCCAGCAGCATTCTGTGTCCAGTTCCAAGTGGTTTCTTGCGTAACTTGTGGGGGAAAATCCCCTATACTTATACTCAGTTTTGAAAAGCATTTCCAATGAAGAGCAGAGGGGTTTTCAACCAGCTACAACTGGTTCTGGGGGTGTCTCCGCTCTCCTCCAGCACAGGCTCCAAACATCAGTTGGGGTAAATGATCCTTTTGTATGAGGCCAGGGCACAGCCTTTACAGATGCATGTATGTCCCGTCTCAGCCCAAGAATACCATTCAAAATGTAGATGCACCTCTGTGACACCTCCACCCTCCCTGTGTACAGGCTGCCTGAGAAGTATGCACAAGGCCCAACTGTCACTCTGCCCAGAAGTGGATTGGAGTCAGCTGCAAAACACCAGAGTAATAAACACAGAGAAATGCTCACTTTCTAGAAGTGGTATTTCTGTAATGATATTAAAAATCCACCTACATCAGTAAGCAGTATTTCTCCCTACCATTACAACCATACCTAACATGCCCACGCTACCTCTCATAAATCAGACAATACCCCCTAGACACAAGGCAGGACATTTCCAATACAATCCAATGAGAAGGCAGCACTCACAGAAGTGAGAAACCAAATAGGCTGTTTGTCCCTACAAGGACAGGCCACCCTACTAGGCACATGTCCTGCCTTCTACATACATAGAACCCTGCCCATAGGGCTAGCTAGGGCCTACCTTAGGGGTGACTTACATGTAGTAAAAGGGGAGTTCTGGGCTGGGCAAGTAGATTTAGATCCCAGGTCAGTGTGGCAGCAAACTGCGCACGCAGGTCCTGCGCTAGCAGGCCTGAGACAGGTTTGAAAGGCTACTTCAGTGGGTGGTGAAAGCAGTGCGGCAGGCCCACTAGTAGCATTTAATTTGCAGGCCCTGGGTACAGAGATACCACTGTACAAGGTACAAGGGACTTACAGGTAAATTAAACGTCTCAATCAGGTACAATCCACTCATCCCAAGTTTACAAGGGAGAGTACATGCCCTTTAGCACTGATTAGCAGTGGTAAAGGGCAAGAGTAATAACGTCAGCCAAAAAGGGTCATAACAATTAGGAGGAGAAGGCAAAATGTTTGGAGAATGACCTTGTAGAAAGGGCCTGGTCCAACAAGGAGGAACTAGGTACTCCTCTCATTGAAGATCAAAGGAGGTACCACTGAGTTCAGTCCAAGGCATTGTCTCCTAACTACAGACTGTTCCTAGTGCACTTTAAGTTCTTAAACAGATTGTATCACGCTCCGGAGTAGTTGTTCCAAACAGGATTGATTGAAGATGCGTGCTTCCTACGCTGCACTGCGCTGCACTGTACTGTGTCCAGTGCTGGATTTCTCCAATTGGCATGGACTGGCCAAGGACCCGGAACTTCTGGCAGGAGGTGATTGATGCTCTAGACAGTATGAACAATATTGTGATAGATCGCTTGCCGAGAGTTGCACTGCTGGGATAGGTGAACGATGTTCCCACAACTGCACACAAGTTGACAGCCATGCTGGTATTACTAGCAAAAGTGCAGATGCCACTGCACTGTGCAAGGAATAGGACTTTGTGCAGGATTGGGTGGCTTTGCGATGTGACCTATTGGCAGGAGCAGCTGATGGCTTACTGGGAGCTACTGCTTATACAATCCCTTTCCCAGGACAATTGGTCCCCACTGATGAGTTACCTGCGCACACAAAAGGGCCACGGAGGAGACAAACACTGCTCGAAGCCAGGTGGCCACTGAATGACCTTGCCTTCTCCTCCCTCTCCATCACGTGTCCCTTTAGAGCCAAATGTACCTTGTCAGACTATTTCACCTGCCATGTGCCCCAGCACAAGAGAGGAAGGCACCATTCTGACCCACTTTCCAAGCTTCTCATCACTGAGTGGTCCCCCCTCCCTCTCCTCTCTCCTTACTGTTAAGGTGACAAGTTCAAATGTCAACATTTCTGTTTCACTGATGTTGTGTAAAGCCTCATGGACCTGTACCTGGTGTACTTACCCTCCCTGTTTTTATATACTCATAAAATAAAATAAAAAACTGACTTACCTTGATCTCTTGTTTTACATCTTGCTTAGTCTTACTTACAACTTCCCAATACGACTGTAGGATCAGAATATGTTTCTATCACATACCCTCAGCTGATTACATTTCTTACATCTCAGTCCATCCTGCTTAAACTTTGTCAGTCTCTTGGGGATCCAGTATATCTTTGGATAGTGAGGAGATGGCTCTTATTTAAGGGGGGAGCTTTAACTGTAAAATAAAGTAAATTAATAGATACTTGCCATATTTCTTATTTTACAAATTCTGGTAAGTCACCTTTCCAGACTTGATACGTTTCAGCCTTGATGAACTCCCAGTACCAGAAGGCGACCTCTTTCTGTAGTCTAACTTTGTTCATTGCAATATTGTCATATACCCCACTATCCTTGTCACTCCAGTCTGAGGTTGACTAACCGTGATCTCAATGGGAGATAATTGACTATCACTCCACTCAATCAGCCTGTCTCCATTTCTCAAGTTCCCCCATTTATCATATCCAGCTAGCCTAAACGGATAATTAACCTTGTCTATCAAGCAAGCCAGAGTTTCTAATGAGTCACATATTGGTGCTGTTGATGCATAATAGGGAATGCCAAAAAGCTTCCTCACATACCACCATACTTAAGACAACAAGCAAAACCTTAAACCTCACTTTTTTGAAGAACTTTGGGTTTCCTAATCAACTTGTATAAGAATTTCTCTTTAGCTATGGGCCCAGCATCTCTCAAGTGTACCACATATGACTTGTCTGACTTCATCGCCAGCACTGTACAATTTTTTATTGAAAATCATTGCAATATGCCTTAAAATTTGGGGGAGTGAGCCCTTCTTCTTCAGTCTCTCCCAAGGCTTCTTCAAGGACAACCTGATCCCCTTAAATGCCCATATAAAACTACTTACTCTGTCCTGAATCTTTTTGATTTGGTACCTCTGGAAAGATAAAGGAATTTTATTAAAAAAGAAGGAGTCCTTACGGAGAATCATCATCTTGATCAAATTTGTTCTCCATTGATGGTTAATGGAAGATTATCCCATCTCCTTAGCTGAGTTTCAGTTTCTGCGCTAACTCTGTTCAAGTTGGAGCTGGGAAGGGCTTCTAAGCTGTGTGTTACCAGAATTCTCAGTCATCTTATCTGGTCCTTTGACCTCTGGATCCCTGTAATACCCCCTGTATCTGCCCAAGTCATCATGATCTCTGTCCTATCCTTATTTATTGAATAGCCTGAAATGTTTCCAAATGTTTCAGCATGGGATTCTAATTTTGATTTGATTATCCAGGGTTGGCTGTATACAGGATAATACCTGTACACAAAAAGAGAGGCGAGAGGTACTCCACCCCACACTTCCTCCCAATATAGACAGTCTAGAACACACAAGGTGTGGGGGTGAGTAAGGATAGCTGACAAGCAATCTTTTTTAACTTGAAGGTTTCCTAATGTGCAATACAGGAGCATTGTGTTAGTGTGATCAGCTGGGAGTTCCCCATTTATGGGAGATGTGGTCTCACACACTTAATCGTGGCATGTTTCACCATACACCACCTCTCCCTACCCTGGTAGGGCAGTAACACCATTAACTGGGTGTAACAGGATAATACCATCTGCATAGAGTACAATCTTCACATCTACGCCCGTAAGATGCAGCTATCTTGACAAATTGTCTGGGCAAAGGGTTTACTGTGAAGATTGAATACTAATGGTGGTAAAGGGCACCCCTGTCTGTTCCCCCCATGACAGAGAAAGATTGAGTTAAACTCCTGTTATTAATTGGCCTGTAGGTGGTGATCTGTGCAGGAGTTCAATTATATTAATTAACTCACTACCAAGGCCAAAATTAATTAATACCTCTCATAGGTACACCCAACTTACCCTATCAAAAGATTTATCATCATGTAAGGTGGCTATTATCAAAGGCTAGGGGTAACATCTGGTCCCACTTTCGGGTCTCCTATTCTAACAACATCTTCAAGGTGGACTTTAACGTGGCATCATACTGTTCGACCAGACCATCTGTTTTGGGGTGGTACGCAGCCGTGCGGATCTGTTTAATACCAAGTAGTCTACAAATTTGTTCCATAAGATGGGAGATAAAAGGTGTGCCCTGGTCAGTTAGGATTTTGCGGGGAAAACCTACTCCAGAGAAGATGTTTAGCATGTGTGGTGGGCCTGCATATGGGTTCGGCCTCTGGGTATCTGGTGGCATAATCAACTACACCCAGTATCGATAGCCACTTCTGGTAGGAAGTAAAGGACCTAATATGTCCATGCCTATCTGAGAAAATGGGACTTCAATAATCAGCAGGAATCTTGGGGAGCCTTATGCTACTTTTTGACAAATAGGACATTCCTGGCAGTATTCCTTTATTTGACTTATATGCCCGGCCAGTAAAAACTTTCTAAGATTGGCCTTTCCGTCTTTTCAAGTCCAAAATGCCCCCCTAATAAATTGCTATGTGTCAAGTATAAGGGGTAGGGCCCAATAGTTGCTGGGTACACTGTGACTTGTCTTTTCTGTACAATAACCCTTGTTGATTAATAAAGTAGGGGCCTACTGCCTGGGAATCCCCCTCTTCACTGGCCCTTTTCCAAGCCTCTTGAAATTGGGGCTCCTCTCTTTGGGCCATCTGGAAGTTTCTGTCAGACTCCCAAATGAAGCCTTCCCTCTGGACAGAGAGGGCTTTGGACACTTTCTGCTTCTCTTTTCGGCATTGATTTTAAGAAGCTCTTAAGAACTTTTGGAATGGGCCATTCCTCTTCTGTCTGTGCAAAAGGAGCAATATCTAGCCAAGTCTCTTCATTTTTCTGGGATTCTTATATCATTTTCTCTAAGTCTGGGTAGTCATTTAATATTATCATGGATTCTGGGAGTCAAGGAACAACCCCTACCCTGAGTAGTACTACTACCAGCCCGTCTCCTTGTTGGGCAGTAACTTCAGCAAGCCAGTAAGACTTGTTATCTCCATGGATGCAGTGAAGGGTTACTTGACTCCCCACTGGGGTCACTCCCACAGGAATATCTTGGCATCTCAACACAATCCGATAGCAACCTGTATCTAACATGGTGGAGATACAGGCTACCATTGACCCTCATGAGACAGTGATAAGGAAGTTTCTTCTCCGAAGTAACATAATAAGACGCCTTGACCATCCCTATTTCCATGGGTCATTCTGGGGACAATAGCGGGCAATATGGCCCTGCTTTCCACAGTGGAAGCATGTCGGACTAGGGGCATGAATTCTAGGACTGGGGTTCAAAGATAGGGGTCAGGATTCGGTCTTCTTAGGGTTTGATGGCCTGGGGTTCTTGGATGGAGGGACATTCCTTCCGTTCCACCCCAGGTTATCCCTCCTCTTATGTGCCTCCTGTGCCCTACTCAAGGCACTGGCTATTTCAACCTCTGTCTCTAGAGTAACTTGGCTATGTTGGCAAACCCAGTGTTGTATAGGGGGGTGTAGGGAGTTTAGGCACTGCACTAAATAGATTTTCCCCATAAAATCTTCCTTGGTTGAGGTTTCCGAGTGAAGCCATCGATCCACCAAATCACTGAAATGGTAAAAAAAGGGCCCTTGGGTTTCTTGGGACCCTTCTCTGACTTTCTGCAGTCATACAAGGTAAGTCTCATCATCCACTCCCAGTCGTTCTAAGACACTCTTCCTGATATCTTCCTAGGCATACCCCCTCAAGGATTAACCACTTGGTAGGCCATTG